>NC_133759.1:59340000-59965000 GCF_036562045.2 Rhinolophus sinicus | reverse complement strand
TGAGACACAGGGAGGTTAAATAAACTTATTGAAGATCACAGAGATAGCAGAGAATGGAGCTGGTATTTAAACCAGGTTATCTGATTTCATCACATGGTACTGCCTTTTATTTCCATCTTTCATCATTTATCCCTCACCACACCCCTATAAGATAAATAGATAGCGAATTTTTTTCCTGATTTTATCGTCAAGAAATGTGCTGTCCAGGGAGAGTTCTGGACAAGAAGGCAGAGTAGGTCAGTGCTGTGCTTGCCACCTCCCATGACCACATGGGCCTCTCCATAAGACAGCTCACAACATGGCGGCTTATTTTCCAAGTGATCCAAGAGAAAGCTCAAGATGGAAGGCACAGTCTTTTGTTACCTAATCTCAGGAGTGACCTATGTGTCACTACCTATACCACATGCAATTGGTCATACTGAGCACCCCTGACACCGTGTGAGAAGAAGCTACACAAGAGCATGAATATCAGGAGGCAGGTATCATCAAGGGCCATCTCTACGGCTGCTACATAGCTTTGAAGCCCTGCCTATCAGCCTCCATCTTTCTCTAAGCTTGCCCTTGTTCTCCATCTCACATCCATTGCTCCAGTGCAGTGTATTTCTCTCCTGTTTATTCTGCTGGAGTTTCGGTCTATTTTCAGCTTTTCTGCCCACAGCCTCATCCTTCTAATCACGGCAAGAGTGATCTCTCAAGACTGGAGATCTCCCTATCTCTACACACACACACACACACACACACACACACCTCCTGCACCCTCTGCTTGAAACCTATTGCCAGATGATGTGCTCAAACTCCTTAGCATTCGTATGAGTCCCTCTGTGTTTCAGTCCCTCCCCATGCTTTAGCTGTCTCCCCTGACACACTCTGTCATAGACTTTACACTCTAGTAAGTTGGGACTCTTCGTGTCTCCAGCACTGATGTGCTATTTCGCCCTCCATGCCTTTGCTATACTCTTCCTTCTATCTGCCAAACCCTCTCCATCTCTCCCCACAGGATAGCATGTGACTGAGAGCACCGACTTGGGCCACTGGATGTGATTCATACCTCAGCTTCACCATTCACTCCATGTACGACTCAGCCAATTATTTAAATTCTATATGCTGGGCATTGGTCAAATTATTTATTTGCATATATTAACTTGTATATCCTCACAAGGTAGATGATGATTATTATCACTATTGTACAAATGGGAAACTAAGGCACATAAATTAAAAGCTACAAAGGTGTTTGCAATTATAAGTATTCCTTCTTCAGGACAAAGTTCAGAGACTATTTCCTCCACTAAATCTCAGGTTTCTAAAGACAGGTGTCCTCCTCCTTGCTTCCCACTACACCCTGGGTGTACCTCTAACTTAGTAGTTACCATTGCTTTTGAATTGAACTATTTTTGTGTCTGCCTTTTTACAAATCAGCTCTTTGAAGGCAGGGAGCATGTCTCAGTCATCTGTACCAGGTCACCGCCCATTAGCGTCTCCATCAATCCATGTTGGTTGAGCTTAACTAAGTTGTTGTGCCTGTTAAATAGCCAATGAAGCTGTAGGCAGTTACCAAATAAAGAAGGAAAAGGAAGAAGAAAAGCTGAGGATAGGCCCTTAACCAGAAAGAGAAAGAAGAGGTAGTGAAAATACCTGTTTCATTTTTAAGAGGAAATTTAACATTTTCCTCAATAAAACTAAAACAGTGACTCTAAATCACTAATCTGAAAAACGTATTTGAAATGGGTATGAGTAGTCCTATCTAGTAGATGGAATCAGATTGAGAACAAACTACAATTGTGTTTCCTTCCCTACCATTTTCTCCAGGGAAGAATGATCATATGTCTACAGGTTGAAGCACAGCAACCAGAATAATCACATGTACAAGGGTTGTTCCCAAAGACTCCTGTTTCCATCTTCTTCAGGCTCCATGAGTTCATCTCTTTGTTGCAGGGAGGCAGGCTGCTCTGTGGGACCAGGAAAATAGTCACATTTCACCACAAAATAAACTAATGGAGGAATTTTATGAGAGTAATATGCTTTTATTATTTTTTTACAGAGTTGCCTTTATAAGAAAAATATAAAAACAGAGAGCCTTCAGACTATTGTGAGCTTTACAAAAATTTATTTGGGTCCTTTGCACACGGTGGCTTGTGACCCAAAAGGCTCATTTAAACCATAATCAGAAATAATGTGGGAATTACAGTAATTTATCATTAGTGATCTAATCTCTGACCAGACTTGTATCTGAGACACACCTTGTATTTTATTGTGCATTAAATCTGTGTGAGAAAAAAAAACCCTCCACATTGGTCCTGCCAGGTGTTTCTAAAAAAATAGTTTCCATATGACAGCAGCTCTTGTCAATATCCTGCTAAAGAATAAAACATTTTTAAAACATTTTATACAGCACTGACTTTTTCTAGGGAATCCTTCAGTTTTCCAGTCTCCAGTGATATCATTTTAAACATTTTCTTTCTCCAAATGACTTATATGTCCTATATGAGTGTACTTACGATATATCTTGGCATGTTACTGTGGAAATATTAAATCATTCCACATGTGTATGCATTTGCCTCTCCAGGTATATTTTGGGATTTACTTGACAACTGTGGTTGTGTCTCCTTGTCCTCCACCTCCCCCTTCTCTCTTTCTCACTCTCTTTTCCCTAGGAACACCTTTGTAATGTTCCCTGACCAAACACTCAATCATTCTTGACTGATTGATTTCCTAATTAAGAGGTTAAAAACCACAATGTATTGACTAGTATGTGTCATGCATAAAACAAAGCACTTTACAAGTGAGTGTTCTTTCTTGGGTCTTCACAACAGGCTTATGGGTATTATCCCCTCTTTTCACTGTGGAAACTGAGGCTTAGCAAGAGAAGGCGATTTTCCCCAAGTCATGGCGAAGGGGCGAGTGGTAGAGTTGGGAGTCAGACCTGCTGCGTCTGACTCTAGAGCCCGTAGCTCCCTGTAATCACACTCGTTTTCCACCCTTGTAACTGGCACCTCCTCAGGAGTCATGCTTTTCAGATTAGAAAGGAAAGTGTATTCTTGGACTAATGAATCTGACATCTCTGACAAGAGACATCGGATAGGATTCTTGTAGTAAAGTCGACCTAATTCCTTCTCTAGTATTCATTTCTAGAAGGTTCTTGTTTCTGTCCCCTTTATAACAGTACATATGTCTTATCATTGCACTCTGGCTGGTTGGCAGCCACTCATTAGCTAATCCACCATCCAATATCTACTTGCTGCTCAAAGTGTGGTCCCTGGACCAGAAGAATCAGCATCACCTTGGATGTTCAAAATGCAGATTCACAGATTCCCTCAGACCTACTGAGTCAGAATCTACATTTTAACAATATCCCTAGGTGGTTTGTGTGCACATGAAAGTTTGGAAAGCACTGCCCTGCTTGTCAGTTGTCACATAAAGGGGAACTTCTCGCTCCTGAGACTACCAGTAAAGAAGTGAAGATGGGTCAGCAGACCTTGATTCCAGTGAGTCAGAGCAATGCCCCACACAGATCCAGCAGGCAGTGTTGGCTTTCTCTCAAGAACACGTAATAAGTGCCACCAGGTGCTCCAGTCTCCTGTCTCAACATCACTATTTCAAGTTCATTGAAAATTTTCTAGATATAGAGTCATGCATTAGGATTAAAATATAAAACCTGTCTAACAACAGTTTCCAAATTCATTGTACTTTCTAGAGCTTGTCCCTAATGCTCATCTTTACGATATCCAAAGTTCAGCTGCTAACTTAATGTGATATTTTAATCTAGCCAAATGTCAAAACATAATAACTTTGTTAAAGAAGAGGTGAGCTTAGGCTTACAGACCCTTTTAAGATCTGCATTAAGAAATGTTTACGCCACCAGTCTCCAGCATGTGCCAAACTGTTTTGTTGCTGTGGGGAGTAGAGTAGAATGGCCTTATTATTTCTCCTTCTAACCTGTTTAAAGCTATCCAGCCTAAGTAAGATTTGTACTTGCACTGGTGTGAACGCAATGTTATTTTGTAAAATAGGACTACTGGTTATTCTGTAAGGACTTAACATGTTTGCATCATAATTTAGACCCTGCTTCTTTTCAAAGAACACATTTAAATTTATTATATTTCTTCATGCTTATATTCAAGTATTTATCAAGTGGTATGGCAACTACAAAACATGTCAGACATTAATAATTGCTTTCAATGGGAGTATATTCTGATTGGAAAGATAAGATTGCACACAAGAAAAAATAGGAAAGAATATAAATTAATCTGTACAATTTATCCAAAAGGTAGTGTGTTCAGGGAAACAAGAGAGTATGGCCATGGTCTGGGAAGATCTCATAGCAGAGAAGTGAATAAAAAACTGGACAGGTAATGAGTGAAGAAGAGGTTATTCTAGAAGGAAAATAATCTGAACAAAGGGATAAGCACTAATGAGCATGGAACCTTGTTCACTTCCTGGAGCTAAGATTTATTGACTAATACATCTGGGGTGACTGTGTGCTTTTTCAGCTAAAACCCTAGATTAAAAGATGCATTTAGTTAACACATTCTCTGGAGCTTAGATAATAACCTCTAATTACATGGTTATATATAATTGTATATAGTATATTTATATAAGTACATAACTAACAATTACATGTTTATTAATATTTAATTCACAATTAATGATTAAATAAATAACATATCAGTAATATAATTAATAACAATAATTTATTGATTAGTATTAATATGTAACTATATGATATAATTATATATAAGTTTATAATCATATGCTATAGTTATATATATATATAATAATTCATAATTAGCATTTTAAGGCCTTTCTATGCCATGGCTCAGTGCTTTACATTTAATACAGCAACTTTATGAGAGTGTTTTGATCTTCACTTGACTGATAAGGCAACAGTTTAGGAGCTTGAGCAAAGTCACATCATGAGTAGCAATGCTTGTCCATGAACAACTAATTGGAATGCAAAACCCATATTCTTAATACTATGCCATACTCTCCAGATACTCTACATAGTACAGATCCATGAATATTGTCTACGTAAGCACAATACTAGGATATTAGGACAGGAAAAAAATAATCCCTTTGAGCGGTTTCCATTCTGTATGGAAAGAGAAGTTATGATCTGTAGAGCTGAAATTATTGGAGCAAAATTATGTGGCAATAGCCTCTTTCTCAAGTCCTGAAAGTACATAAAAAAAGGCTTGAAGATGAAGTTACTTGGGTAAGACTTCTTAGAATTGATCATTTTGAAGGATCTACTATTCTAGGCCAACGTACTGTGCCAAGTAGATTATTTATATGGCTGTGTGGCTGTATAGTGTCCAAACATCCTTTCCCAAGATGGCCAAAAATGCAATACGTCAATTGAGAAAGACTTGAGTCATTTGGGAAATAGCATCCATTGAATTTTTTTACAGAATTTCTTGAGTGTGTGTTTGAATACCTCTCACTCACTTTTTTTTGGAGCCCGTGGTAGGCAGATTATCAAAAATGATTAAGAGAATAGATAAAAAGTCACACACTGAAACCTGGGTCTGAGAACCGGTCCTGCCACGATGCTCACGAGACTTGGTTGTTCACTTAGATGCTTAGCCGTGGTTCTCACAGTGTGGCCCTGGCCAGCAGCATCAGGACCTCCTGGGACTTGGTAAAAATGCAGAACCTCAGGCCCCACCCCAGAATGGCTGAAGAGAAATTTCTAGGGTCAAGGACCAGGAATCTGTGTTTTAACAAGCTTTCCAGGTTTGAGAAACACTGTGCTGGCCTCAGCTTTCTCATCTATAGAAAGGAAATAATGTAGTCATGATATCCTCTTCACAGTTTCATTGTGAAGACTGAGATAATATACAGAGAGTGTTAATAATTACTATCTCCCATGATTTTATTGTGTTTGTTTTTGGTTAAGAAAAGGTAAGAAACCAGAACCTTAATCAGCTAACTCTGTCTGCCTTAGGTTTGAGCACGAATCAATTCTTACCGTTAGTGATAAAGACTTGTCTGACTTCTGCCTTATGTTACAAAGAAAACCTGAATTGTAAAAACAGGTTTCTGCTGTGGTCTTTCTGGGGCTCCTGCTTGAAAATCAAAGAGGTCTGTGGCTGAGTGTTTTACAGCCAGTCCAGAGGCTCCATAGAGCGGCTCTGATGGATGTGTGTGTCAGACTGCAAAACACCCCTGACTGGAGCAGTGAGACTGGATGGTTTAGAAAACCACCTCCAGGTTTCACATTTGGGAACACACACACTTGTGAAGTGAAGTGAAGTAAACTGCTTCTTCCCAGGGTGCTGTGGCTGTGCTTTAGCTCCCAGTAAGAGGCCCGTTTATATCAGGCACTAAACAGAGTCCTGGTAAGACCTGACTTGACATCCTGTAGCGAGTTCCAAACCACCTGAATCCATTCTAACTTCTCGACAGCTTTTGTTCAGCATTTATTTATACAAGCTAGGCATCTATCTGCTTATAGACTATCTTGCTCTTTCCATCTTCTACAAAGGTCAGCAAGCTTTTCTGTAAAGGACCATATAGTAAATATTTCAGGCTTTGCTGCCCATAGGGTCTCTGTTGCAACTACTCAACTCTGCCATTGTAACTCGAAAGCAGCCACAGGCAATGCATAGCCAAATGAGTGTGGCTCTGTCCCAACAAAACTCTATTTACAAAAATAGGTGGCTGGCCAGATTTGCTGACCTCTGACTTAGAATCTCTAAACATCTAATAAGAAGGATCCAGATGACCAGGAAGAAGAATAATTCAGTGTCCACGTTCTGGCTTAGAAGTAGTTCGTGGCTTGAGCTGAGCCCTACCTTGGATAATAATGGAAGATAAGCAACACTGATTGTCCCTCCAGACCAGTTAGACCAAGATCCATTCTGAAACTTTTTTGCTCCCACTGGTAAAAAAAACACCTCTTGGTTTGGGACCAAGCAAAGTAAGTTCCAAATCTGCAACAAGTATGTCTTCCTCTAAGTGATGAAATACAAATGGAGATGCTACTCAAACACCAATGAAGGAGGCCGGGGCCCAGACTTAACCCGTAAAAGTCGAGAGTGAGTGCCAGCGTCTTAGTTTTCTGGAATAGTTCAGGGTACATAAGTTACAGTGTTTAGAAATGACTAAATGGTCCCCTCTGCAAAGAAGTAACCCAGAGGGTGTGCATGTAATAAATTATTCGGTGTCCATGTCCTAGGAATTCTAAAGTAATGATATGAAATTCTATGTGAGACTGCTGCAGAAGAAACCAATTGACAAATATTGTGACCTTCGCTGTTCTTTCATTTGACGGGTTTTTGTAGTGCCGGGTGTGGTTTGAGACTCAGCCTTGTTAGACTTACTCATTCCAAAGTTGGAATTTGCTTAGTTCCAAGGTAGCCATTTGTAACAATGGCACTGGTTGCTTGTCCAACAGCCATTCCAATTCCTGCTTTCTTCTTTTTCCCTTGAAGAAGAGCCCCTAGTTTTGTTGAGGTATCCACATATAACATGGTTTAATCCAATCATGATCATCCACACCAGTCGGTGATTGATTTATGGATGAGCATATAACACAGTGCCAATTAATGAAAAATAAGAAAAATCTACTGGGGGCCTCCTGGAAAGGGTATCTTCTCCCTTAAAAAAAGGCATAAGGGAAAATGTGTCTTTCTATGCAAATTGTAGATATAGAGCTTAGAACTATGGTGTCCACCTTGCAACCCTGAAGTAAGCTAAGCTATGGATAACAAAGCAGAATAAACTCTGGAACTAAGCTTAAGACTTCTTATTGTTGAGAGAATGTGTTCCTTATTGTGTGAACTAACTTGAATTTTTGGTTTCTTGCAACCAAAGGAATCCCAAATGATACTCATTCCTGTTTGGTCTTCACTGAGCCAGTGAAGGTCTCTCTGCTCCCACCAGCTCTCTAGTTTTCTGCTTTCACTATCCCTACCTCATCTTACCATCTGGTAGAGACTTGAGAATTGTGCTTTGTTTTGTTTTTCTCATAATTGGTAGGCCTTGGGGTTGAGGTCTTACCTTTTAGGATTTCACCAGGGAACCATGGTCAGTAAAGTGTAAAAACAGCTACTCACAGACTGAAGTGATTTCAATTTGTTATGTTATTAGAAGTATTGGTAATAATACACTGTGTTTCTTTTTCATTTATTCAGCACAGTGGTCCTTCCCTAACAAAGGTTGTAGACTAATGGATGCAGTCAAGTAAGCAATTACATGCAACGTAATGATGGACGATAGGGGAAACTGGGGACAGTGGAAATCCAGAGGGAGGCTCCGTTGTTGGCTTACCCAACAGTCATGCCCTTTGCATTTCTTGCATGCTTGCAGAGCCTCTTCCCTTGTCAATGCTAGACACTCACATTCCAGCCTCCATTGCAGTTAAGGCATGTACATATGAGCCCCTTCTGGCCAGGGAGACATAGGGAAAGCCTGTAAAGGACTTCTAGAAAGGTTTTTTCTTGTAGAGTCTGATCATCACAGAGAGGTGTTTCCTTTCCTTCCTGCTCTTGGCTGTTTCATGAAAGGGCATGATTTGGAGCTGCACAGCTGTCTTGTGACCATGAAGCAAAAGCCAAAGGAATTGCAGAAGAGTCGAATTCAAGTCTTGACATTATTATACCAAAGAGTTAATCCTATATCTGAATAGCTCCTAATTTCTTGTTATGTGGTAATACCATTGTATTTCAGTATCTATTACTTATAGCAAATACATGTTAAATGGTACAAAGGTTATCTAACTTGGACTGGGAGAATCAAGGAAGTCTTCCTGGAGGAAGTTACTCATGCGCTAAAGCATGAAAGATATGCACACATTATGTAACAAGAGAGATGATAAAGAAAGGTCCAAAGACTTGGAGGAGAGAATATGGCAAGTTTAAAAACTCAAAATAGATGGCTATGACTGGAGCTTTGAATATTGTTTCTGGAGTGGCAAGAGATAAAGCCAAAGAAGTATGGGGGGGTCATACATGACCTTGTAAGGCATGTTAAGAAAATGTGTCCTTTTTCTTAGAAACATTAGGAACACTATAGAAGCCTTTCTCATTCTCAAGGTCAAGGTTTACACTTCTTTTATACACCCAGATCACATTGCTGATGATTTGCTGTCATTTAGTCCTATTAGGAGTTGTAGTTTGTTATTCAAATATCTACACATATTTCCTACAGTAGACAGGAAGATACAGGAGGCCAAGCCTATGACTTACATATATCAACCCTCTCCAATGAATCTTAATCAATGTTTATTGAATCAAATTGCTTGTCCCATTACAGTTCACAGAACCTGACCCTATTTTAAAGCATTTTGTCTTCTTTGATCCTTTCAATATCCCTCTGAAGCCTAGAGAGGGCAAGAGAGGGGTCCAAGCTTTGCATAGCTTGTTAGAGCAGAACGATAAGGAGTGGGATAGGCTTGCCTATTGATTCACCTCAAAACCAGGATCAGGTTTTTCATGGGGGAGGATTAGCTCCAAACATGATATTCAAATGGGTGAGTGTCCATATGCTAAAAGAACTATGTACTAAAAATTATATGTATTATTGGGATCCCATACTGCAATGTAATACTGTATAATGCCATAAAGTACTATATTCATGTATTCATTCATTTATTCAACAAAGCTTATCGAGTACCCACTGTATGCTCAGCATAGTCTGGGTGCTGGGATACAGCTGTCTCTGCCCTCATGGAGCTTAGTTTCCAGAGAAAGAGAGAAGAGATAAATAATAAATAAATAGGATTTCAAATAATCATAAGTGCTAGTGCTTTTCTAGATTGGACAGAACAGGATATGACGAATGTAACTAAGGGAGAGAAGGGCTTCATTTCCCCATTTCTAAGACCCAACGAGACTGCTACTAGGCCAACAATGTTAGGTGCCTTGATAACCAAAACAATTTTTTTCAGTGGTCTGAGACTACTCTGCATTTCTGGACCTCTTGCTTTCAAGAGCCATACTATGTGGCAACAATGACAAAAACAATAACACAACATGAGCTTCATGCGCAGACTAGTTATATTTTCCAGGGTTTTCTCGGTAGGGGACACAGATCAAGAATGACCCCTTATGGCAGCAAACACCTCTGGGGTTCTCAGACCTACTCCAGGAAGTAGTACTCCTTAGAATCCCTCTGGTGCAGAATGGGTCTTCAGGATCGTGCGGTTCCACTAGTAAGAGCAATATGATGGAAGGAAGCCATATCAATTCCACCTTCATTCTACAATGATTAAACACCACCTACATGTCAGATACTGTGTTAAGAATGGGAGATACAGAGAACAAATGTGACCTAACCCTTGACTTGATAGGTTTTAGCCTAAAAATAAAGCTGAGAAAGCTTGACAGAAAAATTAAAGCTATCCATGCACAGGTTTCTGTGTTCTAAATACCCACAAAGCACTTTACCCAATTCTGTAAACTGGGGTGTAAGTGTGAAGCTTCTCGTGCTGCTTGTCATGTCTCTTTATGAATACATGTGGACATATTTGTTCCCTGCTGCACTCCTCCCAGGAGGGGCATTGACTTTCTCTTCCCATTAACGATTCTGCAGGTGCTGTTCTCATAAGGGAACTCAGCCCTATTCTGCTTCATGATCAAGCAGCTGTGAGGGTCTCACAGGACGGGTATCCTTACCTTATCCTGGGATCCAGTCCCAACACGTGTGTTCTGATCCTGACCCTCCCAGGCCACGCTGCAGCTGCCAGAAACCACCAGTCCCCACTGTGTGTCATTCCTCCAAAGTTAGCCTTGTCATTATACAGATGCTGTCAGAGGCCATGTCTGAACACCACGCCAAAACAGCCAGTCCAGAAAGAACATTCAGTCAATTTGGGTTGTCAGAAGGCCAAAAAATAAGACATGTGTTTGATTGAATTCATGTAAAAGTTGGTTTGCTTTATTTTTAGCTGAATTTGGTCTTGTTAGTTTGTGTATCTAGGCACACTTCTCATCTCCTAGGGTTACAAGAGCTCACGTAGTCAACAGCCACCACAACAAAAATTGTCTGTCTTTCCCCTAAGAGCATCATCTTATCTCCATAACTATCCTGGAAAGCACTCGAGGGCAAGAACTATGGCATCTTCTCCATTGCACAGTGTTTAATATTTGTGTCAGTCAGGATCTTGCCAGGAAAGAATGGAATCACTTGAGGAGAGTTAAACAGAGGGACAGTTTGCAAAGGTGCGGGCAAGTGTAGAGAAATGGCAGGGGATAGGGCAGTAACTCGGGGTAGTAACAGAGAATTACCACTAGGCCTGGAAGGACATGAGGAGAAAGTGGCACAGACAGACAGACAGCCGCCTACGTCAAATCCATAGTGGGAGAGCTGGGGGACAGAGCTTTAGCCTCACTCTCCTCACTCTGCTCACTCCCTCGAATTACCTTCCTGGGGACCCTATGGCTTGACTCACCTGAAAGCCAGGGGGAACAGAAGCCTGCGGATGTTAACTCATATCTGACAGCCTCCTGGAACACAGAAGAATCTAGAAGGGTAAAAAGTAGAGCTAAAGGGACAGACAGAATTATCTAGCTTGTGTTGTGTTAACTGATTTCCAGGAAGGGTTGATTCTATACTCTCCAGGAATCAGCATCATACTTTTCAAGTTAAGCAGACTCTTGAAATTGGGGAAACTCTGAAAGCACCAAACCCTCTAGGATGCATAAAACTTCTCTCAAGTATCCTCAGCAAGTGGCTGTTCAGCCTTCGCTTGAATGGCTCTGTTCACGGGGAGATCACTTCATCCAGGGCATTTTTAATTAGAAACCTCCACGAGGTTATAAGGGCAAGTTGAAATCCCCACGGCTATTCATAGGAGGAATGCTTGAGCCTTCAAACTGTGCATTTTGTGTATGGACAACCACCTCCTTAAAAGGAAGTGGGATCAGGGAAGAAGCTGCAAAGCTTGAGGCGACCTCCCAGGCAAAGGCAGAAGAGAACTCAAGCTGTGGACAGGAATGGCAAACCACTTCTCTCCTTGTGGCATCCCAACACAAATGCATCTAAATTCAGAGCATCCTAGAAATGAAGATGTGACTACCATGCTAGAGAACCAGAGCTGGGACTCTTCACACAGATTTCATTCTATTTCAAGGCCACATGCTTCCCTTACCAAGACAGAAGAAAACAAGAGCAGTGGCCAACAGCTGCCAGCGTAATTAATGAAAACCTACCAGCTAAAAATACCTTTTGCCAGCTCCAAGGACCACACTGCTGCCGGTCAGTTATATTTCATCTTTTAAAAAATCTCAGCCTACAAAAAGCATTCTGCATGGAAAGGGCCGGGTCATTTGCAGGAATCAGTGTAAAACTTAGACAGTGGTTTATTTGTTAGGCCGGTAACACATGAGAAATGGAGGAGAGATTTGTTTTCTGTAGCAGTAGGCAGATCAAGCCAGCTGGCAGTGTGCCTGAAACAAATAACCAAGAAACAACTAGATCTGTGTGAAACTTGGTGAGAAAGTTTAGGGTTGGTAGGCCAGGGAAGGGGGGCTCCAGTGGATGATAAAATGGGCAAGCAGGGAGGACACAGAAGGTTTTCGCTGGTAAACTCGCTGTACAGAAGCATACGAGTGTATGGATTAATTCCTCGAGACCCATCTCCTGCCTGTTTTCAACTGGCACCACATCTGCATTCCAGTTAGAGCCTTCAATTTGGTCCTACTTCCTTTTCACCAGGTTGAAGAGCTGAAATTAAATTTGGTTGGTTCCATTTATTGTACTTCCATTCAGCAGCTGCAAACCTAGAAATATCAAGTTAGGAACATAAAAAAGTAGGTTTCAATTGTTACTCTTCTATTTACTGTATAAACTCTAATGCCACAGCAACCCTGTGAAAGAAGCTATTACCCCAGTTTGTTTTTAACCATACAAATGTTTTAAAATTTGCATTCATAAAATTCACCTTTTTGTCTATAGTTAGTTCTATCAGTTTTCCCAGATGCACCGAGTTGTGTAACCACCACAGTGAAGATACAGAACAGTTCTGTCACCCCAAAACTTCCCTTTACGCTAAACCTTTGTCATCAAACCCTCCCCCTACCCAGCCCTAACCCCTGGGAACACTATTTCTCTATCCCTATAGTTTTGCCTCTTCTAAAATGTCCTATAAATGAAATCATACAGCATACGGCCTTTTGAGCCTGTATTAGCCACATTTTACGAGGAAGTCAAAGCAAGCCAGCAAACTTCAGTAACTTGCCCAGGGTCTCACAGCAAGAAAAGCAGAGCAAAAGTCGAAGTGCAAGCCCACCGATTTCACATCTTATCCTTTCTCCTCAGTACTAGGCGGGAACCTTGCCGGTCTCAGTTTCCTCATCTCCCTCATTGAGACTGGGAGTAGGGTGGCACCATGAGCTCACGGATGAGGAAGGACGTGGGGGAGTGTTTTGCCCTGTGTGCATGGCAGCACTGTCTCTACCAGCCTTGGGCCCCTGCCAAGCATCTGCAGGAGGGTGTCGGGCTCTCCAAATCACCCTGTGAACTTGGTGGCATAACTTTGAACCTGACCATAATCAATCTGTTTCAAGAAACACACACACACACACACACACACACACACACACACACACACACACACCTTCTGCTAATGCAAAGAAGCATCTCAGGAGGTTAAATGACCTGTCTAGCCTGGAAAAAAGAATCACTGTTTTCTTGAAAAGAGGTAAAGCCACCGATTTATTTAATGACATTTAGGTTGTACAGGGGTGTTTGGATGATCGGAAGGGATTTTTCTTTGTTGGGACATGAAAGTAACTGCTATGAAATAAAATGTGACTTGACTATTATGTCACAAGAAGTAAACATCATCTGCTTGCCTGATGGCTTGGAAGCCTCTCTCTAACTGCTTCTGCCAAAGGCTTTGAAATGTTTGCTTTCAGGCTGGAGTCAACCATCAGAATATTTAGAGAAGCACATGCTGGAGCCCCACAAAGCAGACTCCTCTCTTGATGAAGATAAACCTGCAGAGCTGTGGCTTTCTTGAAGCCACACAAATATGGCTTTGGTTCCTTCCTTCAGCCCTGCTCCTTGTAAATGTTATCAAAGGCAAAGGTCTGTTTTCCTTTGTTACTACAATGGGTGATGCAGTTTTAGAAACTCACCCAGCAAAGCCTCGTCAGGGACCTCAAAGCTCGTGCTCTGCTCCAGTGCTGCCCAGGGATAGAGAAAGTGCCAAATATGCAATTTTTATTTTTTTAGTGAAGATATATTCAAGAGTAAAAAGAAATAGTTGAAATTCATTTTAATAACATATTTTAAAACCAATATACCTAAAATGTGTCATCAATATGCCATTATTAATGAGATGTTTTCATTCTTTTTTTTTCATATTAAGTCTTCAAAATCCAGTGAGTATTTCACACCCACATCTCAATGTGGTCCAGTCACATTTCAAGTGCTATGTGACATGCGGTTAGTGACTACTGTATTAGAGGGTGCAAATCTAGAGGCAGAGGTAAATTCAGTTCTGAACTGGGCCTCTAAATAGCAGTGTGATATTGGGCAAGTATTTAAACTCTCCGCACTTTGGTTTTCTCAGCCAAGAAAATGACGCTGATGTCTACTCACAGAATGGGTATGAGGATTAAACAAGATACCCAAGTAAAGGGCCTGGTGGGTGCTAAGTGGTCAATGAATGTGAGTTGTTACTGTAAACGTAATTATTATTGTTTAACTGGTATCATTATTACTATTACCATTACTATTGAGAAGTCACATCTCACTAGTCTTTCCTTGGATTTCTCATGGAAATCAAAATTGAAACCAGAATCAGATTCACTACCTCCAAGGTCAACGAGAATTAGGAAAAAGACAACCAAATGAGTAAATCATATTTTTACAGCCCTTATGTGAAATAATTGTGTAAAATAATTCTTTCCTCCATGTTATTTCCTTGATGGTCACAATTAACCTGTAATATAGAAACTGTTTTATCCTCTTGATGGATGAGGAAAGTGAGGCTAACAAAAAGCTAGGTAAGGCGCTCAACGTCACCCAAGACTTAACTATAAGGTTTTCATCTCTGGAAACGTCATGAAAATGGTGGCGTGAGGTGAGCCTCTGGAAATCTCCCCTGGAATTTACAACAAATTAAACAGCTATAACTCCACAAAGGATTCCCTGCCCAGCAGACAGGCAAAACTAAGAGGCCCACTACTGAGATCACCTAAAGGTGGTGGAATCACGCGAGTGGGGGAGGAGGGAAGGGAGAAGGGCGGCGACGGAGCCAGGTGGGCACAGGACGCAGACCTAACTCAGTGCTCCGAGCTCGCTGCTTCCCGGAACTACCGCAGCTGCGGGAGAGGGAAGAACTCGGACTGCTAGGGCTCCGCTTATGGCCCATAGGGCTGAGGGGGCAGCATGTAACACGGCTGAACCCAACGCTCATAGCAGAGACCTCGGAGAAAAGACTGAGGGAAGAAGGCTGAAAACGGTGGTTTAAGCCCTCACTGCCGAGCAGAGAACGGAGCCTTAGGCACTGAGACTAGCCAACCCCTCCCTCCCCTCCCAGAGCTCACCCTGTCCCCACCTGCCCGGTGCTAGAAGCAGAACAGTAGCAGTGTCAGATCAAAAGAATAGAATATTTGCTGTTCTGAGAACTGTGGACTGCAGACACAGATTCGCAGCCGAACTAGTTCTGGCAAAGGGGAGGGAGCTGTGGAAGCAGGACCGCCTGTGGTGGTGGTCGCCACCATTGCTCTGGGCCACCTCTCACAACTCACCCCACCCCTGGCCCCACCTATCTGGGAGGATCCCTGCAGGAGTAACAGAACTGCCAAAAAAGACAGGCTCTGAATCTGGTGCAGGAAGAGCTTTGGAACTTCAAAAGCTCTCTGCATCCCCACATGGACACTGCACCTGTGACCCAGGCAGGTGAACTACTAACAGAGGAGAAGCCTGTCTCCCAGGGAATCCCTCCATTGTGTGAGAAGCTGGATTAGTGCAGAGAAAACATAGCACTACCATGTGAGAGAGAAAAAAAAGGCTGCAGTCAGAGAGAAAATAAAACATTCTACCAACAAGTACCAGAAAACAAAAGAAAGACCTATTCCTATCAACCTGTTGCAAAACCCACTCCTGTAGATGTCTAGGAAGAGAAATAATGCATCAGTAATTGCCATGAGTAACCAAGGCAACAAGACAGATCAGAAAGAAAGTGAAAAGTCTCCAGAAAATGAACTTAAATATATGGAAATATGTGACTTAAATGACAGAGAATTCAAGATTGCAGTTATGATAAAACTCAATGAGATGCAAGAAAACACAGAAAGGCAGTTTAGTGAACTCAGGAACACAATCAAAGAACAACATGAGCATTTTACCAAAGAGATTGAAATTTTTAAAAAGAACCAAATAGAATTTCTGGAGATTAAGAACTCAATAAAAGAAATTAAGAATGAAATAGCCAGCTTAGGTAGTAGAGTTGACCAGATGGAGGAAAGAATCAGCAACATCGAAGATGGAAATCTGAAAATGACATGGATGGAAGAAGAAAGAGATTTGAGACTTAAAAGAAATGAAAGAACTCTACAAGAACTTTCTGACTCCATCAGAAAGAGCAATATAAGAATAATGGGTGTACCAGAAGGAGAAGAAAGAGAGAAGAAAACAGAGAGTATATTCAAACAAATAGTCAATGAGAACTTCCCAAATTTGTGGACAGAACTGGATCCTCGAATCCAAGAAGCAAATAGAACACCTAATTACCTCAACCCCAACAGGACATCTCCAAGGCACATTGTATTGAAGTTGTCTAAAATCAACGACAAAGAAAGAATCCTCAAGGCAGCCAGGGAAAAGATGACAGTAACCTACAAAGGAAAGCCCATTAGATTATCATCAGATTTCTCAGCAGAAACTCTACAAGCCAGGTGGGAGTGGAACCAAATATTCAAACTATTGAAAGAGAGAAATTATGAGCCACAAATAATATACCCAGCAAAAATATCCTTTAAATATGAGTTGTGAGAGGTGGCCCAGAGCAATGGTGGTGACCAGCACCACAGGCGGTCCTGCTTCCACAACTCCCTCCCCTTTGCTGGAACCAGTTGGGCTGCAATCTGTGTCTGTGGACCACAGTTCTAAGAATTGCAAATATTCTGTTCTTTTGATCTGACACTTTCCAGACATACAGAAGCTGAGGGAATTTTCTAATACACGACCTGCACTACAAGATGAAGAAGTTGTGGTATACTATTCGGCAGTAAGAAAAGATGATATAGGAACATTTGTGACAACATGGATGGATATTGAGAGTGTAATGCTGAACAAAATAAGTCACACAGAAAAAGCAGAGAACCATGTGATTTCACTGATATGTGGTATATAAACCAAAAACAACAAAAGAATAAGACAAACAAATGAGAAACAGAAACTCATAGACACAGACAATGGTTTGGTGGTTGCCAGAGGGTAAGGGGGGTGGAGGGTGTGGGGTGGGAGATGAGGGTAAGGGGGATCGAATATATGGTGATGGAAGGAGAACTAACTCTGGGTGATGAACACACAATGGGATTTATAGATGATGTAATACAGAATTGTACACCTGAAATCTATGTAATTTTACTAACAATTGTCACCCCAATAAATTTAATAAAATTTAAAAGAAAAAAAGAAATACTAAAGGAGGCTATTCAACCACCATCAGCAGGGACAATTTGTGGCAACCAAAACATAAAAGGGGGAGAGTAAAGGCCTGAACCGGAACATGGGAATGGAGAAAGTAAGCATGCCTGAAGAAAATATTTACTCTAAATATCAAACTTTCTTTTACATAAACTTAAGGGTAACCACTCAAAAAAAAATCCAGAACTGAAATATATACTGTAATAAAAGAAGAAACAGAGGGAGACATCATAGAATACCACCACACTGAAATAATACACAACAACAAGAAGGCAAAGAAACCATGGAGACACAATCTTACCAGAAAACTAAAGATAGAATGACAGGAAATCCTCACATATCAATAATCACCCTAAATGTAAATGGACTGAACTCACAAAAAAAGGCACAGAGTAGCAGATTGGATCAAAAAACTAAACCCAACCATATGCTGTCTCCAAGAGACACATCTCAGCTACAAGGACAAGCATAGATTCAAAGTGAAAGGGTGGAAATTGCCACTCCAAGCAAATGGTATCCAGAGAAAATCAGGTGTAGCAAAATCAGCTGTAGCCATACTGATATCGAATGAAACAGACGTCAGGGTGAAAAAGAACAAGAGACAAAGATGGACATTTCATAATGGTAAAGGGGACTATACAACAAGAAGACATAACAGTCATCAATATTTATGCCCCCAATCAGGGAGCACCGAAATATACCAAGCAACTACTAACAGGACTAAAGGGAGAAATTGACCAAAACACAATTATACTAGGGGATCTAAATACATCATTGACAGCTATGGCTAGATCATCCAAACAGAAAATAAATAACGAAATAGCATCCCTAAATGACACATTAGATGAAATGGACATAATTGACATTTATAGAGCACTTCATCCTAAAACATCAGACTATACATTTTTTTTCTAGTGTACATGGAGCATTCTCAAGGATAGACCATACATTGGGACATAAAACTAACCTCAGCAAATTAAAAAGATTGAAATCATACCAAGCATATTCTCTGATCACAAGGCTTTGAAGTTGGATATCAACTGCAAAAAGAAAACAGGAAAAAACACAAATACATGGAGATTAAACAGCATACTTTTAAAGAACGACCAGGTCAAAGAAGAAATTAGAGGAGAGATCAAAAGATACATAGAAACAAATGACAATGAAAATACATCCTACCAAAATTTTTGGGATGCAGGGAAAGCAGTTTTAAGAGGGAAATTTATATCATTACAGGCCTACGTCAAGAAACAAGAAAAATCCCAAATAAATAGCCTCACATTACACCTTAAAGAACTAGAAAAAGAAGAACAAATGAAACCCAAGGTCAGCAGAAGAAAGGAAATAATAACAATCAGAGCAGAACTAAATGAAATAGAGAGCAAAAACACAATAGAAAACATTAATTTGACAAACAGTTGGTTCTTTGAAAAGATTAACAAAATTGACAAACCCTTGGCTAGGCTGACTAAGATAAAAACAGAGAAGACACTAATAAACAAAATCGGAAATGAAAAAAGGGAAGTTATCACAGATGCCACAGAAATACAAAGGTCATCCAAGAATACTATGAAGGACTATATGCCACCAAATTCAACAACCTAGAAGAAATGGACAAGTTCTCAGAAACATATAGCCTTCCTAGGCTGAACCATGAAGAACTGGAAAATCTAAACAGACAGATCACCAGTAACGAAATTGAATCAGTCATCCGAAACCTTCCCAAAAGCAAAAGTCTGGGACCAGATGGCTTCACTAGTGAATTCTACAAAACCTTCAAAGAGGATCTAATACCAATCCTGCTCAAACTCTTCCAAAAAAATTGAAGAAGAGACAGTACTCCCTAACTCATTTTATGAGGCCAACATTATCCTGATACCAAAACCTGGTAAGGACAACACACAAAAAGAAAACTACCAACCAATATCTCTGATGAATACAGATGCAAAAATCCTAAACAGAATTCTAGCAAATCAAATGCAACAATGTATTAAAAAGATTATTCATCATGACCAAGTGGGGTTCATCCCAGGGCCACAAGGATGGTTCAACATCCGCAAATCCATCAATGTGATACATCACATAAACAAAATAAAGGACAAAAATCATATGATTATATCAATTGACACAGAAAAAGCATTTGACAATATACAACATCCATTTATAATTAAAACACTTAATAAAATAGGTATAGAAGGAAAATTCCTTAGCATAATAAAGGCCATATATGACAAACCCTCAGCAAATCTCATAATTAACGGTGAAAAACTGAAGCCCTTTGCTCTACGTTCAGGAACATGACAGGGCTGTCCCCTATCACCTCTGCTTTTCAACATAGTGTTGGAAGTCCTTGCCAGAGCAATCAGGAAAGACCTATATGCTGAAAAGTATAAGACATTTTTAAAAGAAATTGAAGAAAAGAAATGGAAAAATATTCTTTGCTCATGGATTGGAAGAATCAACATAGTTAAAATGGCCATATTACCCAAAGCAATATACAGATTTAATGCAATCCCCAGCAAAATCCCAATGGCATTTTTCAAAGAAATAGAACAAAAAATCATCAGATTTGTTTGGAACTACAAAAGACCCCGAAGAGCCAAAGCAATCTTAAGAAAAAAGAGCAATACTGGAGGTATCACGCTCCCTGACTTTAGCTTGTACTACAGGGCAACAATAATCAAAACAGCATGGTATTGGCAGAAAAACAGACACGTAGACCAATGGAATAGAATTGAGAACTCAGAAATAAAACCACGTAAATATGGACAGATAATTTTTGACAAAGAAGCCAAAAACATACAATGGAGAAAAGACAGCCTCTTCAATAAATGGTGCTGGGAGAGTTGGAAAGCCACGTGCAAAAGAATGAAACTGGACTGCTATCTGTCACCATGTACCAAAATTAATTCAAAATGGATCAAAGACATAAGCATAAGACCTGAAACAATAAACTGCATAGAAGAAAACATAGGTACTAAAATTATGTACCTTGGGTTCAAAGAGCATTTTATGAATTTGACTCCAAAGGCAAGGGAAGTAAAAGCTTAATTAAATGAATGGGACTTTATGAAACTTAAAAACTTCTGCACAGCAAAAGAAACCATCGACAAAATAAAGAGGCAACCAACTGAATGGGAGAAGATTTTTGCAAACAGTGCCTCCAATAAGGGGCTAATATCCAAAATATAAAAGGAGCTCATGCAACTCAACAACAAAAAAACAAACAACCCAATTGAAAAATGGGCAGAGGACCTGAAGAGACATTTCTCCAAAGAGGACATACAAATGGCAAATGGACATATGAAAAAATGCTCAACATCACTAATCATCAGAGAAATGCAAATAAAAGCCACTATGAGATATCACCTCACCCCAGTCAAAATGGCTATCATCAACAAGACAAATAGTAACAAGTGTTGGAGAGGCTGTGGAGAGAAAGGAACCCTCATACACTGTTGGTGGTGGGAATGCAGACTGGTGCAGCCGTTATGGAAGGCAGTGTGGAGGTTCCTCAAAAAATTATGAATGGAATTGCTGTATGACCCAGCAATCCCTCTCCTGGGTACCTACCAAAAAAATCTGAAAACATTTATACATAAAGACACGTGTGCTCCAATGTTCATTGCAGCTGTATTTACAATGGCCAAGACATGGAAACAACCAAAATGTCCTTTGATAGATGAATGGATAAAGAAGTTGTGGTATATATACACAATGGAATACTATTTGGGGGTAAGAAAAGATGAAATAGGACCATTTGTGACAACATGGATGGATCTTGAGAATATAATGCTAAGCGAAATAAGTCAGACAGAAAAAGCAGAGAACCATATGATTTCACTGATATGTGGTATATAAACCAAAAACAACAAAAGAACAAGACAAACAAATGAGAAACAAAAACTCATAGACACAGACAATAGTTTAGTGGTTACCAGAGGGTAAGAGAGGAGGGGGGTGGGAGATGAGGGTAAGGGGGATCAAATATATGGTGATGGAAGGAGAACTGACTCTGGGTGGTAAACACACAATGGGATTTATAGATGATGTAATACAGAATTATACACCTGAAATCTATGTAACTTTCCTAACAATTGTCGCCCCAACAAACTTTAATTTAAAAAAAAAAAAAGATTTTCATCCCCAAAGCTATTTCTCTAATAACAAACCTTCAGAGCCTCAGGGCTGTGTCTGAATGCTGGTTCTGCTGCCGATTGTATATACTGGGCAAGTTGCCTGACCTATCTGAGCTTGCTTTCGTCTTCTGTATAGTGGCAATAATCCCTGCTGCACGGGGAGTCCTGAAGGTTAAATGTGGTGAGTTTGTAGACTTGAGTAACAAGGAGCTCCACAAATAGGCAACACCGTACACTCTGTGTCAGTTTCCTAAATTAAAACTCCTACCATACTCTCAGGTTGAATGTTGAGTTGATTGGAAGTTGGTACAAGCTTTGAATAGGAACTATCAGTGGCCAGTAGTTTTAAAGAGACACTTACCAAGATCAGAAACATCACTGAGGGTTGGGCATCATGCCTTTTCATGCATGTTGATTGATTTTAATGAGCCCATCTGGTTTCCCATGCTTTTGTTTTACTGCAAAGCATTCCTCGTCCCCAAGATCCCATAACGAGGCTTCATCTTGAAGCCACCACTGCCATTCGGCTAGCAGACAGTGTGCTTAGCTCTTCAGTGAAGACATAATGGCAAAAATAGAAAAAAATTGTATTACATCAAAGGAAGTGTAGCTCGGGGTCTTAGCAGGACACACATGGCTTTCTCCACAACATGGGACAGTTGAGGAGAATTTAGTAAAAGTGCGGCATAATTTCTAAAAGTGTAGGTAGGGTTAAGGGAAACCAACAAGGGATGATGCAGAACCTCGTGCTTTGCTATAGAGGGGCCATATCAGCCCAAGCTTGAAGGGTCAAGGGGACAGAACCAGAATGTCACAAACTGAAGAGGAACCTCTAGCTGTACATAGGGCTGCCTGATGGGAGCTGTGGTCTTGAGCAGAAAAACAACCAAACTATAAAGGAAGGAAGAAGGAAAATAAGCGTCATGACCTCAACCCTCAGATCTCTTGGCAAGGCCCCCAATTGACTGCATTCAACAGAAAGGCAGAGGGCGAGGGGAGCCCACTGATGGAGGCCATGCAGATCAGGGAGCATAGAGCTTGGAGAAAAGCAGGGAGAGTGATCTGGAGGGGCAAATGGAACATATCCAGCACAAAAATATCATTTGGTTTGGATCTTGGAAACTTTCCTAATGACTGACTCTCCAGCTCCTAAATTTGGGAGGTGTTTGGAGCATGACCAACCTGTTCTGTTGCCCTTGAAGTTCTACCCTTATAAACTCTAACAGGCTGAATAACTTACAAAGTCCTCTTCCTTTCCAAAAATCTTTCTTTCTGAAGGACATCTTTGCAATCTGCATGATATAGCAGCTCTGTAAAAGTGTGTACGGTGTATGATTTCAGAAACCAGTACAAGAGAACTAGCATTTACTAATCCCTATGATAAAACCAGACACTGTACTAGGCTTAACCCCGACTTTGTGACTTCAGGGATTCTGTCATCTAATAGGAAGGGGAGAATTTAAGCTTGAAGTTTACCACTTTAAATGAAAACATAAATGTTACAAAGATGTACATTATAGTGGAAAACCAGGTTGGGCTTTGTATTCAAAGGTTGAAAAATGGTTAACACTCATCTGAAAGAAGTGATGTAGACCAAGAAAAAGGATTTGATATGATGGAAATCTGTGGAGGTGGGCATGGTATTTTATGGTGAGCAAGAGGAAAGATTGTGTGTCACACAAACCAAAGTGTTTGGCCAAAACATCTTAGTCCTCATCCCTGATGTTTTTGAGGTTCAGCCTGACTTATTTCCAGCCCTTAATTAAGGTAAGGAGAGGTTAAATCAAAACAAAGACTCTGCCCTACAGAGGCAGTCCAGAGGACCTAAATAGCTGTATCCATGATCCTAAACAGGATAAGACTGAAAACAAACTAGCCCATAGAGTCAGTGATCGTAATGGGCAAGGGCAGAGAAGGAACAGGAGAAGGGAGGAAATGGGTCATGTGTCATCTTATAACCCCAACAAAGGTAGATACTTTTTCTCTTTTACTTTTTTACTAACTCAGGACACAGAACACATTTTGCTGCAATGACAAGGACACTCGGTGTAGTAGAAGTTTGGATTTGGGCTAATCTCTAGTTTTAAAATGGGAAACGCTTCTTCTTCAAAAGAAATTCATTGACCAATTTACTTACTAAGTTTCATGAAGTTTTTTGCTGATTATATATCTAACAGTCATGGGGAAAACTTGAAGTAACACACACACACACACACACACACACACACACACACACAAATAAATAGTGAAATGTCCATCATCTGCTGATAACTTTTCAGTGAATCTCTGTGTATATTTGGTCGGTGTGCCTATTTTCTTTTTCCTTTAACACATTTGGGATTATATTGTAATTATGGTTTCTTCTCAATCCTTTTCTTAAAGACTACCTATAATCTAAAAGAGTAGTTCTTACTAGGGGCATGCATTAAAATCCATTGTGTAGATTTTGTTTTTAAAAAATAATGTTAAAACAACAATAAAAAACAAGCCTTCCCATGACAATGATGATTCAGTAAATAGGAGGCTGATGGACCTTGGGCATCTGGGCATCTTTAGATTTTTTAAAGCTCCTCTGATGACTCTGGTCCATATCACCAGTACATTCTAACAGAAAGAAAAACTAGCAACGGATTCCCAATACAAACATCCTCATTTTTAACATAGCATTTTAAAAATTCTAAGTACTTTCTTACATTGCAAAGTTATTCTTTTTTACTGTGGTGAAATTTATAAAACATAAAATTTACCATTTTAATTGTACAAGTCAGTGGCATTAAGTACATTCACAATGTTGTATAACCATTGCCACTATCTATTCCCAGAATCTGTTCATCATGCCAGACAGAAACTCTAGACCCATTCCTTCCATATCCTCAGGCTCTAGAGAAAAAGAATACTTTTTGAACACCATTTCATATTGACTACAAAATATTCCTTATGTGAATATGCTATTATTTATTAAACTATTATTACAACTTTGGACTTTTATGTTGTATCCAGATTTTTTTTCCAAGACTGCAGCAAACATCCATGTGGGTGTGTTTCTGTGTCTGTGTCTCTCTCTCTGTGTTTCTTTTTGGTTCTGCTTCATATCATCTATTTCTGAGATGTTTTATGTTTTCATTTGTTTCAAGTGAGTTTGCAATTGCTTATTGGAACATTTGTATAGTAACGGTTATAAAATCTTTATCACATAATTCCATATGTATATTCACATATATAATTCATATATAACACATAAATATGCATATTATATGTTATTATTATTATTTCCTTGAAATATACTCCTAGAACTCCTTAAACTCCTGGATTAAATACACAGTATTTTAAAGCTCTTGACAAAATAGCTTGAGCAAATCTTTATCTTATAATTAAAAAAGATAGTTTCACCACATTCTCTTAAAAACTTTGTCACATTTGGTAGATAAATAATAATATCTAATAGTTCTGATTTCTCTTAAATAGCTTATTTATGAAGAACATATTTTTACAGATAAGCCATTTTTTATTTTATAAATTATCAGATATTTGACTGTTTATCTGCTTGAGTCTTATGTTCATATTATTCATTTATTTGGTTTAACATTGATATAGAATACTTACCTTTTGCCAATAATATTTGTTGCAAATGTTATTTCTAGTTTGTTGTTGGATTATTGTGTTTTTATTTTTAAAATACAAAGTGTAAAATGTTTATATGATAAAATCTTTAATCTTTGATATCACTATTTTTTTGTTTTAATTTTTAAAAGTTCATCCCCAAATAAAGAGTCAATAATCACTTTTTTTTTAGATATTTATGGCTTAATTTTTTTCCATTTAAATCTTAGTTGTACCTAGAATTTATTCTGAAGTTTTGTATCCAGTAAACTCTGAAAAGTAAACTCTTTTTCACAATTAGCTAACCCATTGCCAAGTATCTATTTGTTAAAAATGTTCCCCACTGACTTACGATTGTACCTTCAACATGTATTTCAGAATTCAAGTTTCTAGGTCTGTTTCAGGACTATCCTATTTCAATTATTACCTTTTTATTCTTACACCAGTGTCGCACTGTTATAATCACTTCATTTATTTTTTTAAACTTTTTTTAATGCACTGACTAGTTTTGCCACAGGGCTCTCAAATGTCTTTTGTTAGATTTATTACTCAATAGTTGAAGTTTGATGCAATTTTAAATGATATTTTAATATTTAAAATTTGTTTCTGTTTTGCAATGATATTTAGAATACAATTAATGTCACAATATATGTGAGTCAAGTCATTATGCTGTACAATTCCGAACCCGAAAAGTGCTGTATGTCAACTATATCTCAACAAAACTGGTTAAAAAAAATTTTTTTAAGAAAGTAATTAGTCTGGTCAAGATGGCGCAGTAAGTTACAATGTGCTTGCCTCCTCCTGTGACAACATTAAAATTACAACTAAGTTATAAAAGAATCAACTTGGAGAACCAGTTGAAGACTAGCTGAACAGTTATAGTTATATCCTGTAACTAAGGATATAAAGAAGAAGCCACATGATAGGAAGGGCAGAGACCTGAAAGGGGCTGGCCTGTGTGTGGTGGTTGAGAATAGCGAGGGCTATCTCAACTGCAGAGGTCCCCCCTGAAGAGTGAGGGGCTCCAGCCCCACACTGGTTCCCCAACCCAAGATTCCAGTACCAGAAAGAGGAACCCCCACAACATCTGGCTGTGAAAATCAGCAGGGATTCAGTCCATTGAGGTGAGATGGAGGGCGCCTGGAATCTCCGGCCAATCTCATGAAGATCCCATGCACAGACTCTCTCACTTCCAGGTAGTCAACCTGGGCTACAGCAGAGGGATGACAGCTTGGGAGGTGCCAGAGACAAACAGGAAAAGACTAATTTCTATGGCTTCAGGGTGAGGGCTAGAAGGACAGCTGCCATTGATCCTTTGTCGAACCCTCATCCCATGGCGCCAGGGGGCAAGCACCATATTTCATGTGTTGAGCCCTCCCCCAACACAGCAAAACCTGAATCTGCACTGGTGTAGTGCACTCCACTCACTTCACCCTGGGGAGTCCTTGAGACCCTTCCCCACCCAAGTTGCATGCCATCTTAGGCTCTTTCAGTGGCTAGTGGGCAGCTGGCTTTGCCCATGCTGCAGTCTTTCTTGGACAATTCTCGCAGGTCCTTGGGACCCAGGTGGGCAGCAGCTGGCCTCAGTGTGCCCTAAGCCTATTGCTGAGTGCCCCAGGATCAGCACTGGAACCAAATCTAAATCTACATTAACCTGGTGAACACCACTCACCCCACTTTGGAGAATCCCTGAGACACCTTGCCTAACCCAGCTCAAGTACTGCATGAGGCTCTTTCAGTGGCCGAGCCTTACAGGCAGCCGTCAGTTAGTGGCAGGTCTTGGGGCTCACTGAGCCTTTTGTTGAGCTGCCCCAGGTCTGGTACTGAAGGCAGTCAACCCCAGTTAGCACCATGGCCTGTCTCACGTGCCTCTAGGTCCAGCACAGGCAGGCAACAACACTGGTTTTGTAGCTCCTACCAGGTATCTCTGGGTCCATCCATGTTGCTGTAAATGGTAAGATTTCATTCTTTCTATGGCCGAGTAATATTAAATTATATATATGTACCTCATCTTCTTTATCGAAATCTCTTGATAGGCTATTACGTTGCTGCTGTATCTTGGCTATTGTAAGTAATGCTGGAGTGAAAATAGGGGTGTGTATATCTTTCTGAATTAGCTTTTTGGATTTCTTTGGATAAATACTCAGAAGTGGAATTTCTGGGTCATAAGGTAGTTCTATTTTTAATTTTTTTGAGAAACTCCATACTCTTTTGCATAGTAGCTGCATCAATTTGCAATCCCACCAATAGTGCATGTGGGTTTCCTTTTCTCCACATTCTTGTCAACACTTGTTGTTTGTTGATTTATTAAACTCTTGTTGTTTTTTGATTTGTTGATAGTAGTCATTCTGATAGGTGTGAGGCGGTGTCTCATTGTGGTTTTAGTTGGCATTTCTCTGATGATTAGTGATGTTGAGCATTTTTCATATGTCTATTGGCTATCTGTATGTCCTCTTTGGGGAAAAGGCTATTCAGGTCCTCTGGCCAGTTTTAACTGGATTGTTTGGGGGAGGGGTGTTGGTGTTGAGTTGTATGAGTTCTTCATAAACTTTGGACATTAACCCCTTATCAGATGTATCATTGACAAATATCTTCTCCCATTATGTAGGTTGTTTTTTCATTTTGTTGATGACTTCCTTTGCTGTGCAAAAACTTTTAGTTTGATGTAGTCCCATTTGTTTATCTTTTTCTTTTGTTTCCCTTGCCTGAGGAGATATATCAGAAAAAAACATTACCAACAGCAATGTCAGAGACTTTACTCCCTATGTTTTCTTCTAAGACTGTTATGGTTTTTGGGTCCTACATTTAACTCTTTAACCCATTTTGAGTTTATTCTTTTTTTTTTTTTAAGTTGTGTTGGTTTGAATGTGTTTTTTTTTTGTTTCGTGTGTTTTTTTTTTATTGGGGAAGGGGAAGAATTCTTTATTGGGGAACAGTGTGTACTTCCAGGACTTTTTTCCAAGTCAAGTTGTTGTCCTTTCACTCTTAGTTGTGGAGGGTGCCATTCAGCTTCAAGTTGTTGTCTTTTCAGTCTTAGTTGTGGAGCGTGCAGCTCAGTTCCAGGTCAGGTTGCCATTGCTAGTTGCAGGGGTGCAGCCCACCATCCCTTGCGGGAGTCCAACTGGCAACTTTGTGATTGAGAGGACGCACTCCAACCAACTGAGCCATCCGGGAGGCAGCTCAGCTCAAGGTGCCGTGTTCAATCTTAGTTGCAGGGGGCACTGCCCACCATCCCTTGCGGGAGTCAAGGAATCGAACTGGCAACCTTGTGGTTGAGAGCCCGCGCTCCAACCAACTGAGCCATCTGGAGGCAGCTCAACTCAAGGTGCTGTGTTCAATCATAGTTGCAGGGGGAGGAGCCCACCATCCCTTGCGGGACTGGAGGAATTGAACTGGCAACCTTGTGGTTGAGAGCCCACTGGCCCATGTGGGAATCGAACCGGCAGCCCTCAGAGTCAGGAGCACCGAGCTCTAACCGCCTGAGCCACCAGTCCGGCCCCTTGAGTATATTCTTGTATATGGTGTATGAAGGTGGTCTGGTTTCATTTTTTTTTTTTTTTTTTTTTGCATGTATGTGGCCGATTTCCCAACACCATTTATTAAGTAGACTATCTTTATCTCATTGTATATTCTTGCCTCCTTTGTCATAGATTAATTGACCATATAGGCATAGGTTTATTCTGTTCCACTGATATAGAGGTCTGTTTTTATGCCAGTACCATGCTGTTTTGATTACTATGGCCTTGTGGTATAGTTTGATATCAGGTAGTGTCATATTATTTCTTTCTTTCTACTTACTTTGGGCTCTGTATGCTTTTCTTTTTCTGGTTCTTTTAGGTGTAAGGTTAGATTGTTTATTTGAAGTTTTCCTTCTTTCTTGCGGTAAATCGGTATTACTATGAATTTCCCTCTTAGGACTGCTTTTGCTGTGTCCCATAAATTTTGGGGTCACTGTGTTTTCATTTTCACTTGTCTCAAGGTATCTTTTGATTTTTTTCCCTTGATTTCTTTGTTAATCCATTCATAGTTTAGTAGCATGTTATTTATCCTCCATGTGTTTGTGTGTTTTTCCTTTTTTTTCCCCCTTGTAAGTGATTTCTAGTTACATACCAGTCTGATCAGAGTAGATGTATGATATAATTTCAATCTTCTTAAATTTATTGAGACTTGTTTTGTGGCCTAACATGTGGTCTATCTTGGAAAATGTTCCATGTTCACTTGAAATGAATGTATATTCTGCTACTTTGAGGTGAAATGCTTTAAAAATATCCATTAAATCCATCTGGTCTAGTGTGTTATTTAAGGCCACTATTTCCTTGTTTTTCTGTCAGGAAGATCTGTCCATTGGTGTCAGTGGGGTGTTAAAATTCCTTACTATGACTGTATTATTGTTGATCTCTCCCTTTATGTCAGTCATTATCTGCTTTATATATGTAGATGCTCCTATGTTTGGTGCATAGATGTTTACTAGGATTATATCCTCTTTTCTGGATTGGTAATTTTATCATTAACTTTATCGTTATCAAATGTCCTTCTTTTTCTCTTATTATATTCTTTGTTTTAAAGTCTATTTTGTCTGATATAAGCATTAGTATCACAGCTTTTTTTGTTTCCATTTGCATGAAGTATCTTTTTCTATCCCTTTATTTCAGTCTGTGTGTGTCTTTTGATCTGAGGTGGGTCTCTTGTAGACAGCATAAGTATGGGCCTTGTTTTCTTATCCATTCAGCTACCCTGTATCTTTTAATTGGAACATTTAAGTCATTTACGTTTAAGTGATTTTTATAGGTATATAGTCATTGCCATTTTATTATTCATATATATGTTATTTTCCCCTTATTCTTAAAGAAGTCCCTATTACATTTCTTGTAACACTGGTTTGGTGGTGATGAACTCTTTTAGCTTTGTCTTGTCTGAGAAGCTTTTTATCTCTCTTTCAATATTAAATGATAGCCTTGCTGGATAGAATAGTTTTGGTTGTAGATCGTTGCTTTTCATCACTTTGAATATTTCATGCCAATCCCTTCTGGCCTTCAAAGATTCTGTTGAGAAATCAGCTGACCGTCTTTTGGGAGCTTTCTTGTATGTAACTAGCTATCTTTCTCTTTCTGCTTTTAGGACTCTGTCTTTGCCTTTAAACTTTGATATTTTAATTATGATGTGTCTTGGTGTGGGCCTCTTTAGGTTTTTCTTGTTTGTGACTTTCTTCACTTCCTTGACTTATATGTTTATTTCCTTTACCAGGTTAGGGAAGGTTTCAGTCATTATTGTTTCATATAGGTTCTCAATACTTTGCTTTCTCTTTTCTCCTTCTGGTATCCCTATGGTGCAAATGTTGTTTTGCTTGATGTTGTCCCAGAGGTCCCTTAAACTATGCTTTTGGTGGTTTTTTTTATTCTTTTTTCATTTTGCTGTTCCAATTGTCTCCCAAATTGCTGATTCAATCCTCATTTCATCTAATCTGCTGTTGATTCCTTTTCGTGTATTCTTCATTTCAGTTATTGTATTCTTCATTTCTGACTGGTTCTTTTTATGAGATATATATATGAGACGACATATATATATATATATATATATATATATATATATATATATAAAACTATTTCTTTGTTGAAGTTTTCATTGAGTTCCTTAAGCATCCTTATAACCAGTGTTTTGGACACTGTATCTAGTAGATTGTTTGCCTCCATTTTGTTTAGTTCTTTTTCTGGAGTTTTCTCTTGTTCTCTCATTGGGGTATGTCTTTTCTATATCCTCATTTTGGCTGCCTCTCTGTGTTTCTTTCTATGTGTTAGGTAGATCTTCTATGTCTCCCAGTCTTGGAAGGGTGGCCTTATATAATAAGTGTCCTGTGGGTCCCAGTAGTTCAGTCTGCCTGAATACCTACTCTGGGTGCTCCAGGAGTGTCTCTTGAGTGGGTTGTGTGTGCCCTTTTGTTGTAGTTGAGCCTTGATTGCTGTTGGTATGTCATTGGGTTGTGTTGACACTCTTGTTGACTGGCTGTGAGGATTGGCCATAACCACAGCATATGAGCTGCTCTGCACACGGGCTGACTCCTCGGAGTGGGATTGACCCCAGTGGGCTCTGGTGGTTGCTGAGATCATCCTTTGTGTGGGCTGGCTTATATGGTGGTACTCTGCTGTGGCCTGAATCAGACCATTAAGTGTGTTGTTTCAGCCCCTTGGGAGGGGCTCCAATGCAGGTCAAGATCAGGCAGTGCCTTTAAGGTGCTAAGTGAAATAAGTCAAACAGAAAAAGATGGGATTTCCGGAAAAATGGTGGTGTGCGGTGAGCCTCTGTAAAGCTCCCCTGGAATTTACAAAGAATCAAACAACAAAAACTCCACAAAGGACTCCTTGCACAGCAGACAGGCAAGACGAAGAGGCCCACTACCGACTGAAATCACCTACAGGTGAGAGATTCGCGTGAGTGGGGGGAGGAGGAAATGGAGAAGTGCGCCGAGACGGAGCCACGCGGGTGCAGGACGCAGACCTAGCTCAGTGCGCCGAGCTCGTTGCTTCCCGGAGCTACCGTAGCTGCGGGAGATCGGACTGCTAGGGCTCCGCCAGGGTTCCACAGGGCTGAGAGGACAGCATATAACACGGCTGAACCCAGCGCTCACGGCAGAGACCTCGGAGAAAAGACTGAGGGAAAAAGGCTGAAAACGGTGGTTTAAGCCCGCACTGCCGAGCAGAGAACGGAGCCTTAGGCACTGAGACTAGCCGCCCCCTCCCTCACCTCCCAGAGCTCGCCCCGCCCCCACCTGCCCGGTGCTAGAAGCGAAACAGTAGCAGTGTCAGACCAAAACAACAGAAAATTTGCAGAAAAAGATGAATATCATATGACATCACTTATATGTGGAATATAAAGAACAAAATAAATGAACAAACAAGACAGAAATAGACTCACAGATACAGAGAACAAACTGATGGTTGCCAGATCAGAGGGGGTTGATGGGTGAAAAAAAGTGAAAGGAGTAAGAAGTACAAATTGGTAGCTACAAAATAGTCATGAGGATATAAAATACAGCATACGAAATATAATCAATAATACTGTAATAACTATGTATTGTGCCAGGTGGGTATTAGACTAATTGGAGGATAACTTTGTAAATTATATAAATGTTGAACCACTGTGCTGTACACCTGAAAATAATACAAAATAATATTGAATGTCAACTGTAATTAGAAAATAACAAAAAGAAAGCAATTAGTAAATTTACAATAATGTTTATTTCTAGCAAGATTATTAAACTTTTTTCAATTTTAGTTATTTAACTGCAGATTTATTTGGATTTTTTACATACATAATAGTGTTATCAAGAATAATAATTTTGTTTAGTCCTTTCTGATTTTTACATTATTTTTATGTTTGTTTGATTGGGCTGGCTAGGAACTCCAGTGCAATGTTGGGTAGGTGAAAGACACTCATGCTTGAAATGGATTATAAAAGGAATGCTTTTAACATTTCACTGTTCAGTACTAAGTTTGATTTACCTTTTTATAGATACCGATTATTAATTTAAGGATAATTTTCAATAATTTTCAATTCTTCTTATCAAACATCTTTTTGAACTATGTTGAGATGAGTATATGACTTTTCTACTTGATGTTTACTGATTTTCTAAAGTTAAGCAATCTTACATTTCAGAATAAACTCAACTTGAACATTATATATTAACCATTTGTTATATTACTGGATCTTAAACATGTGTATGCATGTGTTCAGTCTTTACCATCTATGTTTCATTTGATTTCTACTTTTTAAATCAGTACAATCAGAGAATATTCTTTATATAATTTCAAATCTTTTAATTTCTTTTGATTTGTTTATGTCCCCAAATATAATTTTTCTTGGTAAACATTCTGTGTGAACTTGAAAATAATTCATATTCTGTATTTTTTCAGCTTTTTTTATTATGGAGAATTTCAAGACTATACAAAATAGATATCATTATATTATAAAATCCTATGAACTCATCACCTAGGTAAACACTGTGTATATTTTTAAAAAGCACTAAAGGAATGCCAAAGTAAAAGGAGAGAGGAAACTAATAATCCTACCATTTTATTTTATTTATTTATGACTTAGTTTCTATCAATAAAATAAGTATAAAATAGTAAGACCCATGTAACATGATAGAGACAAAACAGTTGTTCCAGGAAACCTGGCCAAGGAGAGCCAGGATAATTGAACAAAGAACACATGAGGCTCTGATATTTCTGAAAGGTAGGACAAAAGAAATCTTAAGTCATATAAGAAGCATGTGAGTTCATAAGCAGTGATGAACCTTTTCTTTACATGAAATTCAAAGAAGAATGTTGTATTTAAACAACGTTGAATAAAATGGACAATGTCTTGCAATGTAGAATGGGAAAAGATAACAAAGCAAACTTTAGATTACTTTTTCTTTTCTCAGCTTTGGATAAAAACCAAAGTCTGTTTTTAATCACTGTCTTGAGCACATTTCAACCAAGAGCTAAGTGATATGATCCAGGTATATGGGATTTTTAAAGATGCTTAGAGAATATAAGACCTTAAGTAACAAGTTTTTAATTAATGGTAACTGTGTCCTGACTAAAAGACCAATAAACATGTACTTACTCTTTTCTTAGGAAAAATCAGAGATTGAGCTACCTTGCTTTTAACTGGTGATTCTCAAAATATGGTATAAGGCTTTTTATGATAGGTGTTAAATGAATTTTTTTAATTGCACGTTTTAAGATTCCTGTTCCAGGTAAGATGGAATAAGCACACTCCATCATGTATCTTTCATTAAACAAAATCTGCACAGGATGCATACAGCAGTTTTTTGAGGCCTTTGAAGAGTAATTAGTAGCAGGTAGATTGGGGAAAACTAGAAGTTGAGGTATCACCAAACTATATATCATTTTCCCCCCTTCCAGTCTCCCCTGGCCTGAACACACTGCTTCATAAAAACCCCAAAGAGAGCACATGGTTGCAGACAATGCTCCAGGAGAAGGCTTCTAGTTCTGACTTGAGAAGGGGAAAGGGAATTCCTGACACTTGGAGACAGTGTGGAAAACATCCTGTTTTACCATTTTTTTTCTTCTCTTTGCTCTCTCGCACTCTGTCCCCGAAGCAATCCCATGGTGGCGCTGACAGAAATTGCAAATGGAGCTATTAGAAACCAAAATTCTGAGGAAAAGCCACCTTCCTCTCTAATAGGTGAAGGAGTGATCCCTAAACAGTAGGGAAACCCCTCTCTTGCATTTTATCCTTTGACTATCCCTCTTGATGCTTCCTAGGGAACTGAAGAAGAAGAAAAATGCAAAAGAGGGACTTGAGAAAGCAACTCCACAAAGTTATTTATAAACACATGGGTGTATCCTGATCTATGCATGTAGGAGTCTGATTCTAATCAGCAAACACAAGACTGTGAGAATTGAACTAACAGATTTACCATGGCCACAATCCCAAACTCTGACTTGTGGTCATAAATCAAACCTTAACATTTAAAAGAACTGAAATATAAAGTATGTTCTCAGAAATTATGACATTGAACAAGAATTCAGTAAAAGAATGATAGAAAACTTCTCCAAACATTTGAAAATTAAACAACCTACTTCTAAATAATCCATAGCTCAAAATAAGTCTCAAGGGACATTAGAAAATATTTCAAACTGAAAGAAAAAGAAAATTAAACAAATAAAAAAAAGTGGGATGCAGTTAAAACAGTCCTTAGAGGGAAATCTATAGCATTAAATGCTTATATTAAGAAAGAAGGGTCTCAAATCAATTATGTAACTTTTCACCATAAAAAACTCAAAAAAGAAGAGCAATGCAAATCCAAAGAAAAGGAAAGAAACGATAAAGAACAGAAAACAATGAAATTGAAAAGAGAAAACAGTAGAGGAAATCAGTTACAACCAAAAGCCAGTTCTTTCAAAGAGCAATAAAAATAATAATTCTGTACCTAGACTGACAAAGAAAATAAAGAGAGAAGAACAAATATCTGTAATGAGAGGGATGACATTGTTACAAACTCCACAAACACTAAAAGTATAATAAGGGAATGCTACCCAAAAAATCTACACATATATATTCAACAAAAATAGACAAATTCTTTGAAAATCACAACTACCAAACTCACCCAAAATGAAATAGATAATGATAATCATCCTAAAACTATTGAAGAAATTGAATTTGTACTTAAAACAGTTGGCAAAAAGGTTTGACTGGTAAATTCTACCAAACATTTGGAGAAGATATGACACCAATTCTAGACAGTCTTTTCCAGAACACAGAAGAGAACACTTTCTCATTTATTTAATCAGATCTACATTAGCCTTATTCCAAAACCAAACAGGCAATTGCAAAAAAAGGAAAAAAAGAAAAGAAAAGAAGAAAATTGCAGACCAATATCAAGAACATAAATGCAAAAATCTTCAACAAAATATTAGCAAATTGAATCCATCACTGTATAAAGTGGTAACATATCATGACTAAATGGAGTTCATCCCAGGAATACAACACTTTTAATTCTTGAAAACCGATCAACCACTGCAATCTACCATATTAGCAGTTTAAAGAAGAAAAAAACACATAATCATTTCAACTGATACAAAAATTTCAACATTTTAAAAACAATCTAAAAATTAGGAATAAAAAGGAAATTTCTCAAACTAACAGAGGCATCGACAAAAACCTACAGCCAACATCATAGTTAATGATAAAACACTGAATGTTTCCTCTAAAATCAGGAACAGGGCAAGAATAGCCACTCTTACAACCCCTGTTCAACATTATACTTAAAGTCTAACCAGTGCAGTAAGACAATAGAAGGGAAAAGGCCTACCTATTGGAAAGGAAAGCACAAAACTGTCCTTATTTGCAAATGGCATGATTATCTAGAAAATTATGTAGAAAATTCCAAGGAATCTACACAAAAACTCTTGGAATAATAAGTGAGTTTCACAAGGTTGGAGAATGTAAGAACATAAGAAAATCAAACCATGTACTGGCAATGACAAATTGTAAGCTAAAAAATATTTTAAAACATTACCATTTACAATAGCTCCAAAAATAGATACCATATAATAAAACATGAATCAGATCTGTATGTGAAAAACTATAAAATATTAATGTCTATAGAAGCTCTACTTATAATCACCAAAAACTTGAAGCAACCTAGGTGTCCTTTAACTTTGGATGGATAAACAAACTGTGATACATACATATAATGATACACTGAATATTACTCAGTGACTAAAAAAAAAAAATGAGCTATTGATACATGCAATAGCATGGATGAATCTCAAAAGTTTTATAGCAGGAAAAGGGAGGTGCTATAGTGTCAGAGGAAGCCAGCTAAAACAGAAGGTTTAAATAAGATCCACAGTCTCATAATATAATACTCAACTGTCCACATTTAATTCTAAACCAGTCATCATACCAAGAACCAGGGCAATCTCAAAATGGAAAAAGGCAATAAATGTATGATAACACCAAGATGGAAGTGATGTTAGAATTATCTGATAGTTTAAAGCAGCCATCATAAAAATGCTTCAATGAGTAATCATAAACAAAATTAAAGCAAATTTTAAAAATAGAAAATCTCAGCAAATGAAGATGTAAAGAAGAATCAAATGGAAATTTTAAAACTGAAAAATGCAACAATCAAACATTTTTAAACTCAGTGAATGAGTTTCACAGCAGAATGGAGGGGCACAGAAAAGAATCAGTGAACTGGAGGATAGAATAATAGAAATGACCCTATCTGAACAACAGAATGAAAATGCTCATAGACTGAAAGATAAGTGAACTGAGTCTGTAGGAAGCTGTAGGACTACAACATTCATGTCATCAAAGTCCTGGAAGGAGAGAAGAAAATGCACAGCACTAAAAAGTACTTAAAGAATTAAGAACAGAAAATTTCCCAAGTTGGCAAAACAATAAACCTACAAATTCATGAACTCACAAACCTAAGCACACTTCAAACAAGATAACCACCCCTGCCCCCAAAATCCACAAGATACATCATGGTCAAACGTCTGAAAACTAAAGGTAAAGTAACAGTTGTGAAATCAGCGATAGGGGTAAAAACAATTCGAATGTCAGAGTATTTCTCATTAGAAACTATGTAGGCAAGAAGAAAGTGGAACATTATCTAAGTACTTAAAGAAAAGAACTATCTACCCAGAATCATATATCCATTCAGCAATAGTGGGGACATCAAGACAAACTCTTAGGAAAACAAAGAGAATTTGTCACTAAAATAATGACTAAGGAAAGTTCTCTAAACAGAAACAAAATAATAAGGAAACTCAGAACATCGGGGAAAAAGAAGACTATAAGCAAATATATTGGTGAATACAACAGACTTTCCTTCTCCTTTTGAGTTTTCTAAACTATGTTTAATGATGGAAGCAACAAATTGTAACAGTGTCTGCTGTAGTTCTAAGAGTATAGAGAGGAGCTACTAAGAGACAGTTATATTATAACTGGAAAATCACATTGCATCTGTTTTACTTGGCCTGACATTCCACTAAGCACAATACCTTCCAAATCCATCCATGCCGCCACAGATGGCTAGAATCCATTTCCTTCCATGGCCAAGCAATATTCCTTGTATACAGAGGGTGCCAAAAAAATGTATACACGTTTTAAGAAAGGAAAACTGTATTAAAATTGTAATACTCTATATACACCAATAACAAAAGATGAACACAAGTCACATTTGAGTTCTGCAATTACTATCGTCATCCAGACACTTTTGATTACAGTGAACTACTGCTTGAGCAACGTTGATGAAAGTGTCTACTTGTATACTTTTTTTTTGGCACCTCCTACTCTTTATCCATTCATCCATCTATGGACACCAAGGCTGCCTCCACATCTTGGCCATTGTAAACAATGCTTCAATGAACATACATGCGCACACATCCCCTCGAAGAAGCATTTTGGGTTTCTTCAGATAAATACCCACAGTGGGATTATTGGGACTCTCTTTGTCTCTTGTTATAGCATTTGTTTTTAAGTCTATTTTGTCTAGTATAAGTATTGCTACTTCTGATTTTGTTTGTTTTCATTTTAATAAAGTATCTTTTTCCATCCCTTTACTTTCCATATGTGTGTGTCTTTCAATCTAAAGTGAGTCTCTCGTAAGAAGCATATGTAAGGGTTTTGTTTTCTTATCCAGTCAGCCCTCCTATATCTTTTGAATGTAGTACTTAATCCATTTACATTGAAAGTAATTGTTGATAGATATGTAGCTATTGCCATTTTATTATTCATAATTTTTATCTTTTTTTTTTTTTTTTCCTTCTTAAAGAAGTCCCTCTAATATTCTTTGTTATACTGACTTGGTGGTGATGAACATCTTTAGCTTTTTCTTGTCTGGAAAGCTCTTTATCTGCCCTTCAATTTTAAATGATAGCCTTGCTGGGTAGATTACCCTTGGTTATATAGGTCCTTGCTTTTCAGAACATTGAATATTTTGTGCCAATCCCTTCTGGCCCGCAAAGTTTCTGTTGAGAAATCATCTGACAGTCTTATGGGAGCGCCCTCATAAGTTACTCATTGCCTTTCTCTTGTTGCTTTTAGGACTCTCTCTTTGTGTTTTAACTTTTGCCATTTTAATTATAATGTGTCTTGGTGTGGGCCTCTTTGGATTTATCTTGTTTGGGACTCTCTGTGCTTCCTGGACTTGTATGTCTAGTTCCTTCACCAGGTTAGGAAAATTTTCAGTCATTATTGCTTTAAATGAGTTCTCAATTTCTTGCTTTCTCTCTTCTCCTTCTGATACCCCATGATGTGAATATTGTTATGTTTTATGTTGTCCCAGAGGTCTCTTAAACCATCCTCATGTTTTTGGATTCTTTTTTCTTTTTGCTGTTCTGATGGTGTTGTCTACTACCTTGCTTTCCAAATCACTGATTTGATCCTCTGCTTCATCTAATCTGCTGGTGGTCCCTTCTAGTGCATTCTTCATTTCAGTTATTGTGTTCTTTACTTCTGAATGTTTCTTTTTTTATGGTTTCTATGTCCTTTTTCATGCTTGCTATCTCTGTTGAAATTCTCACTAAGTTCCTTGAGCATCCTTATAACTAGTGTTTCAAACTCTGTCTCTGTTAGGTTGCTTGCCTCCATTTTGTTTAGTTCTGTTTTCTGGAGTTTTCTCCTGTTCTTTTATTTGGGACATATTTCTTCCTTCCCTCATTTTGGCTAACTCTCTGTGTTTGTTTCTATGCATTAGGTAGATCTGTTATGTTTCCCAGTGTTGGCCAAGTGGCCTTATGTAGTAGGGGCCCTGTGGGGCCCTGGCAGTCTCCCTGGTCACCTGCTCTGGGTGCTCTAGGAGTGTCCATTGTGTGGGTTGTGGGTGCCCTACTGTTAGAGTTGAGCTGTGATTGTTGGCATGTCAGTGGGTGTTTTTGACTCTCAGGCTGGTTGGCCACATCCACAGTTTACAGGCTGCTGTGCAGGGGCTTACGCTACTGAGTGGAATTCCCCCCAGTGGACTCTGGTACCTGTTGAGCCCACTCTTTGGGTGTGCCACTTGTGGGGCTAATTGGGTGGTTCTCTGCTGTGGTCTGAAGCCAACCTCCAAGTATGTTGGTTCTGGGGCCTTTTGGGAGGGGCTTTGCTGCAGACTTAGTTCACCCACTGCCTGTAACTTGCTGAGGACTACCTGGTAAGAGCTACAAAGCAATCTGCAGTTGTTCGCTGCCTGTGCTAAAGTTGTAGGTGTATGTAAAAGGCCACGTTCTGAACCGAGGATGTTTTCCACCAGTTCCAGGTCTGGGGTAGCTGCACAAAAAGCCACGGCACCCTGAGGCTTGCCATCACCTGCCGGCTCCCTTAAGGTTCAGCCACCAATTAAACCTGTGTGAGGTGGGTGAGGCAGGGTCTCAGGGAGTCACCAGAGTAGGAAGAATTGTGGTCACCATGTTAATGTAGACTCTGATTTGGTTCCAGTGCTAAGCCTGGAGCTACTCAGCAAAAGTCTCAGAGCACACTGAGGCCAGTCCCCACCTGTCTGGGCCTGTGGATTCCAGTAGTTTTCCAGGAAAAAAGTCAATGTGGGTGGGGCTGACTGCCTGTGGAGAAAGTGTCTCTGGGATTGGAGGAATTGGGTGGGGTGGGGTCCCAGTGAGCCAGCAAAGTGGATCAAGTGGAACTCACCAGACCAATCAGATTCAGATTTGGCTGTGTGGGGGAGGGCTCAACACAGGAAAGATGTGCCAGCCTACTAGCTGCACAGAAGCACGACCCCACACAGAAAACATGGCAACTGTCCTCCAGGCCTCCCCACAAGGCCACACACTTCAGTCTGCCCTCCGTATATCTCTGATGCCTCCCAAGTTACCATCCCTCCGCTGTAGCCCAGGGTAAGTGCCTGCTTCTGAGTGAGTCTGTGCATCGGCCTCTTAAGAGTATGTCTGGGTTTCCCACAGCCTTCCATCCCACCTGGATGCTTGGAATTCCCACTGTTTTTCACAGCCAGATGTTGTGAGGGCTCGTCTTCCCAGCACCAGGACTCCAGGCTAAGGAGACTGGTTTGCAGCTCGAGCCCCTGGCTCCTCTGGGGGGAAACCCTGTTGCCAAGATTCCCTCCTGCTTTACAACTGCCACATGGAGTTTTGGGGCCAGACTGTTTTGCATCTCTGCCTCTCTACCAGTCTTGATGTGGCTTCTTCTTTATATCCTTAGTTATAAAAGTTCTGTTCAGCCAGACTTCAGATGGTTCTCCAGGTTGACTGTTGTATAATTTAGTTGTAATTTTAATGCGTTCATGGAAGGAAGCAAGCAGTGTTTGTGTACTCCGCCATCTTGGATCCCTTTCAAAAAGTTAATGTTTTAAAATCTATGTTTTTCTTTTGTGGGTTCTGGGTGAATAGTTTGCAATTCCATGGTCTTTGATTTTTATGTATGATTAGGGCTACTTGATAGTAACCTAATAAGTGAGTTATTCAGAGTTCCTAAAACTTGATATTACTAATTAGAACTAGAAGATTACTGTGGCTTTTGATTCTGAATTCTACTAAGAAAACTATCTGCCAGTCAGGGTTTCAGAGAGCTGTGATGCTCTTACTGTGCATGTAGGCACAATCTCATCATTGGAATCACTGAGCTATGGGAGTAGAATACATTGTTCTGTGTTATCCTACTTGACTGTCATTTTCACTTTCTCCTAATGGTGTTTGTTTGTTTCTCTTAAATTACTCTTGGTTTAACCTCACAATGATTAATTGAGTTTTGTTCAGGTTATTTGCTTAACTTTACCATATGTAGAAATTCTTATTTGTGTGAGCAGTGTGGCTAGCATATAACTTTCCAATAATTCGACTTGCACATATCTTTTGTGTTGTGGTTCAAAATGAGTCATCCTCACCTGTATTGCTAAAGCCGATATATGCATAATCCCCAAAGAATTTGCTTAGACACTGATTCTTTATTGTTATCACTGAATTAATTATCTTTCCACTGGAAAGTGGGAAGAGCTTGGGTGGATGGTCTTTTGCTCCATTGCCAATGGAAAAAGAGTATGAAGGCCTTGACCTTAAATTCTCTGGTTTGACTACTGTTTTTCCTAGCTGAGTTTAACATCATAAAGTCCAGATTGGGGTTGCTAGCAAGTGCACATATTGTGTTATTAAATGAAACAAGACCCAGATACACTGAATACCAAATGCATAAATGGCAATTATGACTATGGTAATGAATGTTCATAATTCTGACTTGCATTAATGTCCAGGTGGAGGTTCTTCCTATTTCAGTCCAAAGATACACTGTTAAAAATACATTTTCATTTCCCACAAAACAAAGTGGGCTTTGTACACATGCTGGTGCTATTTGTGACTGAGAAGAACTTTCTCAGATTGCTTTAGAATGATGAAGAGCGTGTCTCTCATCCAAGAACTGAAATGATACCTTCAGGTGAGTCCGAAGTCCAAATCCTCAAAGGAGGGATTTAGGAAAGCATTTGAGGGGATCAGGTTTAAACCAAACAATCCCTTAAGAAGAGATTCCATTCAAGTTCTTTCTTTAAAACAGGAAATTAAACAGAGTCATTAAAAGGCAAGCTCAAGAGAGTGGGAGCACCATCCCTCCCTACTGTTAGTTGCATGAATTTCATTTTGGGTCATCTGTGACTTGAAAACTTTATTTAAATTTGATCCTGGTAACCATAGCTCCTTTAAAGTGCAACAATCAGAATTCTAGGCAAAATGTATCATTTTAGAAACATATAATATACCTGAAGTATAACTCTGCATAATTATCAAGATTTAAGCCTCCTGGAGTATTATTTTAAGTATTTCATTAAATTCATGGGCTTATTTCCAAAACTCTTATAGCAGTGAAGAGGGCCAGATTATAGAACATGAATTCTTTTAAGACTCTGGTAGAGTTAACATACTTTATTAAAATTACTTGAGGCAAGCCAGAAAGCAAATTGATGAAGCAGGCATCGGTTGGCACACTTTCCAGCTGTTTTTATTTTTAAGTTTCATTATATGAATATCAGCAGAATAGCCAATGCTATGTAAATGCAGCAAGACCAAAACCCCACCCTATAAATAACTCTTTCAATTGCTTTCAAGAAAGCCTTCTCTCCACAACTGAATTGTACATTGTTCTTTATGAACACAAGAAGAAAGACTTCACACATAGCCTCTAAAATTCTTACCAGGGCAGAATGTTGTTGCAAACTCCTCTTGAAACATTTGATGGTGAATGCTTAAAGTTAATCTGATTTTATAGGGATTTTTTTCTATGTGCAAAAATGAGGGAGTTGGGGAAAAACTGTTCAACTAAGTCAAGGTCTTCACCTGTTTTATTCAGTGAGATGTTCCCTAACAGATCAGCATTAAAGAGGCCTGGAGGTGGGAGTGTGCCTGGCATATTTAAAGAAAGGCCAGGGGCCAGTGTAAAGGAAGAGGGGGGGAAGCTGTAGGAGATGAAATTGGGGTAACAAGCCAGACTGTGTCAAGCCTTGCAGCCCAGTGGGAAGACTTTGGCTTTTTACTCTGAATAAGAAAAGGATCAATCAGAGGCTTTCCTGCAGAGCAGTGACAAGATATGGAGCTGGGCACAGAGTCAACATCCCTGGAACCCCAGATCCCTAAATGGAAATCAGGAACTATTGGGAAATTGGGAGGGGAGCAGATGCTGGGGAGACAGCCAACAACGAGTAGAGCACACTCAATTTTCCCACAGTAAATGACAGAAAATAAAATAAAATAAAATATGCTTTTGAAACCAAGAATACTCACACATGTGTTAACACACACATACACAAACCGAGAAAGGAAGAAAGAGAAATTTTACATCCCAAATATTTTAGTAGCCATGACAAAGTGAAAAAAGTACCGAAATAAAAGAATTGAAAATCCTCGAAGTGCTTTGATCAAAACTAACTATTATTTTTTTTTAATTAGGGTCACTTTGAGGAGTTCAGACTCCTCAGGAGTGTATCTTCTTGGTTCCATCTGTCCAGTGTTTTGGGAAACCATCTGTTTTGACAGTTAGCTATGTCTACGTTTTTTACATAAAATATGTTAAACATCTGTCTGTGATCAACTTAAATATCATTGCCTGTTGTGTCTAATGCTAGCCCATCAAAATATAACTTACAAGAGAGGGTTTTTTTGTTTGTTTTACTTTCTTAGCCTGTCTTAAGAACTGCTTTTTTGCAGTGTAATTGCTGTCGACAGACGAAAAGGGAACTTTTTTTTTTAAGATTTTTTTTTTAATTAAATTTATTGGGGTGACAATTGTTAATACATAACGAAATAGGAGGGAACATTTTTAAGTATGACAATTACTCAGTTCCTTTGTAGACAGGTATCATTAAGGTGAGGACCACATGGGTGAATTTAACCCCTATTTAAATGGGGTCCACTCTTGTTTGCAGCACATAGATCAGAGATATTTCTTTTTGTCAGGCAGGACAACACTGACCCCATCTTCCATGAAAGAATGCACTTCCATCAGCGCTAACATGCTGACCATGTAGAATTTCCACTCAGCCATGATTTTGAAACCCCCAAGGCAGTCCCTTAGGAAAAGTCTTCTCTACATAACACGATGAAAACTGCCCATTGTTGACAGTACTGTATGCAGGTACTGAGCTGAGTTCTTCATATATATAATAGTGCAGCTTCACCCTTAATAGCTATGTGACCTTGGGTAATGTACATCATATCTTGGAGCCTGTTTCCTCATCAGTAAAATGGGAAGAACCTCACTGAGTTGTGAGAATTAAATGAGTTAATGTATGTAAAGTATTTAGAACATACCTGGCACATCATAAGCACTAATTAATTATCTAATTTAATAATCCTCACAACAAAGTTATAAGAAAATACCATTATTTCCCCATCTTATCGATTGAAGGTAAGAGAAGACAAATGGTAATAACAATGATCACGACTAATACTCATAACTGGGCTAAGCAAGTTGTATACATTATTACTAATGTTTAGTACACCCTTTATTCCTATTGGAAAATCAAGACTCAAAGAGATTAAAGTCACACGGCTAGGTTAATGGAGCCAGGATTCAAACCAAAATCTTCCAAGACGATTATCTGTGCTCTCTCTATTACACCAGGCTACCTCCAATCTTCAGGAATTTGGTCTACACGGTAGAAATAAATTCTAAGTTAAATTTTGACCAAATTGGCCAGTGGGCTTTGAATATCTTGTTTTTTTCAATGGCTCAAATCAGTGAGTTTGGCATCTTACAATCATGATTTTTTAATTTTTTTTTACTTAAATTGTATCCTTTTTCTCAATTGCTATGCTTTTTCTCTATTTCTTCTTTTGGTTAAAAAGTTAAAGTGATTTTTTTTAATGGACTTCAAGAGTGTTTCTTGATATCAATCCTATTTCAGGAAACGAGTTGGCTGCAAGGGAGGGTGTGCCCTAACTCAGCTAAGCACAGGCAGCCCACAAGCCAGAGTCAACTGCCTCTTCCTTAAGCAACAAGCTGTAAAGCAGCGGAGTATTGATATGAGCAGGGTTAGAACTGTTTCTTACAACAGAGCTCAGGGACTGAACTTCAAATTCTGCATCAAATCACCTGGGCTGATGCTTAGAAAAGGTGCAGATTGATGGACAGGTCAGACTGAATCCAGAGATTTGAGGGAAAGAGCCCACCATCTACCCTGGAACAAGCTCACCTTGTGACCCATGTGCACGGGACAGGTTGGAACTGTTGCTTTACATACACAACTTTTCCTCATCCTCGTTATCTTGAGAACAGGCACCCAGAATCAGAATGAAGAGCTTTATACATAAGCCGTCAGACAAAAGGAAATCTCTTACTGCTGGTCAAGGAAAGATTGGGGACAGAGAAAATGGAGAGTTATAGTCAGGAGAGACCATATCTTCCTCATGCTCCAATCCCCTGAAACTTGGTTTGTGTTAAAAATCCAAACCTATAAATTCAATGGCCCAAAGGACCTTCGATGCAGGTTTTTCTACCCATCCCACTCCACCCCCCTGCGTAGCCACAAAATGTACAAACTACAGTAAAGGAGAAAGCTGGCCTCCTTTCAGCCTTCCTGGTACTGTTAATACAGCTTTTCAAATCTCTAAATTACAGGTGACATTTGCATATCCTGTTCCTGATTAGAACCAAACTCTACTGTGAAATGGTGGAAATGGCAGGGGACGTAGCAATAATAATTGAGAACTTGTGATGATCTCTCTTTGGCTAAACACTTTATGTGAAGCATCTCACTGTATCCCTTAAACCCCATGAGGTAGGTTCTCTTTTATCCCTGTTTTGTTATGAGGAAACAGAGGCACCGAGAGGTTGTGTCATTTTCCCAGGGCATTCAGACAATGGGACAGAAGCACAATACTCAGAATTGCTCTGCTTTGTAGCCTCCGAGGTTTGGCCTCAGTTACCGTGGTTCCCCGAAAATAAGACCTAACCAGAAAATAAGCCCCAGCATGATTTTTCAGGATGACATTCCCTGAACATAAGCCCTAATGTGTCTTTTGGAGCAACCCTTAATATAAGACCCGGTCTTATTTTCGGGGAATCACGGTAGTCACAGGATCCCATACGGTAGCAGCCAGCCAATTAATTCAGTCAGATTCCGAAATGTTGAAAGCAACAAAAACGGGAGGATGTTTCCACCCACGTGCCTTTGATGTTTGAATGTGGCTATAACTGGATCTAAGTTGAAACTGACCAGCAGCAAGTGTCTGAAGAGCAAACAGATCACAATCTGGTGCAGACTGATCATGTCTCAGTCTCTGGGATTCCAGGCTTTTTTTCTGGGATTGGGACCAATGCAGCAGAGCCACAGTCAGCCCTGGGTCTGTCTTGTTAAAGGCAGCTGACATTTCTTGGATAATCACATATGTCAAACGCTGGGTGGGAACTTCCCATACCTTTCCTCATTTAACCATGCAAACTGCCCAGTACAGTGGTAGTAACTACTATGATCTCATTCTCCAGATGAGCCAAATGAGGTATAGAGTAGATCCTGGCTTAAAGAGAGGCCTATGTCACCCCAGAGCCTTCATGATTAGTCAGGGTTCTCCAGAGGAACAGAACCAATAGAACACATACAGACATATGTAAAAGGAGAATCATTACAGGAATTCACTTACACAATTATGGAGATTGAGAAGTCCTATGATCTGCCATCTGCAAGCTAGAGAACCAGGAAAAGGGGTGGTTCAAAGCACAAGAACCAAGGAAGCCAGTGGTGTAAATTTCTGTCTGAGGCCAAAGGACTGAGAACCAGAAGTGCCAATGCCCAAGGGCGGCAGATGGATGTCCCAGCTCAAGAAAAAGCAAATTCCCTCTTCCTCCACCTTTTTGTTCTCTTCAGGTCTTCACCAGCTTGGGTGATGCCCACCTGTACTGGTCAGGGTGATCTTCTTTAAGAAAGCTGATTCAAGTGCTAATCTCTCCTTGACACACCCTCACAGACACATGCAGAAATAATGTTTTACCAGCTGTTCAGGCATCCCTTAGCCCATTCAAGTGGATACATAAAAGCAACCATCTTTCCAGCATGAACTAGATGGGATAGAGGTCAGTGGGAAGAAGCAGGTGATTGGATTTCCAGCTCTAACTGCCATTTCCACACTTGGTGATTCTGTGATAGTCCCTGGTGCCCTATCTGGACTTCAGCCTCTCCCATTCGTAAAATGCACATATGGCCCTAATTATCCTATAAACCACCAATCACTCTTTCAAAAACCTGGAACTTAACATGATAGAAACCAAGTCTACTTTTTTTCTGAGAAGCACAGTTTTATAGGCATTCTGTTGTCATGGTGTCTACAAATGGAGAGTTTTAAGGAACAAAATTATAGTTGTTTTACAGAAATGCATTAGATGGTGACATCCAATTTTGTCTTGTGACTAGAATAAAATTCCCATGTTCTACCAAGAAACCTTCTCCCAACTCCTGGGGTAAGAACTGCTCCACTAATTAAAATTATCATTTCATCCGTTCTGACACTAAAAGTTGACCAGCCATGACCATGTTTCTCAGTTAAAGAACAATTTGCATGCCATTTATCTATTGCATTTTTAATACAAATAAAATCTTGGCTGTAAGGACACCCAAAAGATAGAGAAAGCATTGTAAGTTGCTTAAGTATGCTGAGAAACAAGAGCACTACTGATAATTAATAAAGCATATCATGAATAAAACCTGTAATTAGCCATGATAATTGAAATATAAACAGGACCTAATTAGCAGAACTGTTCATTACTCTCTCTTGGTATAGACAATAAACATTTGGGAAATTGCTATCACACCCATGTGCAGAATGTCTTAGTTGGTTTGGGCCCAGCTAATCAGGCAGTAGTCAAGATGTCCAAAACAGTTGAGGGCAGTCGCAATGCTGAAGCTTTTGTATTCATACCAGTTCCAAAGTGCCAAAGACAACATGAATATGAATTGGAAGTCTTTATTGTATCAAACCAAGCTTCTTGTAAGAATTGCCTTCACTTTATGTCTGTGTTCCAGCAGTTTCTGTAACCCCAGAGAAACAACCCTTCATCCTGTGCTTTCCATTACTCTACAATGGAAAAGAGGCTTAGTTCCTTGGTCAGCTGTAGTCTGGCGTCCTTGCACAGCAGGTCTGTTCAGGATAGAGTTTCCAAGGACCATCATGTTGCCACGCCAACAGACACATTTTCCTCCTTATCCTTCTTGACTTCTTTAAGTACTTTTACTCCGTGTACCAGCCCCTCTTTAAAAACACCTGGTTCTGTGATGCCACGCTCTCCTTTTTTTCATACTATCCTTTCGGGTTGACCTTCTCCCTCTTTTTCGCTGGCTCTCATTCTTCTGCCCACTTTAAATGGGACTTCATTAGTGATCGTCCACTCTTTTCCCTCCATGAATAATCACTATGAAATCTCATGCCCACAACAATTATAATTAAGCTATTGCTTCCTTTACATTCTTAGGGCAGTGCATCAGCTCCAGCTCTTGTCATTTGTCTCCTGGATGTCTTCCTAATTTTTCTCCTTGCTCCCAATTTGACATCTCCTCTTTTTAATATATTCTGTACCAATATTTCCAAATTGCACATTCGATTCTGTTGTTCTTTATTCTCTGTCCTCTGGGCTTCTTTGAACAGTCATCTTAAGTATGAGGCAATTAGGGTAGTTTGTAACTCCTCAGAGCTGAGTAAGTGACTCCAGGGGCTGAATTGAGGAAGGTGATGGCTGCTGTCACAAACATGGGCTTGCTTTCTGGGAGAAAGCTGTACAAAGGCCAGACTGAGGGGAGGGTTACTCTCCCAGGATCTTCCAGGGGCAGGTGTTTTGCCCTCTGAAATATGATTGTCAAAATGCATTCTGATCATTAATAAGTTGTTTCTTGTCTAGTTCATTCTAGCTTAAGAACAATATATGGACAAAGTAGGGAGAATCAGTAACCACCTGACGCAAGAATACCAGGAAGGTCACTGGCCTTTATTTTCATTTCCCCACCAGTCTGTCACAGTGCCTGTTTCATCAGGATTAGATTAAGCTCTAGCAACATAAAACAAAAAACAAAAAAGAAACCAGAAACCTAGATGGAAGTTTAAGTCTCTCTTACATAAACCAAGTCCAAAGGTAAGCTGCACGTGGCTGGTGTGGTGCTCCCTGATCATCAGACACAGGCTTCTTCCAGCCTCCTGCTCCACTGTCACCAACACAACTTCTACCTCATGACCCAACATGACTGCTGGAGCCCCAGTTTTCATGTCTGTGTTTCAGCCAATAGGAACAGTCGTAAAGATCACAACACCTTCCATTAAAGATATTTCCTGGAAGTTGCACAGGCCACTCTCTTTGCATACCGTTGGCCAAAACTCAATGTCATGGTCACTTTAGCTGCAAGGGAGACTGGGAGATGTAATCTTTCTTTTGGGCAGTCATGGTCTCAGCTAGCAAATGGGTATTCCATTATTAAGGAAGAAGGAGCATATTCACCTATAGAAATACTATTTCTGTCACTGTAGAAATACTTTGCTGCAGCATCTGAAAGCCCTTAGTCAGATGTAGAACTTTAGTTCTGAAAGATTTTAGTGACAGATCCAACTCTTTCTATTAGGTAACATCATGATTCCTCAGTAGGCATTCGTTTATAGGTTCCCTTTCAATGTGATGTCAAGATCAAAGGGATGTCAAGGCAGGAGGGAAGGTTCCCACTAGGAATCAGAGGAGTTCTAAAACCGGAAGGAATAAGATACCAACAACACACAATCCATTGATGATTTCAGGAAGCAGGGGAAGAAATAAAACAGAGGAGTTAGGAGAAATCCTGGTCTTCCATATGGCCTTGGAGTCAATTTTCCTCCTCTTTAAAATGGGAATAATTGGGTTAATGTAAGGATAAAATAATGAGCATGTTTTAAAGCCCCAAGTGCCCTGCTTTGATAGGTAGTAGGCATTAATCATTGTTGCTGTGACTAGCTACAAATATTGGGTTGAACAAAAGCCACCAGAAAGAAACCAGGTTCAAAATGTAGATCTGATGTTCTCTGTTAGCCTGGTTGATGACAATTTGCTTGGTGTCAGCTTCATGACAGCAAGAGCAGGACCTGTTTTGTTCACTGTTGAATCCTTGGTACCTGGCATAGCACCTGGAACATGATAAGTGCTCAGGAAACAGTCCTTGAATTAAATGAGTAAATGACCCAAAGGGATCAGATAAATTGAGCACAAAATGTTTAAGGACATGATAGAGGAGGTTAAATGAGAGAGTTCTAAATCAGATTAAGGGGAAACTAGTGAAAGGAACAAGAGTGTTTGGGGGGAGGGGGACATGGGAGGAAAAGCTTATTAGCACATTTGGTGTTGGCAAATATTTGGCAAAATGGTGATTTTTTTTTTTTTATACCATCTTGGGAGTTTGACCTTTTCCTTTTTTTGAATTTTGGGTTTTTAAGTTCTTATTTGATACTTTATAAATTAGAATAGGATAGAAATGTAAACTGGAATTTACTTAATTAGTCGAACAAAAACAAGCAAAAAACCTGTTACAAGAACTCTTATTTAAATGACACACATGAAGAATTAAAAGCCCAGTGAGCTATTGGCGGCTTCCTCTAGTTCAGATTGTTTTTCCCTTGAATTAAACAAATCTAAATGTTTGTAGAATCCTTGAGAAAATATGGTGACCACATGAATTATGTCAGTAACAGCTTTCTTTTTATAGGTTATGGCAGTGTGTTAACGAAATATTTATAGTGTCGATACCATCATTCCAGATTCTTCACAGGACATTTAATATCCACCTGGACATTGCATCATGTAACCAGTGGAATGTGTAAATATTTCTCACCAGCATTACCAATAGCTAATACTGAAGCAATACCATAGAATTCCCTTTTTTATTTACTTTATAAAAAAGTCATATATATTTGTCATCAAATGTACTTTTTTTCTCTTACATATACTTTGTCCCACCTTTATATTAACTTGCTGTGCCTTAGCAATCATTATAACAGAGGGTGAATCTCAATCCGTGACTCGGTTATTCAAGGAATCTAATTTTATTTTTCAATACAGGTAACCTCCATATAACATGGTTGTTAGGTTCCTTTAAAAGATGCCCTGTTATGCGAATCCGTGTTATACGAAACAAAGAACTAGAACAAAAGGAGGGTTAAGTTCTAAAAATTAAGAAAACATACTATTATATTTTTATAATTAAGAGAAATATCTTTATTAAAGCAACTTTCACCAAAAGTATAACATATTAATATGTATTAAGTAATGTTTTCTTCATCATCACTACTAAGCACCATTAACCGAGGGAGTTTTCTTTTTGACAAGATATCTTCATCCTCTGAACTTAATACTCCACGAACAAAATGGATTTAAAATTCTAATAAATTTTAAAATTCTGCAGTCAAATCTGACACAACATCCATGCTCGAAAGAAAAATTTCAAATGAGATATCTTTGGCTCTTAAAAGGTTTTATTACATTCCGAGTTGTTTGGGGATTTCCCTAATTTCGAATGAGATATTTTTTGCTCTTAAAAGCTCTTCTTACACTCCGTGTTGTTCGGGGATTTCTCTAATTCTCAAACCGTGTTAGAGTGAAACCGTGTTCTAGGATGCCGTGTTGTGCGATGGTTTCCCCCAATTCTCGAACCGTGTTGGAGCGGAACCGTGTTATAAAAGCGCCGTGTTATAGGGGGGTTACCTGTACTTTGCCATAATTACTATTTCAGGTTCCCTTTCAACAAAGATGGAAGAAGCTTAATCCCTGCCAATTTGGGATCTTCCCTCTTTCCCCAGGGCTGCTGCTGAGTTCTGAGATGAACACTATATGGTGCCAAGGCATTGAAAGGAGGTTCATCCGCTCCTGTGACATCTGTTCATGTAGCAGATGCTGCAGGGCCCTTCCATAACCGTCTGGGCTTCTCTGAGAGGAGTGGGTCCAGTCAGTAGAGGCCTGCTGGGCACTACCGGACTCTGCAGCACACGTCTATTCCACGAGGCTTCCTTTCATTCTGGTTTTTAATCCAGACGAACATCCTTTTTTCTGCCTTTCTGCTAGTCCATCTATTCTCTGAGGCAATTAATGCAGAATGGACAACTTCCCAAATAGGAAACATGGTTATGAGATAAAAAGAAATCCTGGAAGAGGGGGAACAAAGACGAGTAATTCACAGATATTATCCTGTCATTGTTTGTTGATAAATTATTTATGATAAGTTTATCATTTTATATTTTAGAATATTTTAATTACATTAATATAAAATATAAAACATTGTTATATATTAATTAATAAATATTATTTATTATAAATGCTCTTCTACTATTATTTATTGAGTGCCCACTATGTGTACTTTATAAAACTTATTTCTAGGATTTACAACAACCCTATACAGAAGTTCTATTCAAATTTATCAACTGATGACACAAGCTCATAAAGGTTAAGTAATTTGTGCGCAGTCAGGCCTGTAAGAGCTAGGATTCAAAACCAAATCCTCTGGTGGCCCCCAAATTCTTTCCCCCTTCCACTGAGCCATACCAACTTCTTTCTCTTCTAGCTTGAACTACTTTTGTTTGTTTGTTTCCCCCAACATAGTGAGTTTAGCAGAGCATAGAGGAAAGACTGCTTGCTGCCCCTTCATGACCTTGGTTGAATTAGCTCTCGGGTCAACCAACAAAGGGAAGCCGCATGGCTGCAGAGCAGCTGCTGAAATGGCTGGTTCCACCAGTGATTGCCCTGGCCTTTGGTGCCATCTCAGAATAGGGCTATTGCTGCTTCCCATGTCAAGAGAACCTTCATTTCTGATAAATGGTGTGGCGGGGATTGGAAAACTCATGCCCAACCTTTGGCAGCGAGATACGGGTTCACTCTCTCAAACTGACTGTCTGCAGGTTCATAGGCATAATTGGATGTGAGTATTGGGTTCCCAGCCATCACTCAGGATGCAATAGAGACCTGACTTGGAGTTTTAATCCTAGCTTAATCTTTTCTATAATAATTTTCATTCTTTATCTGAAGACACATATTTCTTTCTATTCTGCTCTGGGCTACACAGATCTAATTTTCTTGTTTCCTCTTTGAGAGAAGGTAGTCCACAAAGTTCAAAAGGCTGCTTGAATTACCTGCTTCAGTTCCATTTAACTCTTAGGTTGGTTTTCAGCATTTGGATTTGATTTTCTCCTTATTAACAATTCTGGGTTAGATCACTTTTCATTTGCCTACTACTATGCAAATAATTATTTATGCATCTATCTTATTCATTTTTAGCAACTTGAGGGAAGAGATCTTGTCTACCAACTTTGTTTTCCTCTTCTTCAGTGCATTAATTTAACATACATTTATCAAGTACCTGCAGTGTCCTGGGAACAGGTCAGCCAAAAAAGATACAAAGAACACAATTTGGTACTTACCCCAAGGAGCTTAGAGCAGTGTTCCTGACAATAGAATGCTAATCAATTTTATAGGAAAAAGAGAATCCTTGGACAAATAAATTTGGAAAATGGTGTGTTAAATTAACCCCACCTTCCCCCACACACACCACAGGACTTCTCAGAGCCTTTAATATGCTAAAGTGTATCACAAATCTCCAAAGACGAGGATAAGATACGTAGTGTTTCCTGAAGGGTTTTGACCATACAACTAGTTTATGTGGTATAATCTCATGGAAGTGTTTTGTGAAACATGCTTTTAGGAATGGTGGCTTAGAGTTTAGAAGGGAGAGACACAAAAAAGTAATTGAAATAATGTTAGCTAACAATTATGGAGTTCTTTGTGCCAGGCTCTGTGTAAATGCCGAGAAAAGGAAGCCCTCCTGAGGGAGGTAAAGAAGACATCATCAAGGAGAGGTTCTTAAGCTGACAATTGAAATATTGGGCAGAGACATAAGAGTACATAGAGATCTTTAAGAATATTTGTTGATGAGATGACATCAATACTGAGACTTCCTAAAATAAGTCTTTATAGCACTGTGAGACGACACTACTCAACCAAAAGGTTGGTCATCAGTGCATCCTTTGGATTGATTTATAACCAAAAGAGGGAACTGTGGAAGAAAAAAAAAAAGAGAGTCTTATGGAAAGTAACCTCACAGGGTGATCTGATCATAAATTCCTAACTGGGCAGATCATGAGAGTTAGTCATGCCCCAGGCATGTAACTTCTTTAGTAAAAACTTTATCTTTGCCTTAAATAAGCCCTGTTTATTTTTTCTTTACATCTAGGTTAACACACCTTTGAAATACCCCCTTTCAGACCCCTCAAGAAAGCACATAATTTTAACTATCCTGTGATCCAATCTCCAGGAGACTACCCCCAAGAGAATACATAACCTTAACTCTCCCTGTAACCCCATCCCCACCTTGCTTTCTCCCACTTTCATGTAATCTTCTCTACATCCCCTCCTTAACTTCAAATGCATAAAAGAAACTGCAAAACTGGTATTCTGGGAAGCATTTAAGATCTTGTTCCCCAGCATATGTCATCAGTTTTATACAAACTCTTATAAAAATTCAAACAAGAAAGGATATTTGTTGACTAAGTAATATATATATATATATATGTGTGTGTGTGTGTGTGTGTGTGCGCGCGCGCGCGTGTTCAACTTGATGTACTATCATTATAAATTTTCATTGTTTTGTTTTGTTAAGAATCCAATTTGTAAATTACTCAAAATCGAATTGCAGTAGGCGGAATAATGGTCCCCAAGATGTCCATCCCTAATCCCTAGAACCTGGGAATACGTTATCTTATATGGCAAGAGGGACTTTGCAGGTGTGACTAAGTTAAGGATCTTGTGATTGGGGAGTTTATTATCCTGGATTACCCAGGTAGACCAGTGTAACCACAAGGGTCCTTGTAAGAGAGAGACAAAAGACGATGTGACCAGACCACACAAGCAGGGAAAGATCTGAAGAGGATACGCTGCTGGCTTTGAAGGTAGAGGAAAGAGGCCACAGCCAGGGCATGTAGGCTGTGCCCCAGAAATTGGGAAGGACAAGGAGATCCTGGGATCTCTTGCAGACTTCTAACTGCCAGGACATTAAGATAATAAATTTGTGCTGTTTTTAAGACACTAAGTTTGTGATGTTTGGTTACAGCAACTGTGTAGCAATAGGAAACTAATGCAGGAATATATTTTTCTATTTATTTGTAAAACCACACTCTTAATAATTATTGACCACTCCAAATAGCTTTTTTAATGTGAGTTGGAGCTTCTGCTATTTGCCACGTTTGAAATACAAACTAAGAATGTATTAAGTAATTATTTATATATTTAAAATAGTAATAATAAGTCCATTGCATATTAACAAAAAATACATATTTTATGGAAAAAATAACTATTTTTAAAAAATGAGAGAGAAGAGTAGCATTATTTTACATTTTTGTAAAAAATTTTAATGACTGGCTTAAGAGAAGACAACTGGGCTCTCCTAACTGCTTCTGCATTCAATCTGTGACAATATCACATCCTGTAGCTTCTGGAAAACTCCACTATACACTCATGAGAGAATAAAAGTAAAAAGGCAAATACTAAGGTATTATCATGAAAACAGTTTTGACCTCTCAGACTTGCTGACAGACTCCCCAGGGGTTTCCAGACCACACTCTGAGGATCTTGGACATAGAGGACTGACTGCTTTCCAGGCTTTCTGTGCTAGATGGGTAGTCTGACTTACTCTTCACAGCAATGTTATACAATATATCCTGATATTAACCCATTTTACAGATGAGGATGCTGAGATTTAGAAAAGGTAAATTACTTGTCTCAGGCTACATAATGGTAGAGACAGCATCAGACCCAAGTATCCTGACTCCACAGTCTGTGGTGTTTCCCACACCCCACCCCACCCACTGTCACCAATTATCCTGATATACTGTTCATGGGCATCATTAAACCACATGCATAGGAGTCCCTTCTTTCTGCCTTTTTCCCTTTCAGGTTAACCACATGTCAAGCACTTCAGCCCCTCCATCACATTTTATCTTGATATCTGCTTTTAAACTATTAACAAATTGTAAAATCATAAAGGTGGAAAGCAATTAAAAACTCTTCCCCCCTCATTGTGCCTATGGAGAAACTGAGGCCCAGAGGAGGAGAGTCACTCACACATGATCACAAGACAGCTAGTGATTAGAGCGACAATAAGAACTCAGCTCTCCTGGCTGTTGAATTGTGATTCTCCCATGATACCGTGTTACATCGGGTCCTATAATTCAAACCAAGATTTGTAAATATAATATAATATTATATTTATATATACTATCTTCACATAGTAGCATTTCCACTTTAACAGCTCTTCTCCAAAAGGTGTAAGAAATTATTGAAATTGGGACGGTTTTGAGGTCAACTAATGAAGGCAACACCTTTGACCCCTTGCGGGGATGATGTCTGACTCCATTACAACAGTAATCTCAGGCCCCAGTATCAAATAGGTACTTCATAAACATTCAGGAAATGAATAAGTAAATGAATCGCCCCATCCCACTTCTGCATGTTCTTTTAAAGTCCTGTCCACAGGGATGTGGGTGATTTTGTACCTCCATTGATGGAAGCCAGCTAACAGTTGCTCACAAGCAAAAAGAATCATGGAGATTCTAGGCAGAAAAACAGCTTCATGTTTTGCCTTTTGTTTTCCTTTCAGATTCCTGCTCCTGACCAAAGCATCCACCCTCCCTGCCAGAAAAGAGGGAGGGGAATTTTAAAAAAAATTTTTTTTAATTTAAAGAGAACAAAAAGAAGATAAAGTGTCTTTGTCACAACTTAGACTTTATCTACAGTTTCCTCTGAAAGCCACCCAACCCTTCCCTTTAGGTTGTAATAACTGGACATTTTTTAGTTTTCTCATCAAGGAGAAAATGAAAAAATAAGTGCCTTTTCAAAAGCTCTCAGAAGTCATCAGATTGCATCTCTGGAGCGGGGGAAATGTTCAGACATTCAGGGAGTAACGCCCAAGGAAGGACTCCTCCTAGTTAAGGCACACCTGCTCCCTGAGAAGGTTCTGGCTCCTGTATCTGAGGACACAGGGGTTTACTGAGCTTGGCGGCGCAGCTGTTTGCTTTAGGAAAATAGCTTACACTGTAAATACTCCAAGCTATTGTGCCTGGTATACAAAAATCTCAGTTCCAGAGCAAATACATAAATCTGACCCTGATGGGGGGAGCTTAGCAGCCACATGTTCAGAAATGTCTGGTGTTTTCTATATGAATGCAGGTTGCCTTGCCCTGTGGACTTACGGGATCTTATTTTCTTTTTCTCATTTCAAATCCACAGGCTCTCAGAAAAATTGAAAGCAAGCAGGTTACACCAGGTGCTTTGAGGACAATGAAAAAAACTGCTGCTGGACCTAAAAGCATTAGTCATTTAGGGAAATTTTTCCTGTTTTTCCAACGAGACCTGGTGGAATTAGGTGCTCAGAACAGTTATTACAATTTAGCTGGACCAAGTGGTTTCTTGGGCAATGTCTTTAATAGGCCAAGTTCAGTGGGTGTTGTCAAAACTCTGGTTTGTTGCATGGAAGACGAGATAGCCAAGCTGACACCTGAGTTCTCCAAAAAGAAAAAAAAAATTAGTTAAGTTGTTGAATTGTAATTAAACCTCTCTTACAAGCTTTTTCACACTTATAATCACAATCATCACTAGAGATATACATTAAAATAGGGCTTCTTTGTCCCAAGAAATACTCCAAACCAAAATTAGTGCTAAAATCAGTCAACTCTAAACCACGGAGCCAACAAATTACTGAAACATTTGCTATTCTGACAGTTCTGTTCTTTATAGCCACCTCCCTTTGTTACTTTAATTTCTTCCCCCTCAGAAAAGAATGGTTAAAATTTATGGCTAGGAGAAATAACTGATTACTGCTGGCAAGTTCACTGAAGGGACCAATTGTTCCATACGGCAAGAATCAGAAGGCTAGGGAGCCATTCACCAGGAAAGACTGATGTGCGAAAGGGCAGAGCAATGTTCCTTCCATTGTGTGATAGAGAGTTTCATGTTTGGTTCCAAATTCCTAAAGGCAGCCTAGTGTGCAACAGACTGAGCCACAGGGAGAGCACGCAAAAGCTGGAAGTATATGCTTCACACATAAGATCAGGGTCAACTTCCAGGAGACAAAGATTTCCTGTTCACTTCTGTTAGAGTGGTCGAGACCTTTTGCGTACTTGTCAAGACAGAAGCAACAAAATGGCCATTTTGCTATTTTCGCATGTAACCTGAATGGTCCCAGTACTCATCAGACTCCAGCTAGGAATGAGGTCATAGAGATTCCTGGGACACACACACACACACACACACACACACACTCACACACACACAAGTGTTTCTAGGGACCCCAGGGGAGGCTCACGTGTGACCAAGCTAACGTGAACTGGATGCTGCTGCTACAGGCAACCACTGTGTGTTGTCAAAACTCCTCTGCCATCTCCTACCAGACAATAGGATTTCAGCCACCATTGTCCCACTGTTTCACCAGACACTATCATCAACACATCAAGGCTCCCATGATGCCAAGGTAGGGCTAGGCTCCACCCAGAATTGGAAGGAATTCTCTGCCTCACATTTTGCCGTATGATCCTGAGCAACCCATGTGCCCATGTTCCCACAGCCCTCATTAAAAATAACTGTAACTTCTCCATGTGGCTCTTCACAAGGTTTAGAATGCACCCACTGGCCTGGAGAACAGTCCCCACCTTGTGCTGGTTATTCCCTCCTGCCTCCAGGGGGTTGCTCACAAATCTTCCTTCTTAGTGAATCATCTTCCTGTCAAAGTCTATCAATTCATGCAAATAATACACAGAGAAGACCCTAACCCCTTAGTCAGTGAAAGCCAACCAGACTCTGAACCCCACTGCAGGTCAACATGTTACACACAGTGGGTCCAAGTGAGACCTCAACTGAAAGGGGTTCAGTTTGAGTGGTGACTCGCTCTCTGACATATTCCTTTAATATTTTACCAGTCATTTGACGTGCTTATTGTATGTGTTGCTAAGAATAAGAAAGCCATAGAATAAGGAAATGTTATAAATAAGTAGGAGAGAGCCACAAGATGATTGAGTCCAGCCAACTGTGGGAAGGAGAGACCTCAAAACTCATGTCCTCTGCGTGGTCGTAATGACAACAATAGCAACTCTAATCACTGACAGGCATCGATTTTCAGAATTTACGAAGGATTTTACATACATTATTTCATTTAAATAGTGCACTGAACCCAACCCTTTGGACCCCTAGTTGTTAAAGAACAATGAATGGAACTTTCTGATTCTAAGTAGGGAAGATTTTAAAAAAGTCTTATTAAAAATAGCTCCAAAGGCAATTTGAACATCAAAGAGATTTTTATGAAACAGCATTTTGATGAGTTAAATGTAAGTGAATCAGAAACATATGAATTAAATTTTATTTAAAGTAAACAGAGGTTTAAAAATTAAGAGGCAAAGTAGTTTGAAAACACATCTGACTTAATCCAAAATGCCTGGGCATAGAAAGGGAGGTGAAAACTGACTACCTTGTTACCTGGAGTTCTTATCCTCGGTTCTAGGAGAGTAAAACTCTACAAATCTTACCTGGAAATCTAGAAGTTATTTGTAAATTTCCCTTTAAATTATGAAATTATTATTGTATTACTACCAGACGATTAAAACTATGAACTAAGCTATCTCCGGATTGATAACGTCGTTGAGCTTCTGTTTTTCTAATGTTATTTTAACTCTTCTATGGGATAGTTCTTAGGAGCAATGTACTCAGTTTTCAAAGATGTTTTGGAGGTTTCTATCTCTTTCTCTCTATTTTCTTAATATCCAAATATTTATTTTGAGGCATCTCATGTTATTTTTTTCTCCCAAGATTAATAGACAGTCCACAGACTGAAATTTTGTTTCCATTTTATACATCAAAATATGGGGTTGTTGACTGAGTCAGATATATTACATTATGCAACCTTAAAGATCTACCCGATTTGGAGAGTCACAGTTGTTTTCCAGTCATAGAAGAACCCTTGGTTCTAGCCAGGAACCAAAACTGACGAAGTTTTGATTTGCCCAATATGCTTTCCTCATGTGAAAATTTTGCTCTGGTGACAGTCCTCTATTTCTCTGTAGCAAACATTATAGCTTGGCATATTTTGCAAAAGTTCCTTATATTGAGAGATCAATTTTCCTTTATCCAGCAGCAAACTCCATTGCAAACCTCAGGTTTCACATGCGAAGATTCTCGTCCCCTCCCCTGGTGGTGAAATCCCCAAAGCAATTGTCTATCTTAGTCCGGCCCCAGTGGCCACTAAATGAGCACTGCTTGTTAGAGTCATGATGCGTAATATTTCTAGGAAAAGTTTTAGGCAATGTCTGGATGTCTGCAGCAAAATTGGATTGAGACAGGGAGTTTCATAGTACCAATTATCCTCTGCCCATCCCTGTCATACTGTCCTTAACTGGATTCCAGAAACCAGAGCAGCCTGAGGTAAATTGTCGAATTGTCAAAATTTGTCTTCAGCAGTCTTCCAGCTTCTCCTGTTAGGTCTACAACTTCCATGCCCACACACAGACCTGGCACTCTCATGGGACAGAATGGAAAACATTGTCGTTGACCTGAGTTCTAAGACCCACATTGACCAGTTTCTGGTGGCTTCATTAAAAATTGGTCCCGTAAAACATGGCATTTCTTTATTTTCCAAGTCACTCCTTTCCATTTTGTGTTTGATTGTCCTAGGCTTAAAGCAAGATGTGCTGTCACACAACTACCTTTGATGTTGCTTATCAGGGGCACTGTACTTTTGAATGTCACACTCGTTGCATGCAGAAGGTGTGGTGTTCTTGTCTTAGGGCCTGCCCTTCAGACATGTTGAGCTCTTCTCCCCCCACAGGTTTCCTCTGCCTGGAATTTGCTCCCCCTCACTGGCCCCAATTCCTGCTATCAGAAGCCTATCCACCCTGCAGGCCCACCTTTCACAGAATCTCTTCCATGAAGTTCCTGGTCAGAAGTGATGACTTCCTCCCCTCAATTCCTGTGCCACAATTGTGCCCCCCAACACACACACACACACACACACACTCACTGTGTCATAGATTGTCAACATTTGGTCTACATCTATCTCCTCTCCTCTTCTAAACATGTTTTGTCCAATACTGGATCCATGTGCCATGTGCAGCATCTTAATTTTAAGTAATTAAAATTTGATAAAATTTAAAATTCGGTTCCTTGATTGCAGTAGCAACCTTTCAACGGCTCAATAACCACATGTGGCTAGTAACTATCATATCAGACAGCACAGATATGGAACATTTCCATCATTGCAGAAAGTTCTATTGGACTACTCAGTTCTAGATGCTACAAGACTTAGGGCCGCATCTTTATGCTCTTTCTCCTACAAACCCTTCCCCATCCATCCACTATACAGCACCGGGCACATGAGGTTCTGTCTACATCTATCAACCTCCTGTCCTTCATGGGGACAATTCAGTACCTTTTACAGAACAATGATAGTAAAATCTTATCATTTTAAGTGCCTTGTGTTATACTAAGCACTTTATGAGGTAGGGATTCATAGATTTCTTTTACAAATGAAAGAATAAAGTGAAATAATTTGACTAGGCCATGCAGCAGTAGATGATAAAGCCAGGATTTGAACCCTGGACTTTTGGACCCCAGCACCCTTGTGATTAAACACTGAGCTCTGGAGCAGGGTTTCTCAACCTCAGCACAACTAGTTATTTTGAGTTGGATAATTCTTTGTTGTGAGGACTATTTTATGCATTGTAAGATATTTAGCAGCATCCCTACCTCTACCTTCTAGACCCCAGTAGCGTTACTTACCCCCCACCCCCATTGGTGACAACCATAAATGTCTCCAGACATTGCCAAATGTCCCTGGTGGACAGGGCATCTTCATCACTGACTGAGACCCATGGCTCTAGATGGTCAGTTAGAGTTGGCCGTATGGATGAAGAGATGCCTCTTAGAATACTGACTGACTGAGCAAGTGAGAAGCCAGTTTCCACCTAGTCTTGTGGGAAAATAAGAACTAACTCTGTTACTCTCCTGTGCAATCCACAAGGCCAACAACCCATCTGGGAAGTGTTCTGCGGCCGCTTCCTTTCATGTTGGGCAGAGACAGAGCCTTGGGTCGCTGACAGCCCAGATGCTCTGCAGCCCCACATGACTCATGTTCGCACCCACATGCCCTGTTCCACAAGGCCATCGCCCAACCAGCTTTGCCTTGAGACCACCTGGTTTAGCCAAAGAGTCTCAGCAAACAGCACCTCTGTGGGAGGGGGCAGAGTGGAGTTAAAGAGAGATGAGAAGGAAGAAGAAAGAGCTCATATCTGGCCTTTCAGTACAGCCACAGAGGCAGATCTCAGAGGAGGGAAATCTATTCTGAGCTGTTTGAGAGAAGCCAGGGCCAAGCCAATGGCTCCCAAACCAGAACAAGCTGCCTAGGAACGATATTTCACTCTTTATAACAATCACATGATCAATAAAGCCACTAAGATGATCTTTTAAAAAGCCAAGGGATCTTCCTAAAGCAACTCTGTCTCCTCCATCAATTCAGCCCTATCATATCCTCAACTTTCCCTGCTTTTTCTTTGATTGTCTTGTAAGTATAGTGACTACAAAAAACCCTTAAAAAATTTATTTTTTTAAGTATATAAGGTCTGACAATTAAGTTCGTAAACTCATTGTAGAAAAAGTGCTACATACCTCACTGCTGAATATCACTATGGTCACCTTCGAAGTACTCCCCTTGGGAAGCTATGCACTGACACCAGGGCCTAGTCCACCCTTCCAAGCAATTTTGGAACTCTTTTTCTGGAATGGCCATCAGAGCTGTCGTCGTATTACCCTTGATGTCCTGAATGTCATCTTTTTAATATTTCCTTTCTCTTTGGGTAAAGAAAGAAGTCATTGGGGGCCAGATCAGGTGAATAGGGAGGGTGTTCCAATACAGGTATTTGTTTACTGGCTAAAAACTCCCTCACAGACAGTGCCATGTGAGCTGGTGCATTGTCATGACACAAGAGCCATGAATTGTTGGTGAAAAGTTTAGGTTGTCTAACTTTTTAACTCAGCTTTTTCAGCACTTCCAAACTGTAAACTTGCTTAATGGTCTGTCCAGTTGGTACAAATTCATAATGAATAATCCCTCTGATATCAAAAAAGGTTAGCAACATCAGTGCAACCAGTTCGTGAACTTAAATGTCAGACCTCGTATATCTAAAGCACCATTTTTCCCTGGGCCTATAAGATGTGGTACAGATAAAAAGTGGGCTACACAAGTTCAGGAAATACTGACTACTCTTTCCCCTCTCTGAGATTCCCAATGCTCATTAGCATATAGAGGCTCTGAGAAGTCCTACAACAAGGAAACATAGATTGCAAGCAAAAATAAACCTTTTCTGGCTAACTCAAACTAAAGGTGATTATACCTACCCTACAAGCCCTTTGGGAAAAAGCGAGATAGTAAAGACAGCAGGTATGAAAATATTTTTAAATGTTCGGAGTATAAACACAAGTATCTGGTAGAACCCAGGAAGGCTGCTTTTTGTAAGGAAGCAGGAAAACTGAATTACAGAACCACTGGGCTCAGGACAAACTTCATAGGTTCAACATTTAAAAAAAAAAAAATTGTTCCCCATGAGGATATAAAGCTTTATTCTTTCTTACAAAAATAATCTGTTTACAGGGTTTTATTTTAGGTTCAGAATTTCACATGTTCTCCATGTCTCTTTTTTACACGTCCAACTCCTGACTTTAATTATGGATGTTACACTCAGCTCTTAACGAGCAATAAAATCTAGAGTACGAGCAGTTATAGTTTATGAATAATGATCATAGTTTGGCTAAAGTAGTAATTGGCAGAACCTGTCCTGAAGCTGTTTCCTCCTCTTCCCGCCTTCCCTTCCCTAGCTCTTCCATCAGTTTCCAAGGAGAGGCGCTGTGTGGACTCGAGGTTCCCTTCCTCCCCAGATCACAGGGCTGGTGTGAGGCAGAGCTGTCTGCCCTGGTGTAATAGAAAATCTTTGCTATTACCCATGCCACCTCTCAAAATAACGGGAATAAGCACAGTAACAGTGACTAAAGCTGCTTTGTGCCAGATGCGACTGGAAGCGCTTTTTCAAGAACAGTGGAGCTATAGACCAAGTGTTTGTGGCCCTCCTAAAATTCCTATGTTGAAACCTACCCCCAGTGTGGTGGTGTTAGAGGTGAGGCCTTTAGAAGATGATTAAAGGTGCAGCCCTCATGGATGGGGTTAGGGCCTTTATAAAAGGGACCCCAGAGCGGTCCCTCACCCCTACCTCCATGTGAGGACACATCGTAGGCAGCCCTCTGTGAACCAGACACCAAGTCTGCTGCCACCTTGATCTTTGACTTCCTAGTCTCCAGCATTGTGAGAAACACATTTCTCTTGTTTTTAAGAACCTAAGACAAAGGATTTTTATCCTAGGATCTACTGACTCTCAAAGGGTTAGTGGTTGGAATTCAGAAAGTCATTCTATTTGGAAGAGGGGAAAGAAAATTGAAAACAGTTTTTTTAGTAACCTCTAACTCAAATTCAACATTTCCTTCAATTATGAATGTAGGCAACAAACCACACAGTGGAATTGGCAGTACCTGTGACTTATAACCTTACTGTTGTTGATTTTTTTAAATCACATTAGAGTTGTTGTAGATGTCTTGAAATATAATTTCACCCACCACAACTTCAAAATTATGGTACCTATTATACCCCTTAATAGCTCTTGTTATTTAATAGGTAAAGAAGCATATATATTTAAATGCCAAAAAATGTATACACATTTTAAGAAAGGAAAATTGTATTAAAATTGTAATACTCAATATATACTGATAACAAAAGATGAATACAAGTCACATTTGACTTCTGCAATTAGAAGAGGCGCTCAAAGTGGTTACCATCAGCGTCCAGACACTCTTGATTACAGTAAACTACTGCGTGAGCATAGATAACATCTCTAAAATTTTATAGATTTTTCTGGCACCATATATATATATATATATATATATATATATTGGGATGCCAAAAAATGTATACACATTTTTATATATGTATTTTGATAACTGCATTTTGATATATTTGGTGTCCTTTGGAATCCTGTGTTGTTTTATTTTATGAATTTAAAAATATTCTTTCTGAGACTGCCCAGGAGTTCAAACAGAGAAAATATTAAGAATACCTAGTGAGCACAATTATTATTGATTTTCCCAGACTGGGAGACTGGAGGACAGAAAGTCTAAGTCATTTCCCCCAGGGGCTAGGATGGGAAACCTGGTTATCTGGCTCCAGAGTTCATGCCTTTAACCAAGACCCCGTGGCAGCCTCTCTGGGATTCTATAAGAAAGCTCGTCCACTGGATTACAGAGCACTGTAGTCTCCCCACAGGTAATCTCAGCCAGTGGGCCGCAGTTCACATCACAGCCAGGTGTGCTCAGTTAGACTTTTATTGTCCTGTTCTGGCCTCTGCCTCTGTCTCTGAGCCCACCTCCTTCCTCTCTCCTCTCTTTTCCAGCCACACTTTGATCCTATATCCACCACACAGCCTAGGAACTTAGGCTTTCCTCGGGCTGGAATGGTCTTCCTTCATCACTTCCTTCTCATCCTGTGATCTCTACTTTCATGTCACGCCTCACTGAGGGCTCCCATGATTAACTTATCAAAGTACGTTCTCTCTGTTTTTCTTTATATATGTATCTTACATATTGATCCTTTCTCGGTTCTGGGTATTGAAAATATCTTCCCCTGCTTTGGGGCTTAGCTTTTCACCTTTATAAAATCATTCAATGAGCAAAATTATTAATTTTAATAAGTCAAGTTGATCAACCTTTTCCTTGATAGTTTGTGCTTTTTGTGTCTTGTTTAAGAAATCATTTACCACCTCCAAGGTCAAAGAGATAGACATTTGTATTTTGTCCTAAAAATTTTTAAGTTTTGCCTTTGTACACTTAAGCCCTTGATGCATCTGGATTTGACTTTGGTAAAAGTTGTGAGGCAGAGATTGTGTTCTTTTTTTTGCCATAACATTGATTATTGAGTAGTCCATCTTTCCCCTACTGGTCCAACATGGGCCTTTTGTTTCTGTGGTCTGTTAGCCAATCCCTGGGACAGTACTACACCGCCTTATTTAATATAATCATAATGTATATTATGACAAGTCCTCTTTTAACTTTTTCCTTAAGAAGTGTCTCGCCAATTCTTGCTTTTCTATATAAATTACTGAAATTGCCTATCAAGTTCCACTAAAAAAGAAAAAAAAGTTCTGAGATTTTCATTGGCATTTCTTTATATCTACATATTAATTTGGGAAGAATTGACATCTTTGAACTACTGAGTCTTTCATCCATAAATAGGGTTAACTGCATTTATTTAGGTGCTTTTAATGCTTTTGATTTATTATTTTCTCTATCAAATCTTATACATATTTCATTATATTTGTTCTAAGATAATTAATAATCTTGTCGCTATAAACAGAATCTTATTTACATATTCTGTTTATTGCCAGTACAGAGAAATAAATAAAGTATATAAATATGGTTCACAAATGTGCTAAATTGTCATATATTTAATTAATTGTAGATTATTTTATGTGTTTGCTCTCTATATAAACATATACATCATCTGTAGATAATGTGAGTTTGGTTTCTTCCTTTCTATTTGCACATTTATTTAGTTTTCTTATTTTATTGCATGAGATAGAACCTCCAAAACAGTGTTAAATAAAATAACTATCATTACTTTTTTGATTCTGGTTTTAAAAGAAATGCTTTTAGCATTTCAATATTGAGTTTGGTTAAAGGTTTTTGTAGATATTGGGTTTTTTAATTAAGAAAATTCCTTTCTAGTCTTAATATATACCATGAGCTTTTAACATAAATGTTTGTTGAATTTTATTTAATGTGTATTCTTCATCTAATGAAATTAATTTTATTTTATTTTCTGTTTTGTTTACATGGTGAATTAATAGATTTTCCAAGATTGAACTAACCTTGCTTTCCTGAAATAACCCCCTCTTAGTTGTGATGCTTTCTTTTTTTTTATACAATGATCATTTTATTTCCTTAAATTTTGCTTAGAATTTTGTGTTGATGATCCTCAATGCATTTGGGTTATTTTCTTCTCTCATAATGTTTTGCCTAGTTTTAGGGTTTTACTAGCCTCATAAAAATAAATTGTGGTGTAGTCCCTCTTTTTCTACTTTTGAAGAGATTCTGAATGATTGAATTTGTCTAGTCTTTGAATGTTTGGTAGAACTTGCCAGTAAAAGCGTCTTGTCCAACTGTTTTCTTAATGAGAAGACTTTTAAACTGCTGAATCAACATATTTGATAATTTTACAATGTGATAGATTACAAAGTGGCCACAATACTTCATTCTTCTCTATATCCATGTCCTTTCACTAAAGAGAAATGATCTATTTCCTCATCTTTTGAATATGGACTAGGCTTGTGAATTTCTTAGCCAACAGAATACATGTGTTCTGCTGTACCAGTTTCAATCATAGCCCTTTAGGGTCCTTTCATTCTTCTGCTGACTCACTCAGAGCCCTGCCACTCCCATATGAACAAGTCCAGCCTAGCCTGCTGGAGGATAAGAGATTATGTGAAGGTCAACCCAGTTGTCTCAACTGAGGTCACACTTTACCAGCCTACCACCAGCTTCCTTTGCAACATGTGTGAGCTAGAGTGCAACCTCCATCTGCAAAGATATATACCCAACCTGTAGTTGACCAAAGACATATGAGTAAGCCTAGCCAACACCAGAGGAACAACCTAGCTGACCTGTGGATTTCAATAAATAAATAAATATTTATTGTTTTAAGTTATGGAGTAGTAGGGTGGTTTGTTATGCAGCAATAAATAACTAATACATAAGATCATTCATATTTCCTGTTTCTTGAATCAGTTTGGGTAATTTATGCTTTTCTAAACATATATCCATTTCACTTAAATTTTTAAAATGTATGCATAAAATTACTCATACTAGTCTCACTATAGTTTTATTTTTTGATGCACCTATCATTTCCCCCCTTTTAATTGTTTTGTTTGGGTTTTCCTTTTACTTGCTCAATCTTGTAAAAGGTTTGTCAATTTTATTACTTTAATAAGACAACCAATATGTGTCTGTGGAGATGATCTTTATTGCATATTTGTGTTCTTTTTAAGTAATGTCTGCCTTTTCATTATTATGCACCTCATTCTACTTTCTTTATTTTTTTTTCTGTTTGTTTGTGCTGTTTTGGTTAAAATGAATCTTAGCTAATTTATTTCCAACCTTTCCTTTTTAAAAATATAACCATTTAAGGATGCAAATTTCCCTTGAAGAACACTTTAGTTGCGTCCCACAAGTTTCCCTATATAGTATTTTCATTATCACTCAGTTTGAATGCCCATTATAATTTTGATTTTGACATATGAGCCATTGAGAAGTATGTTCTTAATATCTAAGTGAATGAGGGAGATAGTTATACTTTTGTTATTAATAGCTAACTTTATTTTTTATAATCAGAGAGTGCTGCAGACAATTTGTACTGACTAACAAGATGTGATTTTTAAAGATTTTGCAAACCCATGGTTAAACTATTGATAGCTTGAAGTTAGCTGTGGTATGAATATTTATACCACAGAAATCTGGAAACATTACAAATCACGGCCTTTTCTTTTCCAACAGAGGTAGCTTACCAACATATGTATGACACCAGTTGCTTGAAATTTGTTTTAATTACTTTAGGCCCTAGTTCATGACTAAATTTTATATATGTTGTGTGTATGCACACACACACAAAAAGGTTTATTCTAGTTGTTAGGAATAGTTTTCTATATGTTTCTACTAGATTTTTGTTGCCAATTATGTGGTTTAAATCTATGTTTTTATTATTTTTTAATTTCCTTTATTATATTTTTTATTTTACCTGTCTTTATCAATTATTGATAAGTAAGTTTTTACTCAACTAGAGACCAATATCTCTGATAAATACAGATGCAAAAATCTTAAACAAAATACTAGCAAATTGGACACAACAATACATTCAAAAGAGTATATATCATGATCAAATGGGGTTCACTTAAGGGGCACAAAGATGGTGCAACATATGCAAATCGATCAATGTGATACACCACATAAACAAAACAAAGGACAAAAATCATATGATCATATCAGTAGATGAAGAAAAAGCATTTGACAAGGTATCCATTTATGATTAAAACAATATTAATAAAATGGGTATAGAAGGAAAGTGTCTCAACATAATAAAGGCCATATATGACAAACCCTCAGCTAATATCATGCTTAATGGTGAAAAACTGAAAGCTTTTCCTCTAAGGTCAAGAGCAAGACAGGGATGACCCCTATTACCACTCTTATTCAGCAGAGTATTGGAAGTCCTCGCCAGAGAAATCAGGCAAGAGAAAGAAATGAAAGGCATCCAAATTGGGAATGAAGAAGTTAAATTGTCGTTTTTTGCAGATGACATGATTCTTTATACCAAAAACCCTAAAGACTCCACCAAAAAACTATTAGAAACAATAAACAAATACAGTAAAGTTGTAGGATACAAAAATCAATGCACAAAAATCCTATATACTAACAATGAAATTTCAGAAAAAGAAATGGAAAAAAAAATTCCTTTTGCAATTGCAACTAAAAGAATAAACTCCCTAGGAATAAACTTAACAAAGAATGTGAAGGACCTATACACTGAAAATTATAAGACATTATTAAAATAAATTGAAGAAGACACAAAGAAAAGGAAAGATTTTTATGTTCATGGATTGGAAGAATCACCATAGTTAAAATGGCTATATTACCCAAAGTAATATACAGATTTAATGCAATCCCCATCAAAATCCCAATGACATTTTGCAAAGAAATAGAACAGATTTGTTCTATTTCTTTATCGTCAGATTTGTATGGAATCACAAAAGACCTTGAATAGCCAAAGCAATTCTAAGGAAAAAGAACAAGTTTGGAGGTATAACATTCCCTGACTTCACTTTATACTACAAAGCAACAATAATCAAAAGAGCATGGTATTGGCAGAAAAGCAAAGACACAGATCAATGGAATAGAATTGAGAACCCAGAAATAAACCCACATATATATGGCCAGATAAGTTTTGACAAAGGAGCCAAAAACATACAATGGAGAAAAGAAAGCCTCTTCAATATATGATGCTGGGAAACTTGGAAAGCCACATGCAAAAGAATGAAACTAGACTTCTCTCTGTCACCATGTACCAAAATTAACTCAAAATGGATCAAAGACCTAAACATAAGACCTGAAACAAGAAATTGCATGGAAGAAACCATAGGACCTTGGGTTCAGAGAGAATTTTATGAATTTGACCTCAAAGACAAGGAAAGTAAAAGCAAAAATAAATGAATGGGGCTATATCAAACTAAAAAGCTTCTGCACAACAAAAGAAACCATCAACAAAACAAAGAGGCAAACAACCGAATGAGAGAAGATATTTGCAGACAACACCTCCGATAAAGGGTTAATATCCAAAATATATAAAGAACTCAAACAACTCAACAACAACAAGAAAACAAACAATCTAATTAAAAACTGGGCAGAAGACCTGAACAGATACTTCTCCCAAGAAGATATACAACCAACAGATATATGAAAAAATGCTCAGTTTCACTAGCTATTAGAGAAATGCAAATCAAAATGGCTGTTATCAACAAGAATGGCTATTATCAGCAAGACAAGGAACAACAAGTGTTGGAGAGGTTGTGGAGAAAAAGGAACCTTCATACACTGATGGTGGGAATGTGAATTGGTACAGCCATTGTGGAAAACAGTATACAAGTTCCTCAAAAAATTAATTGTAGAATTACCATATGACCCAACAATCCCTTTTCTGAGTATCTACCCCCCAAAAATCTGAAAACATTTGTCTGTAAAGATATATGTACCCTATGTTCATTGCAGCATTATTCACAGTGGACAAGATATGGAAACAACCAAAATGCCCTTCAATAGATGATTGGATAAAGAAGATGGGGTACATATATACAATGGACTATTACTCGCCATAAGAAAAGATGAAACACTGCATCTGCAACAACATGGATGGATCTTGAGATTATCATGCTAAGCAAAATAAGTCAGACAGAAAAAGTCAAGATCACTTCACTCATATGTGGGTTAAAAAACTGAAAGCAATAAACAAATAAGACAAAGAAACAAAAACTCATAGACACAGACAACAGTTCAGAGGTTGTCAAAGAGTAAGGGGGGAGTAGATGGCAGAAGATGAAAAAGGGGGTCAAATATACAGTGATGGAAGGAGAACTGACTCCGGGTGGTGAACATAAAATGTGATATGTAGATGATGTATTATAGAAATGTACACTTGAAACCTATATAATTTTAGTAACTGATGTCACCCCAATAAATTTAATAAATTTTAAAAATTAGTAACTTTTTACTCACTATGGTAGGGAGCTTGTTAATTTTCCTTTGTGATCCTGAAACTCTTGCTTTAGATATTTTGAAGTTATATTATTGGAAACATAAGTTTAAAATTGTTCTGATGAACTGAAACTTTTATCAAAATACAGTGACTCTCGTTATCTCTAGAAGCACTGTTTCTAGAAATACAGGTACCCATATTTCTTTAGATTAGTAGATAACCTATTATACTTTGTTTATCCTTTGATTTTCAATTTTTCTGTGTTGTGCCAGATCTTTTTTTAAATGTTACCTAATAATCTTTTATTTCTTTTTGAAATGTTTAATATATTTTCACTTATTTGATTATGACTACTGATATATTTGGGTTTATTTCTACAATCTTATTTTAAGCTTTATATAGACTGAATTCCATTTCAGACTGGGCAAGACTTTCTAATTCCTTTTTTTCCTCTTGGCTAGTTTGGGAATTTTATATGTGTTCTTATTTCTCCTTACGTGAGTTTGTTTCTCCTTACATGAGCACGATGAGTTTGTTTCCTAATGTTATTTCTAGATATTCTTTGAGACCTGGTTTGAAACCTGGTTTTATTTCTGCACAGAGGATTTGAGATTTTCCTTGGACAAACCTAAGAATCACCTAAAATTACATTTTTGGTTGGAAGTTTGTTTGTAGATAACGTGGATTCCAACCCCAAATGTGAACACCCTTAACCACGGGTTTATGATAAGGAATTCTCAAGAAATGTTATCTTTTATCTTCGTCCAAAGCCAAGGTTGAGGCAAGCACTATACCCCAGAGTCTCCCTCACGGCCAGGGTTTGGTTTGGGTTTTTTGGTTCACTCACGAAAACTGTTGCCTTTCTGTGTCCCGGCCTTGTGTAGCGGTTCATCAGTCCAACCTTGACTCAGTCTTAGGTCACGTATGTTCTGTCTCTTGTCCCCTACACATGGCTAATTAAAATCCAGGATTTTGGCTGCCAGAGATAAGATTTACCCCAGGGCAAATGGCAACCCCAGAGTTACCTCTCCCCTGATGATTCTTATTTTCTGGTCATTTCTGGCCTCCACAGAATTTCCTTACTTTCCTACTCATTCAGGCATGCATTTTTTTCTCGTCTTTAGTACCTTATTTAACATTTTTGTTGCACTTTACTGAGTGGGGTTTCTGCAAATATCTAGTCCACCACTTGGCCCAAAACAGAAAACCCTCCCTACTCTTCCCTTTCAGTCCTTTACTTATTTCCTTATCATTATTTGTTTACTTGTTTATTTTGTCTTCCTCACTAGAGTATATCAGTGTGGGGACAGAGCCCCAGAGAGCAGTTTCCAGCTCTCGGCCTCATGTGGATGGGTGCTGGCTCTAGTAGTAGATGGCCATCGGCTGTGGCTAGTTGGCCGTCAGCTGTGGCTGGTTAGCCAGTTGACCACTGATATAACTGCCGTGGCTGCACTGGTTGATGAGTCAAGTGGAGTTGGTCGGTTGTCAGGAAAGCGGACAGCAGGTCCCACGTCATGTGAATCCAGCCTCCAGTGAGACTATAGCGGTATGACTCCCCTACCTATGGCTCCGTGGGTGTTCCTTTTTGGCCTAGCCACATCCTGCATTCTTATGTGGGGAGCGGGAGCTGAGACCCTGCAGGCCGCCCCACACAACAATCAGTGAGGGTAGTAACCCTCCTCTCTTCTTTACCACTGTCACTTCAGCACGTCGCTAGCATTACTAGGCTCTGAACACGTTTTTGTTCAATTTATATGTGAGTAAATGAAAGTTCAACAAGCTGGGAACTAATATATACTGTGTTTCCCCGAAAATAAGACCTAACCAGAAAACAAGCCCTTGCATGATTTTTCAGAATGACATCCCTGAACATAAGCCTTAATGCGTCTTTTGGAGCAAAAATTAATATAAGACCTGGTCTTATTTTGGGAGAAACACAGTAGTGACAAAGAGAAGGAGGTCCTTGGAGAAGAAATTTACTCCACATCTTATTTTTGAGGGGAAGGAGTAGAAAGCTACACACAGCTGATGGTTTTAATGAAAACTGTGGAAGACTAAGTTCAGGCGATCTGCAGAGCTGCCAAATGGAAAGAACCTATGGCCCTACTCTCCGGGTGTCAGGCCACCATAGGTTTGTCACAATGGAATGAGGGAAAGGGGTTGTCTAGGCTGTGGTCATCTAAAAATATTCACTGTTTTTGAACAACCTACAAATTGCAGATTTGATGTCCACATTGTAAAGTATTTTCAGCTCATTTTGTCTTAATAGACATTTTTTTAAAGGTGTAGTACACTGATTTAGATTAGTGAAGGGCTACATGCCCCGAGGAAATCATGTGCAATGTGAGAACAAAGCACTAGCGATACTGTTTACCCTTTGACCACCTTTTCCCAGTTTCTGCTCCAACAGGTTTTATTTACCTTAAGATTAAAGCAAATCACCAGTGGACATATAGTTATTGCTTTATGGTGAAATGCAAACATGTAAGCCAGAGGCATCAGTAGGTTCTGTCACCTTTGAAAAATGATTCATTTTTTTTATGGACTATTTCAGACCCTGAAATCCTTCCCGAAGCTAAAATAACCTGTTGAAAGTAAGTATAAAACCAAGTGTAGTCTAGAAGAGCAGAGATTTAAAAAAACATTTTTTTTTAAGTTCCTTGACTCTGGAAATATGTCTGGTCATACTATTGCAATAGAGAAAATAAATCATAATTGGATTTCACTGAGTCACAACTTACCCTGAAATTGACTAATTGTATTACATTAGAGAATTCTAAGACTCATAAATGCACTGGCTAATATATCTGCTCTGTATTCTGTGCCATCATTAACCAATTACAGTGCTCCTCCACTGGGCCTCAGAAGCCTTCTCAACAGAGAGCAGCAGGGAAAGAAGCCTAAATGCCTTTCTGGTTCTCACTGAATAAAGGCAGCTCCACCATTTGCCATTTTGCCAGCCAAGCAAATGCTAAGCTCACCTCTTTATGTAGGCTCTGGATTTGATGTTGGTTAACTTAATACTTGGCTATTCACAGTTGATCTCAGAAGCTTGGTCATACTTGCTTTCTATGGTTTTTTCACATAAATAATCTATTTTTCATTTATCCTACCTCTATCCTACCATAACTTATTTTCTTTTCTCTCTTTATAATAGTTCAAAACCATATATATATACATGGTATGGACAAACACCATATATATATATACACACATACACACATATATGTATAAAACAAATCATATGCAATGTATATGTGTGTGTGTATATATATGTGTGTATATATATACATATATATGTATATATATAATTAAAGAAATTCCTAACAGCAGAGAAACATGCAATCAGATACATGAAATTATATTATTTTCCATGAAATAAATGAAATTATATTATTTTCCATGAAATGAGCTTAGTGACTTGTGGTCCCTCCTGAAAATGCTGGAAAGAGACAAGCTCTGTACAGTAGCAGTGAAAATTGTGATAACAATCAGCAAGTGATTTTTCCACAGTGAAGAGATTTTCCATCAGATTTCATGTGACCTTGAACACTGTGTTAGCAATGAATAATTAATGGTACTTATTACAGTAATGCCCCATTTAACTGACATTATCAGGGAATTAGATGCCCTAAATGAGTGAATTGGCCAGACACTAAATTTTCTTCCTTTACACACACACACACACACACACACACACACACACACACACAAATCTTTATTATAACCATTTCTGATGCTTATTTTTCCAAATGTGTAGCCATATTTTGTGGCTTATTGACAATCACTGAAACAAACATTTATTCATTCAATCAATAATTATTGAAGCCTGTTATGTTCCAGGCACTATGCCTGCAGTGGGCAATGTAACAATGAATGAAAGAAACAGAGTCCCTATCCTTATTAAACTTAATGTTTTGGTGGAAACGAGAGGTAAACAAGGGATCACACTGAACGGAGTGGCAAAACAGTTGAATCCAAACTTGGCTGAGTTCTCCAGGAGGGTTCACCCCTCCACTGAATGTCCTCTGATTGTTGTGTCTTGCGTTCTTGTGATTGATCTTGGTCATTTATCTTCTCCTTTAAATTCAGCTATAATTTCTTCCTACTTGCTTAGTGTATGGTACTGCTCCCACTATTTTGTTGTTGCTGTTGTTGTTACACGATAATGTGCATAAAGTGGTTAAATTAAGGATGGCAAATACATGAAGTATTAGTTACCTATTGCTGCATAACAAATTACTCCCAAACTTATCAGCTTAAAGGAGCACACATTTGTTATTATATAGTTACTGTAGGTGAGGAATCCAGCTCGCTTAGTTAGGTCCTCTACCTCAGAGCCTGACATGCCTGCATGCCATCCAGGCATCAGCCAGGACCAGAGTCTCATCTGAAGGCAAGACTTTGTTCCTCAAGGACTGTTGGACTGAGAGCTTCCTTTTTTTTTTTTGTTCCAACTGTTTTCTAGAGGCCACCTCAGTTCCTTGTTACATGAGCTTCTCCAACAAGATAGCTAGCTTTCTTCATCAGTGCCAGCAAAAGTGTATCTGCTAGCAAGATGGAAGTCACAATCTTTTGTAAACTAATCACAGAAGTGACATTCTATCACCTTGCTGTATTATATTGGTTCCAAGTAAGCTACAAGGTACCACCCACACTCAAGGAAAAGAATACTGGGAGGGGGATCATTGGGAGCTGCTCACCCCACATACCAAGGGTATCGTCATCTTTCTTCCAGAGGCCATAGCAAACATCATGGATCATTCATGGTGCTCTCTCCCACTGAACTGAGAAAGGGCTTCAAAATTACCTAACGGGGGACTCCAAGAGGCCTATTACCAGTTAGTTGGTGAGATAAAGCTGATTTGCCTTCTCTTATTTAAACAATAACCATTCCAAGTAATGCGCTATGGGGAAAATATTTAGGTGTAGACTCTGGACAGAAACGGGGGCTGTAGTTAGAAACAGCTATCATTTGGCCATCGTTTGCCAAGTCAATGGGAAGGAAGCAAAGCCTGTAGCAGAAATCAATTAATAAAGTCACAAAGACAATTATTTCACTGTAAGAACCAAGAATCAAGAAGTGTATATCACAACATGCAAGAGCCCATGTAAGATCAGATCATGTTATAGTTGGACACACTAGAAGAATCCAGTCTTAACCAGGACAGAGATTATTTGTTTTGCTACAATGAACAGATTTATCATCATTTTACTCAATGAAAAATATCAAAGATGGACATCAGACGCCATGATCTATCCTTATGTCTCTTCCTTATGCCTGTGTCAGATTTAGGGATTTCCTGCTAATATCTGTAGCAGTCTTTCTCAACTTTTCCTCACCCACCACCCACTCTCTCTTTGCATAAATATAAAAATCCCATTGCCTATCTACAAAGGAACTTTTCTACACTCCCTCCTTTGAGAATCATTCGCATATCTCTGCATGTTTTATTTCTATTACACAATGAGGATCTTCTCATTCTTAACAAATCTTTTTGTGTTTGTCCATACCAGCTTTGGACTCCTAAAGGCTTCATCTCTGTCCACAGGACTTCTAAAAAACAATATTGATCTTCAAATGGGTGGGTGGGGGGGGTCTCAAACCCCACCTCCACCCCCTCCAGGATAATAAGATTTTTAATGTTTTATTTTAAAGTAATTTCAAACTTTCAGAAAAACTTCAATGATAGTATAATGAGTTCCTGCATACTCTTTACCCAGATTCCTCTCAATTCTCTTATTACTCTCTCAATTTGTATACTTATATCTATTTTCCTGAACCATACAAAAGAAATTTGCAGAGATGACACCCCAGTTCCCCCTTAATACTCCAGTGTATCTACCTTACAACTAAGGGCCCTCTCCTACATAGCCGTTATATGGCCACCACCATGAAACTATAATGCCTTCTAGTCTGCAGACCTCTGTTGCATTTCACAGGTTATCCCAATAATGCCCTCTGCGGATCCAGGTCCAACCCTGATCACATGCTGCATTTAGCTGCCAAATCTCTAACTTCCTCCCATTTGGAAGAGTCCTTCAGATTCCCTCACCTTTTGTGACTAAACATTTTTGAAGAGTGTAGGCCAATTACTTGTAGAACATCCCTCCATGTAAGTTTGTCTAAATGTTTCCCCAAGATTAGATTCAGGTTATGCTTTTCAGGTAGATATATCAGAGAAAAGATGCTGTGTTTTTCTTAGTGCATCCTATCCGTAGGGACCCATTATGCATATGCCAGTTTCTCTACTGTAAAGTTAAGTTATAGTATTTTGTACTTAGTAATAATTAATGAGTAGTTAATTCATGTTTTGTGGGGAGACACTTTGAGACTCTGGAACTGTCCTGTTCCTCATTGGACTTTCCTCCACCAGTTCTAACCTCCATTTGTAATTCTTGCCTAAACCTTTTATTGTTCTGATAGTCGCCACAAAGCTTTTTCAGAGTGACTTTTGCATGAATGGTTTTCATGGAATAATTTCCAGATGGTCAGCTCCTCTCGAGATGCTTCTAAAACTGCTCTGAGAACATGCCTATGGCATGCTGGTTCTCCTTGCAAAGCCTCCAGGGCACACCATCTGCAAGACACCACAAAGTGAAGGATGCCCCTGGGATCCTACCATGGGCCCTAGCTGGTCCCCTCTTCCACTTCCCCTTTCACAGCTGCCTTTTTCCCCTTTTACCAAAGAAAGATCCACCTCTCACCCATCTGAATCTCACTGTGGCGCATTCCCACAGGGTAAAAAAAATCCAGGACTCCAAACAAAGGGGTGATTCAAGACCTAGCTGTTAGTGTTGAGAAAGTGAGTGATTCTAATGATTGGGTTACAAATCCTTTTCAATTCTTTGCTTTCAACAAAACTGAAGAAGGATCTGATGGAGTTGTCAGTTGGTAGATCATTAAAAATAATTTTTGATGATAGATCACCATATGATTTTTGGCAAACAACTTGGAAGAGTTTAAAGAATTGAGTGATGTTGATATAACAAAACTCTTTCCATTTTCATCTACTTATATGAACAAAGTTTTTCAGTCCTTACAATTATGAATAAAAGAAAAAAGGGAATAAAATTAATGCTGAACCCTATCTCATTTGGACAATAAGAAATATTCAGGAGTTAGCAAGAGGTAAAAGTCTCATGCATATCATTTAACATATATACTTCCAATAAAATTTTACTTCTCATGTTTCATAATTGTTTACCAAAATTTATAATGTTTTTGTTGTTTTGAGCAATTAAGTGCAAATAAAAATAATTGATGATAACACATAAGAAATTGTTTAACATTTCCAGTATCAAACTCCCAGAAAATATTAAAGATTTTAAAGTTTACCTTTATACAGAATCTTGATTCAGAAAAGTGTGACAGATTGATCAATGAAAAGCCTTTCAAACATTAAAATATATTGCATTGCAGTGAAGTGTGTGCGGGAAGTAGAATGGAAACAGGAAAAGGAGGAATGTGTCAAATCCATCTCTGATATTTAGCTTCCCCTGGATGAATTTAAGGTAAATAAAACCATTTTTATTTTATAGCATCAACGTTTTAACATGTGCTAGAAATAATATGACTGTTCACCTTCTGATAAAATATTTTAGCCCTCAATTTTAAAATGTGAGGGATAAATAATTTCCAAAAACATTCTAGGAGTTATATGAGCAACAGTATTTGAACATTACAAACAAAAACACTTTCCCTCTGAATGTACATGGTATTTCTCTGGGGCTTTACCTCCTGTTTTCTATGGCAAACCTTTTGCTTCCCATCAAGGGTCTGTCTCTGTGATGAGCCCCCAAACCCATCACACTCCACTCCTACTTCCCATCCCCCAATGGAGTTTCACTCCCAAGTCCAAGACCAGGCTTGCCCATTGATTGGCAGCAAAGGCCTTCAGATCATCTTCATGGATTCTCAAATTAAAGATCGTCCTCAGGGTATTGCATTTGTTTTACCTGTCTTCCTAGAACACATGAACTCTCTCTGAGTATAGTCAAGATCTCATGCCCTGGAGGAAAAACTTGCCCTTGTGACAAGTCCTCCCTTGTCATGATTCTGATTGAATAAGGCCATCTTGTTTAGGATATATGTGCACATTATATCAGACCCATTATATTATGGGTAAAGCACAATCAAGTCAGTAGGAAAAGGAAAGTCAATAGTGATTCTTACTTTGCAGGATCCTTGTTAAAATGCAGATTCCCAAGCCTTGGCAACAAGATCATCTAATTTGATGTTGGGGTAAGGCCCAATGCCCCAAGTACAGCACCACCCAGGTGGTTTTGTTGAGTTCTGTCCTTGTACCTTAAGGATCACTGCCTAGAATATGGTCTTTGATCCTCATTTAGTTCTTCTCAAATCCATTCTTTTGTTTCTATCTAAGTGCTCAAAATTCCAGATTTAAAACTGATTACTAAATCATCTAAGGGTGAGCTGTTGATGTACATTTTTATTTTTGTAGTTTATTCCAGACTGATTATTTACAACCAATGATTCTGTATATATTTAAAATATTTCTTTAATTGGAAGTATAATCAAACACATACATGATATCAATAATTATTTAAATTTAATTGAATTTTAGAATATTTAAGCTCCAAAAGTAGTAAACAGATAGGAAAAATTTCCAGTAAAAGAGATATAAATTATAAATATATTTTAATTGATCCTTTTAATTAAATATAAAAGTATTATGTGATAACAGTGTAATAATATTGGTGAAAGCCCATGGTAATGATGTGGTAAAATAAATCTGAATGGTGTTAGGACCAATCATTTCCATCATTTCCACACCACTAATATGGCCGCATCTATAAACAATATCTTAAAACTCTATACTCTTTTAGCCAATAATGCCACCTCTATAAATCTACTTAAAGGAAATGCAATTATCAATTTTTTTGTTGTAGACTTGTATGTTAGTTGTAAAATGATATCAATAAACAGAAAACAACTGATACAAGGAATTGGGGTAAATTCACTGGAATAGTATAGTACAGTTCTTTAAAATGTTGTTGTCAAAACACATTTAATGTTCAGGATAAAATGCTAAATGGATCCTCAATGTGTTAAAGAGAAGGGAAGGAAGGAAAGAAAGAAGGGAGGAAGGGAGGGAGGAAGGGAGAGAGAGAAGGAATCTATAACACATACAGGTAAGAAAAAAATAGTAAGCATGATGGTGGTATTAAGGTTAATTTATATTTTCTTATTTACATTTTCTTTAGCTTTTAAATTCTTTGCAATGGGTGCATCAATTTTATTATCCAAAACAGTATTGCTTTAAAAACCATAAGTATTCCAACTTCTGAATTGCTGGTTTTGAGGAAAAGCATTTTGCACAGTCACCTGGCAGCATATTTGCACAGACTGCCATACAACTAGCCCATTCCCCTGTTCCTCCAGCCTATGGACAGCAGCTTGATCTAAAGTTAGACCTGCAGGCTGGGGTGTGTGTGTGTCACACACACACACACACTATCAGAGAAGGATATTCTAGCAGGTCCCTTGAGATCCTGCTTCCTTTTGTTCATCCTGAATAATTTAAATGGAGCTGAAGGAAGCTATTCTTTTCCATGAGCTGATATTAATGGGTGGGCAGAACCATCATTTATCAGTATTATCATGATTAAATGTTCTCCCTTGCATTATTCATTCAACAAATAGTTTTGAGTGACTACTAGACAGTCAGGTAGTCACTCTGATGAAGACAAAGATGTATTCATTCATTCATTCATCTGTTTAGTCAGTCAGTAAATAGTATTTCCTACAGTACTTACCCTGGGTGACAGATGCTGTTCCAGACCATGCAAATACCATGGGAACTAGATAGTGCCCTGCCCTCAAGGAGCTCATGGTCTAGTAGGAGAGAGGGAGAATTCAACAAATAAATAAAAATAATTACAGTTTGCATTATGTGCCACACAGGAATGCATGGTGTTGCAACAGAAACCAGCAGTGGTACTTAACTAGATTAGGTAGTCAGGGAATGTCTCCCTAAGTCGGGGACTTGGGATGGGACTCAGAGAACAAAAAGAAACTAGCCAAGGGAGAGCTGAGCTCCAGGCGGAGGACAGCAAATTCCAACCTGAGATAGGAGAGGATACCAGCGAACAGGAAGGTGCTTCCTGGATGGTACTCAGCAGGATTTGAGGAGGGTTAAGCTGCTGCTTTTGCCAGGGTAATGCATATGCCTGGATCCAACACAGAGTCTGTGTCCAAGTTTGCATCTTAATGAGCAGAATAGTCAAAAAATATAATTATAACATAAATCAGAGGTCAATAAGATTTTTCTCTAAAGGGCCAGGTAGTAAATACCTTTGGCATTGCAGGCCATTAAGGTTTCTGTTGGTACTACTCACCTCTGCCATTGTCAAGGGAAAACAGCCAGAGACAATACATAAAAGAACAGGTATCTTCATTTACAGAAAATGGCATCAGCCTTATATAAAGGGAAAAGTAATAAAAGTCCTCAGGAGTGCTATAGGAAATCAGAGAAGGGGAAGATGACTTCTTGAGGTGAGATCTGAGCTGGGTCTTGAAAGACAAGGACACTTCAGAAGTGAGATAACAGGGGCAGAAATGAATGCAGGAGGGGACCATACGGACCACAGCCTAGAGGCAGGAAAGTCCAGAGCCCACAGGGGAGGTAGTTACTGGTCCAGTCTGGCTGGACAGGTGTGAGGAATTGTAACTTTTTTATCTTCAGATATTTTGAGGGCCTATGAAGTAGCAGGCATGTGCTAGACAGTGGGGGACAGGGATGAAGGGTGACTAAGGGATGATCCCTGATCTCTACAACTTCAGAGACAGAGAGGTTGACAGATACACAAACAAGTCATCATATTTTAAAATCAATTCGGTATGAGTCAGGGAAGGAAAGTCTAGAAATTAACATTTTTTCCTTCATTGTAATTGTTCTTTGTGTGTGAGTAGGTAAATATGTTCCTATGTTAGAAAATTACAAAGGTAAAAATTAGAGAATTCCAATCTCTATCCCTCAGACCTACAATACCATTCCCCAGAGACAACAAATGTCACTGGTTTCTTCTGGATCCTTCCAGAGATGGTCTATGCAGATCCAAATACAAGAGTGTGTTTTGGTGTCTTTTTTTGTCCTCTTATTACACACATGATCTGAGCTGAATGGTTAAGTATGAATTTTCTAAAGAAGGATTTGAAGAAGGAAAGGAAGAGAAAGGCAACGGTGGCCAAGAGAAAGCATGTCTTAAAGACATAGATTGCTGCACAGGACCAGTTGCTCTGTTTTGCTGAAACATGAAGTGTGAGGCAGAAAGGCAGGCCAGGCAGATCATGGCAAACCTTGATTGCCATGCTGTGGCAATCAGACTTACTCTGATTGGTAGTGGGGACTCCAACAAAGACCTGTAAGCACAAAGATGATAGGCTAAATGGTGTTTTAATATGATCATTCTAGCAGCTGGTAAAAGATAGACATATCCAAGTGAGTTTTGAAAGCCAATGGAAAAGTTGAACTTCTTTCCTTTGGTCAGTGGGAGCCAATAAAGGTTTTTTAATAGGGGCAGGGGAATGTCCGTGGTGTGTGTTAGGCAGATTGATCTGTCAGCCGTGTATTGTCCTTAAATGCAGCACAGAAAAGAAACGGAGAGAAAATCAAATAACTGACAATCTAATCTCCAACCCTCAGCAGAAATCTACTTTCATTTACTTTTTAACTTTAAGAAAGAAATGTGTATTAGAATCTCTATTATTGCATAACAAATTACTCTAAAACTTAGCAGCTTAAACTACCACATTTATTATCCCACAGTTTGTATAGGTCAGGAATCTGGGCGTGCCTTAGTTGGGTCCTCTGCTTCAGGGTCACTCAAAGCTAGAAAGCAGATGTCAGTCAGAACTGGGATTCATCTGAAGGTTCGCCTGGGGAAGCATTCCACACTCCCATTGTTGTTTGTTAGGATTCAGTTCATTGAGCATTGTTGGGCCTTAGTTCCCTGACATGTGTGTCTCTCCCAATGGCAGCTTGTGGCATGAAAACGAACAAGCTAAGAAGGCAGTAGGAAGAGTCTGCTGGCAAGACAGATATTAGACACGTTTGTAATTTAATGTGCACCATCCCATCACCTTTGCCCTTTCTGTTGGTTAGAAGTAGGTCACTAGGTCCACACTCAAGGGCAGAGGCTTATACAAAGGCATGTATGTAAGGGATCATCAGGGGATGATTTAGAAGCTGCCTATTTGGGAGTTTAAGGAGAATTGCTGCCGCAAATATTACAAACCATGACAAGGTCTGGAGGAATAAAGGCAGTCGTGTTCCACACGCATGATCTTGTCGGGAGATCACCTTGTTCTCCCCTGGCCTGCTGATTACCACCTCATGATTCCCATGAACACTGCCATACTGCTGTCATGTTTGTCCACTTCTCCTGATGACAAAATGCTGCCCCTCTGGAAGTCAGAGCATCTGGGAATATTTATGTCAAGCTGTGTTGGGCTGACGCTCCCTGCTGGAGTCAGCTCGTTGTGAAAATTTCCCTCTCCGCTGCTGCTGCTGCAGATATGTATGACATAACTGACTAAAGGAAACACCTTTAAAAGGGAAGACAAATTCTTAACTCATCCCTTCCTTTTCCGAACAGAGCAAACTGGTTGATGGGGTGAAGGATTTGCCTCCACTCCTGGTAGGCTTTACAAACCATCGGCCTTACAGCAAGCAAGTCAGGGAATGCCTGGAGGGACTTAGAATCCAGGCTGTGTAAACTTCCTTCCAAACCAAACAGAAATTAGACAAATAGAAATTACAACAGCTATTGTATGTATACTGCATGAAACTGGACTAAGAACCTGACCTTCATTACCTTGTGTTACTGTCTTTCCCCGAAAATAAGACCTAACCCAAAAATAAGCCCTAGCATGATTTTTCAGAATGACATCCCTGAACATAAGCCCTAATACGACTTTTGGAGCAAAAAATTAGTATAAGACCCAGTCTTCTTTTTGGAGAAACATGGTAGTTCACTAAATGGGCAAGGTTAATGCTATTTTCCCTACTTGACAAAGGAGGAACTTGAGACCCCGAGAGGTTAAGTAGCTTGTCCACACTCATAGCTCAAAAGTAGCCGTACCAGGATCCGGTCTAGTTCCCCACACTCTTAAATTTGGGAACCAGCAATAATTTGTCTTTGTGAACAGTCATGTTTGTCCTGAATTATTGGGCGGCCTCATCAGCTAAGGATAATTTGGGAAGGGGGTAAGAGGCCGACATCACCTAGAATAAATCAACTTAAAATGGAAATCAAAATGTTCATGTAAATAGTGGAGAAAAAAAATTATTAGAAAATTTATTATTATATATTTTTTTAATTATTATTATATTTTCAAAAAATAAAAGTAAAAATAAATAGGAAACGTTTATTTTTTTTTTAAGTTAGGTCAGGAATCAGCAAACTTTTTCTGTAAAGGGTCAGACAGTAAATACTTTTGGGTTTGTGGGTAATGAGATCTGTGCTGCAACCACTGAAGTCTTCACCTGTAGTATATAAGCAGCCATGGACAACAAGTAAATGAGTGGGTATAGCTGTCGTGCGGGAGACCCTGCTCGCTGCGCCATTTGTCGTGCAGGGAGGCCTGTGGGGTCTCTGCTCCCGCTCCCCATACAAGAACGCAGGATATGGTGAGGCCAAAAAGGAACACCCACGGAGCCATAGGTAGGGGAGTCATACCACTATATTCTCTCTGGCGGCACTATACTCTCACTGGAGGCTGGATCCACACTGTCCGCAAACCGCCATCCACACTTGCCAGCCCAGCCGCCATCTTCTTGCTAGCCCCCATTCTTCTCTCTCTCTTCTTCTCTCCTCTCTCCTCCGTAGCCGCAGCAGTTATATTAGCGGCTAATTGGCTAACTGGCTACAGCTGATGGCCAATCAGCCACAGCTGACGGCCATCTACTACCCGAGCCAGCACTCCTCCACGTGAGGCCGAGAGCCTGTAAACTACTTTCTGGGGCTCTGTCCCCACACTCCACCCCTACAGGCTCTCGCCTCACAATCTACGCGACAAGCGTCTTCCGCGAGGGGACCTGTGCGAGGAGCCTGGGGGTGAATGCAATATCCTGGACATAGCCAGGCTCTCTAGGCACAGCCAGGGTTTCTCAGGGCACCACCAGTGCTTCTGGGCACGGCCAGACTTCCTGGACTTCTTAGGGTACCACTAGTTTCCCCGGGCACAGCTAGGATTTCTCAGGGCACTGCCACTCTCTGTGGGCACAGCCACACTTCCTGGACTCAGCCAGGGCTCTCAGGGCACTGCCACTCTCTCTGGAAACAGCCCGACTTCCTGGGCACAGCCAGGGTATCTTCAGGGCTCAGCCAGACTTCCTGGACTCAGCCAGGGCTCTCAGGGCACTGCCACTCTCTCTGGGCCTCTCAGGGTACCCTGCTGGAACAACAGCGACTCACAATCAAGGTGCTTACTATTCTCAATGGCGGCCAGTCAAGAGACAAAAGCAAATATCCCCCAGTTCCACTAACAACAGTTCCCAAACAAACAGTCAAGCGGTCCATTAAATTAGGGATGGAAGGCAATTCCCCATAGTCCATAGTCATTCACCAGGGCTGTCCTGGGGGTGAGGGACGACCTTGACCTCACCCTCATCTCCCACGGAGGACTCAGCAAGCGTTACCTCCTGGGACTATAAGTCCTGCATCCGGGCTGCCTGAGCAGGAACTTCCCCGGCCCACAGGGCCGCAACGACCTTTGCTTTCTCCGGCCTGTGCTGGTTGGGGAACCGTCCACATCTTTCCACCTCTCCACGGGGCTCCATCTCTCCAGCAGCTGCATGGCTTTTCCTGTGCTGGTGGGAGAACCGTCCACGTCCTCCCACCCCTCCACGGGGGTCCAGCTCTCCGGCAGCTGCTCCTCCTGGTCTTCCTCAGACTGAGTGTTCATACACACAAACTGCTCCACCGCTCTTGGGAGAGCTTTGGCCGGCACCATACCCTGCTCGCTGCGCCATTTGTCATGCGGGAGACCCTGCTCACTGCGCCATTTGTCGTGCAGGGAGGCCGGCGGGGTCTCTGCTCCCGCTCCCCATACAAGAACTCAGGATATGGTGAGGCCAAAAAGGAACACCCACGGAGCCATAGGTAGGGGAGTCATACCACTATATTCTCTCTGGCGGCACTATACTCTCACTGGAGGCTGGATCCACACTGCCCGCAAACCGCCATCCACGCTTGCCAGCCCAGCCACCATCTTCTTGCTAGCCCCCATTCTTCTCTCTCCTCCGTAGCCGCAGCAGTTATATTGGCGGCTAATTGGCTAACTGGCTACAGCTGACGGCCAATCAGCCACAGCTGACGGCCATCTACTACCTGAGCCAGCACTCCTCCACGTGAGGCCGAGAGCCTGTAAACTACTTTCTGGGGCTCTGTCCCCACAATAGCTGTGTTCCAACAGAGATCTATTTACAAAATCAGGTGGCGGGCCAGATTTTGCCCTCAAGCTATAATTTGATGATCCATGATTTGGATCATAATTGTTATGTATACTAATTCTTAGGAAAAGCAAAAATCATGTGGTTTTTAACTTAATTTTTCTGACAAAATATGTGCTAATGCAATACAATATCATCCCCTCCTATTTGATGTCAGCAGTTTTATCAAAAAGAGTCAATGAGGCTGTGTTCACTTTCAAGTAGTGATTGCCTGTTTGCTAGGTGGGCATCCAATGGACAGCAAGAGATGGGAACCAACTAAGACTGTGACCTAATGAGAAAAATAGACCTAAGCTAGGAAGCTCTTAAATAGGAACTGAAATAGTGAATGGCGACTGGGTGAATATTTTCCATCTTACCGTGATCTCAGCTTCCCTTCACAACTTCCTACCTGTAGGTTATCAAATAACGAATACTCAGGTAATGAAGCTCTTCCCCATAGATTTATCCACCTTTCTTATGTTACATTATTCTCTTGCATTCAATTTTTCTATTATATCTGTCATTTATTAAGTACTGTACTTGTGCTTAATAAATGATAGATATACTAGAAAAGCTACTTCACTTGTACAAATATCCTTCTCTATCCTAACCTTACTATCTAAGCTCAGTAACCAAATAAACTGAGAAAAAGTTTCCAATACAATCCTCACTACCTAAAATTCAGGAACTGAACAGCTTTAGAAAATACTATATCCCTTGCTCTACAAATCCACTATTTTCAGTCTCATGATGCAATTAATCTTTCGCTAACAAGGGATACATTTTGTTTTTTACTGTTTCTTGTGGCAACGGCAAAAAGAGTCTTTTACTATGCCTGTCTTCTAGATGAAGATTCTGAGACCCTAGGAGAGCAAGTAACTTGCCCAAGGTCTCCTTCCCAGTCAGCAGTGATGTGAGATTCAAAGTCGGGTCTCATGGCTCCAAAGCCCATGACCTTTCTTCTACATGCCTTTCAAATATGAAATTCATTGGATGAAAAGCCCATCTGTTTATCTGCCACAAACCCAAAGATATAGAGTCCTAAGTGCTTTGAATTACTCTTCAATTAATAATGCTGAGTTTATAGCATAAGCAGAATGCTGTCATTTTTTAAAATCCTGCAATGCAAATTGAAGTGGTGTCGCGCAGGAGACCCTGCTCGCTGCACCATGTGTTGTGTGGGGCGGCCTGCAGGGTCTCTGCTCCTGCTCTCCACACAAGAATGCAGGATATGGTGAGGCCAAAAAGGGAACACCCACGGAGCCATAGGTAGGGGAGTCATACCACTATATTCTCGCTGGCGGCATCCGCCTCTCTGCAATCCGCTCTTGCCAGCCAGCCACCATCTTCTTGCTAGCCCCCATTTTTTTGCTAGCCTAGCCACAGCAGTTATATTAGTGGACAATGGCTCACTGGTTACAGCTGACAGCCAACTAGCCACAGCTGATGGCCATGCAATCACAGTTGATGGCCATTTACTACCTGAGCCAGCACCTTTCTATGTGAGGCCGAGAGCCTGGAAACTGCTTTCTGGGGCTCTGTCCCCACAAGTGGTAAAAGCAATGCAGTTGCAGCACAATTCCTCTCATTATGACAGTGGTTCTCAAATTGGTCACGGAACAACAACAACGGCATCACCTAGAAGTGTGTTAGGAATGCAGTTCTCAGGGCCCGCCCCTGACAAACTCAATCAAAAACTCTAATACTGCCCACCAACCTGTAGTTCAAAAAACTCCCCAGGTGATTCTAATGCACTCTCAAAGTTGAAAACCACTGGATCATACGATTAACGGCAATGGTCTCTGGTGAGTCTTGCAATGAGAACCAGAACATATGGGTGCCAAAGTAACAGACAACTACCATAGAGCTCTGGTTAATGCTCCTGTTCCCTTCTCATTCATTCATTCATTCTTCATTCATCTAACAAATACAAACTGAGCCCCTTACCTGGATCAGGAATTAAGTCATGCACAAGGGATAACACAGGGAAGACGACAAATATGGCCCTAGTCTCCCTTGGGTTTACAGTCTAATATGGGTGACAGGTCAGAAAATGGTCATTTCCAGCACAATGCAGTCAGTGCCATGGGAGGTCAACATGGGGTGCTGGAGGCCAGGCGTTCACCTAATCGAGCCCTGCAAGTCAGGGAAGATGTCCAGAACAAACTACTCACAAGGGTAGGAGTCCAGAACATTTTGAGAAGGTCTACTGCCATGGGAGGTTGTCCTGTCTTTCCCTTGGGTCTACAGCCTGCACAAAGCAGCTTCAGATGGAATAAGCAGGGGAAACTCTCAACCTGTTGCTTCCACCTTGTTGGAACACTTATCTCTGACAAGCATTAAAAACATATGGAAGGTCAAAGCTCCATGTGTTCGCTTGGTAGGGGAGCAGAAAATTGGAAAAGCAAATATGCATACCTCCCCAATCCCAACTGTTGGACTCTTATTGCCAATTTACGTAATTTCCTGTGCTTATTTCAAAATAGGCAGGAGGGTAAGAGACATTGTGAACACCATAACTAGGCCATTTAGGCCAGCAGCTGCTGGAACACACCCCTCTTTCTTGATTTTAAATATAAAATTCCAGTGGAATTTGAGGAGAAAGCATCTTTGGAGAAAGGAATGAATAGTCTCTTTTTAAGAGCAATCAGCTTAGCATCAACAAGCTACCCACAAAACAGATTCCTGCTTATTCACTCACAAAAGTGCTATGTGCCTACTATGTGCTGACATGGAGCTAGGTACTGGCAGTATGACAGTACAAGAAGTCACCTGGCTTCAAGGAGATTGGGGGATAGACATTGAAAAGGCAATATTTATGTGGCTGGTAGGCTCAGTTGGTTAGAGCGCAGTGCTCATAACACCAAGGTCGCCGGTTCGATTCCCACATGGGCCAGTGAGCTGTGCCCTCCACAACTAGATTGAAAACAATGGCTTGACTTGGAGCTAATGCGTCCTGGAGAAACACAGTGTTCCCCAATATTCCCCAATTTAAAAAAGAAGGTGATATTTAATAAGGTACATACCAGTACAAAGAAAGAATTTTACTTATTATTATTATTATTTGCTTTTTAAAAAGATTTTTTATTAAAAAATATAGCTAACAGGGGCTGGCCCGGTGGCTCAGGTGGTTGGAGCTCTGTGCTCCTAACTCCGAACGCTGCCAGTTCAATTCCCATATGGGCCAGTGGGCTCTAAACCACAAGGTTGCCTGTTCAACTCCCACAAGGGATGGTGGGCTGCGCCCCCTGCAACTAGCAATGACAACTGGACCTGGAACTGAGCTACGCCCTCCACAACTAAGATTGAAAGGATAACAACTTGACTTGGGAAAAAGTCCTGGAAATACACACTGTTCCCCAATTTTAAAAAAAGAAAAAATATATATATGTATAAATATATGGTAATTCTATTCGTAATTTTTTGAGGAACCTCCACACTGCCTTCCATATATATATATATATATAACATACAATATTATATTAGTTTCAGGGGTATATCATAGTTGTTCAACATTTATGTACCTAAAGAAGTGATCACCATGATAAGTCCAGCAACCAGCTGACACCATACCGTGCTATCACAGTATTACTAACTATATTCCCCATGCTGTACATACATCCCCATGACTTAATTTGTTTTATACCTGGAAATTTGGACGACTTATTCCCTTTCCCTGTTCCCCTCCCTTTTTAAATTTTTCAATTACTGTTGATATTCAATATTATTTTATATTAATTTCAGGTGTATAGCACAGTGGTTAGACATTTATATAATTTAAGAAGTGATACCCCTGACTAATCTAGTACCCACCTAGCATTATACATAGTTATTACCTTATCATTCACTATATGACCTATGCTCTACATCCCCATGATTTATTTTGTAACTACTAATTTGTACTTCATCCCTTCACCGTTTTCACTCTGCCCCCATCCTCTCCCATCTATCACCCCAATAAATCTAGTACCCATCTGTCACCATACATAGTTATTACAATATTATTAACTGTATATCTTATGCTATACCCTACACCCTTATGACTACTGTGTAACAACCAATTTATAATTCTTAATTCTGTCCCCCTTTTTCACCCACACCCCCAGCACCCCTCCCACTTGGCAACCATCAAAATGTTTTCTATATCTATGAGTTTCTTTCTGGTTTTTTGTTAATTTTGTTCTTTAGGTTCCACATATATGCAAAATCGTATTGCACCTGTTTTTCTCTGTGTGACACTCCACTCAGCGTAACACCCTCGTGTTCATCCATGTTGCCACAGGTTGCAAAAACACATTCTCTTCCATGTCCAAGCAACATTCCATTGTATATATGTACCACCTCCTCTTTATCCATTCTTCCATCAGTGGACACCCACAGCGGACTGCCTCCACATCTTGGCCATTGTAAACAAAGCTGCAATGAACACATGGATGCAGAAATCTCCATGAAGTAGCATTTAGGGTTTCTTCAGATAAATACCCTGCAGTGGGATTCCTGGGTCCTCCTTTGTCTCTTATTACAGCCTTTGTTTAAAGTCTATTTTGTCTGACATAAGTATTGCTATCGCAAATTTTTTTGTTTTTCTTGTTTCCATTTTCATGAAATATCTTTTTCAATCACTTTAGTTTCCATCTGTGTGTGTCTTTCAATCTGAAGTGAGTCTCTGGAAAGCAGCATATTTAAGGATTTTGTTTTCTTATCCATTCAGCCCCCTATATCTTTTTTTTTTAAGTTTATTGGGATGACAATTGTTAGTAAAATTACATAGATTTCAGGTGTTCAATTCTGTATTACATCATCTATAAATCCCATTGTGTGTTCACCACCCAGAGTCAGTTCTCCTTCCATCACCATATATTTGATCCCCCTTACCCTCATCTCCCACCCCCTTCAACCTTACCCTCTGGTAACCACTAAACTATTGTCTGTGTCTATGAGTTTTTGTTTCTCATTTGTTTGTCTTATTCTTTTGTTGTTTTTGGTTTATATACCACATATCAGTGAAATCATGTGGTTCTCTGCTTTTTCTGTCTGACTTACTTCGCTTAGCATTGTACTCTCAAGATCCATCTATGTTGTCACAAATGGTCATATTTCATCTTTTCTTACCGCCGAATAGTATTCCATTGTGTATATATACCACAACTTCTTTATCCATTCATCTATCAAAGGACATTTTAGTTGTTTCCATGTCTTGGTCCCCGTAAACAAAGCTGCAATGAACATTGGAGCACACATGTCTTTATGTATAAATGTTTTCAGATATTTTGGGTAGATACCCAGGAGAGGTATTGCTGGGTCATATGGTAATTCTATTCGTAATTTTTTGAGGAACCTCCACACTGCCTTCCATAGTGGCTGCACCAGTCTGCATTCCCACCAACAGTGTATGAGGGGTTCCTTTTTCTCCACAGCCTCTCCAACACTTGTTACTATTTGTCTTGTTGATGGTAGCCATTCTGACTGAGCCCCCTATATCTTACGAGTGGAGCACTTAATCCATTTGCATTGAAAGTAATTGTTGATAGATATGTAGCTATTGCCATTTTATTATTCATAATTTTGATCTTTATTTTTTCCATTTTAAAGAAGTTCCTCTAACATTCCCTGTAATACTGGTTTAATAGTGATAAAGTCCTTTAGCTTTTTTTGTCTGGAAAGCTCTTTACCTGTTCTTTGATTCTAAATGGTAGCGTTGCTGGGTAGAGTAATCTTGGTTGTAGGTCCTTGCTTTTCATCACTTCAAATATTTCCTGCCAATCCCTTCTGGCCTACTAAGTTTCTGTTGAGAAATCAGCTGACAGTCTTATGGGAGCTCCCTTATGTTATTAGTTGCCTTTCTCGCTGCTTTTAGGATTCTCTCTTTGTCTTTACCTCTCACCATTTTAATTATAATGTGTCTTGGTGTGGGCCTATTTGGGTCCATCATCTGGGCTGTCTGGGCTTGTGTGTTTATTTCCTTCACCAGGTTACAAAAGATTTCAGTAATTATTGCTTAAATAGGTTCTCAATCCCTTGCTTTTTCTTCTCCTTCTGGTACCCCTATGATCTGAATATTGTTATGCTTATGTTGTCCCAGAGGTCTCTTACACTATCCTCATTTTTTTGGACTCTTTTTTCTTTTTGCTGTTCCAATTGGGTGTTTTCTGCTATTTTGTCTGCCAAATCGCTGCTTCAGTCCTCTGCTTCATCTACTTTGCTGGTGATTCCTTCTAGTGCATTCTTCATTGCAGTTATTATATTCTTCACTTCTTACTGGTTCATTTTTATGGTTTCTATGTCTTTTTTTACGCTTGCTATCTCTTTCAAGTTCTCACTAAGATTCTTGAGCATCCTTATACACATTGTTTTGAACTCTGTATCTGAGGTTGCTTGTCTCCATTTTGTTTAGTTCTATTTGTGGAGTTTTATCCTGTTCTTTTATTTGGGACACATTTCTTTATTTCCTCATTTTGGCTGCCTCTTGTGTTTGTTTCTATGTGTTAAGTAGATCCACTATATCTCCCAGTTTGGCCGGGTGGCTTTATGTAGTAGGTGCCCTGTGGGTCCTGGTCACCTGCTCCATGTGCTCCAGGAGTGTCCCTTGTATGGGTTGTGTGCATCCTTCAGTTATAATTGAACCTTGATTGCTGTTGGCATGTCAGTGGGTGGGATTGACTCTCAGGCTGATTGGCTGTGAGGTTTGGCCATGTGCACAGTTTACAGCCTGCTGTGTGTGGGGGTTTACCCCACTGAGTGGGATTCACCCCAGTGGGCTCTGGTGCCTGCTGAGACCATCCTCTGGGTGTGCCATTTGTGGGGCTAATTGGGTGGTGCTCTGCTGTGGTCTGAAGCCAACCTCCAAGTATGTTTGTTCTGGGACCACTTGGGAAGGGTTCCAGTGCAGGCTCAGGTCACCCACTTCCTGTGACCAGCCGGGGGCTACCTAGAAAGAGTGACAAAGTGATCCACAGTTGTTCACTGCCTGTCTTAAACCTGGAGGCACATGGGAGAGGCCTTACACTGCAAACCAAGGACATCTGCCACCAGTACTGGACCTGGGATAGCTATGGAAAAAGCCAGGACACCCCGAGGCCTGCTGCTACCTGCTGGCTCCCTTAAGGTTCAGCTGTTGATAGACTCATGCATGCAGTACATAAGTTTGTTGAGGCAGGGTCTCAGGAAGCCACTAGAGTGGGAAGAATTGTGGTCACCAGATTAGTGTAATTTCTGGTTTGGTTCCGGTGTTCAGCCTGGAGCTACTCAGCAAAAGTCTCAGAGCACACTGAGGCCAGTCTCCACCTGCCGTGGGCCTGCAGACTCCAATAGTTTTCCAAGAATAAATGTAATGCAGGACGGGCTGGCTGCTCACCAAGAAAGTACCTCTGGTGTTGGGGGACATGGTACTAGTGAGCAAGCAGAGTGAAGTGAGCAGAGCTCCCCAAACCAATCAGATTCAGATTTGGCCAATGGGGGCGGGCTCAACACATTAAAGATGGCTCCCGCCTGCATATAGCACAGGAGAAGGACACCTTACAGGGAAATTGGCGACTGTCCTCCAGCCTTTGCTCCAAAGCTACACACCTCAGTCTGCCCCCTGACACCCCCCGAGACACTCCCACCCCAAGTCACCATCCCACCATTGGAGCCCAAGGTGAGTGCCTGTGAGCGAGTGAGTCTGTGCTCGGGCCATTTAAGAGGATGTTTGGGTTTCCCGCAGCTTCTGTCCCACCCGATGGTCAGAATCCCCACTGTTTTTCACAGCCAGATGTTGTGGGAGCTCCTCTTCCCAGCACCAGTACTCCAGGCTGGAGAGGTTGGTGTGAGGCTGGGGTCACTCACTTCTCCAGGGGGAACCTCTTTGGCTGAGATATCCCTCCTGATTCTCACCTACTACATGCAGGTGTAGGGCCCAATTTGCATCTCCACCCCTCCTACCTTTGTCAATGTGGCTTCTTGTTTATATTCCTGTTATGAAACTTCTGTTCAGCTAGACTCCCGGTTGATTGTTCTATAATTTAGTTTTAAGTTTAATGTGTTCACTGAAGGAAGCAGGCATAGTGTTTATCTACTTCACCATCTTCAGTCTCTCCCAGAACGAAAGAATTTTAAGTGTTGAAATATTCCTGTACTGATTGATGAGTGGTATAAGTTGCTTTTCTGTCACCCAGAAATGAGCAGAACCTGAACCAGACCAGGGGTGGTGTTGCAATGCCTACCTGCTGTTCTAGGGGAACCTGTGTCTCTGGGAATAGGGAGTAAACAGTAAGGCAAGGAGCTTCGGAAGTGTCACTGTTGTCAGCACCTGAGGTGGGGGCTCTCCAGACCACCTGGGAAGCTCTGGCTCCCATATGTATGCCCCACCTCAGCATAAGGGTAACCCCCCTAGCCAAAGTGAAGTTGCCAGGTCCCTCACAACTATCACTTTATTGGAGAAGTTGTTGTAAAACATTGATACAGTTTCCTATGTCAATTCATGACTCAGAGGTACTCATTTAGCTAGTGGGAGCTGTATCAAAGAAAACAGTGCACCAACTATTTTTAAAATACAGATTACATACTATACGATTCCATTGACACTGCATTTTCTTTCTTTTTTTTTTAAATTTTATTTTATTAAATTTATTGGGGTGAGAATTGTTAGCAAAATTACACAGATTTCAGGTGCACAACTCTGCACTACATCATCCACAAATCCCACTGTGTGCTCATCACCCAGAGTCAGTTCTCCCTCCATCACCACACATTCGATTTTGGTTGTTTCCCTGTCCCAGCCACCGTAAACAAAGCCGCAATAAACATTGGAGCACACACGTCTTTATCTCTAAATGTTTTCAGATTTTTTGGGTAGATACCCAGGAGAGGGATTGCTGGGTCATATGGCAACTCTATTCGTAATTTTTTGAGGAACCTCCACACTGTCCTCCACAACGGCTACACCAGTCTGCATTCCCACCAACAGTGTATGAGGGTTCCTCTTTCTCCACAGCCTCTCCAACATTTGTCACTACTTGTCTTGTTGATGATAGCCATTCCGACTGGGGCGAGGTGATATCTCACTGTGGTTCTGATTTGCATTTCTCTGATGATTAGTGATGTTGAGCATTTTTTCATATGTCTATTTGCCATTTGTATGTCCTCTTTGGAGAAATGTCTCTTCAAGTCCTCTGCCCATTTTTCAATTGGGTTGTTTGTTTTTTTGTTGTTGAGTTGCATGAGTTCCTTGTATATTCTGGATACTAGCCCCTTATCGGAGGCACTGTTTGCAAAAATCTTCTCCCATTCAGTTGGTGGCCTCTTTATTTTGTCAATGGTTTCTTTTGCTGTGCAGAAGCTTTTAAGTTTCATATAGTCCCATTCGTTTATTTTAGCTTTTACTTCCATTGCCTTTGGAGTCAAATTCATAAAATGCTCTTTGAACCCAAGGTCCATAAGTTTAGTACCTATGTTTTCTTCTATGCAGTTTATTGTGTCAGGTCTTATGCTTAAGTCTTTGATCCACTTTGAATTAACTTTGGTACATGGTGACAAATAGCAGTCCAGTTTCATTCTTTTGCACGTGGCTATCCAATTCTCCCAGCACCATTTATTGAAGAGGCTGTCTTTGCTCCATTGTATGTTTTTAGCTTCTTTGTCAAAAATTATCTGTCCATATTTATGTGGTTTTATTTCTGGGTTCTCAATTCTATTCCATTGGTCTATGTGTCTGTTTTTCTGCCAATACCATGCTGTTTTGATTATTGTGGCCCTGTAGTACAAGCCAAAGTCAGGAAGTGTGATACCTCCATTATTGTTCTTTTTTCTTAAGATTGCTTTGGCTATTCGGGGTCTTTTGTGGTTCCAAACAAATCTGATGATTTTTTGTTCTATTTCACACTGCATTTTCAAAATGATAAAATTACAGAAATGTAAAACAAATTAATGCTTGCAGGGTAGGTGGGAGTAGCAAGGAGATTGATTGAGTCTTACTGTAAAAAGGTGGCACATGGGATTTTTGTGGTGATGGAACAGTCCTGAATCTAGATTATGGTAGTGGTTACATGAATCTACACATGTGATATTGCATACATCTACATATGTGTACACACACATACACACATACACATGCACAAACACCCCACGCATCCATAAAGTATATGAAAAGCTGGTAAAATCCAAATAAAATCTGTGGATTGTGCCAATACCAAGGTCCTGATATTGATATTGTACTATAGTTACATAAAATATTACCACTGAAGGAAAGTAGATAAAAGGAACTCAGGGCCTCTCTGTATTATTTTTGTAACTTCCCTTGAATCTATAATTATTTCAAAATAAATCATTTTTGTGAATATGGAATTATTGTAATGATTTGATGAAAAATTTACACTGCAACAACTTAGTAAGCAGATTTGTTCAACATATAGTTTAATTTATGTGGCAAATGAAAGGGTGTTATGGTCCGAATTTTGTCCCCCTCAAAAATTCACGTTGAAGCCCTAACCCTTGGTGTAATGGTATTTGGAGGCGGGGCCTTTGGGAAGTAGTTAGGTTTAGATGAATTGATGAGGGTGGAGCCCCTATGATGGGATTAGTGCCCTGTTAAGAAGAGACCAGAGAGCTTACCTTGCTCCTGCTTTCTCCACCACATAAGGACATGGCAAGAAGGCAACTGTCTGCAAGCCAGGAAGAGGGTTCCCTCCAGAACCTCACCATGCGCCCTAATCTCAGACTTCCAGCCTCCAGAACTGTGAGAGAATAAATCTCTGTTGCCTAAGCCACTCAGTATGCTATTTTGTTATGGCAGCCCAAACTGACTAAGACAAAGGGAGATTATTATTCATTCATTCACCCATCCGTTTGCTTGTTCATTCATAGTACCCAGCAGTGATTATATATTTTGGCTATCACCCCTGATGCTTAGGATCATAAAGCAAGGGGCCCAGTATGGTTGTAGGCGCCAAGGAGAGCTTCCCTGGGCAGAGTGGGATTCTGAGGGAAAGACAAACCAATGCTAGTCAAGTGAGATGGACAAGGAAGAATGTGCCAGGCAGGATGTATCAAACCCTGAAGTGGGGCAGGGTACATGGAACAAAAAGAACCCCAGCATGGATGGAGCAGAGATCAGAGGGTAGAGGGAAAGGGAAGATGAGAAGAGACTGAGGAGGTAGGCAGAGCCCGGGGGCGGGGGACGAGGGGTAGGGGGGCAAGGTTAGTGACTACACATTTTGATTTGCCTGCGACAGATTTTCCATATATCCATCACCCTGGTATGATTTTCACTGCACTCACTTTCACTTTCAGAAATGTCCTTCTTTGGGTGATAATTTAAACAGTTCCCCTACATTTGAGCCATGGTGAGGATCGCACTTTCTCTTGAATACAACAGACAATCCTTTGCAGGATTTTTAGCTAGTGTTAGGTTCTTATTTTTATTTTTAAAAGACCTTGCTAGCTTCAGGGATTAAAGCTCTTGCTAAAAGGGGAATTAGCTGACCTGAAGGTATTTGCTTATTCTTCACAAAGGGAGAAAAAAATATGGGGAGGGGAGAGGCCAAGGGTTTTAAAATCTAACAATATTTGAGCACTAATCCAAGCCATCGCCATAAGTTTGCAGTTCAAGTGGCCATACCCAGCCACTGCAGTCCTTTAATTATTTACTCACATACACTCCCACCCTCCTCCTCCCCAACCCTCCCCGCCCCTATCTCCTGACCTCTCCCTGCCTCCCCCCACCCCATACCCACCCCTATATAAAAATCCAGCTAACAAAGGACAACCATGGAGGGGGGAGAGCAGCAAAGAAGGTTGGTGGGCAAGGCCAGGCTGGTTCATTACCTTGGGATGCTATGCACAGTCGTCAGACCTGGAACAATATGCCTCGTGTTCAAAGAAGACAAACACTCTTATTGCAGAGCAGAGGTGGCTCTGTCATTCCCGAGCCCATCCCTGAGCCTGAATTTTCCTCTGCTAGATGACAAGAATCCAGCCTTCAGAATAAATATACCAATGCTTGAAATTATCATTTTGAGCAGAGATTTCCTACAGGATTGAAAAATCAGATTTTCTCCCAATTTCTCCTCTATAGTGTAACACTAAGTAAAGGACCCAATCTGCTGCCTCATCGAGGGCTTTTCTCCCCTACTCTCAGAACTTTCTAAAGATCAGTGGCATTCTCTCAATTCTTCGTTCTCTTCTTTATCCTCTGACCTCTATCCCTACCTCCCCCATTATCTTTTTACTTGCCCACCATAGGAGGTGTTATCTATAGGTGATGTTTTTAACTTTCCCTCAAATTGATCCCTTTAAACAGAGCCACAATATTCATTGTTACACCAAGCTCTGTTAAGAAGGAAGCAATAATCATTTTCCCTCTTTAAATTTTCAAATTAAACCTTTCTTTTTTCTTTTTCTTTTCTTTTTTTTTGAAGTGTAAAACCAAAGTGGTGTCTGTCCCTTTAAGGCATATCATCCCAAAAGTGGACCGGAGTTTGTATTAGCATGATCTTGAAAAGAGTATTATTTCCCGACCTTGCTGGGGAAAGAAAACTTTCTGGCTATTGGTTAGAGAAGTCAATTTTGATGTAAACTGACATTTCTCAGATGCCCATCTTGGGAATATTCAATGTGAAACCCCAAATTTCTGGCAGCTGAAACTGCAGCCCAACTGCCAGGCCCTGGGCAGAGATAAAAGAATGTGGATGAGCAGCAGGCAGATGGGGTTACAACAAGAAGCCTTTTCTCTGAGCCCAATGAGATGAGCTGGGGAAGGGGTCAGGGAGGAAGGGGGGGGCAGTGCTGCCCAGCGAGGGAAGCAACAGAAAAGGCACTTTTTCAGCTTTTCATTGAGAGGGCCCATTTCCCCCGTTTTCCAGCCCATTTTGAGCACCATTCATTGAGAGGCGCCTTTCTTCTCAAGCCTTTTGTCGCAGGATGCTGACAGCCTCCCATGTCCTTCTTCCCGAGAGGACTCTCCCACAGCCTCCAGCACGCCGGCCCCAGCCTTGCACAGCTTGCTGAGTTCTGGTACTTCCTACCCAACTTCAAAAGCTCTTCTGCCTTGGTTTCTTCTTCTTCTTCCCGTCTGAAAACCAGGAGCTTAAGTTTAAAAAGATAGTCGCAAAGAATGGGGACAGATAAAGGGCTTTTTCCTTTCTTTTTTTCTTTGCTCTTTTGCTCTTTGGGGGAGGATATGGTAAGGGTGAGAGAGGAAAAACCTGTTTTCATTCCTCTTGATTTGTTTGCTCTTCTTATATCGTCCAAATAATCTGAGAATTATACTTACCCTTTTTCTCAATACTAAAAATCAAAAGGAAAGCCATCACTTTCCTTTGCAGAATTTCAGATGCCTGAGATACAGATTTATCTCAGTTTGGGCTTGACAAGCAAGCCCAGGTGAGTGATTCTAACAGAGCAGCAGTGGGACTCCTTCCCGGCAGCCACGTGCGCAGCTCCAAACCCCAGCTCCCCTGCCTCCTAACTGTGTGACCTTGGGCTACCAGTTAGTTAACCTCTCTGTACATGCGTTTTCTCCATCAGTAAACTCGGGATAAGAATAGCACACATTTCACAGAATTATTATGAGGATTAATTGGGATGCAACTAGATGCTCAAGAAATATTAGCTTTATCTGTTTACAACATAACTGTACATTTACTACACATCAATATATGTATATATGAGCTTACATGTTTCCTTTTGGGCAAAGCCTGATTACTCTTTGTTTTTCTAATAAACAGAAAGCTGAGTACCTTTGCACCCAAGGCCAGTTCACGTCTTCATGTTAGTGTTTGCCCCCAGCTAAGGCCTTGGCAGGACTAGGCCTCAGATATCATGGTTCACAGGACAAAATTCCAGGGCAGTGGGTTGGGGAATTGGTCACTTAAACAAACATGAGTCTCTAGACTATTTTTGTTTGTTCTTTCAAAAAAATGTCCAGAGTAAAAAACAGGACATCTTGGCCAAAAGGAAAGTCCCAAAGCCCTTGTACATAATTCTGTCATTGCACTGAAGAACAGGTGGGTGGGAGGCCCCAGCCATGCTGCCCCTGGAGCTCTTCCCTCTTCCTTGAGGATCCCCATATCGTTCAAGGTCAGGTGGGCCCCCAAGAAGCTCCTGGTCCTCTGCACCCAAATCCAAACACTTGTCCTGAGGATAATGGATTTTCCAAAGCCTGCCCATGGGTTTTCCAATGTCCCAATTTTATGCTTGTCGTTATGACTTATAAAAGCTTGCTGGGTTTGTTTTGAAGACAAGGGGGAAAATAACATTACGCTATTTTAAACACCTGCGAATATTTCAAATATGACCCAAGGCAGTAAAAACGCCATATTTGCCAAACCACAAACCCCACTCCTGTTAAAATCCAATTGGCATCCGAGAGTAGGATGAAGAGTCAGGATGCCAAGTCCCGAGCATCTTCTTCGGGGGACTGTGAAAGACTGTTTTCTCCACTACTTTCCTGTCTGTGTTTCGTAATATCCTTCATTCGTAAAACTGAAAAAGCCATACTTCAAATGTACAGCTTCTAGTTCCCATTACAGATTATTTGGGGGAACAAGGCTTGGTAGAGAATGAAAAGGAATAGAAATTATTTCTTATACCTTTTTTGGAATGTTAGAGATGGAAAAGCATGGGTCAGGGTAAAAGTGGCTCCCAGCTTTTCTTACTGCTCCCCTACAATGTCCAGAGCACAAGGACTCTCTCTGGTTCATTTTAAAGTATGCGGTGCCAAGCGCAGTGTCTGCCACCGAGCCCTCAGCAGACGTTTGTTGAATGAGTGATCTATTTAAAGAATGAGGCCTTTAGGGAAAATAAAATTGGCATAACTAGCTTGATTTTTACTATATTTAAGTAAGTGGGCTGTGTTATGTTAACTGTATAGTTTAAAATTTAAACACAATATTTGTGCCTACATAAATAGTTGGAAAAGGTAAAATGTCATAACATTGGGTGTTTGTTATTAAAGTTGGAGCTTGCCTTTGGATTATGACAACTTGATTTAAAACAAGGAATGGATTGTTCCTTGCTCCGCTTACTCTAAATTTCAGTGTTTTGCAACATCAAATCTTTCTTTGAGATATAAACAGATGGTGAAAAAGGGAGGGTGCCTTGTGGACCCATTGCATCTCAGCAGTGATGTTTCGGGGTGATTGAAGGTAGGGCAGGGAAAGCTGACCCCAGACCCAGGAGAGAGCAACTCTGATGGCAATCCCACCCAACCTACAGAGTCCCAGAGAAAACCCAGTCACTCTCTCAGAATTCCAGCAGTAGAAGACTTGAACTGGACTAGGCAGTTACAGGGAACAGAGGTGATTTTTTCCCCTTGACTTTTTAATTAAACAGTCAAGAATGCGTATATAAGAGTTGCATGACCTTTATCTCAGTAGGAGATAGCTTTCTCACCTAGCCTCGATCTCAGTAGGAGATAGCTTTCTCACCTAGCCTCAGCACCCTACCAATACAGACACACACACACACACACACACACTTCTGATATCAACCTCTGTGGTCAACATAGAACAATAAGGTTTGGTGTGATGCAGGTTGTTCTCCATTCCAGGGGTCCTGAGATTCTAAGGAAGTCCACACTGCGTTCCCGTACCTTAGCTTGAATCTCTAGTTTACAAGCTGCTTCTTCTGTCCGTGCTCACTGTCTATTGGCCAGTGTACCTGAGATACACTATATCCTTGAAATTAAGAAAGTACTATTAAAGGAACACAATAGAGAGACCAGAAATAAACCCACACGTATATAGTCATTTAATCTATGACAAAGGAGGCAAGAATATACGATGGGGAAAAGACAGTCTTTTCAATAAATGGTGATGGGAAAACTAGACAGACACAGGCAAAAAATTGAAATTAGACCACTTTCTTATACCACATCCAAAACTAAACTCAAAATGGTTTACAGACTTAAATGTAAGACCAGAAACCATAAAACACCTAGAAGAAAATATAGGCAGTAAACTTTTTGATAATAGCCTAAAAGGATGGGTGAAAAAGGAGAAGGGGAATAGCAGATACCGTGTTTCCCTGAAAATAAGACCTAGCCAGACCATCAGCTCTAATGAGTCTTTTGGAGGAAAAATTAATGTAAGACTGGGTCTTATATTATATCATATCATATCATGTCATATCATATCATATCACATCACATCACATCATATCATATCATATCGTATTATAAAGACCTGGTATGATATGATATATGATATGATATGATATGATATATGATATGATATGATGTGATATGATATGATATGATACCTGGTCTTATTTTAATATAAGGCTGTGTCCTTTGCTCCAAAAGATGCATTAGAGCTGATGGTCCGGCTAGGTCTCATTTTCTGGGAAACACACTACAAACTTCCAATTATAAAATAAATAAGTCACAGGGATGTAATGTACAGCATAGGGAATATAGTCAATAGATTTGTAATGATTTTGTACGATGACCAACAATTATTAGATATATTGCAGTGATCACTTCATAAGGCATATAAACATTGAATAACTATGCCACACACTGAAACTCACATAATATTGTACATCAACTATAATGAAAGGAAAAAGATTGAAAAATAAAATGTTAGTGGCCTATATTTCCAATATTAGGAGGGACCCTGACTTTGCCTCAATGGGCAGTGTTCTTCTTGGTTGTTTACCTGGAGAAATTCTTCCTTCTAGGGAAAGATAGGCTGATAAAATGTCATTGATGTTCTTTGAGCTTGGTACAGGAAGTCACGAGCCATTCCAGTCCCAAAGGCACATACAAGTCCCCTATATACAAGGCACAAATGAAGAGGAAACACCCACGAAATGATCTGTAAACACTTTAAGTCCTGCCCTACGTTATGAGAAATCATGCATGATTGTGATTTTGTAATAGTACCAAACAGACGTTGGAGAAGCCCAACTCGCAGCGTCACAATTAAGAATGGAGAAGTTTAAATTCGATTTTATCTTTGGCAATGATTTCATTGACTGAGGAGGGAGGCAGGTCATCCTGACCCCGCAGAAGCAGCAACCAACTCATGTCCACGAGGCTGGAGCGCAGATCAGCCTGTCTGATGCACCCCTCCTGAGGGAGACAGGTCTTCCCAGGGAAAGAACCTTCACCCGCAGAGAGCTGAGAAACCTGTGGCGCCAGCGTCTGATTATTATTTAATATTATATTACACCGAAAATAAAAGTGGTTTTACTAAAAGAAAGGAAAATTCTATTGAGTAAAACCAAAGAAACAAATGACCCAAAAGTTTAAAGGGAGGAGACTTTCTGAAGAGTGAGACCAAGTTCAGATCGCAGCCCATCACTTACTGCATCCGTGGGCTTAAGAAAGTTACTTGTTCTTTTGAGCCTCCCTCTACTGCCTTCTACATAAAAATAGAAGTAATAAGGGTACCTTCCCCGGAGTTGTTGTGAGGCATGAATGAAACAAGCCTGCAGAGCGCTTAGCAGATTGCATGGCATACAAGGAGTGGCCAGTGAAGGTTTTAAACAAAGAAAAAATGAGACGCATTAAACTAAGTCAGGGTCTCCTCCAGGACCACAGCAGTGGAATCTTCAGCAAAAGAAGGGTTGCGGACGGGAAGCGCTCAGGCGGCTTCCAGGAGGAGGGGTTGATGTTCTGGCAACAACCAAACCACAAGAAAACCACTCCCACTGCTTCCTTTCCAGCTCAGCCGGCTCCCAGTTGTCACTTTATTAAGCTGCACACCTGGGGGGGGTGACATTGTCCTCTCCCAGCGAGTCACCAACTCTGTCCTAGACTTCTCTATCAGGCGGATGAAGCTGAGGAAGGCCTTCCTCACTGCTGGGAGGGATAAAAGGAAGGAAGGGGCCAGATTCATGAGCGACGGAACACGTCGCGTAGGGCTCCTCACCTGTGCTTTGACATGGACCCTTTGACGATCTGCTGCAGGCAAAAGACCACTTCTCAGAATAAGGGTTTGAAATGTATACAACAAGATACATAGAATCATAAAAGAAAAAGTTGTGTCAAAACACAGTATTTAATTGTTTAAATTGAACCATAATATGTAAACTGACCTAGTACACATTAAATAGCATGGTCTAGTGGCTGGTCTAGTAACAACCACCACGATTTTGAAGAAGTGATGAAGGAAAGTGCTATTTCAAGACATTTGTCACAATTGTAATGTCATCTCAAAATACCTGTAATTTCTGCTGCTGACAGAGTAGCTGGTACTGCTGTGCAGGTCTGGTTGGCCGCCCCCAGTCATAATGGAAGGGAATGTTAAATTTCAGTTAGAGGCAGTTGAAAATTAGTACAGCTTTTTTCCCATCCAAGTTGCTCCAGGTTAGAAACCTTGACCTCGATGCGTCCAGACCTCCCTCCTCTTTCAGGCCCTGGAACCAAGCAGAGCAGACACAAAGCCTAGCACCACTGGATGTTTTCAAGGGCTCATAAAAATGGTTTAATTTCTTTTAAAATCAGTAGAAAAAAGAATGTAATAATAGTGGATGGATCCTCATGAATCCAGCTTGGATTATATTTATCTTTATACAAATGCCATCTTAAATATATTCCTAAGATTTTTCTTCAAGAGGTAAGGAGCCCACAAAGACCAAAGTGCTCAGGGCGCATGGAAGTCACGACGCAGCCCTACCTAGAACTGATGGGTGTCCTTGGGACACGCTACCTGGGAAGCTCTACGTGTAAAACAAGCAATGTGGGGAGATAAGGCCTGCCGTTGGCCGGCAGTCCCCTCGTCCACCGTGGTCTGCTGCAACTCTGCTCTTTCCCCACATGACCAAAGCAGGTCAAAGTCTCCAAAAAGGGCTCGTCTTTTTCTCACTTTTAAGTAGGGTCATCAGCTGCCCCAGTTTGTCTGAGACTTTCCCAGTTAGCACTGTTAGGCCTGTGTCCCAGAAAGCCCCTCAGTCCTGGGGAAACCAGGATACTTTATTACCCTCCTTCCAAGGTCCCTAGTCCAGGAAACCCACAGAGTTTCAGGAACACTCATGCATACAATGAACTTTCTTCATCTTCAAATAATTTGACTGCTTTAATACAGAAAATAATCAAAATTGAAAAGACCACAACCCCAACAAGATAAGCCTTGCTGACATATTTTTTCCTTAACTATAAGCAATCATGTACTAGGAATTTCTTTTCCAATAGGATATAGACATAAATACAGCAAAAGGAAAAATTGTCCTCCACCCCAGCCTCTGCGCCATGCCTTCTTTGCAAAAGTAGCCACCATTACACTTTCTTAAAGATCCCTTCCCCAAAACAATCCTGAGTCAGTCTCACATTAAGTTTGCCTAATTCCCTGGAGCGGCCGGTTAGCTCAGGGGGTTAGAGTGCGATGCTCTTAACACCAAGGTTGCCAGTTCAATCCCACATGGGCCACTGTGAGCTGCACCCTCCACAACTAGATTGAAACAACCACTTGACTTGGAGCTGATGGGTCCTGGAAAAACACACTTAACATAAATAAAAGTTAAAAAAAGAAAAAAGTTTGTCTAATTCCTAAGTCTACGTTTCTAACCATTTAACCATCCAGCTCCAAGGTGCCCTGGTTAGGTGACTTTGGGTAACCTCTCAGTACCTCAATTTCTGCATCTGTAAGACAGGAATAACAGCTAGACAGACTTGGTGAGAAATGGTCCACATGAAATGCTTAGCAAAACACTGGACGGCCAGACAAATGCTGAGTGCTCCGTAAACGTTGTCAGCAGTCTTAGCAGTAATAGTAACATAGTAACATTGTTGTTGTTGCCGCAGTCACTTTCTCTCCCCTCACACCGGGTTCCTTGTGCCGAGGAAAATGAAATGGGCCAGAGCAGGACCGTGTTTAGCCTGTTTATGCTCTACCCCTCTCCACTGAGAGCTGTGAGTCCACCATCTCTCAGCGTGTCCTTGGAAAGCCTACGTATCTAGAGGCACGTGCTTTCTCCCAGACCTGCCCTGTCCAATATGGTAGGCATTGGCCACATGTGGCTATTAATTATTAAATTTGAGTTTCATTTCCTCAGTCACACTAGCCACAATTCAAATGCTCCATAGCTACATGCGACTGGTGACTACCATATTGGACAGTGCAGATACAAAACTTTCCATCACTGCAGAAAGTCCACCTGGACCGTGCTGTTCTAGAGCCCTGCCTTGTCCTAGCACTTAGAGGGGGACACTGCTCTTGGTGTCCAGTGGAAGCCTTGTCCCCTTCCGCTGTATTTTTCCAACCCTCTATATACGAGGTTTTACCCAAGTCCATGAATGAACTTCATGAGTTTTGTGAATGGATGAGTAAACAAAGTATGCTGTTAGCCATACTTCAGTCCCTCTTCAAGCACCAGCAGACAACATTCCCACTTTGCTTCCTTTTCCAGGCCAGAGCAACCACTTCTTAGCAGAGAGCTCACCTGCCACCTCTGGCTCCAGGAAGTTTCAGGCATGTCACCATGCATCTGTTTACCGACTTTGAAATGTTGCATTTAGATCCCCTTCCACAGCCCCGGTGTTTTGTGTGGCATCTCCCCTCTGCCACCTCTTCCACCTTAGGTTGTGGTCTAAACCTGTGAAAGCTCCAGCCGCAGGCTCTGGTGCACAGGCCAGCTGTCTAGGGGTCTCTTCATCTTCCTCTCTTAAGTCTTTACACTGGAAGTTCCGCTGCTAAGCTTCTCCTTTCCTTCTTTCCTACCTTCCCTCTTTTCTTCCTGGATTCAATCTTTATTTGTGTACTAGACTAAACATCATGGCTGCTCAAAAATGAAAAGCCTTGGCCTCTGCGCTCAAAGAGTGCAGAGTAGAAAAAAGCTCTGTCAAGTAGAAAAAAGCAAAAATATAATAATAGTGATGATTATGGTAGTAGCACCTTACTTTTATTGAGAGGTTTCTATGTACCAGACTGTGCAAAATACTTTATAAATACTTACATACATACATATATTAAATTATTTAATCTTCACAATAACCCCACCGGGTAGGTACTATTATTATTCCCCCATTGTACAGAAGAGGAAACTGAGGCACAGAGAAGTTAAATTATGTGCCTAAAGTCACAAAGCTGATAAATGGTAGATTCAGAATTTGGACAAATTCAGCCTGGCTGGAAACTTGTGCTTTAACCATTGTATTCTACTCCCCCTTTGTCATAGACCAGTAGCTCCCATTTATGATTGATTTTACATCCCAAGGAACATTTGGCAATGTCCAGCAATGTTTCTGGTTGTCACAATTTGGGGAGAGAAAAGTGCTACTGGCATCTAGTGAGTAGAGGCCGGGGATGCTGTTAAACACCCTTTAGGGCACAGGACAATCCCCAGAACAGAGATTACCCAGCCCAAACGCCAATAGTGCTGAGGTTGAGAAACCCTGATGTAGGCTCCTCATTGAATATACAGGATTTGATAAAAGGCTGTATGTGTACATCCTTCCACAAAGAATTCAGAAATTGATATTCCTATTATTATTATTATTATTATTATTATTGGTTCCATTTTTATTAAACAAGAGAATGATAAACTTTTCAAGCATTTCTCTCAGATATATGTAACCTGATCCCCCAAATCCAAGAACCCAAATGCTGTTACTTAAAGCAAATATTTGAGGGGTGAAGGAAGACGGATCGGCTGCCCGTCACTCCTCTCCACTCGCACCACCCAGCCCCTACTGGGGAGGCCCCACGCACATCCTCCTGACCCTGAAATCGCTGGGTCTCCTGAGTGCCCTTCTGGGGAACACAATAGGAAGTCATTATCCCCTCTGGACTCATGCCAGTGAAATTCTCCCATGGCTGCTCGTTAGCAGGAATGTAGGGAGGCAGGCTGATTGGCACCATTTTCTGTTCCTCTCCTCTGGGCTCCTGCATCATCAGCAGGTGGAGCTTTTCCTCAGGATGCCCACAGCTGTATTCCCAGCCCAGCCTGCCAAACATTCCTGGCCCACCAGCAGGCTGACTGTCCTGTTATAAGGAAAGGGGGAAGAGATGTTTTCTGGAGAGGCCTTCTCTGGAGATTCTGCTCCCTGGCACTGACAGAACTCTCCCATCCAGGGAGTGACATTTGGCTGTTGGCTCCATACCATGGAATGACAGCTGGGGCCACTGAATCGTCCCGTCAATTTGAAGAATAGAAGTGAGGAAGAGGGTCCTGGAGATTCTACCGACCAGCATTTCTCAAACCATACTCCATGAAACATTTATTCTGGGGAACTTTAAAAGATCTTAAGAGTAAAAATTTCTGTGGGCAATGAGTTGGAAAACACTCAGTTAAAGAGAAGTGGATGGGTTACTTTGTAGCAGGACATCTCAGAGCTTTGAATACTTTAATGTGTGTTTTAGATGTCTGAGAGAAGAAACAGCGCAGTGGTGTTTTTTCAAGTTACTTGACCATATTTCTTAGTTTGAATTCTCCCAACAGCAGAGATAAAGACTTGGGTCCAAATACAGCTTCTTTGGGAATTGATTCCAGTGATCAAAAATGGAATGAGGAGAAAGCAGCAGGGAAAGAACAAAAAGCAGTAAAAGTGTATTAATGGGCTGGGTACAATTGTGAGCATTTGGAGCTCAACATTGCTGGAGAAACTCTGAGAAACCACATAAAATATACCTCAAAACTGTTGCACCAGGACTCCACTCCCCACTGGGCGGAGGTTGCTCCTTGGGCGTTCAGTGCCCTGCACCTCATGGGCTGCATCTCCATGCTGGCAGAGCAACCTCCACAGCTTTGGAGAAAGCTCCGAGGCAGCAAAGCAAAGAAATACTGTAAGAAACACTTGACAATGGAACCCTGGCAAGGTGCATGGAAGTTTCCACATGGCTACACTGAACTAAGGTGGGCCAAGGGATGTGGTATGGCACACAAGTTTGCTTCCCACAAAGTCATTATTTTCCACCTAGACCATCTCAGATTTATAGTTGTCCTTAGAACACTTTGGAGTTTCTCTGACCTGACAGCTTTATTTTACAAATGAAGGACAGAGATTCAGAGGGAGTGTGACTTGCCCACAATATGTCACAGAGTTCCCAGAGAGGTGTACTGTGTTTCTGATTCCTCACCTATAAAATGGGACTTATTTCAGCACCTTACTCCACAGTGAGTGTGTGCATCCTGTGCTCGGAGAAGTCTGGCACATGTAATGACTTAATAAAATAGATTTGTTATTGTTTGCCCAAAATGAAAGTGGTTGCACACATATGAACTGCTATCATAGTACCATGTTCACACCATATTTGTGGAAAGATGTACTCTTTCAGTTCAAGATGCTTACATTCTTAAAACGAACAAGGTCAGGATTCACTACCTGAACAAAATGATTTGAACACCTGCCCAGTGATGGATGGTGAGGATATAACAGTAAACAAAGGAGAAGTGATCCCTTCCTTCATGGACCCTACAGACTGGTGGAGAAGAGAGAAATTAAGAGATAATCCAGCAACTAATTAATTATTTCAAATGTGATGACTGCTTTAAAAGAAAATGATCTGTACTATAAGTCTACCTTCTGGACTCCGGGCAGCAAGCCTCTCTCTTTTGCTCTATGTACACACATGAATATCCGTCCAGCTGCACCCACAGGGCTGCTAGGGTGGTACAGACAGAGCTAACAGATGAAGAGCCTGAGGCTGTGTCTCTGTAACATCCACAATCCCAAGTCAATTTAGTAAGGAAAAGAATTAAGCTTGTTACCTGATGTTATTGCCAACCCTCATCCCCCATCATATGCCCAAAGGAAAGTCACTTGTCTTCCCCCCTTTTTTGGACAATACCAGCAGAAAAAATAACAGAAGAGCCTGAGGAAAAGTCTCTTGGCTCTGGCATAAAAATATTTAACATTATCATTATAATAGCTACCATTTATTAAATATAAACTCAAGTGGCACTTTGTGGAATACTTACTTATTTATTTAACATTCGACAAAGTATTTTTCAAGTATCCACCATCTACCAGACTCTGCTCTAGACACAGGACATCACTCTGAACAAAACATAAAAATCCCCACTCTCTTGGAGCTCACAGTCTGTTTGGGGGAGAAAGATAGTAAATTAATGGTACATTAGTGCATCAGGTAGCTTTTGCTGCATAACAAACCACCCCTCATCTCAGTTGCCTAGAACCATAACCATTTTTTTAGCTCCTGATTCTGCAGATTAGCAGGTTAGGCTGGGTGCTTCTTCTGGTCTCAGCTGGGCTTGCTCACAGGTCTGGCTGGCTGGCAGCTGAGGGGTCAGCTGGAGTAAACTAGGTCATTCTGGTCCAGGTGTGTCCCACATGCTCCCAGCAAACTAATCCAGGCATGTTCTTGGGTCTAGGCACACATGTAAGTGTGAACAGTCCAATCCTGCAAGAGGGTAAATGAAAATGCATACTTGGCTCACATATCATAGTTTCTAATATCTCATCGACCAAAGAAAGTATGTGATGGAGCCCAGATGCAGTGGTCAGGGACTACAAAGTTACACGGCAAAAGATATAGATACAGGGAGGCCATTCGCCAGGACAATTACTTAAATCACCTTGCCATCGGTAGAAAACAAGTGTTACAGAAATAAAGCAGGCTTAGTGAGATGAAGAGTGCGGAGGCCCAGAAATTTTAACTAGGAAGATCAGGGTTGTCCTCTCTGAGAAGGTGACATTTGAGAAAGATGTGTTTCTTCTTGTATTACTACATACTAGTATCATTTCTAATTCTCACAACAAAACCACACATTATAAATTATCCCCGTCTTACAGAGGGAGAAATTGAAGCTCAGAGTGGTTAATAACCCCAAGATGTCACAACCAATAATAAGACTCTTTCTATTATAAGCCATAGAAAAGCCAACCCAAACCAATGTGGGCAAAAATAAATAAATAACATGGGAGGGGGCGACTGAATGACTTACAAAATTGAGGTCATCAAGAGACACATCAATAGAAAGACACATTGATAGAAAGTGTGGCTTTCAGATACATTTGAGTTAGGCCCCAGACTCTGCACTAGGACCTCATTTCTCTCTCCCTGTTTCTGAGCCAGCTTCCTCTGTGTTGGCTCCACTATTTGGACAGTCTCCCCTGGGGTGGCAGGATGGCCATCAGCAGCTGCTTCCAATGGTAAGTCCAGGAGGAAGCAGTGAGCCTCTTTTCTGGCAGTGCCCACCAAAGTTTAGAGATTTACTCCCACTGGCCCAGTTTTGATCCTAAGTATCCCCTGACCATTCACAGGGGAATGTGCTGTAACACCGGCCTTGTGCCCCACCAAGGAGCAGACTGTCTTACTGATAACTAGTGCGTGCTTGATGCATGTGAAATAAATAAATGAATAAATAAACAGACCTCAATGAGGGCTTAGTAACTTGACGTGCATGAGTAATATAGTCTACACAAGCCTGTCTTCTTACCAAATAATGTCTAAAACCCCTCACGTCTTTATAACAAATGATAGTAACTTTTATAGTGCCTTCCCCCACCCCCAACAAATACCTACCACCTTTATAGATCTCAAGCCACTTTACAAAGATCGATTTAACTCTACAGTGCACAAAGGTGGCTGATGGAGCGCTTACAGCACAGAGAAGGCAATCACTTTATCTGGAGTCACAGAGCAGGACAGGCCTGGAGTCAGAAAACAAACAGGTCTAGTTTCTAAGGACTACCAAACTGTCAAAAAATCTCAATTTGTTCTTTTATGGAGAAAAGTACAAGTGAACTGTTGAGCTCTTTCAGAAGAATCAAGGATAATACACTCAAAAATAAAAAATAGTGCCAGTATGAAAAATTGCACATACTCATCCTAATGAAGGTTTCTTATAAGAGTCATGGACAGCCTCAACTCTTTTTCAGAATTTCATCGCTGATAGTTTTATGGAACCTATCCTTTGAAAAATTGCTTTGCATTGCATTTTAATATACATAATAAAGTTTGAGATCACAACGTGACCCAAAGGGAGACACGTTCCTTGTATTAATTCCATCCAACAAACATGCATTGAACTCTTACATTTTGCTGGATCTGTGTTGTTCTGTGGTAACAGAACTGCCTCAGGCTCAGGCAGATAGGGCAGTCAGACACAGGCAGTGTGTAACCATCAGCTGCATCTTCACAGCTGACTCACTGAACTCTATGCGCTAAGGTCTGTCTAAGCACCTGACGCCCATTATCTCAGGTGACCCCCAAGACAACCCTATAGATGGGTATTATGATCCTGGTGTGTCAGATTATGAAACTGAAACAGAGAGGTTAAATAACTTTTCCAGGGTCACTCAGCTCAGAAGGGGCAGAGCAGTGAATCAAACCCAGGCAGTCTGACTCCAGAGACTGCCCTGCCCCTCCCACCTGTACAACACTGCTTCCTTCTAATCCACACCGGCCCTGAAGATGGTAAAAGAGTCACAGAAGTGTTCTCGGCACTCACATTCTAACTGCTGTCTCTGAGTACCTGCTCTGGGCCTGACACCATCGTGCTGGGAGAGCTACAGACATCAGCCCAGTTTGTCTGCAAAGCAGCTCTGTGAAGTTAGTATTATTCCCCTCATTTATCAGTTAGAGAAACAGATTCAAATCAGGTACATAATGACTAAAAATTCGTGGTGATCAGAGAAAGGGAAATTTGAGCAGGACCTCTCCCCACACCCCCTAAAAGAGACTGGAGTTACCATTTATTGGACACTCATTATTTGCCAGTCCTTGTGCTAAAAGCTTTATATAAATTATCTCCACTACTATTACTGAGGAAAGAGCTATAGTATTTCAACTAGGTTGCCCAAAGGCCACACAGCTCGACAGTGCCAGGCCTAGAGAGCAATCCCATGTCCAGCCAACCCCGAGTCTCTGCTCTTAGCCGCTAGGAGAGCACAGCTCTTCCTCTTTAGGAGAGAGGAGGATGTGTTCCCTCTTCCCTTGCCCCCCCCCCAGGAGGGGGATGGTAAACCAAACTGTGATGCATCACACAATGGAACACGGCTCCGCAACTGAAAGGAACAAATTCATGATTCAACACGATGGATCTCAAATGCCTTGTGTCAGGTCAAAGAAGCCAGATTCAAGAGGCTTGCTACTATAGGGGCAGAAGTCAGATCAATGGTTGCCAGGGGCAGGGGAGTAGGGGTGGGTAACTACTAAGTTGGAAGGGGAATTTGGGGGCTGAGGGAACTACTCTATATCTTGACTATGTCAAGTGGTCACATCATTTGTCAAACCTTGCAGAACTGTATCCTAAGAAAGGTGTATTTTACTGTTTGTAATGTATATCTTAATTTTAAAAAGGAAAAAAAGGAAGGTGAAGGTGGAAGATCATTCGGAAAAGCTCAGCTGGTGTTGAGTCTTCAGAGAGCCCTGACTTTCTAGAAAGTGTGTCTAATAGAAACATGTCGATTTATTCAGCAAATGTTTACTGGACACCTACTATGTGCCAGATACTATGTTAGGCATAGAGAATACTACAATGAATAGAACAGAGGACCTCCTCAGCCTCTCAGCTTATGCTCAAGTTTAAGTAAAAACAACAAATTAATAAATTAAATAGCATAATTTCAGCTAGTAGGAATAAAATAAGAAAATAAAACTGAGTGACAAGACAGTGAATGTACTCCAAGTCTGAGAATGCACCTGAGTTGTTAGTAGGGTGCAAGGCATGGAATAACCACACCAAAAGTATCAATAGACAATAGTGGGTCCAACGTTTTTTTAACTCAAGAAATCCTAGACAAGAGCATATCCAGTCAACTCTTGCTAATGCCTGGATAAGTTATCTGCTGGAAAGTTTTGACCCCAGGGAGGTTTTCTACCTGCTGGCCCAACAAACAGGTCACCTCTTTCCAGCCACTCAGGGAATGCTCATTCATTTTAACCATAAATTACAGGAAACATGTTTATAAAGAGAAATATGTTGGGGCAGGACTTCACATTACTCATTTCAGGACTTGAAGCAATGCTTTTTGAATTATTAACACGGCTGCTCCTGTCAATTCTAAATGGATTTATCATCTATTCTTTTGCACAATATTAAAACATTGCAATTCCTTTCCAACCTGCACTGTTTGTTTAGCTTTATATTTTATGAACAAAGCATTCTTCCCTTCCCTGGACTCTTTCCTGTGCTTTGTGCCCAGAAAAACCACACGAATTTAAATGCTTTTGGGTTGGGTGGCTTCTTCCTGCATCTCAGCTCCTTATGTCCTGAGAACATAATGGCAGAAGTTATTTCCCACATTTACAAGATATGTTCCTTATCTGACCAGAACACATCCTCTCTCCTATGTCGTGTGTTCACCTGGAGAATGCTTTAAGTTCAAAGTGCTGACATGGTCAAGCAATTGTCACAGTTGAGAATGGGAATGATTTAGGTATATCTTTACAAATATACCATATTGTCTGCAACACCTTCATTCCAACCCTGTTTCTTTCTTCACCAGTCCCCAAATCTAACCTGATGCAGGTTAATTCCACACAGGTTAGATTGGGTCATCATTGGCTTTTGGGACAAAGAACCTGGTCATTAGTTCTGAGACCATTCCAGGAGTAAGATCATTAAAGTATCATACCCAAACTCTTGCAAAGGTTGCAAAATCTGATGCAAGTTGTTCCTGAATTTCCAATGCTCAGAAAAGAAAACACCTCGTCTTTTGTCTCCATAAGCTGTTTACTTAGGGCTTTCACTGGGCTCCCCACCTTTCATACACAGAAGGGATGACTTCCTGCCAGTTGGCATTTGCTGTTTTAATTTGTCTGCGAGCATGTCTTTTTCTTCTTTAACTCTCTGTGAATGTCAAGAATCTTCACTAGGAATTCAGAAAGAAGCTGAAATTTTTGGGAAGCCTCTGGCAGTAGAGATTATAAAATTACTCCCTGCCAACGGCTGGCCTGCCCCAGCAGGTTTAGACAATGTGCAAACTATATCTCCAGTGAGAACTGGCTGCCCTGCCTTGCTTCTCTTACTACCTGTCAGTAGGAGAGAGCAAACACTTGCACTTTTCACTTGAAATTTGTGGGTTTGCTGTTGGCTGCGTTTTCTGTGAAATGCAGGGACACAACATGATTCCCAAAGCAGTGAGGGCCAAACTGGTTCTGAAGAAGCGGTCAGGGGCGCGTATAAAGCTTAAGCCACAAAGATGCTCATGACAGTGGTGTTTTAACAGCAACAAAGGGGATAAGGAGCAATCCAAATGTCCAGCAATAGAGCCTTGGTTGAATAAATTATGGCACAGCCATTTGATGTTGATGACATGCGGTCATGAAAAAAATGATGCTTTAGAAAGTTATGGGATGGCATGAAATTATTCGGCCTCTCCTGTGTGCACCAGAACACGAGAAGGAAACTAGTAATGTTAGCTAAAATAAACAAATGTCGAGAAATTGCTTTTAACTTTCAAAAGCAAGTGAAAGAAAGTATATGTGCCATGTAATCTCATTTTCATTTTAAAAATATATGTAAATATAGGGCTAAGTACTCCACCGTGGCACAACTGACATTTGGGGCCAGATAATGTTTGTCGTGGGGGCTGTCCTGCACACTGGCAGATGTGTGGCAGCGTCCCTGACCTATTCATGACATTTAGCACCCAGCCCCAGTTTTGACAACCAAAGGTGTCTCCAGACATAGACATATGTCCCAGGGAGATAAAATTGCCCCCAGGTGAGAACCACTGGTCTACTCCATAATGATAAAATGTGCCATTTATTACAAAGGAGAGGGACTTTGTGAGAATATATTGAGGAGAATCTGGTCCGTCCTGTGGGGTCAGGGAAGGCCTTCTGTGGAAGTGACATTAGCGATGAGAGCTTAAGGGCAAGCAGGAGGTTCTCCAAACAAGGGGGCAGGGGAACCCAGGGAGAGCATCCATGGACCAGAGGCCCTTTTGCAGCACTGGGGATCATTCTGGCTCCATTTTGAGAGACTTGGCAAGCCGGAATCCCAACCTGTCACCCTAGTTCTCCTCCAAAGAAGAATCTAAAGAGACACGACCTCTTCACAGTGAACAGAGCTTAAAATAGTAAGAGGTTCAGCAGATGGGACTGAGGGTCAAAGAGGCCTGTGTTTTAATCCTGACTCCTCCACTCACTGGTTGCATAACCTTAGGCAAGCTATGGAATCTCTCTGAATCTCAGTGTCCCCGTCTGTAAAATGGATACAGTAATTCCCACCTCACAGGGTTTCTGTGAAGATTAATTCTGTAAACCGTCTGCACAGTGCTCAACACATGTTATGCATAAATCATGGCTGCTGAGGATGGTCCTTATTTTGTGAGCACTCACTTAATCGCCATGCATTGTGTTGAAAATTTGATACATGTTATTTCATTTATTTTTCATAATATTCTTTTAATCTTATCCATTATTTTAATCTCACTTTACACACGAGGAAACAGATTTAGAGAGTTTAGGTAATCTATTCAAAATCACACAGCTAGTAAGTGGTAGAACCAGGATTTTACTCAGAGAAGTTCGCAGAAAGAGCTATCCTGCCTTCTGGCTATGAATCTAACTGTTGTTGTATATTGCTCTTCTATTGCTGAGTAATGAATTACCACAAATTTAGCAGCTTAAAACAACACAACTTTATTATCTCACAATTTCTGTATGTGAGGTGTCTGGGCACACTGTGGCTAGATTCTCTGTTCAAGGTCTCACTGGGTTGAAACCCAGAGGTCAGCCAGGACTACAGCTCACATTTGGGGCTTGGGTCCTCTTCAAAGTACACTGGTTGTTGACAGAACTCATTTCCTTCCAGTTGTAGGATGGAGGCCCCAATTTTTCTGCTAGCCATCAGCTAGGGACCACTCTTAGCTCCCACAGATCACCCACAGATCCTCGCCATGTGACCTCCACAGGCATTTCAGAAATGTTGGCATCTGCTTTCTTCCAAGTCAGCAGAAACCCATATCTCTGACTTCCATCTCTGCCACTCCATTTTTAAAAGACTTATGTGACTAGGTAAGGTCCACCCGGATCAACACCCTATCTTAAGGTCAACTAATTTGGGACCTTAATTACATCTGCAAAACTCCTTCACAGCTGTACCTAGAATAGTGATTGAATAACTGGAAGAAAGTATATGCAGTAGTCCCCTCTTACCCATGGTTTCAGTCCAAAAACATTAAATGAAAAATTACAGAAATAAACAATTCATACATTTTAAATCGTATGCCCTTCTGAGTAGCATGATAAAATCTCCTGCTGTCCCCCTCTGTCCCACCCAGGACATAAATCATCCCTTTGTCCAGCATGTCCACAGTGGACAGGCTACCTACCCGTTAGTCACTTGGTAGCCTTTTTAAGTATCAGATCAGTTATCAGAGACAGAGAGGCCATGTTCACATAACTTTATAACAGTATATTGTTATAATTTTCCTATTTTATTATAATTCTTGTTGTTAATCTCTTACTGTGCCTAATTTATAAATTTAACTTTATCATTGATATGCATGTATGGGGAAAGACATAGTATATTTGGGTTCAGTACTATCTGAGGTTTCAGACATCCACTGGAATGTATATCCCGCAGATGGGGGAGGCGGCTATTGTATATACCAAGGGAACCTTGAGGGTCATCTCAGAGTTCTGCCTACCACAGCTTATTCCTGTTTTTAAACAGTGGCTGCTGAGGCTATCTAAGAGAGTTGCCTGCCCATGCTGTTTCCAGGTCTAAAACAGCTCTTTGAAATGACATCTCTCTTGCCAAGCCTCCTTCCTCACCAAGCTCCATGCCCCATGCAGGCATCTGGGAGAGGTCCCCAGGTTCCCTGGTGCCGATGCTTCGTGCTGCACCTCTGTTATCTCCACCAGCACCATGGACTTCTCTCTGGTTCTTTCCTCCCCGTTCTCTGTTAGGACAGCCAGGTCATTCCCACTGTGAAGAGGGGCAAAGTCTGTGCTCTTGGAGAAGGAAACAGGATACCGTTGCCAGATGTAACTAGGACTGATTCCATTTCAGTTGGCCAGTGCCATTTTGTGGAATCCAAAACTTTTTTCTGACTTCTCGGCCATGGCTTGTACTGCCCCACCTATTCTCCCTACTATGTTCTCAGGTTTCCCTGAAAAGTCCTGTGTTCTTACAAGCATGCCAAGAAAATTGCACTCAAGCCATCTGGACAAGTAATTCCAGCATGAAAATTATCTTGGTACTTGGACTTCCCAAACTAAAAGGATTTGGGTTTTAGTCATTCACAGAGACACACCCTAAAACAGCCTCATTCTTCCTAAGGAAGGGAAATGATACCTTCATAGAAAGGCAGGATCCAGACTAGAAACTTTCACCTTGCCATAGATTACTCCACATCTGATCTCAGCAAAAATTCCGCTAAGTTTGCAAAACTAAGAAGAATGTGCAGGACAGGATGTGGAAAATTAGCTGTCCCAAGCATGTGTATGTTTAGTTTAAAGATAAAGGTCCTTCAGAAATAATTAGTCAAATAAAGTAATATTTTTGTCCCAACTAAACTACTTGGCATCTGTTTATTTGGTTCTTGATAATTTCAAGAATATTGGTATTGGTGCGTTTTGGAGAGCCTTAGAAGAGTATAAAGCGACCATATGGTAGAAATACCACTTAGTCAGACATCTCGATAGGAAATGAAAGCCAATACAACTTTTAAATGAGTGAACCTTCTGTGATTATATTTAGTGAAATTAAAGATCAAAGAAATATTAGCTGTGTTCTTGAAAAGAAAATATATATTTTCTTGATTAATATATGCTCCTCTGATGAGACCTGGGAGTGGAGGTCCAAAGACCTAAGATCTTTTTTTTTTTTTTTTTAATTTATTGGGATGAGAATTCTTAGTAAAATTTCATAGATTTCAGGTGTACAATTCTGTATTACATCATCTACAAATCCCATTGTGTGTTCACCACCCAGAGTCAGTTCTCCTTCCATCACCATATATTTGATCCCCCTTACCCTCATCTCCCACCCCCCACCGGTATATATACACAATGGAATACTATTCGGTGGTAAGAAAAGATGATATAGGAACATTTGTGACAACATGGATGGATCTTGAGAATATAATGCTAAGCGAAATAAGTCAGACAGAAAAAGCAGAGAACCATATGATTTCACTGATATGTGGTATATAAACCAAAACAACAAAAGAACAAGACAAACAAATGAGAAACAAAAACTCATAGACACAGACAATAGTTTAGTGGTTACCAGAGGGCAAAGACCTAAGATCTTAAGCAAATCCAAATTCTGTGGCTGAATTAGTCAAAGCCAACTCTCCAAGTTCCCAGTGAGGAAAGGGAGAAAGGCCTGTGAAAGCCAAAGGGCATAAGCTGGGGTATGAATATCCCAGCTTTCACTAGTCATTGGTTGAGGGCTGCTCTTTGGGGGCATGAACTCTAGGATACCCATCTGCCTGCCTCCCTGGGCAAAGAGGACTCTGGCAGCCAGAGAAAGCCCTCAGACAAAGAAACACAAGCCCTGGCCCTTGGAACCAGGTTAGTGTGTCCTGAGGTGGGAGGGGCATGATAATGTCTGATATGTTGGGTGATTTCGTGAGACACTTTATTTCTCCCTGGAAGAGCTATAACAAGTTCTGCTGCGATGTCCTCTTAGAATTTGTGGGGGAAAAAATGCAATACAGAGAGAAAAAACATGTATCTTGACATACAAAGGATGTTCAGTAAGTAAGTTATGCAGTTAAATAACAGGGTAAAGATCAAAGTTCTGAATGTGCGGTCTGTGCTGGTATCTCCGGGTCTCCTACCTCAGGTCAGCCCTTCATGCACTCTGTGACCTTCCTTCCTGGCTTTCTTTCAGGGACTGGAAGCACTGCACTCCCTGCCACTGCAGAACCTTTGCACCGGTGCTTCTCCCTGCCGCGTGCCCTCCACAATCCACCCTACCCACCGCAGACCAGGACACGTCACCATAGGACATGAATCTGGCCTTCATGAGGTCCAGCAGTCAGTAAGCCCCGTGAGGGTAAGGACCACCTCTGCTTGTGTTCCCTACCTTATCCCCAAGGTCTGGCACAACACCCAGCACACAAAGATTAATGAATTTTGGGTGAATGAATGGATGTTAAGAAAATAAATTCCAAGCGTCAGTCATGCAGAGGCCATCAGTTGTAGATATTTGACATGGCTCAGTCATATATCTTTGTTTTGTTTTGTTTGTAATCCATTCACATATACGAAATCCAAAAGTATAAAATGATTTACCTTATGGTTTAAAATATGCCCTCATACCTGCCATCATCTCGTCCTCTAAGGTGATAGTTTCTAAGGTTATTACTTCTATGGTAATCCATTTCTAGGGTCTCCCTCTGGAGGTGCTATATGCACATAGTAACAAATACTCATGTGCTTTCATTCTTTTTTCTACAGTTGGTGGCCTAGGCTGAATACTGTTATTTTTTTCATTTAACAATAAAACTGGAGATAAGTCCATCTCAGGACATAGAAAGCTTCCTCATTCTTTTTTTCCCCGTGACATTTTATGTGCATTTCAAAATAAAGCAAAGTTGAAGTAGTTTTGCTGTGAATACCTGTGAACACTCACTAGCTGGGTTTTACCATCAATGTGTTATTGTGCTGGCTTTCTCAAATATCCACCCATCTGCCATCCTTCTATCTTTCCATCAAACCGTATTATTTTTTGATGCATTTCAAGGTAAATTGAAGACATCAATACACTTTCACCTAAATACTTCAGCAAGTGTAACATTAGCTAGAGTTCAATATTTGTTTACAGTGTTTTCTTTTAATGTAAAATACACATATAATAAAACATACATATCTTAAGTACATATTCTGAGTTTCGACAAATGTGCAGATCATATCTACGTGTACATTCACTGAATTTTGACAAATGAATACATCTGTGAAACCCAAACTTCTATGAAGATACAGAATATTAACATCACCTCGAAACTTCCCTCATGCCTTTAACAGTCGATTCCTACTCTTATATCCTCAGAGACAACTATTGATCTTTTTCTACCATAAAATAGCTTTGCCCATTCTAGAATTTCCTATAAATGGAATCGTACAGCATGTACTCTTTTGTTTCTGAGATTCGCCCATGTCGGTCGGTGCATGTATCAATCGTTTGTTCCTTTTTATTGCTGACTATTCCCACAGTGTGGAATATATTCCATAGTATGCCCACAGCTTGTTCACCATCCTCATTCTTCTTAAGAACTCGATATTATGCCATTATTGATGAACATTTAGGATTGTTTGTACCTTCTGTTACCACAAAGATTCACCTTTCTACGGAGCATTTCAAGTGGATTAGAAGTATATAAGCTGAACTCCTTGAAGTGAAATCACTTATTCAAAGCCCTTGCTTTCTGATTCTCAAATTTTAGTGTATCACCACTTCAAGACTGAGACTCGTCAGCTGTGTTTCAATGGCAGGTGACTTGCAAGGCATCTTATGAACATGGGAACTGTGAATTGCCAGATCAGTCATTTCCCAGTCTGCAAGGAAGGGCACTGAGGTCAAATGTTTGCTTCCCACCCCCAGCGCCTCTACTGCACAGCTGAAAGCTGAGAGACTGGTCACAGAGAACACATTTCTACAAGTATTCATACGTGTTAAAGTCCTCTAGAGTGGGTATCATTTTGCACATTCCTGTATTTTCCCACTAAAGCTTTTGGTTCTGTCAGGCTTTATCCCTGCAACTTTATTGCAGATTGGCTGCTGGTCTTGCTCTGTTCTAATCCTTTGTTCAAGAACTCACATCCTAGGAAGGCTCTGGGTTTCATTCCATAAGCTCACCCCCCACCCTTTTTTCACACCCATTATCCCAGGCCCTGGAACGTGGTGATGTGTTTTCCTTACTTTCCCCCCTTTCTCTTTTATTTCCCACTGATAAATGGCAAAAGCAGCTGTGGGACTCGCTTTGAAGGTTCTGACGGACGGAAGAGCATGAGGAATTGGTGATGGATTAGAGCAAATGAATCACATAACGCGGGAAGGGGATGAGGGAGAGAGTGCGAAGCCGGCTCCCAGCTTTGCATTTTTCAAACTCGCCTTAAAAGCCAGCATTTCTTTTAATCTGCTTCCAGTTTCTGCGGTGACTCCGCATATGTTTAAAGGAAGGAGAGCGAGAGAAGTCTTGTGGATATAAACAGGGAATTCCATTCTTCAGTCTGACTCTAAGGGCACATTGTCATTCAGGGGGAGTTTAAATAGTTAAGAAACCACTTCAAGGCCCCCTCAGAAACAACTGGGCAGCTCCAGGAAGAAGAACAGTTGGCAAACCAAGTGACAGAATTTAAAACTGTAAATTTTAACATGAGGATTGACTAGCAAAATACAGCTGTTGCTGCTAGTAGCCATATCCTTATTTGCAAGGAAAGTGTATTCTTGAGCTGATTACCATAAACTGCTTGGTTACTGTGAAATGGTAAGCATTAGCAGGTTGGAATCTCTGGTCTTGTTTTGAACCCAAGAAAAACAAGCAGTTATTTCATTGCCTGTAGTGTTTTCTGGCCTTAAAGGGACAAAGAAAATAAACGGCAGTTCTGGAGCTGCAGTTTCAGATTGGGACTGAGAAATTCCAAGTCCTCCTTTGAAATTCAAGAGATACTTCACAGAGAAGAAAGGTCTTAGTGGATGGATGGTTCCTTTGTATTTGAACAAGAGGGGCTCTCTTCCTCCCTAGATGGAAAGTCATTCAAAGGAAACCATTAAAGGACAGCCCTTTTTGCCCAGCTGAGACTGTGGAGATACATGCAAAACGAAGTGTAGAGTTGATGCAATTACCCAAACAAGTAGGACTAGGATTGAAAGGAGGGGAAAATCTAGGCTTAGCTATGTGGCTAATTGCTACGATCCAACGATTCACCCCAACTCTCCTAGATATAGTCATCATGAAATAGTATGTATTACTTTCTAATTTCATACTTTAAGAAAAGTAGAGAAGACGTTAAAAGGTACGAAAGACTGTTGAAGAACAGAAAGGGAACTTAGGTTTGATTCACCAAAATCTTTTGACCACAAGAGTTCTAAGATAATCAGCGTAGGTTCCAAGACCAGGTATTGGAAAGCGGCTCTCCCAGCATTGCTGGCACTAAGAATCCTCGCTGAGAGCGTGATTGAGCACTTGCTATGTGACGACCACTTTGCTAAATCCTTTCCATTGATTGTCTGATTTCATGTTTACCTCATCCCTATGTAGATTGTGCCATTCCTTTCTCTTGGAGATCTTTAAGAATAAAGTGAACCATTTTTAAAAGCAGTCTGGCTGCCCTGCTCAAGGTGGATCTAAAAACATTAAGCAATGGTTAGAAAGACATTTATTAGTCTCTGTCTTTCTTTGCTGCAGTTCTTTTCTTGCAATGGCTTTGCTTAGAATGTGGGTCCAATGGGAGTTCTGAGGGATTCCATGTCAATTGCTGCTCATGTCCTCAGTTCCTTTCCACACCTCCTATTGCCAAGTACTGGGGTGATTCTTGGTCACCATGATTTGAAGAAGAATCAAAGGAGAAAAGGAGAGAAATGATGGAATTGCTTTATGGCATCTGGACTGTGCAAATTTTATAAATCTATTTACAAGGCTGGCATAGCTCCCCATCTGTTTGGGAAACTCATATTAAATATAAATGAAGGTTAAATGATTAATCATATTTCCCCTCATTGTCATGATCTTAGAATTTAACAAGATGTTTGGACAGTAATAAAACTAACTCAGAGTCCTAAAAAATGCACGTGGTTTGTTTATAAAACGTCTCCACCTACATCTTCTTTCTTACTGCAGTAAACATGTTATGATTAAATATTCTTCATTCAACAAGTATGTACGAAGGAACTGCTATGTACCAGGTTACCTACCTGCTAGATTCTGAACGTGCATTAATAAGATACACATTGCCCTTTTTATGGTTATAGTGCAGTGGACAGCTGACTTTAAGTGTATAATCACTCAGATAAAAATACAGTTACTAACTATAATATGTGTTCTAGAGGAAAGGAATCTGAGAGAAAGAGAGAGAGCACAAGAGGATCTCATTGGGATGAGGTGTTCCAGAAAAGTCTCTTTGAGAAAGTGTATGTGAAGGAGGGTTGTGAAATCCGAGTTAATCAAGTCAAAACTAATAGCAAAGATGTTCCTGGAAGAGGGACTAGAGTCAGCCAAGGCTGAGGCTGGAAAGCCTCAGGTGAGTTCAGAGAACTGTAATAGGCTGATGTGACTGTTGCAGTCAGGAGGGAGGAGTGCAGAGGGAGGTACAGAGTCAAGGGCAGGACCAGGGACCCACGTGTGAGGGACAAACTAGGTCCAGCGGGGCCTACTGATTATTCCAGGCTTTCTAAGGGCAGTGAATGGGAGGCTATTGGATGGTTTTAAGCAAGGAAGTGAGATGATGAGATCTCCACTTTAAAGAGATTACTCACTTTGGGGACTGGAAACTTGAGAACTTGAGGGGACCTAGCTTGGACATAGGGAGACCGGCTGGGAGGCTACTATAATAGCCAAGGTGAAAGCTGAGGGTGACTTGCATTGGGTGATGGTTAGAGAGATATGACTCATTTGAGAGATTTGGCAAATGAGTATTATTTCACTGTCTCTATATTCTAAATAGAGAGACCACAGGCACAACTACAGAGCAAAAGTCAATAATAATTTTTGGTTTGTCCATTTACTTAGCCAAATAAAGTAATTCACACCTAGATTAGTTATTTTAGGGGGAAGTTTTTCCTAAAGTAAACTGATTAGCTGTTCTTAACCTTTTTTTTTAAATTCTGCAATGCTTTTTTTTTTTTTCCAAGTCAAGTTGTTGTCCTATCTTAGTTATGGAGGGTGCCATTCAGCTTCAAGTTGTTGTCCTTTCAGTCTTAGTTGTGGAGGGCGCACCTCAGCTCCAGATCCAGTTGCTGTTGCTAGTTGCAGGGGGCGCAGCCCACCATCCCTTGCGGGAGTCGAACCAGCAACCTTGTGGTTGAGAGGATGCGCTCCAACCAACTGAGCCATCTGGGAGCTCAGCGGCAGCTCAGCTCAAGGTGCTGTGATCAATCTTAGTTGCAGGGGGCGCTGCCCACCGTCCCTTGTGGGATTCGAGGAGTTGAACCGGCAACCTTGTGGTTGAGAGCCCACTGGCCCATGTGGGAATCGAACCAGCAGCCTTCAGAGTTAGGAGCATGGAGCTCCAACCACCTGAGCCACTGGGCCGGCCCCTGCAATGATTTTTGTTTTTTAATCAACACTATTGATTGGCAGATATTAGCTATCTAGATGTTGACTCTCACATTAAGAAGTCATAAACAGACTCAAAGATTAGCACATTGCTCCTTCAATTGAATAACTGAAAAAGATTCTTCAAGTGCCCTATGTAAGAAGATGAAGACACTGCGAGTTTATTTATCTGCCATGTAGTAGCAAGTGCTTACTACAACTCACCATAAGCTTTATTATCCCTCACGGTAGTCCTACCAGTATATAATTTTGATCTTTGTCAAGTAGTGATCATTCCCTTTATCAAGCAGAGGCCATTCCTTCATTCCTGGGTCATGAAAGTCTGTCTTCTGAACACCAGGGCTTATGATGAATTTGGTCCTCAAGCATAGTAAATAGTGTTTCCTGGTCCATATTAATTCTTTCGTGTCCACATCTGGTTACACATGTTGAAATGAGCTCTTGTGAACTTTACTCATCCTCTATAGGGTTGAACAACAAACTCTGCTTTATGTAATGTTTGTTTTTGCTCAAACCACAACCCTTACTTAGCTGAATACAATCTACAAGTTGCTCTTCCAGTTGAGTCAGCAACGGTTCTTCCTTTTGGTGGTCCAGGTTATATATTCTGTTTCTAATGACATGTTCCTGGGATAAGCCAATAACTGGGGTGTCTGTATTTATGAATGAGCCATTGCAACACCCACCATAGTCATAGCAACACTGTGGTAACCACCCCTTACAAGAATCCGAGGGACTTTCTTCATCTTAACATATTATATTGCTTAGGACTTGTTAGAAATTTAATGTTTTAAAATAGTTTTTATGCTTTTTTTAACGTTAATAGCGATTTTCTTCTAAATGGGAATATTAACATTTAACAGATTTCAGTGATATCTCTTTAGAGTTATCCCAGCTGTCTCTGTGCACACACTGAAATAGGTAACAACAAGGATGATTATCTGGATAAAATGCCAAGAGCTGAGATAAGAATCTGAATCAAATCCAAAGTTCTCATTTGGCTGATGCTCTCCCTTTTCCCTTTCTTTCTTTCTTTCTTTCTTTCTTTCTTTCTTTCTTTCTTTCTTTCTTTCTTTCTTTCTTTCTTTCTTTCTTTCTTTTTTTATTGTGGTAAAGTATACATAACATAAAATTTAGCCATTTTAAGTGTACACTTTAGTGAACAATGGCTAAATTTCACAATGTGTGCAACCATCACCACTATTTATATTTCCAGAACTTTTTCTTCATCCCATACAAAAATGCTGGACTCTCAAGCAATATTTCCCATGATCCTCTTCCCCCTCCTAAGCTCTTGATAACCTCTGTTCTCTTTCCTGTTTGAATTTACCTGGTCTAGATACCTCATAATAGTGGAATTATACAATATTTGTCCTTTTGTGCTTGACTTATTTAATTTAGCATAAGCTTTCGAAGTGCGTTCATGTTGTAGCATGTGTCAGAATTTCCTTTATCTTTTTTTTTTACTTAAACATTTATCATTTATATCCCTCACACTGTGTGAATCCCCCTCCCCCCATCCACTATCCCTCTGACATCGCACAGAGCCATTACATTTCCATTGTCTCTATTCCTAATGCTGTATTCTGCTTCCTGTAACTATATACATACATATATATACATATATATATATATATATATATATATATATATATATATATATATATATAAATTATAGTTGGCATTCATTATTGTTCAGCTTCAGGTGTACAGTGCAGTGATCAGGCATCTACGTCATCCCTGAGGTGGTCTCCCAAATGAGACACATGTCTATCGGATACCCTACAAAATCTTTACAACATTATTGATTACATTCCCCAAATTAATTTTCAAAACCCCGTGGCCATCTTGTGGTTACCAACTGTTTTCTAATCCCCTCACCTACCCCCTTATCTCCACCCCCCCACCCATCTAGCAACCCTCAGTTTTTCCTCTGTGTCTCCAAAACTGTTTCTGATTAGTTCATTCACTTATTCTTTTCTTTAGATTCCACATATAAGTGAGATCACATAGTATTTGCCTTTCTCTGCCTTATTTCATTAACATAATGTTCTCTAGGTCCATCCATGTTGTTGCAAATGGTAAGATTTCTTTCTTCTTTATGGCTGTGTAATGCTCCATTGTATAAATGTACCACAGTTTCTTAATCCAGTCATCTACCGATGGGCATTTCGGTTGTTTCCATGTCTTGGCTATTGTGTATAGTGCTGCAATAAACACAGCAGTGCATGAAGATTTTTGAATTAGAGAATGGATTTCTCCAGATAGATACTTATGAGTGGAATTGCTGGGTCACAAGGTAATTCCATTTTCAGATTTTTGAGATACCTCCATACTGTTTTCCATAGTGGCTGCACCAATCTGCAATCCCACCAACAGTGCACAAGCGTTCCCTTTTCTTCACATCCACGCCAGCACTTGTTGTTTGTTGATTTATTGATAATAGTCATTTTGACTGGGGTGAGGTGGTATCTCATTGTGGTTTTTACTTGCATTTCTCTGATGGTTAGTGAGGTTGAGTGTTTCTTCATATGTCTGTTTGCTATCTGTATGTCCTTTTTAGAAAAATGTCTCTTCATGTCCTCTGCCCATTTTTTAATTGAGTTGTTTGTTTTTTTGGAGTTGAGTTGAGTGAGTTTTTTAATAAATTTGTGATGTTTACCCCTTATCAGATACATCACTGGCAAATATCTTTTCCCATTCAGTAGGATCCCTTTTTGTTTTATTGATGGTTTCCTTTGCTGGGAAAAAAACTTTTTAGTTTGATGTAATCCCACATGTTTATTTTTTCTCTTACTTCCCTCGCACGAGGGGACATATCAGTAAAAATCTTACTCCGGGTAATGTCTGTGAAGTTTCTTCCTATATTTTCCTCTATGAGTTTTATGGTTTCAGATCTTACAGTTAAGTCTTTAAGCCATTTTGAATTTATTTTTGTATATGGAGTAAGGAGGTGGTCCAGCTTCATTTTTTTGCATGTGTCTGTCCAGGTTTCCCAGCACAATTTATTGAATAGACTGTCTTTAGCCCACCGTACATTCTTGCTTCCATTGTCGTAGATTAAATGGCCATATAGGCATGGATTTATTTCTGGACTCTCTATTCTGTTCCATTGATCTATGTGTCTCTTTTTATGCCAGTACCATGCTGTTTTGATTACTGTAGCCTTGTAGTATAATTTGATGTCAGGTATTGTTGTACTTCCCACTTTGTTCTTATTTCTCAAGATTGCTGTGGCTGTCCAGGGTCTTTTATGGTCCCATATAAATTTTAGGATATATGTTCTATTTCTGTGAAAAACGTCGTTGGAAGTTTGATAGGAATTGCGTTGAATATGTATATTGCCTTAGGCACTATGGACATTTTAAATACATTAATTCTTCTTATCCATGAACATGGTATGTGTTTCCATCTATTTGTATCTTCTTTCATTTCTTTCTTCAGTGTCTTATAATTTTCTGAGTACAGATCTTTTACTTCTTTGGTTAAATTTATTCCCAGGTATTTTATAGTCTTTGGAGCAATTGTAAATGGGATTGTTTTTTAAATTTCTCCTTCTGATGTTTTATTATTGGTATATACAAATGCAACTGATTTCTGAATATTAATTTTGCGTCCTGTTACTTTACCAAATTCATCTATCAGCTCTAATAGTTTCTTGGTGGAGTCTTTAGTTTTCTCTGTTTATAGTATCATGTCATCTGCATATAATGACAAATTTACTTCCTACTTACCGATTTGGATGCCTTTTATTTCTTTTCTTGTCTGATTGCTGTGGCTAGAACTTCCAGTACTATGTTGAATAGAAGTGGAGAAAGTGGGCAACCTTGCCTTGTTCCTGATATTAAGGGGAATGGTTTTAGCTTTTCACCATTGAGTATGATGTTAGCTGTGGGTTTATCATATATGGCCTTTATTATGTTGACATATGATCCCTCTAGTCCCACTTTCCTAAGGGTTTTTATCATAAATGGCTGCTGGATTTTATCAAATGCTTTTTCTGCATCTATTGATATGATCATGTGATTTTTATTTTTCATTTTATTAATGTGGTGTATCACATTAATTGATTTGCAGATGTTGAACCACCCTTGCATACCAGGGATGAATCCCACTTGATCATGGTGTACGATCTTTTTAATGTATTGCTGAGTTCTGTTCGCTAATATTTTGTTGAGGATTTTTGCATCTATGTTCATTAGAAATATCGGCCTGAGTTTTCTTTTCTTGTGGTGTCTTTGACTGATTTGGGGATCAGGGTGATAGTGGCTTCATAAAAAGTGTTTGGGAGTCTTCCCTCCTGCTGGATTTTTTGGAAGAGCTTGAGGAGAATAGGTGATAATTCTTTTTTGAACGTTTTGTAAAATTCACCTGTAAAGCCATCTGGTCCAGGGCTTTTGTTTGTTGGGAGATTGTTGATTTCTACCTTGATTCAATTTCCCTGGTGGTAATCAGTCTATTCAGGTTTTCTGTTTCTTCTTGAGTTAGCCTTGGAAGGTTGTACGCCTCTAGAAAATTGTCCATTTCTTCCAGATTGTCAGATTTGTTGGCATATAGTTGTTCATAGTAGTTTTTAAAAATTTTTGTATTTCTGCGGTGTCTATTGTCACTTCTCCTCTTTCATTTCTGATTTTATTAATTTGGGTCCTCTCTCTCTTTTTTTTAATGAGTCTGGCTAAAGGTTTGTTGATTTTTTTTATCTTCTCTAAGAACCAACTCTTGGATTCATTGATCTTTTGTATTGTTTTTCTGGTTTCTATTTCATTTATTTCTGCTCTGATCTTTATTATCTCCTTCCTTGTACTCCCTTTGGGCTTATTTTGCTGTTCTTTTTCCAGATCCCTTAAGTGTGAAGATAAACTGTTGATTAGTGATGTTTCTTGTTTCTTTAGGTAGGCCTGCAATGCTATGAATTTCCCTCTTAGGGCTGCTTTTGTGGCATCCCATAGATTTTGGGTCGTCGTGTTTTCATTTTCGTTTGTCTCGAGATATCTTTTGATTTCTTCCTTGATCTCCTGGTTGACCCATTCATTATTTAGTAACATGTTATTCAGCCTCCATGAATTGGTGTGTCTTCCAGTTTTCTTCCTGTAGTTCATTTCTAATTTCATAACCCTGTGGTCAGAGAAGACAATTGGTATGATTTCAGTTTTCTTAAATTTATCAAGACTTGTTTTGTGGCCTAACATATGGTCTATCTTGGAAAATGTTCCATGTGGGCTTGAGAAGAACGTGTATTCTGCAGCTTTGGGATGAAATGCTCTGAAAATATCGATTAAATCCAAGTGGTCCAATGTGTCATTTAAGGCTGTTGTTTCCATATTGATTTTCTGTCTGGAAGACCTGTCCCTTGTTGTCAGAGGTGTGTTGAAGTCCCCTACTATGATAGTGTTACTGTTGATCTCTGTCTTTATGTCAGTCAATATCTGTTTTATATATTTAGGTGCTCCTATGTTGGGTGCATAGATGTTTACTAGGGTTATGTCCTCTTGTCGGATCGATCCCTTTATTATTATATAGTGCCCATCTTTGTCTTTTAATATGTTCTTCATTTTAAAGTCTATTTTGTCAGATATAAGTATTGCAACTCCAGCTTTTTTCTCATTTCCATTTGCATGAAATATCTTACTCCAACCCTTCACTTTCAGCCTGTGTGTGTCTTTTGATCTGAGGTGAGTCTCTTGTATACAGCATATACAAGGGTCTTGCTTTCTTATCCACTCAGCCACCCTATGTCTCTTGATTGGAGCATTTAATCCATTTACATTTAAAGTGATTATTGATAGGTACATAGTTATTGCCATTTTTAAATTTGTAGTTAGATTGTTTTCATCTTTCTTCTATTTACAGAAGTCCTTTTAGTATTTCTTGCAATGCTGGCTTGGTGGTAATAAATTCCTTTAGCTTATTCTTTTCTGGGAAGCTCTTTATCTCTCCATCAACTTTAAATGATAGCCTTGCTGGATAAAGCAATCTAGGTTGTAGGCCTTTGTTTTCCATCACTTTGAGTATCTCCTGCCACTCCCTCCTGGCCTTCAATGTTTCTGTAGAAAAGTCATTTGATAGTCTTATGGGAGTTCCCTTGTATGTAACCCTCTGTCTTTCTCTTGCTGCTTTTAGGATTCTCTCTTTGTCTTTAACCTTTGCCATTTTAACTATAATGTGTCTTGGTGTGGACCTGTTTGGGTTTATCCTGGTTGGAACTCTCTGCACTTCCTGGGCTTGTATGTTGGTTTCCTTCATCAGGTTAGGGAAGTGTTCGGACATTATTACTTCAAATATGTTCTCAACCCCTTGCTTCCTCTCTTCACCTTCTGGTATTCCTATGATGCATGTTGCGCTTGATGTTATCCCAGAGGTCTCTTAAACCATCTTCATTGTTTTTTATTCTTTTTTCTTTCTGTTGTTCTGTTTGAGTGATTTCTGCTAACTTGTCTTCTAAGTCGCTGATTCGATCCTCTGCTTCATCTATTCTGCTGTTAATTCCTTCAAGTGAGTTCTTTATTTCAGTAATTGTGTTCTTTAGTTCTAACTGATTGTTCGTTATGGTTTCTACATCCTTCTTTATGTCATCACTAAGGTCCTTAAACATTCTTATCATCAAGTGTTCTGAACTCTGTCTCTGATAGGTTGGTTACCTCTGTTTCATTTGGTTCCATTTCTGAAGGTTTCTTCTGTTCTTTTATTTGGGACATGTTTCTTTGTTTCCCCATTCTGGCTGACTCTCTGTATTTGCTTCGATGTATTAGGTAGATCCCCTAGAGTTCTTAGTTCTTGCTGGGTTATCTTATGTGGTATGTGTCCTTTATATTTGACTTGCACTATTTTGTTCTTCTCCTCTGCGTGTGCTCCAAAGGTAACTCTTGTGTTGTGTATGTTGTCCTGTTAAAGAAGATCTTTAATTGCTTTTCACTTGTGAGTAGGTGGGGTTAACTCCTAGGCTGACTAGTTGTGAGACTTGGCTCTGCCCATCGCAGGGTGTTCTGCTACTTGAGGGTTGACCACTTAAATATAAATATGGTTTGGCCTCTATGGGCTCTTGTGCCTGTAGAGAATTCCTTCTGGGTGTGTCACTTGTAGGTTAAACCCGGTAGTACTCTGGTTTGGTCTGGAGTTGGCCTCTGGGTGTGTTGAATCTTGTGCCTCTTAAGCTGGACCCTGGTAGGGCAATTTCAGAACAAAGCAAATCACCAAGCACAACAACAATAAAGAAAAAATCAAATACCTTCACATGTAAAAACAACCGACAACCCCCACTCAACACAGGCAAAGATATCAAAGATATAAAGACAAAACAAAACAAAACAAAAAGCAGTGCCAGTCTTGGCTTAAGCCCACCAAGTAATCTCCAGGTTGTCCTCTGCTGTACCAAATAGTCCTCTGTGTATTGTGCAGGCAGAGCCGGTCACCTGGTGCCCAGAGTGACGTTGGAACTGCAGATTTAGATGCATGGGGCTGAGGGGTTTGGATGGTAGTTTCTACAAAGTCAGTGCAGTTTCTGCTCTTGCCTGGACATATGCGCACTGAGAATAGCACCACCAGCCCTGTGTCCAGTTTTCCTGAGTCTTAGGGCACTTCTTCCGTGTGTGTGTGTGTGTGTGTGTGTGTGTGTGTGTGTGTGTGGCGAGCGGGAGATTTCTGGGCTGCTGAAAGCCCGGAGCTGCGTCTGCCGCTTACTGCTGATCCCTGGGAGCTCCTCCGCAGATGTAATTGCCTCGCCCTAGGCAGACCAGAAAGGGTGGGGGCTGGGGATGGAGGGGTCTTCTCTCTCCCAGACCAGCCGTGTCACACTCTTTCTGCAGGCCTGAAAAGGTGGTGGCTGGGGGTGGAGGAGTCTCTTCTCGCCTAGCCCAGCAAAAATCACACTCTTCCCAGCCTCTTCCCTGGGTCAGAGCTGCAGGCCAGTCTTTCCAGAGCCTGAGCACTAAGGCTCCTCTGTAATCTGACACTACTCCTCAGTTCAGGGGCCAGTTTAAGTCTCTGGAAGGGCAGAGGTAGGATTGGAAGAGCGGGGGTGGGGGGGCCAGGTATGGAGTTTGTGTCCTTTGTCCGGCCTAGGGCCCAACTGGAGGTCTCACTGAGGTTATTGCCTCAAATGCTGGATATGCTACCCCCTTGGTGGGAGAGATCAGCTGTGGGATGCAGGGAAAGAGCCCACCTCCTGGTTTTTGTGTTGTCTGTTCCGTCCTGGGATCCCCTGCGTCTCTGCAGCTGCGGATGCCGGCTGCATTTCCATCGCCGCAGATGCGGGCTGCATCTCCACTCGGCTCCCTTCCCTCTTCCCCTGCTTGCCCAATTTGCCCACCTTCAAGTAATCCTTGCATGAGACTCTTAGCTGTTCTGCGTTATGAGCAGAGAGTCCTTTGATGGGTTATAGATGTCCTGTTTGTGATAAGATCTGGAGGAGAACTCAAAAAGTGTGCCCCACTGCCGCCATTCCTATGACATCCTTTATCTTTTCGTGGCTGAATAATATTCCATTGTATAGACATACCACATTTAGTTTATCTATTAATCCATTGATGGACATTTGGCTTATTTCCACCTTTCAGCTATTGTGAATAATGCTTCTATGAAAGTTGGTGTATAAGAGTGTGTTTGAATCCCTACTTTCAATTCTTTTGGGTGTATCCCTAGGAATGGAATTGCTGGATTATATGACAATTCTGTGTTTAATTTTTTTGAGGAGCTGCCAAACTGTCTTTCATAGTTGCTGCACCATTTTACATTCTCACCAGCAATATACCAGGATTCCAGTTTCTCCACATCCTCACCAACAGTTATCATTAGCCATCCTAATGGTTATATCCATTTCTTTTTAAGTGGTACTAGTTTATATGCCTGGTCATCTTGATAGAATCAACAGATTGCGTTATATAAAATAGCTGAACTAGTTGTACAGATGGATTTTCAGTTGTACAGATGCAAATTTTCATTCAGGCAACAAGTGGCAGGAAAAAAATCTACCATTTAGATTCAAAGTAAGGGAACAAGGGTAACACATGAGAAGCCATGTAGCAAACTGGCTAAAAGCTTGGACTCTGGCACCAGGCTAATCAGAGTTTAATTCCCAGCTCTGCTCCAGCCATCTGGCTCTGTGTGACCTTGGGAGAGCTGCAGAATCCTTTGCCTCAGTTTCCTCCCCTAGAAAATGAGGATTATAAAGATACCCACCCCCTATGGTTGTTGTAAGGATTAAATAAGTGAGCACCGGCAAAACTTTTGGAACAACCCTCTATAATATTAATTTAAACAACACTACTCCAGTAAATTTCTGGGTCCCATATGCATGAAGACATTTCGACCTCACCTCATACCCCGGGCAATTAAGTTAGATCTCGGCAGGGATTGGGGGCATTTTTAATAAGCACTCAGTACCCAAATAATCCCTCCATGCAACAGTATTTGACAACCCCTGCTCTAACCTACAGCCAGCTGATCTTACCTTTGGGTTTCATCTGACTTTCAAGAAGACCAAGTCCCAAGAAGAAATCTCATTTATGTCTAAAGTTGCAAACCACAAGTGACATTTAACTATTAGAACTAACAAATTATGAAGATTATAAGATTGCTCCATGAAGGAAACTTATTTTAAAACTTTTCACCCTGTTAATTTGGATATAGCATTTTCTTCTTTCCAGAGCAAAAAGATGGATGTTTTTTCTCCAATTAAAACGAGAAGGGCTTTACCGTTTTGTAACCAATTGTGTCACAATCCTTTTTTTTTTTTTAAGTGGAAATCGTGTTTATTAACATTCAAATTCCCTTCATACAAGGCCACGTAGAATCTTTAGTATTTTAATTATACCTAAGTCTATGTATAGTTACTTTCTACATAGTTACAATGATGTATAATTTAGCTCTTCATAATACATTGTTTAACTACATTATTAATTCTATTGAACATAAGTAATTATTTTCAAATCCAATAATTGAGCAATTTCCTCTGTACATAGTTTAGCAGGGCTAATTAGCATAATATGTTCTTTATTAAGAGGTATATGATCTGCATATTAACAGTTGCTGAAGTTTGGTATTTTTGTACAGCACATCCTTTTTGTAGCACAAGCCATTTAAGAATCTAAAAAGTTGTACTTTATTTTATAAAACAATGATTCTAACACTTTAGAAAATGCCAGAGCACTCATGCAAAAGTCACCTGGCCATTCCCAAGTATCCAGATGTATGGCATTAGATAGACAAAACATAGTAATTGAAGACACAATTTCTATCTTGGCCTAAAAGGACCACAGAAATGCTCCATTTCCCAAAAGCTTTTTAAATAATCCAGGGATAGGAGCTCTTGTGACATACTTTTCACGTTTCACATTTCAGAAGTTGTTTCAGCAACCTGGAATTTTCAAAAGACTGAAGAGTTTAACACAGAAACTTTGCATGTGCAAACCACACTTTTATAACCACGGAAGTCTCATCAAGGCCCCACTGGGAGAGCCATTAGAATTTCCACTCCATGGCAGAGGAAGTAAAACTGGGAACACTGTGTGAAAATTTACTTTACGAAAAGCTGGGTTTACTAAACAGCATGTAGGAGAAAAGAAATAAGAACATTTCAAACACAAATCCCCAGAATGATTCTGAAAGAAGCATCTCTCAGATTAATTGTAAATAGTGGAAATCATTTTCACTGAAAACACTGCCGCCAGACACATCGTAACAGCAGTTCTCCAAGACATCCCAAGGGCCCCATAATTTTAGGGGTAGCTGTTCTGAGACAGAGAGGTTGGTGGAGAAATCAGAGTTTTACCTGCCAGAGCTTTGACAAAAGCCTGAGTTTCATAAACACACTATCAGCCCCGAAGTGTTCTGCATGCTCACACCAGCATCACCAAGTCTTGGATTAGGCCCCTAGAATATGAAACATAGCAACCACCACTTTGGAGGGCTTGCCAGGGGCCATACTCTTGGCAAGCCCTTCCCAAGTGTTACCTTCATGAATCCTCACAAGTCTATAAAGCAGACCCATTTTACAAGTAAGGACAACTTAAGGCTCATTCATTTGTTCATTCCATAAATATTAATTGGGCACTTCCCATGTCAGGGACTCTGGAATACAGTGGTTAAAAATCAGGTGGGGAAAGAATTGCTAAGTGGAAGAAGCCAATCTGAAAAGGCTACATAGTGTATGATTCCACCTATATGACATTCTGGGAAAGGCAAACTCATGGAGAGAATAAAAATACCAGTGGTTGCCAGGTGTTCCAGGGAGGGAGGGATGAATAAGAAGAGAACAAGAGATTTTTAGGGCAGTGAAACTATTCTGTATGATACTGTAATGGTGGATACACGTCATTAAGCATTTAACAAAACCCATAGAATGTATAACACCAAGAGTGAATCCTCATGTAACTGTAAACTTTAGTTAATAATGTATTAACATTGGCTCACCATTGTAAAATATGTAACACACTAATGCAAGATGCTAATAATTGGGGGATTTAGAAGAGGGGGTGTGATGGGGTATATGACATATGGGAACTCTCTGTATTTCCACTCAATTTTTCTGCAAACCCAAAGCTGCTCAAGAAAATAAAGTCTATGATTGATTGATAGGTGACAGAGAGAGAGAGAGAGAGAAAGAGACAGGAGGGGAGGACGACAGCCATTATGAAGACTGGAAGAGAGTGAAACAGAGAAAACAAGGGGGAAAAGACATAGCAAGAGCTGATACTCTGTACAATGAAGGAAACAAAAAAGGCATGTGGCCATGCTTGCATCGATGGTGGTGTGGGGGGAGGAAGGCCTCTCTGAGGAAGATGACATCGAAGCAAAACAGGGGAAGGGTGTTGCATATGGAAGGAACAGCATGTGCAAAGACCCTGAGAATGAAGGGAAATCTAGGGACACAAAGATCACAAAGCTGAGCGAGAATAGTGGAGTCAGGATTTGATTCTCCTTCTGATCCCAGCGCCTTACCCCTGCCTCTTATTTAATCAGCCACTGTCTTGAATATTGAACTTAATCTTTTTCAAATTTCCCCTGTATTCTGTTCCTTGTGGTGTGGCTGGATAGTGTATAATTAGTTAAGACAGGAATAAACTCTTCCATCACCGATGGCAGTGTTCCACCCCAGTCTTCAGTCAGCAAAGAAAATTCCAGGCTTTGCTCTCCCAGCTATCTTTAAAATCTGGGGGGGGGGGGGCAGGAGGGGGAATCTTGTCATTTGGATAAAAGGTCATCTATTCTTCATTTTCCAAAAATGTCCAGCACATACTGATCAACTCTTATTAGGCGCATCTCTTTGCATTATGAGAGAGGTTCCTAGGGTCTTTATAAATATTTATGATACACAACTGACCATGTTATATATACTCTGCTTTGCTAATATTAGCCATGGCTGAAAGTCTTTCTGTGCACAGAGCACAGTGATTGTGGAAATGTGGAATGGCATCCTAACCAGGGAGAAACACACTCTTGCAGTTGTTCTGCAGATCTGCTTAAAGAATTTGCACACACCCAAATCAAAATGCAGGTACTTCTTTTCTTGAAGAATAAAAAGGAAAAAAAAAAATCTGTTTCAGTCCCTATGACAAAGCATTTCAAAACTGAAAACATGGCATGTAAAGAAGAAAGAGGTAAGTGTGTTATTTTAAATGGAAAAAACAGCTGCTTGAGTCAGATAGAAACCAGATGGGAGACAAAGAATCAGAAGAGTAAAGCTGAAATGCATTCAGGAAAAAGACATCAGAGGCAAAATGTGCTCACAAGTCACAGGATGGTGACTCCCAGAGTTTTCTTCCTGTGGTGCTGGACCACATGGCTCACAGGAACATGGAAGAAAAACTGAGGCAGGCACACCAAATTATCCAAGGAACTGGTCCAAAAAACAATCCAGTCACACCCCCCATGGCTGGGTCTCTTCATTAGGGAGGTGCAGAACTTGGCGTGTTCTTGGAGGGAACGGTTAGAAGCCCCAGAAGTAAAAGGATGTGTCTACGTGTCCTCATCCAGCTCCAGTGCTGGGGGAAAGAAAGCAGACAAGGAGAGTCAGGCCTCTTAAACTCGTGTTTAGAGGAGTTCCCCTTTGTCACAGCCCACCTGTCCTTTAACACGATTCTCCACGGCATATGCATTGCTGAACTCTGAGGCCTTGCTCCAATCCCGGCTACGGCAGCCCTCTTGCCCAGCAGACCTGAGGTAGAAAGTTCTGGTGGACTGTTTTCTCCGTGCTGGGTTGTGGCTTTCTCACACTGGTGGAGCATATTATTTGAGTTGCCACATGCTGACCACAGGCTTCCGGCTGCACCACATGCTGACCTCAAAGAGAATGGCTCATGGTTGTACTTCCCGCCGGGGCTTGCTGTGGTACTGGAGGGGGCGGCGGCCGCCTGGGCTGTGGGCACAGTGTGTGCCCACATAAAGCTGGACACCAGCCTGCCTCTGGCCGTTGAGGAAGCACACCATGCCCAGACTCTGTGATTCAAACAATCCACTTCATGTGGACAAGAGTAGTTTTCTTTTCTACTTAGCGTTACCTTCGCTGCTAATGATGCTTGAACACGCCAGGTTAGGAAGAAGAGTCAGCAAGGAGGACGTCTAGCCCCTCACCAGCCACAGAAGGAAAAGCTGGTGTCCAGGCCTCTCAGCCTAACCCTTGAAGAGTGAGGGTTTGTTTCACAGATAAAAACAAAGCATCGTATAAAGAGTAACACAGGCTGTATTCAAAAAGCTCTATAACCTAAGCCAATCACTAAACATCTCTGAGCCTCAATTTTCACATTCATAAAATGGTGATCATAATAATGTCTATCTCACGGGGTGCTTGAGAAAATCAAGTGGGATAATATATAAAAAGCTTATTATAAACAGGATCTTTACAGTTGAAACTATGAGAACCTCAACTTGAACTAGTTTAAACAGAAAAAATAAAACGTACTTACTGGCTCCCATAAAGTGAAAAGCCTTGGAGTGTATCTGGCTTCAGGCATAGCTGGATCCAGTTACTCAAATTATTTCTTCCAGATGCTTGTTTGCTCTTGTATTCTGTCTCAATCTCTTAATCTCTCTCTCAGTCTGTTTCACCATACCTTCCTCTCATTCTTACTCATGCTTTCTTCTTTTGTGTTCTGCCTTCTTGTGTGTTGGCCTCATACTCCGGCAGCCTTTCTCAAATGCCATGAGAAAGTTCCAGGCCAAATAGTTTTCACAGAATAAGTGAGACGTCTATATGTCCCATTTCATGGAGGGACTCCAGTTGGATCTGGAACCCACCTCTTGATCTTACCAATATCTATAAAATAGGCATGGGGAACTATAATTGACCTGGCTTAGTCATGTGCCTTCTCCTATACACACAGAGTGGGACAGTGGGGGTGATCTATCTAGGCTTTTTGACTGATGGTCCTGCCAGAATCACGTGGGGTAGAAAAAGGACAGTTCTCCACAGACACAACATATGCTCACAGAAATGGTTCAGGTCCCCATAAACAAGTCCATGTAATTACTATTGCTCTCTTCTCTCTCTTCGTATCAAAATATGCTCACCCTGGATCTCAACTTTCCTTTTATTTAGCTGTTACTTTAGAAAGGAATTGGATAGAAACTGGCCTCTATTCATGTGATATGGAAAGAGTTTCTACTAGAAGTCATAGACCTGCCTTCTAATGCAAGTTTTGCCACTAACTGGCTTAATGACTTTGGGCTGATTAGTTTACCTCCCCGTGGTTAAGGCTCCCCAGCTGCCACAAACATGAGGTTTGTTGTCGGTAACCTCCAAGCCCCCTTCCAGTTCCAAAGCCCATGTGTCTATTATTTCATCCTCATTGTATGACACCACTCAGGGGTACTCACATTGTGGCAGAGACTTCCTGAAATGGCAATGACTTGATACAATGAGTGAACCACCAACATTGGAAATGTAATAAAGATACTTAGACAAGAGAAAGCAGGAATCTCTTTCCAAGCCTGTTAAACATAATTCCACTGGGGCAGGCACCTATTTCATGGTATTGAGTTTGCTATTCAAGTCAGTCAAAAGGGTGGCTTGGTTGGACTGTGTCAACATTATGGGGTAGAACAGAAGGCTGAATGGCACACTGTAGCCTGCTTTCTTCGGACCAGATTCTGGACTTTCTGTTTCTCCTGTCAATGATTCTTGTCCTCCTTTGGGGTGATCTGAACAGACCTTCCATGGTCTCCCACTCAGGTTTGTCCTGGGGCTCCTTCACCAAGCTCTAGCCTCCAACGTGTCACTAGCCTCCAAGACGCCACCCAAACACCCCTGTCCTATTTCCCGTCCTTTCCAAGTCCTACACCCTGCTAAGTGGCAGACATTACATTCAATAAACTCATTGCTTCTGGCTTATGAATAAGGGCAGAAAAGTTATCCTCTAAAATAATATATGTACGTATGCTTCTCAAGGATCTTGTGAAGATGATGCCCTAACACAAAAGAATGTGTCCAATGGGGGAATTTCAGGACTTGTAACAGGTAAAGAAGGAGTCAGTTTAGAAGCTAGACCTGGTAACCTCATTTCCAGAGGAGCAATTCAAACTCATTATTTTATACACCTCTTCTTCCAAACAGTATTGGAGGCCACCTGTGACTATAAGAAAGACACATGTACACAATGATAGAAATTAAATTTTAAAAAGGGAAAACATAAGTCAAGCCCCTTGGCTAATATATTTACTATGAGTATAAAAATCCACCCTAAACTTCTCAAAAGCCAAGGCAAAAGTAAAACATGGTAGATTAAATCACATCCAGCCACCAGTTAAAAGGAAAAGCACCAGATCTTGGTTATAAATTAGCAGAGGAATTCACATGAGGGACTTTAAAAACAGAATAAAGAACAATGGCAAAGTCTGTAACATGGAGGTAATTATGTTCTTCTCACCAGCTTTGGCTGGGCCTTTGAGAAAAGATAACTTCACAGGGCAGAGAGCTCCCTGGTGTTCTCATGTGCAACTCTGTCTGCATCACACAAAGTGAAGTGGAGGGTTATCAATTATCCCAGGCAACCAAACTTAAGTCTCCTGCCTGATTTAAAGAATGGAGGTTTGAATTATCATCGAATCCCATAATTTCTATATCCTAAATGCTCTCCAGCTAATACATACACTACTCTTTTTCACCATTGCCCCCAGCCTCAAGTCAGATCATGATGACCTCTGCCCTGGAGCTAATTTGTCTCTCTACTTCCAACTCTCTAGTCCATTCTGTGCACAGAGCAGTCAGACATGACCTTTCCAAAAGGTGAAGCTGATGGTGCTACTTCAGGGCCCTCCCGTTACCACCAAGACACGAAGGTCTTAGCCTGGCTTCCCAGGCCCTTCACGATCCGTCCACCCTGCCAGACCCATCTCCCATTCTTCTCCGGTCCCACTGCTGCACATGTCTCCCATCTTCTCAATGCCCTGTAATCTTTGCCTGGTTCTTCTTTCTCCGCCTTCAGATCTCAGTTTAGACATCCCGTCTTGCACAAATTTTGCCTCATCCTCTCCCGCCAGCCCTTTCTCTGTGAATCTGATCTTATCCCTTCTCAAACCCTCTCAGAATCACCTATTCATTCACCTGTTCATTCACTGTGTAAGCTCAGCGTCCGCAGCCATCCCATTGCTCCACGGTCCAGCCGTATGATCCTGAACAACTCATTATAGTCCCTTGTGCCTCAGTTTCTCTGTCTCTAAAACTGGACTCATAATAGTGCCTGATTCATACCGATATTGTGAGGACTATATGAGAAAATTCATGAAAAGCACTTATGTTGATTGTGTCAAGCACATAGTAAGTATGAATAATGTTAGTATCATAAAGAGTACTATTGTATTACACAGGAATTCTATCTGTCTTATTCATTGTTTTATCCTCATGCCCAGCCCCAAATCTGGCACAGAATAGGTAATCAATAAACATTTGTTGGATGAAAGAATGAATGAATGAACATTGAATTATCGGGTTTCATCACGTACATAGTTCAGTCTTCACTTTATCTGGGTCTGCAGAGACCAAAAGTTCCCATTGTGTTAGCACCTCCTTCAGTTTGTTTGCTCTGGTGTCTTTTCCATTTACTCTCTTAGAAGAAGGATTGCATTTTACAGAAAAGGGAGGATGGGGCGCCTAGTTCCAAAAGCCTGTTTGTTCTCATTATTAATCTTCCTCTCGTCTTCCAAGTAGAGTTTGAATGATTTTGAGTGTGCACTCATCTGGAACGCACCCTCATTCTCTCGTTTCATGCCTGGCTGCAATGAAAGTCAAAAGCAAAATTTTAAACACAACTTTATTATATAGTGAAGAAATTGTTGATTCAGGGACTGGCCTATAATATGAGAACGTTACAAAAAAAAAAAAAGAAAGAAAGAAAGAAAGAAAGAAAGAAAGAAAGAAAGAAAGAAAGAAAGAAAGAAAGAAAGCAAGCTGCCAGTTTGTGGGTTTGGTCTTGCAGCAGAGATTCGAAACTCCAGAATCAATAACTTGGGTAACTTTGTTGGTTTCTAACACAATTACAAGAATTGGAAAATTGCCCAAATTCTCAAAAAGGAATTAAAGTTCTACTAGAACATCCCCGCACCCTTTTCTAAAGAAGTACTAGGAGATAAAGGCAAAATAACTGAATGGGGTGGGGCTCAGCGGTTTTCAAGGTCAGATCAGAGAGCTGTGGAATTTCAGAGTTGGAAGGAAGCTTAGAGGTCATCTCGAGGCCATTTCACAGATGAGACAACTGAGACCCAGAGAGGGAAGGAATTTACCCAGACTCACACAGTGGGCATAAATCTTGAAGGACCTCGATGTTTTTCATTTGTGCGAGAAATATTTACTGACAGTCTGGGAACGAACACTGTACTATAAGCATAAGTCAGCCAAACAACCATGTTCTCTGCCCTTAGAGAGCTTATATTCTCCTGGGAAGGCAGCCAACAAGTAAACCAACAAATGGGTATGTGATAATCGGCCAGAACTAAACAGAGTGCAGTGGCTGAGGGCTACTTCTCGGATGGTCAAGAAAGGTGACTCTGAGGAGGGGACATTCTCAGACAACACCTGGGAAAAGAGAGCTAGCTCAAAGTCCCTGAGACAAGGAAGAGCTTGACAAATTCAAGAAATCAAAGGCAGAAGAGTGAAGCTGGGGCACGGTGGATGATGGGACATTCTCATCCTGACAGCACTTGTTACACGCTCCTCCTAATAGAGATGCCATTGGCCTTTGGCAGAAAAAGAGGGGTTGGAACCCCACTTCTAACGCACTTCTCCCTGAGGGCTGGGAAACCTGAATTCACCACCACATACAACAGACCTGCTCATGTCACTTGTGAAAGTAGCTTTCCTTCACGGAGGAGGAAAAAGTTTGACTAGACATAATAGCCAGGCCTAGCAGTCAGCTTCCAAATCAGGGCAACTCCAGGCCGAGGAGAAGGTGGCTCTGGTGAGGAAGGTCAAGAGAGGAAGTTCCAGGATAGCGAAGTAGTCAAGAGCACAGACTCTGGAGCAGACACCCTGGGGAGAGGCCAGGCTCAACCATTACGGAGCTGGGCAAGTTGTCTAACTTCTCTGAGCTGTGCCTATGAAGTGCTTAGCACCAAGCAAGCCCAGCCCTCTCCCTGAGCTGCATACCAGCGTTAGCTGTCTGCAGCATGCACACTGACTAGCATTCTGCTTTCTCTGCCCAGCTCAGGCCCCGATTCCACAGCCCCACTTTATTAACCTGCCTTCAACAGTGACCCACCAGAGACCCACCAGAACAAGAAGCCAACACTTTGAGACCCAAGGACCATATGGCACATGACCCTGTAGACTGCCTGCCCACCCCCACCCTCCAAATCCCACACAGAAGACAACCTCAGCAGAACTAATAAGATGAATAGCACAGTTTTTGTTTAAACACCGATGAGGTGATGTCTGCTTTTTATTAAATATCGTAAGTAAATTATTAATTCATACCAGAAACAAAAGTATAAACGTGGCCATATTGTAAGCTCTGATGCTGACAAGTCTGTACATCACGCCAAGGGCCCCAAACGTCCACAGTGCAGGACCCACAGGCTTAGTGGACGTGAGGTCTCAGCAGCCCTGAAACCCAGCAAGCAGGCGCTCAGAAGGCCATCCCTCTGCTCTGCTCCACACAATCCCCTCCTGCAAAATAGCCATTGACCCCCTTCCTCAACACTGAATAATAATGATGATGATCATTTTAACAATAGTAATACTTACAAATATTTCTATGTGCAGCACCACACTCCACCAGATCAGCCACCAGCCACACATGGCAATTCAGTCCCTGAAATGTGGCTCATCAAAACTGAGATGTGTGATACTGGGGAGATCACTTCACAAGTTATATGAACGTCTAATCACTACGTTACACACCTGAAATAAATGTGATATTGTATGTCAACTGTAACTGAAAAATTAAAAATTGAGATGTGCTATAACTGTATACACTAGATTTCAAAGATATAATATGAAAAAGGTAATGTAAAATATCCCATTAATAATTTTATATGGATTACATATTGAAATGATATTATTTTAGATATATTGGGTTGGATAAAATACATTAAAATTAATTTCACCTGTTTTTACTTTTTTAAATGTGGCTACTAGACACTGTTAAATTATTTATGTGGTTTAGCAGCTAAGTGCAAAGCATAACACATGCATTATTCCTTTGGGCTTCACAGTAACCTCTTCTGGTAAAGACAGTTATTACCCCACCTAACAGGTACTAATACTGAGACTTAGTAGTTCTGATTTTAATCCCTCAAGGCCTGGAAACTGTTGGAGTGTTTTATAGATATGTCTTTCCCTAACGTTTTTTTCTCTAAATTCAACTTATTCTCAAGGCTTAGAACTATGTTTTGCTCCTCTCCTTGGAAGTCTTCAAGGATAATTGGAACCCTCACAGTTCTCTCCTCTCTCTCTCTCTCTCTCTCTCTCTCTCTCTCTCTCTCTCTCTTCCAAATGCTTGAACACAACACTTCTCGCCTGCTCCCAACAACTGAGTGCTTAAATTCCATCTGTCCTGTCTTAAATTCTTGCTGTCTCACATTGGTTGGCTTTTTCTTTGCAAAGTATGTTGTCATGCAGTGTTTTTCAAACTATGGATTTAACCTAATCATCAGTGGGGTGTAAAGTTAATTTACTGAGCCATTAACTAAAAACTCTCAAAGGATGAAATAGTGGAGCATACAGGAAAATAGAATAGAAAAAAAAATCAGAGTACATGACATGGTTAAATATTGTTTCCTAGCACTTTTTTATGTGTATCCTGGGTCATGATGTAATTTACATTTCTGACTGCAGCTCAGTCCAGAAAAGTTTGAGAAACAGTACTGTGGCAAAGAGAATGGGTTCCGGAGCTGGGCTGTCTGCATTTGAGTCCAGGTCTAACACTAGAAATGCATTTTGAAATCGTTTTCTGATTTGATTTGTTTGGCATTATAGGAGGCAAGCCGGTGCTAAGTAATTTTAAATGGTTACATATGCAAAGATGAACTGTAAATCTTCATTCAGGAATGTATATTAAGGTTGTGGAATGGGTGTAAGACTATTGGTAGAGAAAATAAAAGGGGGTATGACTAAATGAGTCTTTTATGGCCCTATGATCTGTTCTTTCCTTAAAAGTTTTTGAAAAAAAAGTACAAAGGTCATTTTGTTGAGTGCCTCTATACTTGTTAGACCAAAAGAACAAGTCCCAGGCCCTACAAATGCTTTTCACATTTGAACTAAATATTGTTAAACATGGGGGAAAAAAAAGAAGAAAGGCTGTGTAATATTCTCTAAGCTCACACCTCCTGGGGTTGTTAGAAGGATGAAATGAGAGCACGCATGGGAATTGCAGGTAGCACAGGAACTGACACAGAAAGTTACCAAATTGGTGTTATTGTGTTTTTTTCCTTCAAAATAATGCATTGTTAGGACTCCCTTGCTCCTTATTGTCTCCTAGATAAAGCGTTGGCGTCTGATCCTGGAATTCAGGCCCACCTCAGTCTGATCCTAAACTCCCTGTGCAGGCTTGTCGCCCATCTGCAAGAAAAGGCCCGCCTCTCCATACAGCCACACTGGCTTTCTGACTGTCCTATGTCATGCCTTGTCCCTTCCTCCCTCCACTAATGCCACGCTCCTCCGCCTCCTAAATGATCACCCTGTCTGCTCTCTACCAGGTCAGATTCTACCAGCTTTCAGTACCCAGCTAAGCCCCAACTCTGCAGTCTTCAGCGCTCTCTTTCCCAATTTCTTAACGAACTTACTTGTCTCAACTATTGTTTTAATTTCAGGAGCTAGTCAAGACATAGGGTTGTGGTTAAAGTAGAGAAAGGCAGAGAGGTGGGATGGTTGTCAAGCAATAGTTGTTAATGGATCAGAATCACCAGGAGATCTTGTGAAAACATGGATTGCCGGCCCCCCACCCACAGAGTTTACGATTCAGTGGGGGGGGGGGGGGGCAGGATTTGCGTGGTTAACAAGCTCCAGGGTGATGCTGATGCTCTTGGTCAGGGGATCACTCTTGGAGAACCACTGGTGAAGTGCTTGAGGATATGGGCTCAGTTAAGGTGGACCCAGGCTAATACGGGGATTCCCCACGGAGCAAAAGGCTCTACCAACTCAAATCTGGTCATATTTTTTTAAAGTTGATCTCTGCTTTAATAGCAGCATGTTCTATAGCATTCTTTGGAGGCATCTCTGCACATACACAAGACCAAGAACCCCAGAATCTTACTGAGTCTGAGAGGAAGTACTCTTCCACCAAAGGCGCGAATAACTACACTGATCCGGTTACTACCGCCATTGCTTCTCATGAGCACACGGTGGCGCTGTTGAAGACTGGTCCTGCACCACTGCTTGTGGATGGCCCGTTAGTTACTGAACTGGGCTGTCCCCATGGTCCAAGCGCCTGCAGAAGTGCACCTAAGTCTCATTTCGAGCTTTAATATTACAGCATTTTCCCGTTTACACTTTCAGATGCAGCACCCACTGTGCCAAGATGTCTGGCTCAGTTCATCAACCAAATACTGTGCCCAAACCAGCCCACCTCTGCATTCTCGGCCCTTTGAGTTTGTACTTAATCATTAGCATAATCTCCTCGAGGTAACTATTTTAGGGACTCAGTTGCCCTGTCCCACCATTGGTAGGGACCATCCTGAACAGCCCAGATCTCTCTAAAAGAGACTGGAGCTATGTACCTAAAACCGGTCAATTTTTCCCATGCACCAGCTTTTCATAACAAAGGGTGGGGTGGCTTTTGGTAAAGCACTCAAAAGAACAAAAAGATGTTCTTTATTCCCTTTTCCAAAGCAATCAAAGCCTATTTACGCTTTCATTTGCACACTAAGTAGGGCTTTTCAGGGGCCTTTTTCTGACCTGGTTGATCTGCTCCAGAGGCTTTGAGCCTGACCACTACCCATACAATTGTTGTTTTGTTGAGCACGAAACCCACCTTTGGTTTAGGCCTATAGCTGTCAATCTGCACAGAAATACTCTAGTGGCCACAACAATTTAGAGGATTGCAACCCTACCATTTTGTTTTTACTGAATTAAAATAGAAAGTAAAAGTATTTAGCAGCTTGTATTAAAGAAAGAATTGATATATGGAACTTTTGTTTCACTTACATACAAAAATGTGCCTATACTGACTCACGTCTTTTAATGAATTTAAAAAGGTTTGAGTCCACTGCTATCAGCAAAAGGTCTTTCTGGTACTGAGACATCTTTCTGTCTTTTTTGGCATTCTCTGCCTTCTTTAGGCTAAATTCTTGGAAACCTGTTTGGGTCCCCTCTTCCCATTTAAGAGCCTGGCCTTCAAGCTTCCAGAAGATCCCATGGGTGTCTCCAAGTACCATTGTCGAGTTGTTTTTGCAATGATCTAAGTACTCCAGGACCCCTCCCTCCTCACCCTTTCACCTTCTATAGACCTTGAGCTCCTTGAGGCCAAAGCCTGTGTCTTAATCTCCATTGTATCCCCAGTGTTTGTACACAGCACTTAGCACAGTAAATATTTGCTAAATGTCCCAACCTGCCCTCTTCAGTTGTTGCCTTTGGCACCTTTCAGATACCACCTTGTGTTGATGTTGATAGACAGTTTTCTCCAACCTTGCATTTGGTAACTGTGTACATTTTTATAGTTCATCTGTTTCCCATATTAGAATTTGAACCCCTTGAGAGCAGAGAACATTTCTTATTCTTTGTATCTTAAGTCATCAGAGAAAACTGAATGTAAAGGTGGTGACCTGTTCATCCCAGTTGACTCATGGAAGGTTGCGTTGAGCAGAGGACAAGAGATTAGGCCTATCTGACTTTCTCTTTAATTATATCTCAGCTTATTCCAGAAAGTAAGGGTGCTCAACAGGATACATTAAATAAAGTAAGATAACATAAATTAGAAGCCAATTACCACACTTGATAAATTAACAATAATTATCTAGTACTATTTACTAGCCAGTAGATACTCAAATGTCCCCAATTGTCTCAAAAGTATCTCTTCACAGTTTGGTTTACCCATGTATTGCACTTGATTGTTATGTCCATCCATAATCTAGAACAGTTTCCCGTTCCTTTTCTTTTTTCCATGACCTAGATTACTGGTTAAATCAGCTGTCCTATTTCCTGGATTTATTTGATTGCTTCCAAAGCCTGGAACTATTGAAATTTTTCCTCTCTACCCTGTGGTTGGTTCTGGGGGCTTGATCAGCCTTCACCTTTTCAGGCAATAATGTGTTATACTTTTTAATCATTACATGGATTATCTCATTTAATCTGCACAGCAAGTCAAAGATGTATGCTCCAAAATCAGTTCCATTTTGTAGTTGATAAAATGGAGGCCCAGAGCAGTTACATGCTTTGCCCGAGTATACATGTCTAGGAAGTAGCTCTCTGACTTCGAAGCCTTAGATGTGCCTCATAAATGGACAAGATGGTAGTTTCTACTATTTGCCACTCTCTATGGACCCTACATTTGAGGCAGTAGATCCTTCCTGACCTGTTTATCTTTCACAGCCTTGCAGGCAACGATTCTCATGCAGGCAAACAGTCCACCAGCTCCAAACCTGAGGCTTTTGTGTGAAGGCCTGATGGAGAGAACGCTTTCCTTCATTAATCTGTGGTAAACAGAGAACAGATACTTTATACCATCACACACGATACATGTGAATGCATCTATACAGACATATGTATATATACACACTCAGTCAATCCTCCTTATTCATACATTTCATATTTGGAACTTCACCTGCTCGTTAAAATTTGTTAACCACACATTCAGTACTTGGAGCACTTTGGCAATCATTTGCAGAAATATGCAGAGCAGTGAAAACTGTGAGTCACTGCCATGAACATTCCCAGCTGAGGTTAAGGAAAGTGACACTCCACCTTCTTGTTTCTGCTCTCATACTCTACAGAGGTGTCCTCATGTGCAGTCTATTTAGCACCAGGTTTTTCACATTTTTGTGCTTATCGCTGGTGATTTTGCTGTTCACAATGGCCCCCAAGCATAGTGTTAAAGTGCTATCTGATGTTCCTCAGTATAAGAAGGCTGCAATATGCCTTAGAGAGACACTGTGCGTTAGAGAAGCTTCCTTCAGACATGAGTTAGAGGGTGGTTGGCCACGATTTCAATTTAATGAATCAACAATATATATGAAATAAGATGTCTTTAAACAGAAACACACATGAAACAAAGTTGTGCATTGACCAGTTAACCAAACGTTATAGCCAAAGGTTGCAGGAACCTAACCCAGTATTTCCCCCTAGGGACAATGTTTCGTTACTCACTAATTCAGCGTTTGCTGCAACTTTATAGAACAAAACTGTTACAAATAGTGAAAATAACTGTGTATGCATACTCACTCACCTTAGGGTTTTTCTTTTGTCAATTCTACAGAATCTGACTAACATTGATTTCAAATTAAATATTTTGAATCCGATTTTTTAAAAAAGTGCAATGGGGGTGGAATGCACTGAGCACATGATGAGGAGTAGGAGTTTAAAAATATGTGTATCAGATTTTGCTTTCTCTGCTCCAATCAATTCAGGATAAACTTCTCTACCGAAGCATATCCTGACATTGCTGACTTTTCCGAGGCGAGCTGGCTTTGGGGAATTGGTTGAAGTCTGCTCCCAATTTAATGTTACTCAGGGCTGAAGTATTTATAACTTTGTTTTGCTGAATCATTATAAAATATCTGAGCAAAAGAAAATTAATCAATTCCTGAAGTTTTTCTGCCTCCAGACTTTTGGGGGAATTAAACTAACAGAATCCTCTTTTATTACAATTAACTTTCAGCCTTCATTGGAGTTTGGAGCCCTTAATGTAATTAATTTCATATTGATTCTGGATTTTCCCTTTTTTAGTGAAATTTAGGTTCCATTGAGAATTCTCAATATTCTTTCATACTTACTGCTAAAGGATAGTGAAAAAATAATTTTTTAGAAAGCAATAAAGAAGTGTCTGTCTCCCTTCCCTAAGATACACAGTACGGACTTTTTAATTTGTGTTTTCATAAGTGAGAGCCTTTAAAACATAACATTCATCCCAATGTTTCCATATTTAGAGCAATCCTTCATATTGTTTTTACTACGTAAATTTTTTCTTATTAAGCATGTTTAAAAAACGTAGAAAATGACTTTGATGAAAACCATGATCTGAAGAGCTGTTCTTTAAAACCCAGACAAGTCACACCTGTAACCCTTTACTTCCAAGCAGTGTTTCCTAGCTGCAAGTTCTGAATCCTACCTTCCATATAAAACTGATTGAAATTTTAAAAATAGATAGTGAAAGATTGAAATGATCTTGACAGAATTTACCAATGGTTTTCAAACAAACAATTTGAAAAGCTTAGGGTGATTTTTTGTTTGGGGTGTGTGTGTGTGTGTGTGTGTGTGTGTGTGTGTGTAATTGTAAAACAGTTTTTTGACATTAGCCTGACACAGTCATAACCTTCATTTTTGCAAATGGCTTTTAAACAATAAAGGGTGGTGTCATGTAAGCTCTCTGAATCCAGAGCTTAGCCCCTTCTCTTACTGACTGTGCAACTTGGGCAAGTCACTCATCTCCAGAGTCTCCTGCTCTGTAACGTAGAGTCCTGACAACTACCTCACAGCATTCTTCTATGTCCTGCAATTTATCCAAGCGCCCAGAACATAATGCTCAATACAAGGTGGCCGTTCTTAAAACTTGCACCTCCAATAATCAAATTTACAATGGGATAACTGTTCTCACATTAGGTAGAAAAAAGGCCAATTATACTTTAACCAGCATCTGTTTTTAAATGTCCAAATTATATAATGAAGGAATAAATAATAAGAATTTCCACTTGAAGTTTTGTTTACCAAATATCCCTGGACAAATACGGGGTTGTCTTTAAAAAGAAGAAAAGAAAGGAATGGTCCCAAAGAAAGGCAGCATGGTGCAGATTTTCTAATTAAAAAGAGGATTGGGGATTGGCTACGAACTGTTTCCTGTGGCCACCAAAGCTGTAGACTAGATATCATTGAGACTCCTGTTTCTATGACCTGATTCTTCCTCAGGATTCTTCCTGAATCATGCCCCATGAATGCTTCCTTGGATATGTGAAGAGAGAAAAGCTTCTTCTCAATTTTCCCTCTAAACTTCCAATAAGAGCATTTCTTTGAACAACAAAAAAGCAACATGGGGAATGATTGCCAAACCCACAACCACCACATTTCCTTTAAACAGAACTCTTTCCAGGCCACAAAGTGCAGAGCCTCAGGGTTGACCCATGACTGGTCTAAGCCAGTTTTGACTACCCCACTCCTCTTGGCCAGTCATTGGTCTAGGGCAATGGTTCTCAATGCAGGCAATTATACACATGCACACACACACACTCACACATTCACGCCCTCACACACATGCACAGGACATGGGCAATTTCTGAAGACATTTTTGTGTTGTCATAACTGGAAATATGTCCCTGGCATCTAGCGAGTAGAGGTCACGGATGCTGCTAAGTGTTCTGCCATGCCCAGGGCAGCCCCTACAGTGGAGAATTAGCTGGCCTGAAATGTCAACAAAGCTGAGCTTGAGAAACGCTGGTCTAGGAATTGACACATGGCACAGTCTGGACAATGAAATGTGACAGGAAGGAGGTGGGGGAAGCTGTGGAATATAATTTTCCTCCTGAAAAAAGGAAATACATTTTTGCTCCACCTTCTCCTTTTCTTTTTAGAATGCTGGGGTGTGAAGATGTGATGCTTGGAACCACTGCAACTATCTTGGGACGCCAACAGGAGATATCACCAACGTGACAAGGATCTTTGAGCCCCTGTATCAACCTAGAACTACTTGACTCCAAACTTCTTGAAAATTAATTGCTTTTACTTTTAAAACTACTGTTAGTTGTTTTTTGTCGTTGTTATTTGTTCTTTTTTTGTTTTTTTTTTACTTGAAAGTATCATAATTGTTACATCTACTGTGGTATATAATTTTCCCATAAAAGGTCCACATTAGGTTAACTAGAAACCAGCAAAACATTTCTGAAATTCAGATATTGCTCAGTGAGCTGGGTTTAGTCACTAGCTAAGTGTCTTGCTTCTTGCACAAAGCCCCTCACAGCAAGTGAATGTTAATTTATGCCCCTAAAGAATGACAAATGACTTTAAATCATGGCTCATGAAAACTGAAAACCATGAAGCCATCCTGTTTTAGTTAAAATTCAAGCTCTGCCACCTAGCAGATGTGTGATCCCAGGTAACTTTACTTCTCTGCTTCTTCATCTATATAATGGGGATAACAGCGGTGTCCTTAGAGGTTAAATTAGTTATTACATTTAAAAAAAATGCTTTGAATGAGTGTCTGGCACATGCTAAGCACTATGCTCATGTTATCGTTATTGCTGTTGTTATTATTAAATGTTGTATCTGAGCCGTGAGTCTGCTGAAGGATTTGCATATGTGAATCTTACCTGATCACATGGCCACCTGTCAAAAATTGAAATTGACAACCAAATGGGGATTTTGTGTGAGCTACTGATGGGGAAATGGATTCATAATACTCTGTCTAGTCTTGCCAAATTCCACCTTTGTGTAGGGGCACAGCCAGGTGGTTTGGGCAAACACGTCCCAGGACAACAGTGACGTGATGCTAGCAGATCCACTGCAGGTATGTCACTGGCTGGCAGAGGAGCTAATTTCAAGAGATGTGCCACTTTGTCATCCATGATCATTGACCCCTTCACTCTGCCAGGTGTGGACCCAGCTGGGTGGTTTAGCACTGTACATAGTTCAGCTTTAAATTTGCTCCTAACCCAGTCAAACCAACACCAGGACGGATATCATTAAATTCCCGGCTCCTACATGCTCTCTGCACAGAGTAGCCTCCCTTAGAGGGTTGCTGCCTTCCTCTCTGTCTTTAAAACCCTGTCTGCTGTCTGAACATCTGCATAATGGGGCTTTGGCTTGAGGCATGCTGGGATTTGCATCCAGCTCTGCAGTGAAGTTGCCCTGTGACCTTAGGCAAGTTACTGTATCTCCCTACATTTCCTCATCCTCAAATGGGGCTAGCGAGACCCCCTTTTATAGAATCACTGTGCATAAGCTAATAGTAAAAAGTCTCTAGCAAGGCTCTTAGCATAAGGCCAGCGCTTGATAAACGGTTGTGGCTGGTAGTAATTCTGTTTGGTTCTCTCCAATCCCTGTTCTCTTGTTTAATAACAAAATCAGTATTCTAGCATATTTGAGGGCTTGGTGCAAGTTGATTGCACTGAACTGTGCTGAACCTCAGCCAAATTTTATGTTCCCTTTTCATAAATACCTGAGTGATACTTTAACCCAAGAAGGCAGAGAAAAAGCAATAGGACCCAGGAGGAGTCAGCTGAGAATCCACTGCTTTGTGTACTCAAAGTGGTGCTCCTACTGTCCCAGAGAATAAATTGTAACCTCTGCAGATCTGTTCTTTTTTATAGACTCCAAGCCCCACAGCTTGACAAACACTTTAATTGGTTGCCAGGTCTCCCTGGGCAAAAGTAGTCCTATGCATGATGAGGTTTCCTATCTTGTGTAAATGTTCCAGAACTTGGCACCAACATGTCTATTTTCAGCCTTCCTGGAAGGAACCAGCCCCTTTCTCCATCTGTCCCAGGCCACAGGGTACACACTTGTCCCAGCCTTGAGACAAAAGCACCAGCAAGTATTCATTTACATCCCTCCTTCCAGTGCTTCTCCAAGTAAGTGGTACCCGTCGCACTGGGGAATCTGCAGGATGACTTTGGACAGTGCATAATCTTTTCAATATGAAATTCCTTTTAAACTGAACGTTGATTTTTTTTAAGTGTAAAAATACTCAACGTAATGCAAATGGATTTTATAGTGAGTTAATTTTAAGTACAAACAATGTAATTTTAAGCAACTTTCTTTGTAGCTGACATTGATGGAGTGTTTAGTACATTCCAGGTACAGCTGTGCAGGCACCATCCCCACTGCCCTCCATGGTAGGTGCTTCTGTTATTCTCACTTTACAGATGAGAAAAGTGAGGCTCAGAGAGGTTAGGTACCTTCTCACTTATTGTATTGGACCTGCCTTGATTTCTATGCTATTCTGTTCTGTTGATACATTCACTTTAAATTGTCAATTTTTGAAACGAGACGCCAATGCAACAGAAGGTCTGGTATTGGCCCCGCAATCTGTACATTTACCCCAACAAGTGTTCATGCAGCTCTCAAGGTTATCTCTGCGATCCTCAGAGCTGGATGATCTCTACAACCCCTTCCACCTGGAAAAGGTAGCAGCAAATGTCATTTCTTGAGCACAACGTGTGCTGGACACTAAACTAGGCATTTCTATTTGTACCTTTAGCCAGTCCTCTCTCCCGATAGTGTTATTTTCTCCATTGCAGAGACGGGAAAAGTGAGGTTGACTCTTACACAGAGTCCTGGCTCTCACGTGGCTGAGTCAGGACTCAAACCCAGTTCTGTTTTTCTCCAAAGCCTATGCTATTATTTTCTATGATGTAATGCTTTGAAAATGTGGCTAATAATACCTGTTTTTTCTACCTCTTAAGGTGGTTATAAAGATCAAAGATAATCATGTATGTTAAAGTAGTTTATAGTGTCTATGATGCCATATTTAATCATTCAACCAATATTTAGTTGAATCATGACATTCCCCAACTAAAACCTTACACTGGCTCCTTTCTCACTAGAGGTAAAGCCACAGGGAGTGGACCAGAAGTCCTGCCACCGGCTGGCTCTCATTCTTTGCTACTTTCACTCTCTGCTCACCAACCACTCCAGCCTCCTTGACCTCCTCAAACACACAAAGCATACTCTGGCCTCAGGGCCTTTGCACTTGCTCTGCCTGGAAGGCTTTTCCCTCACATATTCACATGGTTTACTCTCTTATCATCTAGGGTCTTTGCTTAAATTTTCAGTAAGGCCTTCCTTAACCTCCCCAGGTAAAACTGCAACCTTTATCAACCCTCCAACCTCCTACTCTTTCTCTCTGGTTTATTTTTCTCCAAAGTACTTATCACTATGGAACACACTATATATGTGATTGCTTGATCTCCCTCCACTTAGAACATAAGCTCCTTGAGGTGAGGGACTTCTGTCTGTTATGTCTCAACTACTTACAATGGTACTGAACCTAGAGTAAGTACTCAATAAATAGATGTGGAAAATGCATTGAACATTCTTATTTGCGAAGCATGGTGCCAGGTGCTGGGGAGTCACAGATGAAGCTCGTAGACTCAGTCTTGGCCTTCCTGTAGCTTATTAAAGGATTCATTCCTGACTTTTCTTTGACATTCAGTTTATTTCTGGATTCTTAAATGCAAAAGCACAATATGTAAATATATGTAACCTGAATAAATCTCTGTTTCAGCTTTCTCACACTGACAAAAACAAAGCCTAGAAGTGCAGCCCCCAAAATGTCTACAGTACTGGTCCTTCCCTGTCCCTACCTCAGTCCCAGAATTTCCCCTTTTTCCTTCCAGGAAAAGCCCCAGATTCTTTTGGCTTCTACCCAGCTCTCCTTCCCCCAGGGAAACCAGAATTCAGCTGAAATTCAACAACGGTAAACACTTGACTTTTTTCCTCTGGGGATATGGCGTCTTAGTCACCCCATAAACATTTAATTTTATTTAGCCATATTTTATAAACTGGCACATTATCAGAGCTGTCTCTGTTGCCTCAAGTGCCACTGTTTGAATGTACCCATAATGCCTCTTAATTTTATGTCACTCTTTGTCTCTAGTAAAATGTGGGATTATACAAGAGAATCTAGGAAAGGCAGATGCTGGATGTGTTAGGCAGGAGGGCCTGTAGAAATCCCTCAGTGGAGGAAATATATGCTTGTTCAAGTGCAGTGTCTTTCTCAAGGGGTGCTCCTCTAATGACATGCACCGGTGGCCTTGGCGACTTTGTTGACTACCCTCACCCCACCTCATCCCCATACAAGAGAGTGATTCTGTTAATCTGGGGTGGGGCCCTGGAGTTAGCATTTTAATTTTTCTTTGCGATATTAATGTATAGAAAAGTACAAATAAGTGTCCCCCACACACACCCATGCAACCAGCCATATTGCCCGCACCCCAGAAGTTCTTCGTGTTCCCATTGTCACGATCTCTCTCCAACAGTTACTATTAGCCTCACTTATAACCCATAGGTTAGTTTTGCTAGTTTTTGTGCTTATATAAATGGAAACATATACTACATACTCTTTGGTGTTTGGTCTCTTTTGCTCAACATTGTTATTTGTGAGATTCATCCACATTGTTGCAATTTATTCATTTTCATTGTTGTATAGAGTTTTAATGTTAACATACCACAATTTAAAAAATTTTATTCTGAGACTGATGATAGACATTTAGATAGATTTTAGTTTTCAGCTATTATGAATTGTGCTGCTATGACCATTTTAGTACATGTCTAGTACATGTGCCCACAATTCTGTTGGTGGTATTATCTAGGAGTGGAATTGCTGGGGCAAACCAGCATTTTTAGCAAGCAACTCAGGAGATGCTGAAATTTAAAAACTATGAATAGACAACCAAGCAAGTACTATTTCCCAATTTGGCTTGAATTGTGTACTTCAAAACAAAAGATGTGCACTGCCCTCAAAAACCTTACAGTCTCATTGAGAAAACAAAACAGACTCACAAAGCACATATTGAAGCAAACACTGTAGAGAAAATAACTCAGGGACTCAATCCAGATGTCTGTTCCAGTTTGGAGCAATATACACATACATAGAGCAGAGTTGCAAATTGGCTTCTTATTGGAAAGACTCTGGGTTTTGTTTGGCATAAACTATGTTTCAAAAATCAAGAAATGTCATAAAAAGTCTGTATTTCTGATTTCTGTTCAAAAATTAAACTCCAACAGCACTGGGTCCTCATTCCTACCTGGCAGCGTGTGGCTGGAGCTGAGCCACAGCTGTCCCCTTTGTGGGACATGTGGTCTGCCAGCCACCGGACTCCCCACCCATCCCTGTCCTCTCATTCTGGCCTGCTCCCCTCATTTACATTAGCTGCCTGACTCCCATGGGCATTTGGCGTCCCAGTAACTAATATAGAAAATGACATTTTCCCATACAATATTTGAATTAATCTTCACAAGAATCCATAAGATCATACCAATTTGGAAGCGGAGGGAAACTGAGGCTCCAAGGGTAATTGAACAAAACAGCCAACTAATTAGGCAAAAAAAAAAAAAAATGATTGAACAGTTGCAAAACTAGCAAGTGGTGGCCTTCTATTTTCTAACCAAGGGGATATTTTGAGTAGTATTTAAAAATTGAGTGTATTTTTTTAATGTTAAGTGATAAATAAATCAAGGCATGTGTAATAATATGTTCATAATAACGTTCAGGGAATTTTTTTTTTTTTTTTTTAAGTATCAGTGGTGAGAAAAAGTTCTGTGGACTAAAATGATCGCAGACGTGTTTGTGGGGGAAGACGTGTGATGTCATCTGGGCCTTGACCAATGACTGTGAGGACCGGGAGTGACGGCATTCTGAGCAGCGGCTGGGCTGGAGCGAAGGTCAGGAGTCACGAATGAGCAGATGGGGAGGAGGTAGGAATGGACTAGAGACAGGCTCAGAGGCGGATGGAGAATTAGCCTCCTTACACGGGTAGCTGTGTTGCCTTGGGCAAACGTCTTCACCTTGCTGAGGCTCTGGGGCCCCTTAAAGTTCTCTACCTCACCTGGTTTGGAGAGGACTAAAGGAAATTCTGTAAGCAGAGTTGGTTGAGGTTTATTCATCCTCATTAGGATGAATAGCACAGTCCTGACACTGGCAACCACACAAGAAGTAATAGCTAGTGTGCTATTTCCATCATGATGTTGATGGTGAGCACGCTAGAGTGGAGCTCAAAGGGGAGAACTGAGGGACTCCCCAGGGGTTTGATCTAGCAGCCAGGAAGACCTCCATCCTTACACCATGCCCCCTCAACCCAACCTTGTCCAAACCTCCCTTTTCCTCCCCTGCAGGGGCAGGGTTTGCTTTATCAGAACTATCTTCTTCAACTTTCCTCTTTAATTTACTCTTAAAGTCACTGCCAAGAAGCATCATCCATTTCACAGAAAATGTTCAGTAGCAAAGCCTTCCCTAGATGCCCCCACATCAGGTCTAGTCCTGTGGTTCGTGCGTGCGCTTTGATGCTTAGGAAGGAAGGTAGAGGTATTGTGGAATTTGTGTGAGTGGTAGGACCTGACATGGGTTTGATTCCATGTACGTCTTCCTACCATGTGGCCTTGGGCAAGCCAGTCCACCTCTCCCAGTTTCAAATTTCATTATCTGAAAAATGGGAGAAATAGTACCCACCACACAGTGTGACTGTAAAGGTTCAAGGTAAATATATAAAGTGACTGCCACGTAGTAGGTGCTCAGTTATTGTCTCTTGTTATTGTAGTGCAAGGTCTTTATTAGAAGAGCCTATGAATTCACATACTTAATTCTGGGGAGCCGGTCTGGGCACAGATCACAACACTATGAACACATTAGGATCTCAATCATATTAGTTGGTTTTCTAGTCTCAGCGCTGTTATTTAAAAAGCTGTGTGAACTTGAGCAAGTCCTTTAATTCTTTTAGGTCTCAATTTCTACATCTATAAAATAGGGGACTGCAGGAGGTGACCCTGAAAATCCACTCAAGAACTAAGGTTTAAAAAAAAAAAAATCTATGTCTGTGATTGACGGCTGACAATTTCACATCCTTCTACTTCTTGTGTCTGCCCTGTATACAGTTCCCACCCTCTTTCTGGTGGTGACAAACCAGACATCACTTCCACTGAACACAGAGGTGAGCACATGATTCATATGTCACCTCCTTGACTAATGATTGGCCCATGAGGTGGGGATGTAATTCAATTAGGTCAATCAGGGTTCTTCCCTAGGCTTTTTATAACTAAAGCAAAGTGAGAGAGACAGACAGATGGACAATCTTGGGTCGCTGATTTTTGTAAAATCAGACAGGGCTTTTTTCCGCATTCTGTGCTATGCGAAGAAAATCTTTCTGCTTTAGGAGACAAGGAGGTGACAGTCAGAGCAAAACAGAGCTGAGAGAGGGAAATGGAGCAGCCAGATGAACATCCGAGGTCAGCACCCGAGGCCTTGGACTCAGCCCTTTGGAGGCCTGCTCCTTCCTTGTCTTCCACGCACTGGACCAAATAACCCTTGTTTGTGCTTAAGCTGCGCGAAGAGTATTTGCCGTTGTAACACAAAGTACCCTTGTACTCTGTCACAATCATGTAAAAAATATAGATCTAGAATACTAGGAGTACCCAGGGATCACAATAAAGGGACATCTACAGTCAGAAAGTCTTTTCTTCACCCTGCTGTCCCCACAGTCACCCTCTACACACACGGAGTTGAGAGCTCAGTCTTGATCTTTTGAAAGAATGGGTACAGGTGCTCCTGAGATCTTCCCAAAGTTTATGGTTTTGAAAGCCAGTTGTCACATTCTGGCTTCCCACTCGCTGGAATCATTACCAAATGCTCAGAGACACAACGGCCAATTATAACACCTCAGTTAGTATCCAGCCCAATAAAGAAAGTGTGCAGAAAATGCTGTGGAAGCTGGCAGGAAGGGTAGCCAGGGCAGCACGGCTAGTGCTCTTCCCACTGGGTGCTGGCCTGAGGGGCACGGGGAGAGGCTGCCCAGCCCTCAGGATGAGCTTGTCTTAAGACTTCTCTTCAGAGCAAATTATCTGCCAGGAAGAGCTGTCAGTGGGGCAAGGCCAGGTAGTGTGATGGAGTCATCATTAGGCAAAACAGGAAAAGAACTAAGATAAACATAGCAAGCAAATTTTGAAATGAAATTATCTCACCAATAAGAAGTTAGGAACATTAAGGAGGTTTCAGGGTTGCTTCCAAGACTCAGCTGTCACTGAGAACCTAGGTGTTTTCATGTCTTATCTCTGTCATCCTCTTTGTATTAATGATACAAAGTGACTACAGCTCCAACCGTCACATCTTTCCCCGAGAATGTCCGAAGACCAGAAGGAAGGGCAGTGTCTCTTCACGCATTATTTGTTTATATCAGGGAAAAAGTTCTTTTCTCCCAGGCATCCTCTTGTGCCCACTGGCTCTAGTTTCACAATCTGGTAAAGGAAATAAATTACCATGTTTTATTTAGATCAAAGTTTCTCAATCAGGGTACTACAGTCGTACGCCGCATAACGACATGTCAGTTGACAGACAATACACAGCGGTGGCCTGATAAAGTTACAATGGAGATGAAAAGTTCCTGTCAGCTAGTGACGTCTTAGCACATGCTTTACCGTGGGGTTTGTGGTGATGCTGGCATAAACAAACCTACTGTGCTGCCAGTCGTAGAAAAGCACAGCACATCAGTTATCTATGTAATTAAGTATATAATACTTGCTAATGACAGTAAATGACTATGTTACTGGTTTATGTATTTATCACACTTTTTATGGCTATTTTAGAGTGTACTCTTTCTACTCATTAAAAAAAGGTTACTGTAAAACAGTATGCCGTGTTACACCGGTGGCAGCCCCATATATCTCGAGTTTACTGCGTCTCTTGAATATATCATTTTCTCTTGTGCTTGACTTAGTCTTGTGTTGTTTTATAAATCTAGTGTAGCCTAAGTGTACAGTGTTTATAGAGTCTCCAGTAGTGGACAGTCACGTCCTCGGCCTTCACCTTTACTCACAGCTCACTCACTGACTCATCCAGAGCAACTGCCAGTCCTGCAGGCTCCATTCATGGTAAGTGCTCTATGCACAGGTATGATTTTTTATTTCTCGTACTATATTTTGACTGTACCTTTTCTATGTTTAGCTATGTTTAGATACACAATACTTACCATTGTGATACAACTGCCTACAGTATTCAGTACAGTGACACACTGTACAGGCCTGCAGCCCAGGAGCAACCGGCTCCACCACAAGCCTGGGTGTGCAGGCGGCTGCACCGTCTGGGTTCGTGTAAGTGCACTCTGTGATGTTTGCACAGCATATTTTTCAGAATATATCCTGTCATTAAGCAGTATGTGACCATGTGGACATTTTGGACAAGATAATTCTTTGTTGTGGGGGCTATCTTACACATTATACAAAGTTTAGACACATCCCTGGCCTCTACCCACCAGAGGCCTGTAGCAGCCTACTTGTCTTGATAATAAAATGTCTTCAGACATCGCCAAATGTCCCTTATGGGGCAAAATGTCCCCAGTTGAAAAACCACTGATGTATACTAATCAGCACTCAATCCTTTCTGGAGATGGAGAAAGGTCACCTTCCCAAAACACCTAGCAAATTCAATACCTGACACTGTCAGGTCCCGCCAGCAAGGAACAAAGCAGAGGGCTTGAGAAAAGCAGAGAAGGTGATTCTTGGGTCTGATTCAAATAAAGAATTGGGGAAAGAGCTAGAGGTACCCATTCTGGAAGTGAGAGGATTTCAGAGAAGAGACCGGTAACTGATACCAATGTTGGTACATTGGCCTACAGAGGGAAAGGTGGGTGGAATGAACATTTACAGAGGATCGATCTCCAATTGCCAGTCCTATGCTGGACTTTACATAGATTTCACTTTTAAACCTGAGTGTTCTGAGGTAAAGAGACTAAACTTTGGTTATTTAACTCCAAGAGGGTTATCACCAAGACGAATGGGTGAAGACTATAGGACACAGATTAACTTTTTCTTGTTCCAGGGACCCCTTTGGCATTCTGGAGAAGCCTAATGGATCCCTTCTTAGGATAATGTTTTGAGCTGCACAAAGCAGAATGTCAGTACATGTACTTGTTTCAGGAGAGTAAAAGGATGCCAGCGAGTTTCTTCTCACTGAGGACTTAGCAGGAGTAGTTGGGAACATCTGAGGGGAAATATCTGCTCCATACGAGTTTGGACTTTTAAAGCTCCCTCCAGCTGATTCCTTTTAATTCTTATTTTTCTGGTTATAAAACTAATGTACCTTGATTTTTTAAAATAAGAGAATACAGAAAAGCATAAAGAAAAAAATATCATTCATATCCCCATCACCCAGAAAAAATCACTATTGACATTTTAGTAGGTCTTTCGCACTTGTATATTTATATACATACATATTTATGCACAGAGCCATACACAGAGATAGACTTTTTTCACCAAAATGGAATCCTGCGTAATTATTTATAACCTGCTCTTGCTCATTTAGCAATTCAGGAATATTTTTATATGTTAGAAAATAGTTCTCTCGATGAGGGACAGAAAATTAGGGCCCACAAGCCAAATCGGGCCCTCTGCCTGTTTGAGTAAAGTTTTATTGGAGCACAACCATACACATTTGTTTACATATTGTTTATGGCTGCTTTCTCACTACAGTGGCAGAACTGAGTGGTTGTGACTGAGAAAATACGGCTCACGAGACTAAAATACTTATTACCTGACCCTTTACAGGAAAAGTTTGGGGACCCATGAGCTAGATCATGGGTTTTAAACCTGATGATTTATACATTTAGGTTAGGAAACAGATTGCATCTTTATTTTCACTGATTCTAACTGAAATTTAACATTTCTTCCAATGATTGATATAGGCAACAAATCAGTCATGTTAGCAGTACCTATGAATTTTAAGCTGTTACAGATATATTGATTTGTTTATATTTACCGCTACCTCAAAAGTACAACTATTAGACCTACCACTAGATCTCTTTATTTTATGCCTTTAAAAAGAAAAATCACATTTACTAATATATTACATTTTAAAAATATTTTGATAACTTATTTCCATGCAATCTGTTTCCTTTGTAATCCTGTGTATTCTGTTTTATACAGTTGAAAACGTTATTCTGAGAAGGAATTCATTAAGCTCCTCCAGATTGCTACAGGGTCCCATGGAACAAAAAAAAAGGTAAGAATTCCTAATCTAGCTCACTTTTAATGGTTGAATATTATTCCACTGTTATTTCTGTTTAGTCAATATGTATGGCTATTTCACTCTTATTAAAAATAATTTAAATCCCATGATATACACAGATCCTTGCATTTTTGTCCAGTTGTTTTCTTATGATAAATTCCTTAAGCTGAATTATTGGATCAATAATGATACATATTTTGTAAATTCCCTAATACCTGTTGCCAAATGTTTAATAATGATGATGATGATGGCGGTGGTGGTGATTTTGATGATGTGAACATAGTGCTTACTATGTGCCAGATGTTATTCTAAGCACTTTTCGTATAAAAATTCATTCAATCCTCTGAGGACCCTTATTGTCCCCTTTTACAGATGAACCTGAAAGAAAGAAGTAAACTCTCCCAGAGTCACACGGCTGCCTGGTGACAGAGCTTGGATTTGAACTCAGGCAGGAGAGCTTCACAGTTTTCAGTCTTCATGAGACACTGGGAAAACCCACTGCCAAGGGAGCTGAGATATGGGTGACAAGGAGGAGCCAGCTGGACAAGACCAAGCTGGGAGAGTATCCCAGGAAGAAGGCAACAAGATAGGAGGTACAGCGTGGCCAGTGCCCAGGGAATAAAGCTGAGAGTGGAGGAAGATGAGGGAAGGGGAAAGCCCAGGTCATGTAAGGCCCCAGGAAGCCATGGATGAGTGCTGAGCAAGGAAGTGATGTAACCTAACCAGAGCTGTGGAAATACACCTCCGACTGGTATAGAGACTATTCTCTGGGGGAGGGCAAGAACAGCAACAAGGAAACCCATTGGGAGGCTGTTGTGATGGTCCAGACTAGGGTAGGTATAGGCAGGTGATGCCTCGTCGTCATAGTCATGATACCTTTGAACATGAAGCCACCCACTACTTCTATGATGTATCCTCAATCTGTGCCTGTGATGGATCTTTGTCTACTGCCTTTCAAAATAGTTTTCTTTCTGAGGGATTGTAGTGTCTTGAAATATATATTTTAAACTCATCAGATAAATCTGTACTGTCTCGAACATCACTGTCCTATATAATGCAAACCACATATGTGATTTTAAATGTCCTGGTAGCCAGTTTAAATAAAATAGACACGGGTAACATTCATTTTAATAACATATTTTATCCTTAAACTTTATTTAGATATTTGACCCAATATATTAGGTGGGTGTCAAAGTAATTGCGGTTTAAAAGGTTAAAAATAATTGCAAAAACCGCAATTACTTTTGCACCAGCCTAATAGTATCATTTCAATATGTAATCAATATTAAAAATTATCAATGGGATATTTTGCACTCTTTTTTCTTTTGTGTACTAACCTTTCAATATCTGGTGTATTTTTTTACCCTTACAGCACATCTCAATTCTCTCCAAGAGCTTTTCATATTTTCACTGCAAAATATAAAGTGAAATACACTTTAAACTCATTTGATAAATTTGTCCTGTCTAGAACAGCATTGTCCAATAGAAATATAATAAGAATATATACGTAATTTTAAATGTTCTAGTATCCACTTTAAACAAACAAAAAGGAACAGGACTAGCCACATAGCAAGTTCTCAAAAGCCACATGTAGTAACTGACTACTGTATTGGACAGTGAGACTGTAGCACCATAAATTCCATTCGAAATAACAACAAAACATAAACTATTTAGAAATAATTTCAAGAAGCAATGTTAGAAGTTAGACATATATTTTAAAAAGCATTAGTTGGAAAATCTCTAAGGACTTGAAATGATTAATGGCTGCCTGGGGCTGACTGGTGTGATGGAGGAATTGAGGTGCATCTCCCAAATAGTATGGAGTTTATTACCTGAAAAGAAACTTCATAAAAATCGGTTGTGGTAGTGACTGCTCAGCTCTGTGAATATACAAAAACCATTGAATTGCACAATTATATAAATGGACCAATTGTGTAGCATTTGAATTATATCTCAGTGAAGCTTTCCCCTCCCTAAAACACATTTATCTAACCATCTAAGACCAGAACATGAGTCACGAAGCATGTGATATATGATACTGGAGAGTGTAAGACGGGAACGCAAAGGTGCTTTCCTGTGACCATGTGAGCTTCTGATCCCTCATCTGTTAACAGCACCTCCACAAGAGTAATTGAGATCATGTGATAACTCATGCTTTCATGTAAGAACTTACTGATCATCTACTATGCGCCAGGTATTAGTCCATGCTCCGATACAACAGTGCACAAAACACATTCATTCTCTGCTCTCAGAAAGCCTTTTCTAATGGAGAAGATCGGCAATAACTAAATAAATATAGTGGATGATGCTAAATGTTCAAAAAATAAATAAAACCAGGTAATGAAATAGCAAGAGGGGACACTATTATACATGCATAACAACACATAATACAGAAGGGTGCTATTCAGAGAAGGCCTCAATGACAGGTGGCATTAGATTGATTGGAAAAATAATATAAATGCGCAAGTTTTATCAACTGCATGATATTAAAGAATATTTATTACTACTGCTGATGAGAACCATACATGTATGTACTCTGCAAGACATAACTATAAATTTCAGATACTTCTTTATATCCACTATCATGTCTGTTATGAACTGAATTGTGTCTCCCCAAAATTCATACGTTGAATCTTTAACCCTCAATGTGACTGTATTTGGACATAGGGCCTGTAGGGAGGTAATTGGGTTTAATGAGGTGATAAGGGTGTGGCCCTGATCCAATATGACTGATGTCCTTGTAAGAACAGGAAGAGACACCAGGAGTGTGGTGCCCAGAGGAAAGGCCAAGTGGGAGCCAGCAAGAAGGTGTACATTTGCAAGCCAGAGAAAGAGACCTCAGGAGGAACCAGCTCTCCTGATACCGTGATCTCCGACTTCCATCCTCCAGAACTGTTGGGAAATTATTTTCTGTTTTTCAAGCTACCCAGTCCATAATATTTTGTGATGGCAACCCTAATGTGTCTTACTCTGAAAAAGTTTATGTATTAAACATAGGAATTCTATTTTTTGAAGGGTAGAAAACCTCACTTGTTTGGCCTTAGAAGCTACTTTAGATAGATAGATAGATAGATAGATAGATAGATAGATAGATAGATAGATAGATAGATAAAGTAGCTTCTAAGGCCAAACAAGTGAGGTTTTCTACCCTTCAATATATATATATATATATATATATATATATATATATATATATATATATATATATATTGTAAATAGTTCAATTTTCTTTTAGGGTGATTTCATAGTTTATAGTCTCTCAGATAACCAGCCGTGTCTTTGACATCCCAAACATATCAATAGAGAAAAGGACATCGGTTTTTCCCTTGCTCTTTTTCATTTGAAATTTAATTTCCTGTGTTTTCTCTCTTTCTCTGGGTGAAGATTTCTGGAGATTTGTCTATTTTACTATTTTTTAAGCTCATAGAATTATGTATCAATTGTATGGTTATTCTTTCTCAAATCTACTAATTTTTGTTCAAATGTTTATTTTTTTCTTCTATTTTCAATATGTATATTTTGTCATTTTGATATGTTTTTGTGATGAACACTTATCTCATTTATTTCTATTCTTTCTTTAGGTTTTATTCTATTCTTTAGGCTTTTGACTGTTCTGTCTTTGCTGTGGATTCTAACTTCTATCAGTATAAAATTATCTCCCTTGTCCTGTTAATGCTTTTAGTCTCAGAGTCTAAATTGTCAGAAAATAATTGTGCCACCTCTGCGTTCTTTTTGTTTGCATCTGCTGAAAAAACCTTATTCATCCTTTCATGTCTATTTTTTATTTTTAATTCCTTTTAGGTGTATATTTTGTCTTTGCTCTTTTAACTTTTGTCCATTAGTTGTGAAGAAAGTGTATTTTACTTTTTCTTTTGAGGAAAAACGCTGCACTGTTTCATGAGAACCATAAGTTGCTTTTGTAATCCTGCACAATTTAACTTACAGTTGGTGCAAATTCCTCTGATGTTTTGCATTTGATCACTTATCAAGGCTGGTTTCTATCTTTCTCGTAATTTTCGTAAGTATTTGAGTGGAAGTTTGCAGATACCGTGCCAGGGCCTACATTCAGATGCCATTTTAAATTAGAGTCTGCATGGCCAAGTATTCATGCTTCATGAGATAATAATGTAATAACTTCATCCATAAATAACTTTATAACTTAACCTAGGAATCAAGTCACTGCCGGGCAGGCGTGAACTCTAATCACACGCTCACCTCCGCCTCTTTCACTCAAGTAAGCCTGATCATGACAGGCAGATGAGGTAGCTATTCTAGATGAGGTGATCAGGAAGTGACATCTGAGCAGTGACCTAAAAGAAGTAAAGGAGCAGCCAGGGAGAGCTAGAGCAAAACGAGTCAGGAGGAGGGAGCCGCATTAGCACCAGGGCCCTAAGATGTGAACACTCCGCTGCCAGGAATGCACATTAACATTCGTTCCTCTTGTGACACTCAGTCAAGAGTCAAAGCCCTGGGCAGAAGTAGTCGAGTAGCTGCTCCTGGCTCCCGTGCTTCCTCCTGGCATCTAAAGGGACAAAGGGGACAATCTGTCATCTCTCCCTGGCTTCTAGAGTAGGAGATGGAACACATACAACTGGCAATTGCCCAAATTAGAAAGGGAGTAAGCTGCTGAACAAATAACGGTATCTACTACAGTTCACTCCTTTAGCTGCCCAACATGCCTTTCCAAACTTACATTTAAAAATATATATATTCCCAGCTAACATTATGAATCCAAATCCCATAGAACCATGAACATCTTCGCCCATTTCCCAGAAGAACGCAACACAAAGTCTCTTCAGATCCTGTGTCCACAGCTCCAAGTCCAAGATTTGTGCACGATAACCATTTCTCTAATTCTTTGGATCCCATCTCAATATTATGAAATCTTTGAAGTCAATTGCAAAGCTAACCACCATCACACATCCTATATAAAAATAGTAATGGGAAGAAAGAGAAAGAAAATTAACGAATACAAGCATATATAAATAATCATACATTTTATTTTAAAAACATATTAAAGGATACCATTTTCCAAAGTAATTGAGCCAATTTACATTGTCACAGGCACTATCTGGGAGTTTCTCTACAACCTTGTCAATATGTATTATTGTCTGTCTGTTTTATTACAGCCACTCTAGTGAGTGTGAGGGGTATCTCATTGTGGTTTTACTAATGCCCAATGACATTAACATCATATATATTTATTGGTCATCAATATATCTTCTTTGGCAAAACATCTATTCAAATCTTCTGGCCATTATTTAATTGGATTATTTTTGAATTGTAAGGATACTCTATCAGATAGATAATTTACAAATATTTTTCTTTTAGTATTTGGCTCATCGGTTCACTTTCTTAATGGTGCCATTTGAAATGTATGAATTGTTCATTTCATTGAAGTCCAATTTACCAATTTTTTTTTCTAAATTGTACTTTTTTTTTTCTTACTCATCTCCTCACCACTTTTGAATAAGACGTATTATAGTGGTCCATTCTTCTAATCTAGTATCTGCTTTTCAGGGTGAAAAATGAAACATTTTCTAATTAGTGCAGCCTAAGCATGCAGGTCAGTTGAGTTTTCCCTATGTATCACTTATTGTCTCTCTATACCTTCTATCTGATTTCCTGGATAACTTTGTGCCATTGGCTTAGTTCTGTAACACAAGGAAAATGCTGCCTTTTGAAAGCAAAGGTCAGACTTTGCATATTCAGCCCCACTGAACCTAAAATAACACAATGGAAAATGAAAGCCAGTAATATTTCAGAGCCCACCTATACAGCCGATAGTGTTGGAGTTGCTGCTCTAACACTTACTAGCAATAAGACCTTGGGCAAATTCTTTAGTGTCTCTAAACCACAGGTGGTCCTTGTATAAGATGGTAACAGTTATAGTTAGACCATGCTGCCCCTGTCCATTCTCCATAAATGTCAGTCATCATTGCTATTATAATAATTGCTATCATGAATATTTAACTAGGACCAGCAAGAAAGAACCCCAAAGTGTCAACTTTTAGAAACTTTTTTTGAATCCAGGTTTCCAGGATCCTTAGGAAATCAAAGATATTCCTTGCTACTCAATGTGGCCCCAGGACCAGCAGAATCAACATCACCTGGAAGCTTGCTAGAAACGCAGAATCTCAGGCTTCACCCCTATTGGCTCAAATGGAATCTGCATTTTAACAAGGTGTCCAGGTGATTATGTGCACATTACAGCTTGAAAAGCACCAGATTCTTCCAGGCTTGAGGGGAAATGTGAGCACCCTGCCTACTCATTTACCTCCTTCAACTCCACCATCATTTGACTACTGAACAGTCCTTCCTTATTTTAACAGGTGCTCTTCAAGGAGACCATGTTTTGGTCATGGCTTTCTTTACCTGAGTGAAGGAGGCCAGGGAGAGTCCTGTCTTATCTTAGAGATACCATTACAGTTAGTCAGTGTTTCTAGGAGGCCCTGTCCTGAGGGAGCTTTCTGTACCCTTTGAAGGAAAAGATAAACAATTAGCATAGACAAGATATGGATAGATAAGAAGTAGGAGGGCTAGTTTCACCTCCCCAGGAACCAATTAACAGGCTAGCAAAACCAGCTATCAAAGCTCTCAGTTAATCTTTTAAAGAGTCAACATCTGCTTAAACTGCTTAAACATGAAATGAAGTATGGCCCCTCGGAAGGGTATTTGTGGATTAGGGCTCTTCACCAAATTAGAGACTTTTCACCAGAGAAGGTCTTCTTTTCCAGTATAAATTAATAGAAAAGATAACATTTGAACCTCACTTGGCTGCCAAACTCATCGGTCCCCAAATCTTTGAAAACGCAGTGCCTGTAACTGGATAACAGAGTCCCTTCTCTTACTTTTTTGATTTAGAAGCCCCAAGGAAAACTGTGGGAAAAGTCACATCAGAAAATCGCATTCGGGATTCTGTTTTGCTAAGTCAAACTAGGACTTGCCCCGGAACTTCTCAGATCAAGGGGGAGAGGTAGAGAAGAGGGAGCATGTTAAACGGTAAGTTCTACACGCAGTGGAGCAAGGTCTCTCGAAGTGTTTCTTTTTCTTAGCCCTCCTCCCCCATATAAACAAATATTTAAAACACAGACCGGAGAATTGTAGCAACTGAGGCAGCACGCACAAAGGATTTAGGCGGGGAGAAGGCATCTAAACTGAATCTTGCAGGACAAATGAGTAAGACAGAAGGAGAGGAAAAGTGGTCAAGAAGACAATTTTTAAACTTGAGCTATAATTCACATACCATAAAAGTAATGCTTTTAAAGCGTACAGTCCAGTGTTTTTAGTATATTTATAAAGTTGTGCAACCATCACCACTATCTAAGTCCACAACATTCATCACTCCTAAAAGAATCCTAGTCCCATTAGCAGCCACTCCCCGTGCCCTCCTCCCCCAGCCCCTGGCAACTAAACTACTTTCTATAACAGGACAATTTTTAAGACAGAGAAAGAGCCAGATTGCAGGGTGATGAGGTAAATGTTCTTCAAAACTAGTCAGAATAGACCAAAGGTATCCTTCTACCTTGTTTTAAAACGTACTGGGATTGTGTTTATTCAGGTATGGTGATACTACTGGTTGAAAGTCCGTGTGTGGGCCTGAGACTTCAAAAACTCAAAACATCAGAGTTTCCAGTAAGAAAAGGTTTATTGATTGAGAAGGTGCCAACCAAGATGATGGGAGACCTAATCCACAAATCCATCTTGAGAAAGTACGGAGTTCAGACTTCTTTTACGTCAAGGGAAGGGAAAATAGGAGGGGATGTTTTTGTTGCTGTTTGTTTGTTGCTGTTTGTTTTTTTGTTTTTTTATTTTTTTTAGTTTCAAGTGCACAAAACTATGTAATAGTTAGAGAGGAGCTGTTTTTATAAAACTCAAGCCACAGGCTGAAATCCTCTAATGATTGGCCTGTCTGTATGCAAGACAAAGCAGAAGCTATTAGCCTGAGGGCCGTGGCTACAATACAGGTGTGAACAAGATGGAGTCAGAGGGCCTGAGCATCTTACTGTTACACTGCGGTCAACAGGTCAGGAGCTAGATGCCACTGAAAAGATAGTTTGTTGCTGACAGTTCTCAAGAGGAGGGTACGCCATGCCTTGCAGGGTTACATGGGGAAGCACCAGGTCGGTCAGGAGGCAGGAAGTGAGGGAAAGAAGGGCCAGATCCTTTGTCTTGGTCTTCTCCGGAAGAAATGGGCCAGTCTGGGTAGGCAAGCTGTGTGAGTGTGGGATTAGATAGTTTGAATAATTTCAGTGGGCTCTGGGCTGTAAGGATGGTCCCTCATTGTCCAGTACTTGGTTCTGGGGTGACTGAGGGCAGGGGATAGTGTGCCAGACTGCAGGAGACTGATAAAAGGAGAACAAGGGATTTGGCCTCAGGATTGATTGGGTTGCATATCAAAGTGTGCTCTTAGGAGTTTTGCTATCTCTAGGAATTAGCTAACCCAGGGAGGGGCAGTTCCTCCCTGGATCTGCCAGGCCCCAAGATGTTAAAACATCATAAGATGTAGAAAATAACATGATTACTACACACCAGTCAAGGTCATCAGCTGGTATACGCACCTTAGGAAATCAGACCAGTGTCTAATATAAAATGTTATCATTTTTGGTTCTACTTTCTTATTCATTTATTTTTGGTTCTGCTCTCTAAACTGAAATATTTTTAGCCTCGCTTTAAGTAACGACACGTATGAAATCGTGGATTTGATATGCTTAGTATATTTCCCAAGTAAATATTAGACATAACAAAATTACTTAAACCATGTCACACCACCAGTGTTTTGTGTGTCCCAGAATGGGAAATACTGATCTATCTAGTTCAACTTCTTTATTTTACGGAAGAGAAATATGAAGCCCAGAAAGGGCAGATGATTCACGCAAGGTCACTTTACTACTGTGGCAAATAAGAATTAAAACCCATCACACTTGACTCCCTACCCCAATGGCTTTCTCCTCTGCAGGATTCAAGTTCTACAGGTGCTAACAGAAAGCAAAGCAACCACTTTGAGTCACTTCTACCAGGAACTCCTTGTGTTACTCTAATTATTTCCTGGCCTAATCATCTGTTTAGAACTACCAAAGTCATTTGCATGAAACCAGAAGCACGTCTCTGGTATATTTCTGTGTTGTTCTTTACTTGCTACCTCAGCTTACTATGGAGAGGGAAGGTCTTCTCACCTGAACACCTGAACGTTCCAAAGACAGACACATCCCGTGCCATGAGAATTGGGCCAGGAGTGCCCATTGTAACCCTGTCCTCAAAAAGACTGGTTTAGCTCAAACATTCCAAAGATCAAAATTCAAAAAGGAAATGACATGAAAGCAAAACTGAAGAGAATGCCAAAGATGTAGTATTTAAGAGCACAGATGCAGGGTTTGAAATTTTATGTATAAATGCCCTAATATTTCACAAAGCAGGCACAGAATTTCATTAATATAATGCAGGACAAGAAACAATCTAGTGCACTTGGCAGGTTTTTCCACGAGGTATCTGTGGTCTTTTTAACATTAGTGAGAGCTGCCATTGCATCCTTGGTTTCCATCAGTTACAGATGTAGAGCCGCAGAACATGTAGAAGGCACTATGGTTCTCATTTTACAGTGAGGCTACCACCGTGAGAGAGGTGAGTAACGTGCCCAAAGCCAGGCTCATTGTAACCAGCAGACTCGGATGTTCACACAAGGCTGTCTGACCCCAGAACGGCGATGGTAGCCACGCTATTACATTGCTCCTGGGAAAGGGCTTCTCCCCCACAACAACAATTTTCTAGGAACTCATGTGCTTTGTGTCAGGACCCCTAACTCAAATTAAACCGCCTTGAAAATATTGAAAGGGTCAGATTTAGAACGATTCCTGGCACAGCTGTTCGAAATGAAACTGCTCCTGGGTCATTAAATGGAATGAATGCAACTCAGGTGGACCGGTTGTCGATATTAATGGGTTTCCTGTTACCCATTTCGGCTCTTACTCAATAGGAAGTTCATTAAGAATTACTAGGAGATCCTTGGCCCTTCCGCCACAAAGTTAGGAGAGAGTTTTGGGTGTCATTTCTTAATGAAATAATTACAAGTATAAGAACACATTATCAAATTAAGCGTTTGTTAAGCCTGTGTGGTCAGGGAGTGGGGTCACAGGAGAGACTGGTTTTTTGTGTGTGTGTTTTTTTAAGGTTTAGAAAATTTTTTGCCCCTCACCTTCTTTCCCCCTTCTTTGCTGCAACTGGTTCACCCTCAACTACTTCAGGCCGTTCTCCAATTCTTAAAACTGCTCAACTTCAGTACTAGGAAGAATGTTACCCACATCTAGTTCATCGTTCCTACCACCATGAGTATTGTGACACTAATAGGAATAATTCACGGCTGATATTTATAAGATATGATATATTTCTTGGCATGCATTATGTTAATGAAATTCTGTGTCTCCTTTGTAAAATATTAGGACATATATACATAAATTTTCAAAGTCTGCATCTAAGCTCAATAAATTAGAGTAAAGATAAGGCTATCCCTGTCAAAATATCACTTATATTCTAAAATGATTTCTTGATGGGGAGAGATAAAATGCTATAGCTAGAACATTGGAAACTTCCACAAACCTAAATTATGCCCATCAATGCCTGGCAGATGGGAATATTCTCTGTAAAGCATGTCATGGTGAAAACAATACTAAAGTTTAGAACCACTGTTCTTGCTCAATCCCCTCATTTAATAGACGAGGAAACTAAAGCTCAGAGAAGTTAGGTAACTTGATCAAGGCCACCCAGCTGGGTAGGGTCCATACCAGGACAAACAGCCAATGTTTCCATGTAGCACTGTCATGCAGGGTGTCATGCGGGGTCTCAGCTCCCACTCCCCACATAAGAATACAGGACATGGTGAGGCCAAAAAGGAACACCCACGGAGCCATAGGTAGGGGAGTCATACCACTATAGTCTCACGGGCGGCTGGGTTGGAGTCACAGGAGGCAGGAGCCACACAATCCACAACTTGCCGTCCACTTGTCTCTGCCACCCAACCTCACTTGCTAGCTGCAATCCGCCTCTCTGCAATCCATAACCCACACTCCGCCATGCCACACCACACCATGCCATGGCAGTTATATTAGTGACCAATGGCTCACTGGTTACAGCTGATGGCCAACTAGCAACAGATAATGGCCATCCAATCACAGTTGATGGCCATTTACTACCCGAACCAGCACCTTTCCACGTGAGGCCGAGAGCCTGGAAACTGCACTCCTGGCTCTGTCTCCACAAGCATGAAAATAGAACCATGGCCCAAAGAAAGATGAAGCTCAGGAGAGACCTGTCCACCGTTGGTTTCTAACGCCCTGAGCAGTGCTGCTCAGTAAAACTCAGTCACTCACTGATCTCTGTACTCGTTTTCTATTGTTGCCGTAAGTTTAGCAGCTTATTAAAATAACACAAATTTATCATCTTGCAGTTCTAGAGATCAGAAGCCTGACATGAGTCTCACCAAGCTAAAACTATGGTGCTGGCAGAGCCGTATTCCTTCCTGGAGGTTCTAGGGGAGTATTTATTTCCTTGATCTTTCAGGGTTTGGGGAAATTCAGTTCTTCAGTTTTAGAACCAGAAGTTCCAGGTTTTTTTGTTGACTGTAAACAGAGGGCCTAACAACACTGCATTCCTTGGCTCATCACCCTCTTCCTCTATCTTCAAAGCAATGGCAGGTCAAGTCCTTGTCATGTTGCAGCTCTGATTTTTCTCTCGTGGTCACATCGCTCTCTGACCACAACTGGGAAAGGTTCTCCATGTTAAGGATGCATGCAATTAAGTTGTGCCCATCTGGATAATCCAGGATCAACTTCCCATCTCCAAGTCCATACAGTCAATGGATCTGCAAAGTCCTTTTTGCCACATAAAGTAGCATATTCACGGATTCCAGGGATTAGGATGTGGACATTGCTGGGGGCCATTATTCTGCCTGTCAGTCCAATTCTTCTAGTACTGCACCACTACCCCAGAGAGATGTCAGGATGACCCTCCAGCTCTCCAAGTGCTTGACCGCCTTCCTTACACTCACTCCCACTGGATTAATTTCCTTCAAGGCACAAGATTAACTATATAACTTCTCTGTTCAAAGTAATGGATGGCGCCTCTTTGCCCAGTTCATTGACTCTAACGCCTCCACTTGGCTTTCAAGGCCTCACTGATGTAGCACTTGGTTCCAGGCTTTCTTTTGTTCATGTCACCACCATTCTCTTTTGCAACCCATTTTCTTCCACCAAAACGGAGCTCTCAGTCTACCCCACATGCATGAGACACAGTCTCACCTCTGTACCTTTACCCACATTATTTTCTTTCCTGTAATGTTATCTCATCTCTGAATTTTGTAATCCTAAAGTTTTCCAAACTCAACTCAAATGTCACCACTTCCTTGAAACCTTGCCTGTTTCCTCCACCATCATTAAGGCTAGAAATCAATTTTCCTTCTGATTTTTCATGGCCCTTGCTTATCCCTGTCTATTAACACTAAGCATGCTCTAGTTATCTATTGCTATAGGACAAACTATGCCAAACCTTAGTTGCTTGAAGCTACAATTTATTATATTTCATGATTCTCCGGGTCAAAAATTTAGTCAGAGCACAGACGGGATGGCATTTCTTTATTGCATGATTTCTGGATCCTGGGCTAATTTGACTGGAGTATTTCTCTTGCTCACTCTTTCCACAGTTTTTCCACATGCCTAGCTGGGATCTCAGGATAGTCGAGTGTTTTACATGGCAGCCGAGGGCTACTGTACACTAAAGAGAAGCTGCCAGTCCCTTCAAAGGCAGGCCTGGACCTGGCATACCGTTATTTCTCCTGCTTACTTTATTGTGCAGAGCAGTAACGCACTAGATTCGAGGGAAGAAGTGGACCCCATTATTCCATGGGAAGAGGATCAAAGAATTTGACGACATCTTTTAAATAACACAAATCATTTCCTAGGTACTTTGATAGGTGCCCGATCTTTTCTCCAAGACTGTTGTGTTCTGGAGTATGACTCATTTTGTAGCTCTGTGTGCCTAGCACGGTGCTTGACCCATGACAGGAACTCAATAGTTTTTGTTATATTAATGAATAAACATGTTTAGTAGGTTCTTCTTGCCAAAGGTAACCACATTTAATTTTACATTCTCTAGAGTGAAACAATGTTCGCAGGGGGCCTAGAATTTTTTTTTTAAGGACATCTAAAATTTTTTGAAAATGTACATATGTAAAATCTATGAACGTGTTCCTTAGGAGGCAGACTGTGGGCATTACACTGTAGCATTTATGATAGGAATTATGAGTAATCAATTTGGGGCTGTAGTGAACCAATCTTTCTAATTGGATTCCAATAAAACACCTGTTTTCTGTCAAACTCCAGCTCATGAGCCCACGAGTCACACAGAAACCCACTTCACTTCGATTTTCATTGTGACTTAATAGTTTATTTTGCTGACTCAATCAAAATTTAAATCTGTAATAACCAAATAGTTAAAGAGCTTACCGTTAAATTGGTCTTTATCAGCTCTCTGCTCCAAGGTTACATAGTATCAGCTTTTAGAAATTAAAACCCCCTCTTTAAATATACAAATTTTCTTCCAAAATGCATTTAACAGCATCTCTTCCAATTTTAACCATTTTGTATCATAAAAAACAAACTACCTTTCTTTTTTATAAGAAGAGTGTTGAAAAGGCTTTTCAGGTATAAAAAATAAATTTAATAAGAGTAGAAGATAATACAACAATAAGGCAATTCTAGTTTTATAAAGAGAAAATTATTAGAAGGCACTGTGAAGAAAGCACGGACTTGAAAGAGTGCCCTCCTGGGTACAAATCCTGGCTCTTCCACTTTCTAGCAAATTGCCTAATTGCTCTGAGCTTTTTTCTAATCTGCAAACCAGAGCTAATAATATTTAACTCATAGGGTTGTTGAAAGGATTAAATGGGCAATGAACATTTCTGGCACCTTATGAGTACTCATGAGTACTCAGTAGATGTTAGCTATTATTATCATTTTTATTCTTTTTGATGGTTTCTTAGTAAGGGTACTGTCCCTAAAGAACTCACATTCTAGGAATAAAGAAAATACAAAAAGCATGAAGAAAAAGAAGGAGGAAGAGGAGGAGAAGGGGATAGAGTGAAAGAAGGGGGAGGAGAGAGAGTGGAGGAGGGAAAAGGCATAAAATTATGAAAGATTCAGAAGACACAGGAGGGTGAAAGACATCAGTGAGATGCCTTGGGGGTACTAGTGGGCATCAGTGATTCTTTTCAAAGGATGCTGGCCCTGAAGTGTTTTGACTGAGAGACAGAATATACAAACGGACAATGTCAAGACCATACATGTCAATCGAATTCTGACAGTGTCTGCAGCAGCCACCCTGGGAAGCCAAACCACAGCCTCTGCAGTCATTGGCCCAGAACAGTTAAGTTTCAGTCAATGATTACCTACAGCTCTATATTTTGCCCCCACTTCCAGCTAAGAACTATTAATAATATGAGAAAGCAAAATATGCCCCAATCCAATCACGTGAGACGCCCTGCCTCTAGCTAGCCAAACTCTAGCTTCCCATGCAATAGCCTCCAATCAGAGCATACCTGAAGCCTTCCCTTTTTCTCGCTACAAAGCTTTCCCATCCCTGACAGCCTGAGAGTCTCCACCAAATGGAAGTGATAGTGGCTGACTCCCTCATATATTAGTTTCCTGGGGCTGCCATAACAGAAGACCACCAACTTGGTGGCTCAAAACAACAAGCTTATTCTCTCACCATTTTGGAGGCTAAAAGCCTGGAATCAAGGTGCTGGCAGGACCATAGTCTCTTAACTTCTCTTAACTTCTGCTGTTGAGGCTAATCCTTGGTGCCACTTGGCTTGTAGATGCATCACTCCAATCTCTGTCCCTATTGTCACATGTTCTCCCTGTGTGTCTCTGTCAGCTCTCTTCTTGTAAGGACACTAGTCATTAAGGGTCCAACCTACCCTAGTATGACCTCACCTTAACTTAATTCCATCTGCAATGACCCTGTTTCTAAATAAGGTCACATTGTGAGGTTTGGGAAAGGACATGAATTTTGGGGGGTAGGGGGAACACAATCCAACCCAATCTGTCATGTTATAAATAACCATGTGTTTCCATATGGCTTACAACAATAGCAGCAAAAGGTTGGCAAGTTGAGGCAAAACAACAGGGAAAGCATAGAGCAGGTAGCAAGGTAAGCTATCTGATATAACAAATAAACAGACTTCAAAGCTTAGTGGCTTTGCATACTAAGTTTATCCTCGTTTATATCACAGTTTATTGTGGGTGGCGGTGACTTACTTAGGGACCCAACCTCCTCCATCTTAGGCTCATTCCATTTCTCATGTTCTTGGCCTGAACTCAGTGAGACCACACCAATTCTAAAGGAGGCAGAAATGTGGCATAGCTGCATGCCCAGGCAGAAGAGGAGAACACATATTGGTGGTGGCCTGAAGCCCAATTGTGAAGAAGGAAAAGGCTCATCTCCTCTGTTCACACTCCCCTCCCCTTTCCTACAGCCAGATGTACCAGAAACCCAAAGCTGCAAGCTTTATGAAGGACTCCTTTGAAGGGCATCTTAAACTGTGCCCACCTCCTGGACCATCCTTCCTATGCTCTCCTTTATCAATATGACACTGAACTGTTCATGAAGGATAAAGGCATATTGTTTCTCTGAGGAGGCATTTACAATTTATCAAGAAATCTATATTTCCCCCAAAGGAATGAATCTCTAATGGTAAAAAGTCACAGGCTCAGAAGTAAGACTGTGAGGTAAGGGTTAGGGAAAAAGATCCATCCGGGAAGGCCCTTCTAATCACAGTGAGTAAAGACCTTCATTCTGTCCCTAAGCAATAGGCCAACCTAAGAGGGCAGAAGAGGCCCTGTCAGAAGAGGGTTAGTGGGCAAGTATTTGGACTTTAGAGCAACTCCAATTTAATCCCCAGCTTTGCCATTTTTACCAGCCATATGAAGTAACACATATTTCTTTAACATCTCTGATCCTTGGCTGCCTTCTCTATGAAATGGGGCAAAATAGAACCCACTTTGTTGGTTGCCTGAGAGAATTAAATGAGGTAAGACCCAAATTACACACTCAGTAAGTAAGTCATTGGTAACCAGTAAAAGTAGCTTACTTTTTTTTCCCCCAATGATGATGGAAATTAAATTTTAAAAATCCCCAATTCAGAGTATCTAAAAATCAAAATACATTGTCCAACACACACATCCTTTTGCTCCAGCACAGTGGGACCCCGTGGAGTTTGGAAACTCCAGCACAATAGGACCCTGCGGTCTTCATCTTTGTATCCCACTTCCCACCCATTCCCCTCGTCCATCAGCCTATTGCCTTGTATGTAATAAATGCTCCGTAGGAGCTCAATTAAAGCTCCAGGTGCTGAAAAACAAGAAAGTGATCCTTGACTCATTTTAATGAGTTCAATTAATGTGATGGATGAAACAGAGTTAATGCTTTGAAGAAAGCTGTGCTCTCTGTCAGAGAGAGAAGCAGATCCTCACTTTGGAACCTTGCATTCAGGCATTGCTGCTTTTGCCCCAGTGCTCACAGGATCCTTTGGGACTTTGTTGTCTGAAATAGACACGCAAAGCACACAGCATCCGTCACTCTGCCTCAGGATTCAGGCCTCTAGGGTAAAACCATGGCTATCATTTTTCTTTACTAAACTCCCCTCAGCCTGAGAATTTGGTATGGTCAAGTCCACATGGGAATAACACCACCTGGGACGTCGTGACTGTTCAGGGAATCAATCAGGTGTTTAGTGTTCATGGGGCCACACATCTTCCAATACTGAGATCCAGTCTCATCCAACCTTCAATCTGCAAGTGGAGGACAGAAGCCCCTCCCAATGTCCCCAATGTCCTCAGTGGGAATGAAAGAGAATGCTGCTCTCTCTTCAGTGTGGTTTAAGGAAAGCTTCCTTCCATGAAGTAGGGGCCCCATCTGTGCCCTTGGCTGACCTGAGGGCTTGAGGGGGAACTTCTCCTGTGATTGTAGGGCCCGTGGCTACTGCTCACCAAGCTTTAACAGCCCAAGCTTGTCCTTTCATGTATACGAGTATGCTAGTGCCAGTCTGTTAGGAGTCAGTTTTCGTCACACCCTGACGTTGTACAGCATTTAAGAGCTGCTTTGATGTCTTATTTATTTACATAAGAGCACATAATGAGCCCTGGGTGTTTAAGCTTTTCATAAGGAAATGTAGAAACCCTCAGTTTAGCCCAAAATGAAATTTTTGCTATCTAAATAGTAATTATACCTAGCCCTAAGAATTCTCTACATTATTCGATTATGACCATATTAATTCATATTTCATCCAAGCCCTTGGTATTTAGGAAATTCTATTCTATTCTATTCTAGACAAGACAAGTCAGGTTGTTGTTGGGTTTTTTGTTTTGTTTCGTTTTGTTTTTTCCCTAAGACCTATAACTCTTGTGGGCTGTGGCTGGGTAATACTTCATCTTTGTAGGCCCTGAGCTAAATATAATGAAAGGCTTGCTAGAGACCAATCTATACAAGGAATTATAAGTTGTAGTACTGAAGAATTTTGTCTAGTCATTTACCCAAGTACTCAACCTCTGACACGACATTTACTGTTTAGGCTCTGAAGAAACAGCAAAGAAGAAAACTGACAAGCTCTCTGCTGTCGTGTGGAACCTATATTCTAACAGAGGAAGAAGATATGCAATACGCAAATAAACTAATGGATGAACAAGAAAATCTTAGAATAGTAATAAGCATTATTGAGTAATTTTAAAAGGTGATGGGAGAGAGAGGAACAGGAGGAGGAAAGGGGCAACTTCAGCTAGAGTCTGAAAAGGCCCCTGAGAAGCCAGAGCTGAGCCATGTTTGAGGCACAAGATAGCGCTCCCCTGAGAAGATCTAAGACAGACGGTGGCAATCGATGGCCCATCACCAATCCCACCTGACATCAGTTTTTGTGCGGCCTGCCAGCTAAGAATGGGTCTTACATTTTCAAATGGTTGAAATAAAATCTAAAGTAGAAAATAGTTTGTGGCCCATACAAACAATACGAAATTTAAGTTGTAGGGTCCATCAAGGTTTATTGGCACAACGCAATGCCCACTCGCTTTCACATTGCATGCTGCTCCTTTCGTGCTGCTGTGACAGAGAGGAGCAGCTGCAACAGGATCTTATTGTGCCCTGACTCTAAAATACTTGTTTTCTAGCCTGTGCTAGCTCCTGGTCTAAGAGAAGAGCATTCAGATAGAGGGAACAGCACATGCTAAGTCACAGTACAAAGACCTGGAGAAGGGCAGGGAAGCTAGAGTAAGGGGGAAAAATGACTTCTGAGGGACTGCTGGAACAGAGACTACATCGAATGGACACAGGATATTTTCCTCATCTAATCATGTACTACCATATGTTATGGGCAATATACTTTGGCCTAACTCTATGCTAAACATTTCACATTTCAAAAAGCAAGGTCAATGTTTGCTCATTGTAATGGACAGAATGCTACCCATCCTCCTTGACAGGGTTCGCCTGGGGCTCATGAATCTTCCTCTTGCCTGCCACCTGCTCAGAGCAGTGGTTTACCAACTAGAGCAGAGGATCAGAACCCCAGCTCTGCTGCTTCCTAGCTGTGTGACCTTAACTTCTCTGTGCTGCAGTTTCTTTGTTTATAAAGTAGGGCTACTACTACCCATTCTAAGGATTTCTGTGAAAATTAAATGAGACAATACCCATAAATCATAGTAAGTTCTGCGATTAGCTGCTGCCATTATTATTACTATTATTAAACAAAAATGTCACTTGGCAAACGTAGATCCCGGCCCCACCTCCAGAGATCAGATTCAGTAAGTCTGGGGTGGGGCACAGGGATCTGTCACAAGGTGTATGAGCCGCACATTGAGAAATACTGCCTCAGAAAGACAGGTGTGGGGCCATCTGGCCTGGCAGCCTGACCTGGCCTAAAGCATCAATAAATTGCAACTATGTGTCTTTGAATGGGTAGAGAGTCTGGGGGTGTTCTTTGTTGCTGTTTTTTTGCCTATGCAAACCAAGCCTTAGGTTGAACAAAGAAATGGAGGTGGAGGTAAGGATGAGCATGAGGTGGGCCTCAAACTTATACCACTCTTCAAGAATAATATTCAGTGCTCTCCCATTGTAGGCAGGAGCCTGTGCAGAAAGCCGGGTATGGAAAGAGAGTTTTCTTTCCTATTTTCCTGTGAATCCAGGAATCTGTGTGTGTTTATTTCCACCCTTATCCTGTGGATGACTGTTGTAGTCCTTGCTTTGCACTTCCTGGGGGAGATATCACAAAGGGAGGCAGGGTTTCTCCCCACTCCTTTGCCCCTCCCCCCGTTAGTCAGAGCCACATGGACTAGGAAGGTAAGGCAGGATTGGTGTGAGGACTGTGACATCCAGGGAGCATACCTGCCCCAAAAGGGACAGCTTCTCCTCTCCAGCCAATTGTGGTCACACAGGAATGCAGACAGACAACGACCAAATATTCCTATTTTCCAAAAGAAGCCAAATATCCAAAATTTTTATGTAATATATTCCCATTAATAAATGTTGGCAAGTAATTCAATTCTTTTAAAACTGTATGTGGGCCAAACAAAATACATCTGCTGTCCTGAGCTAGCATGTGGGTGGGCCTTCAATGTGCAAATTCTGGTGGAGACTAAAGGATTCAAGCTGTGGGACCTGCATCTCCACCCGAACCCAAACCTGTGGACTGACTGAGGGGTAGGATCCACCCTAGGACCGTGGTTCTCAACCTTACGTATGCATTAAAATCACCTGGGGAGAGAAAAACCCTATGTGCAGGCTGCATGCCCCCAGAGAATATGCACCAGAATTGAGCTCCTTTACAAGATCAAGACCAAAGGGCGTGTTTGGAGAAGGAGATGGTCTTAGGCAGAGGGTACCCGGAAATCTGACAAACAGGCCAGGCTAGAAACTTTTGTGAAGGTGTAACTTTCTGTGCTTCCACCTTATCTATGAGGAATGGTTGTGTAAACAGTTATGAAGAGTTTGACATTATAAGTTTTGTCTTCCAATTTCCATCAGACGCCTAATTTTCACAGCCTAGTACAGCTTTATGAGGTGGGAGCGGTGGTGATGGTCATGGTTTTGGTGGTGGAAACAAGGGACAAGGGAAAGACATCTTGCCCCTCGTGCTCCCCTCCACTCAGGCTCCCCACCACGCAGAGAAGCTGCAGCCCCTGATGGAGCGGAAGCCTGGAGCTCCACGTGACAGACAACAGCCCAGAGGGAAGATTCTGCAGCACAGAGCTGCTGAGTCAGGCGGCCTCAGCTGCAGTGTCCAGGCACACCACCTCCTTCCCAAACATCCCGGAGGAAAATGACCCTTACAGCTGGGGTGGCTATGTGAGCTGGAGTGATGAATTCTGTTTCAATCTTCGGTATTAACCCAGAGTTTGGCCCATGGTGGGCTATAAATGCGTGTTGACAGAACTGGAGGAAAGAAAGAGAGGGAGAATGGAGAGAGAGAGAGAGAGAGAGAGAGAGAGAGAGAGAGAGAGAGAGTCAATGGTTGTCTTTATTGCCTTTCTGCCTTTTGAGGGCAATTCTTACTCTTCTCCTTCCCTCTCTATGAGCAAATGGGGAGTCTGTATGAGAACTGGGTCGACTAAACTTTTTTTCCCATCAGCTGCTGGGCTTTCCAGCAAGTTCATGAGTTGCCAGGGTGTTTTGTACAAAGGCTTCACTCACATATATTAATTGGCCTTTAACACACAGGAAGACACCAGTGAGTTTTTATAGTGTGTGGATGATTTTTGAACCAGGAACCAGATTCCTAGTTTTCCCTGCACCCACTCTTTCCCCTTTGAAGTCAACAGGAGCCCTGCTCAGGGTTTCTAGAAAGAAACAAGGATCTGGTCTAAATGAATTGTTAGGAAAATGTATTAAAGCACTAACATAAGATTAAGTTACCCAGAGAAAATACACTGTGGCCTGAAGAAATGCCATCTGAGGGGGGTCCTATGGTCAAAGTAAAGAAGAAAACTCATTTTAAAAATGCAATTAATGTGTTCAGTTGCCTCAGAGGAAATAAAGACCCATTGTCTTTTACATATTTAAAATATGAATTGCCAATTAATGATGTGATTGGCAAATTGCTCTACAATTAAAAACATAGAAATGTTGTCTGAAGCAATTAGAATAATTGTCATATGTTAATTATGGGTTGATGGATTTTGCATGCTCCCAGTAATTACCTTTTGAGTCTGAGCTTTTCTGAACAGAATCCAAATCCATAAAGACATTGATATAATAAGAACCGTCTTCCTTGTTGGTGCGTCTGCCATATTTTTAGTGTCTTTTAAGGTATGTAATTATTTTTAATTAGGTCTCCAGAAGAAATTTTCTTCATACATGTTTTACTAGGTCATCATCATTAACGAACCTTGTAACCAATCTGAAAGGAGAGTGGAGTAGAAAGCATACAGACTTGGAAGTCAGGCAAACTTCGGTTTAGATATTTACTAGTTGGGTACTTTGGGCAAATTGCTTAGCTTTTCTGGACCTTAGAGTAAAAGCAGGAAATATATATACCTGACAGGGTTGCTAGGAGGGTTATATGAGATAATATTTATGTATTGCCAAGTATGATGCATGATGCATAGCAGAGGCTCAATAAAAGTAGTTATTGTTTTTCTAGAAATAGCGGGGATAGTCTCTCCAGCGGGGATCTCCTCTCCACTATTTCATCATAGTGCGATGGGCACTAATGGATATTAAATCCTTGCAGTTACTATTCTCTCATGGAGGACTGTCATACGTGGCCATCCAGACTGTGCCCTGCACAGCATCTGGGGCAGTTGTTGATGTTGTAGTTGATGCAAGTCATGCCCCCTGGGGTTGTGCAGTGTACAAACTTCATACCTGTACGTGGCTGCTCTGCTTGCAACCAGGATCCTAAATTTAAATCCTTTTTAATCTTTGGTCCTCGGATAAGCATGTCCTATTTTTGTTCATTAGACCTCCTAGTTGGGCTTTTCCATTGGTATTGATCAGGGGTTAGCAGATTCCTACCTGAAGATCTAATCTGGTCTGCCGCCTGTTTTTGTAAATAAGATTTTATTGGAATGCAGTTATACCTGTTCATTTATGTGTTATCTACAGCTACTTTTTGAGCTGCAAGGACAGAGTAGAGTAGGTGCGACAAAGACTTATGGCCCACAAAGCTGAAAATGTTTACTATCTGGCCTTTACTGAGAAAGTTTGTTGAACCCTGGTATTGATGATTGTCTAGTCAAATATCTGTTTATCTTAATTCCAGAAAAAGTTAATGGCTGATGCCTGTTTTTCGTTTGTTTGTTTGTTTATTTTTCCCTCACTCCTGTTATATTACTGGGCCAGGAGGTGGGGTAGATGTTTTTCCTGATTCTCACTGCCGCTTTCAGACTATTCTCCTCCCTTCTTCCCCCAAATCCCTAGAGCTCTGAATCTCATGATTTTAGTTTCTGCCATCCACTCTCTGCTCCTTGTGGCAGTCATGTACTGGTCCCTGAAAAGTTTAGCTCCTAGCTCACTATCACTCTTTCAATAATCTTCCCACCCTGATTCTTGGTAATTTCCATAACTGTTTTCATAAATGATCTTCCCGTAATCCTGGCCTTTCAGATCTTGAATCAGATCATCTCCAGTGATTTTGCTTTCATTCAACCTTCAACACGTATTGACTGAGTGCCAGACCTCCCCCTTCTATGCTCTCAGCTATATCCCCAGCCTGGTCTTCACTAACTGCAGCAGCCCTTGCCCACTGAGGCCTCCCTGCTCACTTCCCCCAGCTCTGACTTCAATGATGGCCAACACTCCTGGACCCATTCCACTACCTTTTCACTGACCTTCATTCACCCCTTTCTGTCTGCATACCCCTTGCTGCCTAGCTTAAACATCAGGGCCTTTTGTTATAATTACTCCCTACCATGTATTTTCAAGTCTTCTTCTCTCTTCATCGCTCCACAATGCTTTTCTGGCAAAACCTCAGTCCTGGTTTTGTCCTGGTCTGGTACTGGACCATATTTGCACGAGAACTTGACTGAAGAAAAACATATAACCCTACTGACTGGTCTCACTTTAATTCATGCCCTCTAATCTTGAGTGGACATTTATGTTCCCTGGTAATTGTACTGCATTCCTCTTTTTCCCACTCTCATAGATGATTATTTCATCCATTCTCTTGGCTCATTCAACCTCTAACACCTCCACCCTATTCTCTCTCTCAACGATCTTGCCTCCTATTTCACTAAGGAAAAGAAGCAGAGAGAACATCCACCAGCTCCCACCACCAGAGGTACCTGCTTCTTGGCCATATAATCTGCCTCCCAGCTCGTTTAAGGTTCTGTGGTTCCAGCTAAGACCAGCCTCTCCATTTGTCCGCTAAACTCTGTCTCTTCTTCCCTATTCAAGAATATGGCTCCCACATCTCTCCCCTTCCCTTAGTACAGTATTGATTTTTCCCATTTTGTACAAGAATATTACAAATACCATGTTATTTCTCCCATCTCAAAGCAAAATAAAACAAACTCTTTTGATTCCATTTTCCTCTCCAACTACCACCCCATTTCTCTGTTCCCCTTTACAGAACAACTCCTCAAAAGTGCTATCTATCCTTATTGTGCCGAATTTTTATCTTCAGTCCTTTCTTTAACACTAATCATGCTTTTGTTACCTTTACTTCACCCAAAGTGCTCTCATCACATCACAAATGAAATCTACATTGCTAAATCCAACAGTCAGTTCTTACTGCTCACCTTGACCTTCCAAAAGTGTTTGACATAGTGGACTGTTCCTTCCACTTAGCTTCCAGATCACTGTGTTCTTCTGGTGAGAGGGAGGTTTGAGTCCTGGGAAAGAATCTTCTAGGAGACCCTGGGATACATTTGGGTTGGTTGTACTACGTACAGGAGGAGACTCCTTTTCATAGGAGCCTCATCATTATATGGCACACACTTCAGCTGAGATGAGATGGTCCTCTCCTTCCCATGATGCCTCGAGAAAGCCAGTGGCTGAGGGGATGATTGGTTGGAGGGGTGGAGGCAGGGAGAAGAGTTAGCCCTGATTTCACTCTTGTTCCCTGACTTATGAGCTTGTGACCTTGGCCAGGTTGCCTGTATATTCCAAGCCTCAGGTTTTTTAAATTTACAAAGCATAGATGGGAATGTCTATTGCATAGGTTTGTTGTAAAGCATAAATGAATTCATGTTAGAGAAATCCTGTGACCATAGTTGTAAATTCAATTGGCTGCCAGAGTGGGCAGGTAGAAATATAAATTAAGACAGTCAAGAGATGGCTACCTCCTAAAGGTGGGTCAAATTCAATCTTTGAAAAATAAACGCACCAGACCAATGAATCCCACCTGAAGGCCAAGTCTGACCCACCTTTTACCTGGATGGTGGCTGAAACATGGTAGGTGTTTGGTTAATATTAGATTTCTTTTGGAAACCCACCTCAATCAGTTAGTCTTCAGTCAGCAGCTACTGCTTTCATGCCTATGTCATTCATTCAGCACATCTGTCCTGAGCCCCCTCCATTGGAGGTGCTGTGTGAGAGAGGTGGTGGTCCCGGCCTCAGGCTCCATTTCTACTGTTAGAGAGCAGGTGTGAAACAGGCTGACAGATTTTGAAAATAACTGTGAATTGTGAAAAGTGTTAAAGAAGACTAAAGGATGAGATGAAAGAAAAAGTGAAGGAGGAGTTGGGAATCCACTCTAATAAAAAGAAAGTATTTGAGAATGATGGTTAGGAACTCGGGTTCTGGGGTCTGATTTCCTGGCTGTGTGACCTTAGGCAGGTTACTCATCCTTTCTGTGCCTCAGTGTTCCATTTTATAAAATGAGGATAATGATTGCTCCTACCTCTTAAGGTTATTGAGAGGATGAAAGGAGCTAATGCATTGAAAGCACCCAAGTCGTTCTTCCCTGATACATAATGAGTACTCAGTGGAGTTAGCTAGAGTGCCGGCAAAGGTTCTAGACGAGAATTAGGTAACTAGGGTTCCAATTAAGGTGACCAACTTGTCCTGAGTTGCCCAGAACTTTCCCTGTATTGGTGCTGGAAGCTGCATGACCTGGGAAATGCCTCAGTTCTGGGCAAATCTAGATAGTTGGTCGCCCTAGTTCTACTTCCAGCTACTAACAAGCTTTGTGATTTTTGAGGCCATCTTATTCCTTCTCTGGATCTGTAAAACGAGGAGGACAGAATAGATGGGTGTTTCTGAAACAGGTGCATGAAACTCGTTGTTACCACTTGGAATGCTAGGCCTCACCCCAGGGTTTCTGATCCAGCAGGTCTGGGGTGGGGCCTGACCCACCGCACTAGATGAACACAAAGGTCCATTTGTCTTCTAACAGTCTGTGATTCTATGATTGCCTCCTGTGACCTGCTTATGGTCTTCACAGGAAAATGAGGTTCATATGTTCAGTTAATCTTTTTTTTGACACTATTCATTGAACACCTGCTATTTACCAGGCACCCTTCTAGATGCTGGGTATCTAACAGTGAACAGAAGCATAAGATTGTAAACTCCTTGACTGCAGTGACTCAGCTAACTTGGTTTGCTGGCCTGCACGGCCCTGCCCCCCCCCCCCCCCATATTATATACCATGAAGACTCTTAACAGATGAGAGCTGGAGAAGAGTGCAATATAATGCATGAGGAAGCAGTAAGCTGTGCCTTGCCTGTCTTACACCCAGATGGCTACTGGGGAGGTGAATTAGCCTGTGCCCCCAAAATACAACCCCTACCACCCTCCCTCCCTACTAAACATACACACCCAAACTCTATATCTCAATGTCAGTTTTATGGCTGGGATTCCATTTTCTGAGATTCGTCCATTTGTCTCTTATGAAAAATTAATGTAAATACTTGAAGTCTTATCTGATAATTTCAGGAAGAATATGATAGAACTTGAATTATTTTATCCTTTCAATGATTTTGTTTGACTGCCAGCTAGATGGGAGAATCTACCTTTTATAAATAAGCAGATGCCCTGCATTTCTCTCATACCTATTTCCATGAGAGGAGGAAGGGCGCTTGTTTTGTGGCTGAAGAACCAGAATATTTATTACGCAAGAACTTTTGTTCAACTGCATCAGCCAGTTGGCATGTTGCGTTCAGTCAAGGGTCTGACGAACGTGTCAGGAAGGTCAACTGATAACACTATTATTTTGACACTCCCAGTGACAGGTTTATGTGATTAGATTTTATTCCTCCCGAAATCTACTCATGTTTTATTGCATGTCCACTTAACCATGCTTGTTGTCTCAGGTGTCTATGGCTGCATAACAAATCACCCCAAAATACAGTGGTTTAAAACATTTTTATTGGTTACCATTTTGTGGTTAAGAAATTTGGTCAAGGCCCCAGGAGGATGGCTTATCTCTGCACACATGATACCAGCTCGTTCATCCATATAGTTGAACTTAGCTAGTGGCTGCACTGGGCTTACAGACCCCAAATGGTTTCATTTTTATGTTTGGGGTTATGGTGCTGGCTCTTGGCTGAAATGCCCAATTTTTTCCCACACACAGCCTCTCTCTCTTCATGGTCTCTTATCCTCCAGGGTCTGTATGTCTAGGAGGAGTGTCTCAACTTCTTTACATGGCAGGGCAGGGTAGGAAGAGCGTGAGAATGAAAGCTGCCAGGCTCAGAACTGGCACAATGTCATTCTTACCACATTCTACTGGTCCAAGCAAGTCACAAGGCCATCCCTGATTCAAGGAGTGAGGGCACATATACTCCACCTCTTGATGGGAGAAATTGTTGGTGGTCATCTTTACAGGCAATTAATCTACATACTTGCCTTCTCTGAATCTTTGTGAGTACACTTCAGATAGAAAGAATAGTGTTTTTTAGGTGGGGTGGTCTGGTGACAAGACAAAGACTTTGATTTACAGCATCTAAATCCAAGAAGAGTGTCAGAACTCCCTCAGGTAAATGAGGATATGTGAATAGTTATCTAAAGAATGTAGTTCGTGGATAAGAATGCCAGCAAAAAGCACATAATATGTGTATGTCTATGTGTTTATGGTAAATTTGAAATGTGTCAAAAACCCAACTGTCCTATTGGAAACAAATACGACAAGCCATAAAGTTCTCAAATGCTTCTTGTTAGTCTGAATACATGTCAAAGAAAAAGAGAGTTGAACAGCAAAAGAGGGTTTTACCAAAATCTCATAGGGAGCAGATGTTTTGAATGCTCTTCAGTTAAGGGGCAATATGCCAAACATATGCTTGCCTATATTTTTGAAATTATTCTATTAAACCCCTGTGAAAATATGGAAAATGTAAATACACACACACAAGCACATAAAAATACATAAAGTGCAAAGAGTATGGTCTGTCCTCATGGCAGTGATGAGGGGACAGTTACAGCAGGTGAGTATGTGGGGTACATGTGGTGACCCAGTGCCTCATAATCTCTTTAAATGTGCAAACAAATCACCCACAGACCTCATTAAGAGGCAGATCCTGACTCAGTGGGTGTGGGGTGGGGGCAGAGATTCACATGTCTGACCAGCTGCAGATGGCATTGATGCTGAGGGTGCCCAGATTCAAAGGGCAGCTTGTGTAAGATGGGGGAGGGGTGCTTGATAAGCCCCCTTCCTTGTGGAGCACACAGGGCTTGGGCAACAAATGTTGCCTCTGTGCCTACCATGGGGCATGGGGCTGAAACTGTGCCAACAATAGGAATACCAAGATAGGGCTAAGACTCGGGCTCTCAACTTAATGAACTGCCAGTCTAGAAGGAGAGAACACAAAAATAATTCAACTAGAGAATTTCTTATCACTCACTCTCTAGTTGAATTATTTTTCAACTAGATTGTGGTGGATCAACTGTCAGTATAGGCTTTGGGTTCCTGATTCAACCTGTAACTAGGACGTGGCTTGGATAAACTGGTCAACCAGAGTCTAAGCATCTTTATCTATGAAATAACTTTACAGTACCTACCTCATGGAATTCTTATGTGACTTCTGTGAAATTAAGCCATAATGTGAAATAATGCCTAGTGCATAGTTAGTGCTCAGTACTTATTAACCATTATTATTATACAAGTGCTACTGTGCATGGTGAGGGAAAAGGCTAACATATTTATCTCAATTTTTTTTAGCATGTTAATTATAGAGGAAATTCTAGAACGCCATTAGCAAGTATGGAAAAGGAAAAAACTATGTCCATTCTCACAATATCCTTGAGAAACAAGTATGACACATCTCATAAGATACACACTCTATATAAAGTGTGTGTGACAATGGTTGAGTTGGAAGTTTGATTTAAGGTTCTGTTTATTCTTCACCCTGTGTGACCTTGACACAATCATTTAACCTCAGCTTTCACATCTATAAAGTGGGAACAATAACAACTGTCATATTGAAAGTTTATGAGGCTCAGATGTCATAATTGATCTTTGGTATCCACAGAGCTGGCTTGGAATCTTGGCCTTGTCACTTATTAGCTTGTGTGGGCTTGGGCATTTTTCTCAACTTCTACCTCGATGGAAAAAGTATATAAAGTATTCAGCCAAGTGACAGGTATATAATAAGTGCTCAGTAAATGATACCTGTTGTTATGATGTGATGTTGTTTTGAAAAAATAAGGTATGTGACTTCATGAAGATTATTATTATAAGTTATGATACATGTGCTGTTCTTTACATGCACAGAAGTGTCCCTTCTCATTTGTTGGCAGTAAGGCATACACTTTGTTTCCCACCCCTGTCCTCTTTTGGGTGTTGCTCCGAGTGACAATTGGAAAGGCAGCAGAGTAGGGGTGAGAAGTGCAGTCTCTGGTGATGATGTAATTGGTCCATCTCTCCATCACTGGAGCTAAGAGTCTGCCTATTAAACTACCATCGCACCAGAATCTCAGAATTTTGAAACGCTCATAGCTTTCATAAAATTTTTCTTTATCCTTTCAGTGAACCAGTTAACATTGCAAATTCACAAAGCCAGGGCAAATGTGCAGGTCCTAGTTTGTATCAGAAGGTGGATTCCAACGGTTTTTGGCCACGGTTCATGATGCTCTCTCTGAAGGGGGTAGGGACATGCGCAGGGTTGCAGTTGAGCTGAAAGCATTAGCCATTCTTGCTGTGGAAATGCAGCAGCTGCAGCTTGGCACTGGTTGGGCTTTACCCAATATTCCAATAGCCAGAGCTTGCACAATAAAACACACCTCTCCCTACCTCCACCAAAGAAAACTCTGGGAGTGGGCAACAGAGAAATCTCAGAATTATCTCTTCTTATGTTCCATCCCCGGACTCACTAGCTTCCTCCCTTACCTTCTCCACCAATCCATCTCTCTGACAAGATTATTGCGAGGAAGGAGTTAATGAGTACACAGCTTTATTTTCCTTGGAAGAGAGATACAAAACAGGCTCAAAGCAAGGCTGTCATCACCCTACAAGTCTCCAGGGATTTTATAGGTAATTATTAACTCTTTGTGGCATTCCTGAAAAAAAGAAAAGAAAAGAAAACCTCTATGCTGAAAGCACCTACTAAGATTTTTCATCTATAGCGTGTATATGAACTCAGTTTTTCCAGAGTTCAAATTCAATAACACCTTAAAAATAAGCCTTAGTATGTATAGCCCTAAACAGTTTATGGTCCCTTGCATCCTATATCAAAATGATCCTTCCTTAACTGTCTTAGCACTCAGGTTAGAAGTACCATTACTCTTGTTTCCATTTGAGAAAACTGAGGCTTAAAGAAAGGAAACGAGTGGGCAAAGACTTCATGGATACTAAAGCCTGGCCAGAGTCCAAGTCTTAATACTGCCCTGGTGCTCTTCTAATGTGTTGAACCTAAGTGAAATCTCTTCTAACAATAAGAACGCACCTCTGAATTCCAGCACTCTGTAAAAGCACCAATTATCACCACCCAGAGCTGTAACAAATTGCCACAATTTAGTCCCCTGGAATTTGTGATTTAAAAAAAAAATCCCTGCACTCAACCTCCTTTCTTGTTATTTTGTCATTTGCTTCTCTCCCCACTTGGTGATTTGGGGCTATTTAAATGTTGGGTTCCTCTCTTGCAGTGAGTTGAAGATGATTATCTGCTAAGGCTTCTGCATTTAAGAGAGACCTACAGTCATTCTCATTGGGGATTTGATTCCATGCTGACCCTGGAGTTCGGTCTCTGGTAGATTAAAACAAACTGGAAAACCAAAGTCTCTGTATGACCCCTTCAAGAAATAAGTAACTGATCAAAATTAAGAAATTGGCAGTGAAGGAAAATGGGGACCTGGAGGGCCCCTATCAACCATTGCTCTGTGCTGAATGGACAAAGACTGGTTATTTTATAAGCCGGGACATGGCCTCACTTAGAAACTGGCCATCGTTGTTGGTCAGAACTCTCTGATTTCAGGTTGTTGCCACGGAGGAATTCTCTCCTGAGCTCAGCATTGCTGCGCTCCAGCCACACTCTCCTTTCAATCACAAGCAGGTTATATGTGGGCAAACTTCCATACATGGTATGGGGAGCAGACATGACTTCATGCTCTGCTGTAGACGAGAGGAACTGCCAAGGCTCAGGCGCCCAGTCCCCCCAAGAGTTCCTCAGTTTTGGAATCCTCCTCTCTGGCAGCAGCGTGGTAACCAGCCTACAGGGGATGCTTTAGATTTGTGGGCACACCCTTACCTTGCGAATTCTTACACCTATCCTCCAGAACTCTCCTGTCCCTAAAAAGCATCGCATGAGTACACCCACAAGCATTTGGAAAACATTTGACAAAAAATATCCATTTTACGATACAAATAATGGAACAAACCTGAAGAATAATTTTAGGTCAGCAGCTCAAGTTCGATTTCTTTTTGGTGCATATGCTGTTTCATTGGTGGCAGGTGGGGGCTGGTGGAGGCGGCAAGGAGAATCTGACAGTTTTGTTTAAGGAAATGTTCATGGGCATTCTGCTTTAAATTGCTCTTTGGTGTTCTTTGGTCTTGGAAATTTTAAGAAACTGACATAGAGGACTTCATAAATTTGAGGTCCTTTAAATTCAATTTATCTGCTTATTATAGAGGACTTCATAAATTTGGGGTCCTTTCAATTCGATTTCTCTATTATTATTATTTTACCAAAAGGCATTACAACAAAGAGATGTATTTCTTCCTGTCCAGATGGAAGGTGTGTGTTCATGTGGATTACAAATGAAACATAAAAGCTGGTTAAAGCCCTGGATGGATTGGGTCAGGCGCAGCATTTTTCTGATAACATTTCTTGGGAATCATATTTGGATTGATTTACACACATATTTCATCACGGCTTTGGGCATCACTGCTGAGATGATGCAAAAGAAGAGAAAGAGGGCTAGGGAGGAGGAAAGAGAGCTGGAGATACGAGGCACCATTATCTGATAGCATAATGAATCAGAAGAAGGCGGAGGAGGAAAAAGAGGGCAAGGAGGAATGCGAAGAATAATAGCAATCACTTGATTACCAAGCCCAAACCCAGGTTTGGTTAAAGAAAAGAGGTGCTCTCATGGCTGAGGGAAAGTTTAACGTCCCAATTAAAGCAAACTCCTTGAAATGTGTTAAAAATGGAACAAAACTCTTTAACCATTTTTGCTTTTTCTTCCTGAGGAACATCTCCTCCCTTACGTTTCATAAAACAGAAGTCAGATTTCATTTGCTGGAGCAAATGTTTTTCAACAGACTCGACTTGCTTAATTTTCCTGACAATGTGTGCAGTTATAGAAACTTGCATACTCTTGGGAAGGAACATGAGACACCAGTAAACCAAAATGCCCAGAGGGGCAGCTATATATTACTGTGTTAATCTTTTCCTTTTTCCACTGTGTGTGTGTGTGTGTGTGTGTGTGTGTGCCCGTGCACGTCCCTCTCCCCCCCACCGCCTACCCCCCCACCCCCCTCCGTGGGCGCCTGCCTTACTGTTTCAATGCACTGTCATAACACTTGGCTACTATGTTCCAACCTTACTATAAGCGTCAGTGTTAGAAGCTTTGCAACAATTATTTCTCTTTGTACTCTCTTAGGAGTACTCCATCCATGGCTTCTTGAAAACTGGCTTTAAAAAACTGATTTAAACAAACAAAGAAACCCCTTTGTGGAAGGCTGGAGTATTTCCTGCAGTACCATTCAACTCACTAGGGCATGAGGTGGGGATAAGACTGGGAGTGTGTGCACCTTTGAGACTTGGTTTTTGCCATACACATTCATTTTGGTAACCAAGGATATATTGCCGGATTTAAGAGGTCAAAACAAGTCAGGAGCAGAAAAGAGCTTTTGGTTGTGCGAGGAGGAAGGCTGCCACCCCTAATGAAATAACTAAAGATGTCCCAATCAATAGGACATTTTTGAAGTTTTAAATCTGTGTCTTTGCTCCTAGAGGGCACTGGAAAACGGTGCAGATATGCTCTAACTCTAGATCTCCGGCCCTATTTGCAGCCTGGGAAGGAGGAAAGGAACCTTGGGGCCAGATAGCTCCAAAGCAGGGGCTTTACCCTCCTAACCAATTTTCTCTCCTAGACCCAAAGGACATAATCTTTACTCCTCTCTCCAGTCGGCTTTTGCCTTCTCCGCCAAGTCTGCACGTCCCCTTTAAGAGCTGGAGGACGTCTTTCCCTTTCTCCTCCCAGTCCCCCTCCTCCCCTCCGCCCTTCACACCTTGGGTGGGAAAAGAGCGCGGGGCGGGGTAGAAGTAGAGGGGGCGGGATCGTGGTGAGCGGTCCAATGGCCGTCCAGGCTGGCCGCCGTGAGACTACGGTAGCCAATGAGTAGAAGGTGGGGGGCGTGGCGGGCCGCCCTTGCAAAGCATCCAACGTGGGCCAGCAGGAGGCCGCGGGGTGCGGAGCCCAGGGGGGTGTGTGAAGGCGAGCGGCCGGGGGCGGGGCCTCGGGGACCGGCCCGGGCTGGGCGGCGGAGAGGCGAGCTGCGAGCGGCTGGCTGATTGTTAGGCTGCTCGGTCGGCGGGGCTCTCGCTGCGCGGAGGAGCCGTGTATTGCCCGGAACTGCGCGCGGGCGCGCGCTCTGCCTTGGGTGTCTGCACAGTGAGGCGCACGGGGTCCTTGGAGCAGTGCGGGGGTGGCCGCGCCGTCCAGCCGCGGGTCTACTGCTGGGCGCGAGGAAGATGCCCACGGGCGCAGAGCTCAGGCTGCGAGGCTGAGCGCCGTCCTTGCAGCGGCGGCGGCACTTGGCGTGCGCGAGAGCTCAGAAGCCGGCCAGGATCGTGGCGGGAGGACACGGAGCGCCGGCCGAGCACCCTTTGCCCGGATCTGTGGGGTTCGCAGCAAGCACTGGCGGGTCGGCCCGGATGGGCGCGGGGATCGCGGCCCCCTCCGCGCGCTGCGGAGCAGCCCGGGCACTGGGGGCCCGCTGAGTGCCGGAGTCGTCGCGGTGGGGAGAACTTGTGGCAGTGGCCATGCCCCGGTGCGGAGCCTAGTACGAAGCTGAGTACCCGCGGGCCCGCTTGCGCCCGCGGTCGTCCCGGACCTCACAGCCCCAGCGCCCGGAGTTCGCAGCGCGCTCCAGACAAGATGGCGCGTCCGGTCCGGGGAGCGCTCGGGGCCCCGCGCCGCTTGCCTTGTCCTCTCCTCCTGGGGTTGCTGCTGCTGCTTCGGCTGGAGCCGGCAACGGCCGAGGCCGGCCCGCGAGCGCCCTGCGCCGCCGCCTGCACTTGCGCTGGGGACTCGCTGGACTGCGGCGGGCGCGGGCTGGCGGCGCTGCCTGGGGACCTGCCTGCCTGGACGCGGAGCCTGTGAGTGCCGCTCTCCCCGCTCCCTGCGCCCCGGGCGCTGTCATTGGGGAAGGGGCGGCGGGGGTTCTTATCTGGGAACGGGGTGCGGGCCGAGTCGTGTGCGAGTGAAGTTGTGTGGCCTGGAAAACTTAGCGTGGATTGTGGTGGTGAGATCGTTCGTGGGGTCCGGAGGAGAGAGGGCGTGCGTGAGAAGTCTGCAGGAGGGAAGTGTGTGCCTCTTGAGGGTTTTGCAGGTGAGCGAGCCTGGGTCTTGAGAGTCTGGAGGAGAGAAGAGTGCCTTGGGTGGGGGGGGGGGGGCTGGAAGTCAGCGAATGTGGGTCATTGAAACCTGGAGGTGAGTGACGTGTGTAGGTTGTGAGGGCGATCTGGGAGTGACTGAGTGAGTGGGTGTCTGGTGTCTGGAGGTGAGAGAATGTGAATGAAAGTCTGGAGGCGAGGTGTTTGTGTGTGGGTGGAGAGTGGGAAACATCTGGAGGGGAGAGTGTGAGGAAGTCTGGGGGTCTGTATGTATGTGTTCCGTTTTTCCTATCCTGTAACCCAACTCTTTGGTGTCTGAGCATCTTGGCCTTCCTTCCAGTGGGTAATGAATGAAGGTGACTCTTGGCTCCAGTCTTGCATTTTCATTATTTATTAGTGAGAGTGTGTGTGTAGCCGTCTTTTCATCCCCCAGGACCGTGGTGGCCTGACTTGGCTCTCGCTGGGGCAGAAGGCAGCCTTCCCTGGAGGACCCCTGAGTAAGGGGGCTTTGAGAGTTCCTGGAAATCTGTGACTGCTGAGAGTTTGGCCTTTTCTGCCTGGTTTTAAGGAACTGTGTTCCAGACCATTCCTGTCTATTCCCTAGGGGCCCTCTTGGGCTTGATGATCCGGTGGGGTGCCCCCCCCCCCCAGTATTACCCCCGCCTCTGGTATTTCTCCTCTGTAAATGGTGCAAATTAGTTTTGGAGTAGTGCTACTTCAGGAGAGGGTGCCAGGGACTTGGTTGATTTAAGAGTTTGCTTCACCCAAAAGAGACTGTTTTCTGTGTTGTCAGGATTTTGGCCTATAGAACTTAGTGGGACACTAAGGATTTGGCAGGAAAAAATACATTAGACTTTTCTAAGTGTGGTAGACTATAACAGCTTTTAAAAACTTTTAAACAGCCTGGTCCACGAGTCAAAATCCTTTCCAGTTATCAGTAATTAGTGTCTCTGCAGAACTTTTAGTGCCTTCCAGAAAAAGCCTAGCTTGAGTATGCCTTTTCAGTTGAATTACTGGGTCTCTTTCCTTGCACATAGAAGAGGCACAGTAGTAACTTCAGGCATGAAAATCACAGTTTAAAAAAGAGAAACAAAACTGGTGACACAAGTTTTAACCAACACCTGTGGCATGATCTAAGAAAATGTGGTCTGGATATCAGGATGCTGGGGTGGGGGTGGAAAGAAGAGAATTCCTTTCTAATTCGAAGGTCCTGTGCTTCTGAAAATGGGGCCCAGATCTCTAACGTGGACCACATTACACATTGTGTGATGATCAAGTACTACAGAGTTCTGAAGCTGGACCCTTTAGTTATGGTTAGTTTTTCTCTTCCACATTCTGCTGCTTCTGTAGAATTCACTGACTTAGTGACAATCAGTGGTCATAGTGTGTGTTTTAACACAGGCAGTGGCTGTGTCAAGTCGTGGGACATAGAGCCCAGCACTGCCATTAGGTAGTATTTTATTTAGTCAGGTAGCCTGAAGTATTGTGCTTTTTCCTTTACATACACTTAAGGTTGTTTTTTAAAAACATGAAGTCATGTGGGCAGAATCAAAATAACTTCTTCAGTGTTCACCTGTTGGAAGAGTGATTCCCAGTGCCACGTGTCAGTGGCATTGTGGGGAAGGCTTTTAGTTCAGAGGTGGTGACTTCCTGGAGAGGGCAGGGTGTCCTCTTATTTGCACTTTCCTCTGGTCACACGATCCACTTTACCTTGCCCTTTAATTTTTGGGAACAAAACTACTGGTCATTTTTTGAGCTTTCTGTTGTCTAGTAGTAACATTTCACATGGCGTAAATACCTTTGAAATTACAGTCTTTTCTCTCATAGTTTGAGGATCAGTAAATACCAAACTGGGTGTTTTGAGCTTCAGTAGACTTGATTATACTGATTTTGGTGTTAATTGTTTAGATTTTAAGATATGAAGAGTGTGACTTCTGGCTAGTATGTGGCAATAGAGTGCTCAGTTTAAAGTGAATATGCTTTGAAAAATATTCGTGAAGTGTTTTTCTGATTAAAGAAAAAGCAAGCTATTTTTTTTTCTCTCTAGACTTCAGATTTCCCATTTAAGTCATTAGTCTTACTCTGAATTTTCCATCAGGATATTTATACCATTTATATTCCTGGCTATGATTCAGCAAGACTGTAGGGAGAAAGTCTCTGTATATAATATAATAAAACATGTAGTTTCACCAAGTTTACACCCTCTGAGTCTATTGTATCTAGAAAATGCTTTGACCTAAATTATAACCCCATGAACAAGATTTACTGCAGTAGTTCAATCAAGTTCAGGCTATGGATTTGAGACAGAAAGGGACCTGTGGCTTTATGGAACTTTTTTTTTTTTTTTTTTTTTTGACTTTTGTAAACAGTGTGTCTAATTTTGGAGTTGTTCCTAGGGCTAGCATAAGGAAAGTAAAACTTTGTAATAGGGAATGTAAATGCAATTTGAATAAAAGAAATGGAGTGGCGCTGGTAGAGGGGAAAATACGTTCATTCCTGGGGCCTGAGAATAACTTCTTCGGCACAATAACTTATAGTTGTAGTAGTTGAGCCATAACTGAGCCTGCCATCCCATTACGTAGGTGAGATTGGCATAGTCCAACCAGCACATTCATAAATAGCAGCAAGTACTGCCAAGCCTTATTCCAACTTCCCAGAACCTCAGAAGAAGTTGAACTTCTTAGAACTCAGATGTTTGCTTTCTTTGAAATGATTCTGCGAGCACGGCTTCAGAAGCTGGACGTACTAAATGCCATTTGCCTCAGACTCTTTCTTACCTGTGGCATGAGTTGAGCCCAGTTTTGCGAGCTTACCTGCCCTGGAGCTAAATGATGACGGCGGGGGAGGGGGGGGTGTTGTAATAGGGAGGAAGGGAGGCCCTGGAGGAAGCACAACCCTGGGGCTTTTTCTTAGTGTGGATGGAAGACAGCATGGCATTCAGAAGCAAGGACACTCACGGAAGGGCCACATGTGGTTATCCTGTGCCACATGAAACTAAATGTGTTGATTTTGGCCTCTTGCTATTACGCCTCGTTTTGTGTTTGCAGTACCAGACCTAGGTGCCTTAAATCAAACCTTGTTGGTTTGGCACATCAGTGATGCTTGTTACATTATACAGTAAACAAAGTGTAGTTGCCATTGTAGTTGTGAAGAAAAGAGGGCCTTTGTCTTTCCAATTTTACACCTGTGCTGGGAGTCTGAGGTGTGCAGGGTGCTGTGAATTAAGGCTTTGGGACATACTTCCCATCCTGTTTATGCAAATAAGATTTAAAGTGCTGATGGCCAAACTGTTCCAGGACCAGGACTTGTGTGTTTTTTGTTTTTTGTTTTAAAGTAGGTTATTGTCCAGAGGTCTTCCCTTCTGCCATTTCCTCTTTGTCTCTCCATCACTTAGCAAGGACTCAGGACACACTGAACGTCTTCCCACTTGTGGGGAGGGGCAAAGGGGGGTTTGGAATAGTGAGCGGTGTACACACGGTCATGGCGGAGGGAAAAGGGGGAAGGTGCGAGGGCTTTCAGAGTTGAGGGAGCTTTAGCTGGAGCTCGAGAGTCCTTTGCTTTGCAACAAGTGGCAGAAGCCTGGCTTTGCTTCCCCTCTATGTTGGACCACTGGCCTGTAACTAGTTCTCTGACACCTTTTTTGAGTAAGGGGAGGCCTCTGGCAAATAAAATTGGTTGCCTTGAGAGAAAGTCCCCCTGATAGGAAATTATGGCCATACATCTAATTTTTGAGTGCCCAGAGACACCCCTCCTGGGGGCCCAGTATAAACGGTCTGTGTTGGCACAGTGTCCATCTTGCCTTTCGGACACGTCAGAGCTGTTCTTGCCCTCTTTTTCAAGGGACTGTTTTAAAAAGAAGTGTGTTCATCTCTTTCCATAATTCTGTTTGTTTACTAGAGTTCCCAAACTTTGGCTTTTGGGGTGTATTGTCGGCAGTCATTTTCCGTCTCCAGAAAGATGAGGAGGATGCAGTGTAGTGTAATGAGAGCTGGTTCCTAGTGGGTGTCGGCCACCCCACTTTGCTCCTGGGCCTGAAGGTTTCCCTCCCTGCAGTGCTAATTCCTTGGCCTGGGTTCCCCAGGCAGCCTTCCCTGAGCATGTTGGGATGGCCTCCGGCTGACCTTTCTCTCCCCCAGACCCCGTGCTCACAATGAAAGGGCCTCCCCCACTTCGCAGAGGTGTCTCCTTGGTGCGGAGTCTTTTCAGCATCCTCCCTTTCAATGTGGCCTGGAATGTGAGAGAGAGCAGGACGTTTGTGGGACTCAGCAATGCACCTGGCCCAGTGTGTGCACCTGCTGAAGCCCTCAAGCTCTGTTCGCTGTGGAGGGCCAGAAGGAGGCGAAAATAGCCGGTGGTTATTTAAAGGTGACATCCACGGGCAAGGGACATGGAGAAAAGGGATTCGCTGAAAGTCACTATAAGCACTAAATATTGTTGACTGCCCCAGGTTTTTTTCCTTCTTTTTCTTATTTAAAACTCAAAGGGATTCCTCCGACTTACACCATCGGTTGAAGGACTTTAAGTTTCATGAGCAAGCCTAACTTCCAACTCTTTGTGAATGAGCTTGGTGACATTTACTCACTGGGGACCTTCCTCCTCCTCAGCAACTGCAATTTGAAACCCTGGGGGTCCTTTAAAAGCCTACATGACTCGGGGCTGTGTTAATATTCAGAGCTGTTTACAATGGATGCAGTTTCAAAGGCTGAAGGCATTGTCTTGAGACCGGAGGGAGGAGGGGTAGAAGAAAAATTCCCAGGCATAGGAGGAGAAATATTGAAAAATCCCCAATGTTCCCTGGCCTCTGGGAAATTCAGGGACCGTTAGTGGTGTGTTTTTAAATTATTTACGCACGACATTGAGCCTATGGGGTCCATTCCATCTGCCTCGTGGCTTCAGTTCGTGTTATGTCAGTAATGTGCTTGTCTCCTGCTTTGTTTTCAAGTGAAAGTGTGGGAGTCAGAAGCTCAGATCTGGTCTTATCTCCCCATGCAAAGAAGTAGGACTTTGAAGACCAGTGGTTAACCTTTTCTCAATAGTTTATCCTCTTGGAACCTGCACTTATTTTTTTATGTAACTACAGAGTTTAGAATAGCAGTCCAGACCAATCAGTTAACTGGGCAATTACATGACTGGGGCTGAGAAATTTTCTACTGAAGAACTTGATTGTTGTCATTTAAGCAAAATGAGTGGATAAATAAAGATTGTAGACAAAAATGAAAATTGTGGTTTGTATATTATCCAGTTGGAAGTTGCCAGTTTGTATCCTGGTGGGGGGGAGAAGGTATGCTTATGAATTTTTCTTATCCCAAAGCTTTATGCTTTTCTGTACTATTATGTTTTATATAATTTAATACTTTACATGTGGTTTTTATCCACATGTAAACCCAGTCTGTTTATAAAAATCACTCCATTTTTAAAAAAGCTGTTTCTCCATTTCCCTGGTTTCACGCTTTTCATGTCCTGCCTTCAGTTCTTCTCTGTGTCCTCTAAATGGGCCTTCGCTGCCAAGCTGTACCCCAGGTCTTGGATTGGGTTACTATGGGAAAAACAGTTGTGAGGGCGAAGCTTTCTTCACTTTTATTCTGTTAAGTGTGCAGATGTTCTCATCCCTGGGTATCACGTCCAGTGCACACTTTTCCGTGGGGACAGTGTTGAAGAGGTTGAAAATTATTTCCAGGGTCCATTCCTGGCTCCTCTACCATCCTACAGCTCTACGGCCATATATGTGTAATCTGGGGCGAACCTCTTTCCTTCATTTCTTAAAAGGGAACGTAATATTCTGTCTTATTCCTGCTGTGAGGACAAAGTTAGATGACACACGTGTTTAGCCCAGTTACTTAGTGTGGGTCGATCTACTTGCTAATGATTCCAGAGCACGATTTAAAGGTTAGGGCACAAGCTCACGTTTTGTATCCTCTCTCATGTCCAATCTCTCCAACTCAGATTTCCTGGTGACAAAGGCTTTCCTGGGAAAAGTTTACTTTTCTGATATGAAGGCGTCTTTTGGAGTGGACAGGGTGGCAGGGCTCACAACCCAAGCAGCCTTCTCCTGTAGTCAAGTTTTTGGTGATACGTGTAGAGAGAAATGTGTAGAGAGAAACGAGTGAAACTTCATGTGCCCTTGGCAAGTTCAGAGAAACAGGAGGGAAGCTAGGAACAGTTGCAATAAATTATATAATTAGCAGGACTTATTGAGGTGGTTTATAAATGTATTTCAGTTGTGCAAATACTTCTGTCTATTTAGCATTATCCTTTTGGGAGATGGGGTGTGGGAAAGAGGCAGGGAAGTGAGAGGCCCTTAAACTAATAATTTTGTCCTGTTATTTCCCAGGGTTTCATTGAAACTGAGCCTCACTGAGATGCAAGTAACTCCTCTTGGTCAATAGCTTGGAAAAATGCAGGTGTGCTCCTCCAAACATGGGTTAGGTTACAGACTTTGGGGCGGGCTGAATCCTGCACTGTACCCACTTCTCTTTGGAAATATTTGAGGGAGGAGGAGGTGTGAGGGGAGGTGATTGTTGGATTGTATGCAGAGAGCTGGAGAGCGCTGACATTTTTCGTTTGTTTTGGTTTGTTTGCAGTCCTTTGTAGGGGACCATGGGCAGTGAGCACAGAGTCATCTGAGGAATCTGGCAAGGATGCCACCTGAAAAGCCTTTGGCTGTTGCTTCTTCTGCACCTGTAGCTGCGTCCCTTCCCCAGTGAAAGGCCGTGATTCACAGCCTTGCCCACATAAACGGCTATGATTGTTTGCGTCTTTATTACTATGTAATCTAGCACAACCAGTAAAGCCCATTGTGCGAACAACCAATCCGTTCATCTCTGAAAGTCTAATACATCTTGAGTTCCTTACGAACCAGGATGTAGGTTCCAATCACTGCGTTTTCAGTTTGTTTTGGCAAAAGGTGCCATGCAGAGAGTTTAAAGAAAGCATGGCCTGTCTCTTTTTAAGTATTGATTATTCTTTAAACTGTTGTGGTGCAACAGGTCTCCAGTCTTTTAAGATCTGCAGATTTCTTTTTTGTTGTTGTTAGGTCTCATATTATTAGGAAGAAATGAATGAAGTGAGTGGGGGTCTACTCCGCAAGCAGAATTAGCTGCATGTCGAGAAACAAGATGGAGATAATAGAGGGTTTTTTTTTGTGTGTGTGTTTTTCAGCTGATAAAAAAATTTCAGGACTTCACCTTTTAAGACTCCTTTATGCAGCATTTAGCAAGTGCCGCCACCACCACCACCACTTCCTGCCCTTTGCTCCTTCAGTGAGTTTATAATTTGCTGTTCAAATAGTTTGCCACTTAGTATCTTTGGTCAGAGCACACATTGCACTGATAAATTTGTTCTCACTTGAGGGTAGCCTGTTAGATACAATGAGAAGAATTGAGCACTTTTGAACTGGGGGACAGATAATCACACTTTAGTTCCAAACCTTGTGGTTGCAGAGCTCTTTGTTTGAAAGCATTTGTATCCTGAGACTTAGCACTTTGAGCTGGGTGAAAAGCAATGGACAGCTGGGCCCTGCCTAGGCAGTGACAACTACCAACTGATTGATTGGGAAGTAGATTGTTGCAGGTATAGCATCTTTTTCTTCTGAGAAGATCTTAAAAGTATGATTTAAAAAAGAAAAAATCTGAATTACGGAGACATTAGATATGCAGCCAAGTACTTTAAATAAATTAACCCACTTCTGTTGGTATGGGGTGTTTTTTTCTTACCTTTTACTATGGAGATAGCAGAAATTGACACAATGAACTCTATACCATCCCTCAGCTTCAGCGATTACCAACCCCTCTTATTGGATCAATGCCCCAATATACTTCTCCTCATCCATGTTTTTTGGGAAGCAAATCTAAGCATACCATTTAATCTGGAAATGTATATATTTTTTTAATTAACAGCTTTGAGATATAATTTACATATTATACAATTCACTAAAGGCTGGTTTTAAGAAATGTGAACTTGAACAACTTCTGAAAAAAAATCAACCTTTATTTTAAGTATTTTTTATGCAAAGGGAATTTCGGTAAGTTGTATATTTGCAGAATGTTTATTGAGCATATACGGTGTGCGCTCTTAATTTATGTTTTCAGAATACAGTTCTTTTTTTTCCTCTTTTGGGAGGGGCTTAGAAAGTCCTTTTGTCCTACAGTCCTTTGCCAGAAATGTGTAATTCTGATGAACTCTTCTCTCCCATTGTTGCTCTAATTTGGAGGTTTCTACTATGCTGTTTGTTAAGTGTTGATTGGAATCTATTAGTGAACAAACATAATTACCAATGGGTCATTTAAAAACTGATATTTCAGATATTGTTCCTTAATAGAGGCATAATTAGCCATTGGTTGTAGTTAGTAACTCTGAATTGAGTTAACTATTGTTTACTTTGCAAGGCCTGACCCTCCAGCTGTGGCTACTTGAGGCTTCTTTAAATAGTTAGAGGCACCCTGTAAGAAAATCCTCAAAAAGAAAAGAACTAGGTTCCTGGAACCCTCTGTGCTTGATTTAAACTTCACACAGATTTGAAAATGCTTTTCTCCAAGTAGCTGTAAAATGGTTTTGTTTTGTAAAAGTCCATCATTTTATTTCTCTACAGCCTGTTACTTGGTTAGGAGACCTTTTTAGAATAGATTTCAATAATGGCTGCAGCTTAGGAATCCAAATGGGAATTATGCAGGCATCCAAGTGCCATTCATTTGATCATAGTTTATGGAATGATTTCCATGTTATATTTGTGAAAACCTAATTTCCTATAGGTTATGGAGTGTTCAGTGCTTTTAAAAGCTTCCCAGCATGGTCAGGTTAAACTCATGGATATATTCAGCTTAATTAAATTTATATAATATCTAGTGGATTCTATGTTTAGGAAAGTGGAAGCACATGCCAAAGGTTTTAAGAAAAATGTATGGGCTAAAAACTTACCATGTGAGAAATTCCGCCTAGGAATTTGATTTCTATTTTGCAGATTGGGAGAACTTCATCCTTTGATCCTATTTCAGCAGTGTGGTACCTTGGTCCAGCACTATGCATTTTGCTTGCATTTTAGTTTACATTTTATTTTTAATTAAAAAAAAATTTTTTTTTTTTTTGGTCTGATTTCCTCCCTCCACCTGGGCTGGTGTGAGTTTCTGGCACAGAAGCTCCCAGTGCTTGCAAAACTTATAAACAGCCAGAAGAGCTCATTGCTTCCAGGAAGTTGGTTGTTGATGCAGCGAAGTGATGGATGCCTACGCTGCAGCTTGAATGGGATGGGGTTTCCTTTCTAGTTTGGAGAAGAGGAGATCCAAAAAGCAAACTAAAGTGATTTGCAGCTATGAAGATGTGCCTTCTCCCACATTCCTCTGAATGTTTCCTCAGATTTGGTGTCTGTAGTACTCTTGGCCACAGGTGGTTTGGCCTCATTGAGGGGTGTGCTTTGCCCAAGAGAAAAATCAGGAACTCTTCTATGGAGATTTTTGGATTCTTTTACAAGTTCATTTGAAACAGTACTTAGAAATGATTCAATTATATTGAATTCCAGACTGTCCTAAAATAAAGACAGGCAAATAATATTTTTTGGGGTGTCTAGGGAACTTTATTATATGTGAAGTCTTAGAATTCAGTTCACCTTTCTGGGAGAAAGGAGCCCATATTTTCATTAAGCTTCTTAAAGGGGTTCTCGACTAAAGAGGAATGCAAACTACTGACTGAAAAGGAAAAAAATAATTTTCTTAAAGCTGTGAAGGCAGGAATGTGGTAGGATGGGAAAATAGCCCATGGCTGGGTCGGAAGACCTTGGAGTTTTGTCCTGGCTCTGCCCCTGATTGGCAGGATGACCTTGGGCTAATCAGTTAATTTCCTTTCTATAAAGGGATGTATGACTTCTAAGACTCCTCATTTTCAGGTTTATGATTCTGTCCTAATTGAAGCAAAGAGGGAATAAACTTACTACTCATTGGATGGTAAGAATTAGTGAATCAACCCGTGTGTCTAGGATATTTCCTTAAAGGTATTTTTGCATGTTGGGTGCTTCTGAGTAGAATCTCAAATGCATACCCTGAGCTGCGAAGGGAAGGTAGGATGTGCGTGGGGGACTTTCAAAGACGGAACCTTTTGTGGGTCCTTTGGTGGTGTTGAAGGGGAGCAAATACTCCCCAGTATTTCTTTCTTTGGTCAGTGCCTTTTTCCCTCCAACCCCCCCAAAAAACAGTGGAAGCTGGTGCAGACCTACTTTAGATCCTTGATTTAGGTTTTAAGAACTTGGGTGAAAAACAGCAAATAAATTGAGCACATATTTTCCCAAAGTTGCTTATCCTTGCTTTTCTTAGGGCACTGCAGGCAGCGTCTCTCTCAGGTAGGCCTTATGTATACAGCTGGCATGAGTGCCGTGCAGGTGATGGTGATAAACTGCAGGAAGTGACAATATGGGCCACCTGTAGCAGATTCAATAGGAATCGCCAAAGGGAAGGCAGCTACACACCTCCCTGTGTGCCCCTTTTAAGCCGCTTGCCATTGACTATATGCTGAGGACATGGCAGAGACCAGAGGAGCTTTTTAGCCCCTTTACCGGGGAGATCTTTCATGGGCATCTTTCAAGGTGGAAACTCAGCAGCCTTGTGTGTACACAAGGCTTGATTTCTTCAATTTTGGTCTTTTTTGGGGGGTCACATTTATATCACGTCTATCCATCTGCCTGGGTTTTCATTGGTTTCCTCTTGGCCAAACACTGTTCTTGAAAATCATGATCCCTGTTGTCGTGCAGGGCGTCCGGTGGGGTCTCTGCTCCCACTCCCCATACAAGAACGCAGGATATGGTGAGGCCAAAAAGGAACACCCACGGAGCCATAGATGGGGGAGTCATACCACTATATTCTCTCTGGCGGCACTATACTCTCACTGGAGGCTGGATCCACACTGCCCGCAACCAGCCATCCTAACTGCAATCCGCGCTTGCCAGCCCAGCCACCATCTTCTTGCTAGCCCCCATTTTTTCTCTCTCCTCTCTCCTTCCTCTCCTTCTCTCTCCTAGCGTAGCCACAGCAGTTATATTGTGGCCAATGGCTCACTGGTTACAGCTGACGGCCAACTAGCCACAGCTGATGGCCATGCAATCACAGTTGGCCATTTACTACCTGAGCCAACACCTTTCTATGTGAGGCCGAGAGCCTGGAAACTACTTTTTTGGGGCTCTGCCCCCACACTCCACCCCTGCAGGCTCTCGCCTCACAATCTACGCGACAAGCGTCTTCCGCGAGGGGACCTGTGCGAGGAGCCTCGGGGTGAATGCAATATCCTGGACACAACTAGGCTCTCTGGGCACAGCCAGGGTTTCTCAGGGCACCACCAGTGCTTCTGGGCACGGCCAGACTTCCTGGACTTCTTAGGGTACCACCTGTCTTCCCGGACACAGCCAGGGATTCTCAGGGCACCACCAGTACTTCTGGGCACGGCCAGACTTCCTGGACTTCTTAGGGTACCACTAGTTTCCCCGGGCACAGCTAGGATTTCTCAGGGCACTGCCACTCTCTCTGGGAACAGCCCGACTTCCTGGGCACAGCCAGGGCTTTCAGGGCACTGCCACAGCCACACTTCCTGGACACAGCCAGGGCTCTCAGGGCACTGCCACTCTCTCTGGGAACAGCCCGACTTCCTGGGCACAGCCAGGGTATCTTCAGGGCTCAGCCAGACTTCCTGGACTCAGCCAGGGCTCTCAGGGCACTGCCACTCTCTCTGGGAACAGCCCGACTTCCTGGGCACAGCCAGGGTATCTTCAGGGCTCAGCCAGACTTCCTGGACTCAGCCAGGGCTCTTAGGGCACTGCCACTCTCTCTGTGCCTCTCAGGGTACCCTGCTGGAACAACAGCGACTCACAATCAAGGTGCTTACATATTCTCAATGGCGGCCAGTCAAGAGACAAAAGCAAATATCCCCCAGTTCCACTAACAACAGTTCCCAAACAAACAGTCAAGCAGTCCATTAAATTAGGGATGGAAGGCAATTCCCCATAGTCCATAGTCATTCACCAGGGCTGCCCTGGGGGTGAGGGACGACCTGGACCTCACCCTCATCTCCCATGGAGGACTCAGCAAGCGTTACCTCCTGGGACTACAAGTCCTGCATCCGGGCTGCCCGAGCAGGAACTTCCCAGCCCACAGGGCTGCAACGACCTTCGCTTTCTCCGGCCTGTGCTGGTTGGGGAACCGTCCACATCTTTCCACCTCTCCACGGGGCTCCATCTCTCCAGCAGCTGCATGGCTTTTCCTGTGCTGGTGGGAGAACCGTCCACGTCCTCCCACCCCTCCACGGGGGTCCAGCTCTCAGTCAGCTGCTCCTCCTGGTCTTCCTGAGACTGAGTGTTCATACACACAAACTGCTCCACTGTCCTTTGGAGAGCTTTGGCCAGCACCATACCCTGCTCGCTGCGCCATTTGTCGTGCGGGACGGCCTGCGGGGTCTCTGCTCCCGCTCCCCATACAAGAACGCAGGACATGGTGAGGCCAAAAAGGAACACCCACGGAGCCATAGATGGGGGAGTCATACCACTATATTCTCTCTGGCGGCACTATACTCTCACTGGAGGCTGGATCCACACTGCCCGCAACCAGCCATCCTAACTGCAATCCGCGCTTGCCAGCCCAGCCACCATCTTCTTGCTAGTCCCCATTTTTTCTCTCTCCTCTCTCCTTCCTCTCCTTCTCTCTCCTAGCGTAGCCACAGCAGTTATATTGTGGCCAATGGCTCACTGGTTACAGCTGACGGCCAACTAGCCACAGCTGATGGCCATGCAATCACAGTTGGCCATTTACTACCTGAGCCAACACCTTTCTATGTGAGGCCGAGAGCCTGGAAACTACTTTTTTGGGGCTCTGCCCCCACACCTGTCATAACTGGACGACTCCTTAAAAGACTTTATTTATCCTGCAGAATCGAGAATCTTTTATTTTCTGTGTTCTGAATATCCACCTTTGTTCCACTTGGAGTTTGTTAGTGCCTTCACTGGAAAGTCTTGGGCTTTTGACTTCCTGCCACTCATTCTTTGTCATGTAAATTTTCACGAGGCAGAACCTTTGGATTTTTTTTCTTTAGAACAAATTCTTGGAATTTGGAACCTTGTTTGGGGATACAGCTAAAATATAGTAAAGCTAGAGCCACACACAATTAATAGTTTGGAACTTCTTGACAGGAAGTTTAACAGGAATTAGGAACTAATTTAGGACTAAAGCAAATAGTCCAAAGAACTAGACTTCTTTTTTCTTTTTAAACATTCTTCCTTTAAGACCTAAAGATGGCCTTTTCCCACGTGCTTTCTGAGTTCAAAATAGGCCAAATAATCCCCCCACCGTCCCATGAGTCTCTCTTGTCAGTCTCAGACATTCCCTGTTATTCAGTTGACCTTTTTCTGGTGAATTTACTATTTTTTTATCTCGTTGTCTCCTAGAGGATTCTCAGTCTATCTACTTAGGTAAGTTTCCACACATCCGTGGCTTTTTTCTCTACTTAGACTTGAAAGCATCAGGGATTGTTCAATTTCATGTACCTAGGAGTCCCTCGATAATTATTTATTACCTTATAACTTTCCTTTTTCGGGCTTGGTACGTTTTTTTCTAGGCAGAAGTGATCTGCCCATGTTTTCATTGTTTTCTCAAAAGGGTTTACTCCTCAAGTGTGGTTACTTCTAATTGACCTGTGTGGAGGACTTAACAGAAGTGTTTTAGGAACTTAGACATAAGGAGTAAAAGACCATTTTCTTTGTGCTGAGGATCTGTGTTGCCGAGAAGAGCCAGCTGAAGGGTAGAGGGATAAATTCAGAGGCTTTCGTCTGGTCTGTCACGGGTGCTCCCTGCAGCAGTGCAGACAGACCTTTGGTGAGAAGTCATAGCTTGTAGGTTGTCTGTTATTATATGTCAGAGAGAACTTCTAGAGAGAATATTTGACCTAAAACAAAAGTTATGAATGTTCCTCCCTTCCTTTCTCCTTATTTTCTACTTTCTGCTTGAGAACCACTTCAAAGAATCAGATGTGTTGGTGCCAGACGCCATGCAGTTATTGTTAAAAGAATTTGGAAATATAATTGAAAACAAACTTTGTTGAGCAAAGCAGATCTAGGCGAGTTCTTACTTTGAGGGAGAAGGGGATTCCAAGTTTTTCCTCTATTTGGAGCTGATGTCTCCGAACACTTGTTCTGTGAGATGAATCATCTGTGAGTTCTACATCTGGGAGTTATATATTGGGAAATGGCATTCTTTTTAAATGTAGAAGAAACACAAAAGCTTAAAGTTACAGTGTAGTTGGAAAATTCTAGTCAGAGTTTTCAACAGTGAGCATTGAGGTGAAATTGGCCGGATAATCAGACATGAGATTGTGATACCTAAAATAGACATGTCCACATATGGAAAGCAATACAACAGCCACACTTATTTATTGGGACCCCTTCCCTTTGTTATGAGATAGATGACATTTAAAATTTTTCATAAATATCACATAATCATTAATTAAGGTGAATGTGACTTGCCAGTCTGAATTTATTTTAGCATTTGTCTTGAATTCTTTGAATAAGTTCAAGCCGTAGTAACCAGTGAAACGCCCAGAACAGTGCAGTGTTTCAGGGTCTACTAGGGAAGATAACGCTGTGTCCCCATCCTCTCCAAAGCCCTGCTTTGTTCCACAGGTGTGACTATGAGGGGCTGGTGGCTGTGGGGATGAAGCAGCCATGTTATTAGGTGGCACACTGGTGAGAGTGTGGTGGCCCTGGAGCCCAGCTTCCTGTGTACCTTTGGGCAGTTTAGTCAGCTTCCCTCTGACTCAGTTTCCTCTTCTGTTAAAAGGATAATTGTAGTGCCCACTTCATTAAACTTGTTATGACGACAAAGTTGAAATACTTTATGATTTTTAGAAGAGGGCCTAACACATAGCAGAAGCTTGAGGAAGGTTAGTTATTAGAACTATCACGATAGTAGCAGTTCATGCTTTTGCGGCAGGACACGTGCCCAGTGACTAATTTAATCATCCTCTGAACTCTGAAATACATTACCTCCATATCCTACTCAAGGCCCGGAGCGGCTGAAGGACTTACCCAGGGTCTAGCACTTGCCCGAGTTGGATCTCAAACCGGACTCTGCCTGACTATTTGGAAAGAATACTGTAAGACTTAGTACTGTCCACTTCCTTGGGTTTGTCTCCCGGCCCTTTCAGATCTGAATTCCTCGAGGCCGGTGATTGGGCCTTCAGCTCTTTGGTGGCCTGAACTACCTGGCACAGCTCTAGCCGTAGAGCTAGTGCTCCATAAATGGTGTCTTGACTGGGATTTGAAGAGCGTGGTTCCTCCTTGGGAGAGGCTGGTGTGTCAGAATCCATTTTTGGTGTGCCCCTTTGGTGAAGGGGGTGGTAGCACACACATATGTCTCGCCATCTGTTGTTTATTGTTTCTGTTAGGTTGCGGTTTGTGTTCCTGTTCCGTGTTTCTTTGGTTTCTGGAGCAACTGCGAATATTATATGCTTGGGGATCAAAAAAAGTCAACTATTTATAAACAGTAAAGTATCCCTGGGTTTGGAAAGTGTTTTTCTCAAATGCATGTATATTTGGTGGCTTTATTATAATCTCACTGATGTATCATTAGACAATTTGCAGATTGAGGTACATTCAAAAGACGGGCCAGTCATAAGCCGGCCTTGTGTAACCAGCGTACAAACAGCTTTGCTGATAAGGCGCTGGTGTTAACGCTGACCTGACTGGTGTATTTTTAACTCCAGAACATATAAACAGTTTAGCCCGCTGATGGAGTTTATGCGGTGCCTGAAATCCTTGGCATGCCTTGGGCTGTGTGGCCCTGTGGGATATCCGTGGTTCTGGGAGACTGCTCTGGCACCTGTGACCCACTGCCCGCTACCCTGCATTTTAAAAAAGGACTAGAGCAGAGAGATGAAAGGAAGAACCGTGGAGTTTGTCAGTGATCTTGAATGATAAATTTTTACATTCAACACTCTTCTGCACTATTTCTTTGTTTTATGAACACTTTTGGGCGATAGAGAGCTTTTTACTCACATCTGTTGTAACCCCCTTCCAGCCACTGTGGGTCTTTGCAGAGATGACAATTGGGGCACGTGACTCCCACTGCCTAAAGCTCTGGCTGTCCATCTACCTCTCCACCTTCACCATTCCTTCCTGCCGGGCTCCTTGTGCCCCGGCCACCCTGTGAGACTTTTCCCAGGCTCGTATGTGCCTTACATCCTGTTCCCTCTGCCTGAAGACGTTTTTCCCTCTGCCTTGCAAACTCCTACTCATCCCCTGGAAATCATTGCTAACCTTCCCTCTGAGTGGGACTCCCACCTGAGGACTTTGCAGTACTTCATACAGAAGTTTCATGTGGTATTTAGTTACTGTCTCACTTCCCGGTTTATCTGTAAGCTCCCTGAAAGCAGGGACTGGCTTTGTCTCTGATCTATTGCTGTATTCCCGGAACCTGGCACAAAGCCTGGGACACAGCAGTTGCCCAGTACAGATACTGTTGTCGCTAGAGCTTTTGGCATTCATTCTATGTAGTCCTGTAAGTCCTATAGAAATGCCTTTCCCAGACATTTGGATGAGCCCCTGTGAGGCCCGAATTATCCTAACTGCACATATCCTAAATAGGCCTCATGTGTGATAGTTTCCTCCATCCCTCACCAGATACTGGTGTGGAGAAACTTAGAGGAATGGAAAGGAAGAAGGAGCCGATGGAGCTGAAGTGGAAAGATCACAGGTAGCCAGTTTCCACGCCACACTAAGAGTTGATGGTCTTTTCAGTCCCTCTCTTGTGGGAAGGTGGCTTTTCAATCTGCATTGAAGTATTGTTACTGAAGCCCCTTGCAGTGGAAGCAGTGACCTGTATCCCATATGGGGTCCCGGGCATCGTGCCCCGTCTGGATCTCCGGTGGCTGTTCTTGGCAGGTGGGCAGCTCCTGCAGCTCTCCTTCATGTTGCGTTTGGCGAGGAAGCCCACAGTGTGTTTCCCAACTGTCGACATGGCCTCTCATCTGCTCTTTTGCTGGAGCTGATGTTGGGAGTCTGCGTTTTCAGAGTTGACACTGTAGGGGAGAGTTGCTTCTTACATAGACTGAGGCTGTCTAGACGTCCTTCCCTTGTGGTTATTCTGCTCAGTTTATGCTGAGCCCCGGCCAGGCAGCTGGTTTGGGCTGCTTGGCTCTTCGTTATTTTGCTAAGTACTCCACTTGGACAAAAAGCATTGACCAGGCCAAGGTTGTTTTTCTCCCTCTTTGCTGGCAGAGAGAAAGGCTGCTCTCCTTGACCAGAGCAAGCTATGAGAATACCAAGGGCAGGTTACCATGCCCTCGGTGGTTCAGTCCAAACTAGCAACTTAGATTTATAGAAGCTTCCATGCAGGAAACTTTGGGCAGATAGATTTCTAAATATAGCCCCTTTTGGCATTGACCAGAGACGGTACCGAGAGGCAGTGGGAAAGCTGGGTGCTGCCCACTGATCTCTGCCTCAAGTGTTTATTTTAACGGCATAGAGAGGTCTTGGGCTGTGATGCTGAAGGAAGGCCCTTTTGTACCCAGTGAGCTGTGATGGTTGGGGAGGGTGACTGTTAGAGGGGTTTTGTGCTATTGACCTGTTAGTCTAGTTACCTGCTTCTATTTTAATTACTTTGAATTTTCTGGTGACACATGGTAGGTATGTTTATTGAATAAAGAGGAATCTACAAAAGAAGAAAGAATAACTGATCTCATTAGCCAGTGATAAATATTATCACTTTGGTGTATAAATTTCTAGTAATAGCTGTCGTTGAATACCTGTATTGAGCTATAGTTTTAAAAGCAAAATTGGGGTTACTACTCATTCGTAATTCAGCTTTAAATTTTTTTAAATTGAGGTGTAATTTGATAAATTATATTGGTTTCAGGTGTACAACATAATGTCCACTTTTTTAGAAAGACTCAATAACATGAATACTTTTCTCCAACTGTAAACATTTTTTAAAAATACAGTTGAAGTCATAGTGAAACTTGCCCTGATACCGGGCGTTCAGGTTTTTCCTTTGTCAGTGGTACACGTCCTTATAAATATATGTCTATGTATTTCTTATTTCCTTAGGATCAGTTACTGACTTCAAATTGCTCTGGATATGCAAATTCTTAAGACTTGGCACCAGTCCTCGTTAGAGGCCCCCAATTTATGTGTGAAATTGTGCCCTTTGTCCCTGTACCCTCACAAAGATTAGATACTTTTTGTCTGCAACCATATACCAGTTTAATACATGCAAATTGCACTGAATTATTTTAATCTGCATTTCCTTTTTAAATTTTTCTGATGCTCATTTAGGCAAATAAATGATCTTAGTGTCCTAAGCTGTGAACTTTGGGCTGAAACACAAATTTGTATCCTTAATACAAGAGATGCTGTGTTTCTGAGAGTATGAAAGGCTTCTTCCCCCCAGGTGTCATTGCACAGACAACTGCTCTGTGTGGGCGTGTCACAGAGTTTGACTCTGGACTAGGAAATGTTTTGTGTTCTTCTAAACCCAAGTGTTCCCTGTTCTGGAGGGGAATGCTGCGGTGGCTCTGTGATGCCCAGGTGTCGCCCCAGCCCGCTGCCGCCCCTGTAGAGCCAGCCTGCCTGTACCCGAGCCCGGCCCTGTCTGTGGCCGGCTTGCCTGCTGCCTACAGCTGGTAGGAATCAGAGCAGATTAGTGTGGCAGAGAACCCTTCAGGAACAGCTTCCAGCAAATGGAAATTATTTTAAAACAAATTGATGTGGTTTTTCTGTCAAACCTACTTGGAGCATAAACAAGGTCGGACTGTAAGCTGCTTCCCTTCTACGAATGAGCCTGTGTTTAGAATGTGGCTTTCAGCAAAGTAAACATGGTCTTGAAAGTAAGTTGTCATTGTGTTTGTCTGATTTGAAAAGTAAAAGTAGTGCAGTATACAGCATTCTCATAGTTCATAGTCTGATGGCGCTCAAGACATTCCTTCATTTGTCTTCCTGCCACAAATATCACTACTTCCTGTAAAGGTTTTAAAGGTAAGGAATAACTTGGTGTTGAAAGGATTAAAGGGAAAGAAATGCCTGGTCAATTTCTGTGGTGAGATAAACACTTTAATTTTGACCTCTTTGCCATGTAGAAATATCAAAAACATCTTGTGAAATACTTAACTCTGTGTGAGTGTGTGTACGTGTACATACCCTCCTTTGATCTGGGCATCTTGGAGTTCTCTGCCAGTTGCAAGGTGGTTCCCCACCCTAGGGACAATGTCAGCTTTATTAAATTGTCTCAGCGTGCCCCCGCCCCTGCCCCAGGAAGGTGAAACAATGCTTTTAATGTTCTGATTGTATATTAATGAACAACCAGGCCAAGGGACACTTGCCAGCAAAGCTACAAAGTGAGAAAGCCACCAATATCAGAGTGAACTTTGCACTTGGAAAGTGTGAATGATGATGGGCGAAAGAAGTTTATGGCATAAGGGGAGCAACTGGAATCCCTTTGATGTTGGTTAGCATCCTGGGCCCATTAGACTTTTGGACTTCCCAGTTAACTGCCACTTTGCTGGCAAAGCAGCACATGGTGTGGTATGAAGTCTGGGGAGTCCTGCGCTGGTCCAGGAAGGACCAACATACCTGTGTGTGTGTGTGTGTTGGGAGGGGCAGGATGGGGAGGGGGAGTGGAAGAGCGTTGGTCATTTATATCTGCTTTCAGTCAAGTTCAGCAAATTTTAATCTAAAATGGAAATATATAGTCTCTCACCCCAACCCTCCCAACTTTTCCTCTGGAGGGACTTTTCCAGAAATAGCATGCTATTCTAAAATCTGCCTGCCCCAACCACAGAAAGGGGTTAGTTAGATCTTGATCAGTTAGACCTTAATCTAACTAATTAATTTTCTCCCCATTGTGGTGACATTTCTTCCTGCCTTCTGGCTTATTCTTAATTTTTGAATGGCTGGCCATTGGGAACCCTGCTTTCCTTAGCCTTATTAAATAATTACTTGAAGTAAAGAAAATGCTGTTTTGAAATCCTGAGAATTTTGTTTTCTGAAAGAGGATAAACTCCACTTGAGGTTTTTCACTTCTGATGGCTTAATGGGCAGAGCAGTGGTAGAGAGTGGAGTAGTTTAGGAAGGAGGAAGGAGTTGGTTGGGAGGGAGGGATTTTTGAAGGTGGTATCATGGCTTTAGCATCTGAAATGTGGATATCTTGCCTGCACCCCACTTCATTGATCTAGTAGCACTTAGAAGGAAAGGTTATTTCTACATTTTTGTGGTACAGAAGTAGCTATGTGGCATTTTCAATCTGGAATTTTGAAAGCTTGCTAAGACAGCAGGTTTCATCTGTTCGTTTGTTTGTTTTTAATAATACCAGCTTTATTGAAATGTGATTTAAATACCACAAAAGTCATCCTTTTAAACTATATGGTTCAGAGTTTTTAGTATATTCACAGAGTTGTACACCCATCACTACTAATTCCAGAACATTCCATCTCCCTAAAACAAAACCCTGTACCCATTAGCAGTCCCTCCCCACTCTTCCTCTCAGCCCCTGACAACATCCACTTCCTGTCTCTATGGATTTGCCTATTCTGGAATTTTATATAAATAGAATCATACAATACAGGGCCTTTTGTGTCTGGCTTCTTTCACTTAGCATAACGTTTTCAGGGTTCTTCCATGTTGTAGCATGAGTCAGCAATCCTTTCCTTTTTATGGCTGAATAATATTCCATTATATGGACATACCACATTTTGTTTATCCATTCATCAGTTGATAGACTTTGGAGCTATTTCCACTTTCTGCAATTATCAATAATGCTGCTATGAACTTTGGTGTACAAGTCTTTGTAGGAATGTATATTTTCCTTTCTCTCGGGTAGGAGTGGAATTGCTGGGTTATGTGGCAACTCTGTTTTATTTTTCGTTTTTTTAATTAAAGCTCATTGGGGTGACAGTTGTTAGTAAAGTTATGTAGATTTCAGGTGTACAATTCTGTATTACATCATCTTCTGTTTAACTTTTTGAGGAACTGCCAGACTGTTTTCCAAAGAAATCGCATGCACCCAGAGTTTATGGAGGTTCCCGTTACTTCACATGGAGTTTATGGAGGTTCCCGTTACTCCACAGTTTCCCCAATGCTTGTTATTGTCTGTCTTTTTAATTATAACCATCATAGTGGATGTGACGTGGTATCTCATTGTAGTTTTGATTTGAATTTCTTTAATGACTGTTGATGCTGAGTATCTTTAATGTGCTTGTTGTGCACTTTTATGTCTTCTTTGGAGAAACATCCATTCAGTTTCTTTGCTCTTTTTTAAATTGAGTCATTTGTGTTTTCATTGTTCAATTGTAAGCAGAGCATGTTTTAGTAAGAGACAGGCGGTACTGTTTTCAGTAGTTTGGGGTACTGCCCAGGTAGAGATGCTTTTCTCTGTGTTACCTTCCTTAGGTGAACAGAATTTTATTTTTAAGATTTTTAAGACTTTCAGGATCTTCAGGTAGAAATATAATAGACGGTACTTGCCTGGTTTATTTGGTTTACTTGTCTCCCTGTTTGTAATCCCAAGCAAGGGAGGAAATGTGGCACAAGTTATTCTTGCAGGGGATCCAGATTTGAGACTCTTTGGGGGAGTTCATCGCACAGTGTTCGCTGCTAGAATGGAAGAATTTTCCCTCTTGGAACTTCAGGAATATGCTGTGCCTACGCATTTATAGCCAGGTCTGACCGTTTTCTCTGCATTTCCTCTGTGCCAGTGCAAGCCTGCCTTTTCCGACAGAGCCTCGCAGCTGTAAATTAGACAGAAATGCAGACCTGTACCCCTTAGCAGTCCCAACGCAGGCAGGGTCATTGCTCTGGACAGGTTTACAACAGGGAGGTGTGAAGTGTTTGGTGGAGACCGGAAGCCACGGGGGAGGGAAGACATACTGAACTTGGGCAGCTTCGGGGTGGTAGGCTGACACAACTAATTGAAAAGTATGGCCCTGGTGGCTTTTAATGGAAAAGGAAGCTGAGGCCTTGCAATGGTTTTCTTTGTAGCAAGAAACCAGAGGGAGAGTGGCTCTCTGAGTTCCTCATGGGTTAGTACTGAAACTCTGCCAGCATTTCGAATCTGGGGACTGGGTGTAGAGGATCAGGTCTTCTGGTTTTGTTTTTAATTTCGTACTCTTTAGTCCCAGTCTGGGTGAGCTGAGTGGATGGAGGTGGGGATTCTGGTGGTGGTGCGGAGCTTGAGAGAAGGCCTGCAGGTACACGGTGGAGAAACACCACAGCCCGCCTTTGCGATCCGCCGGTTTAGGTAGACTGGTCAGTAGGCTGGTCTGTCTAAATAAATGAAATTGTCATTTCATGGTGGCGCCCTGTTAGTCTTCCTGGCAGCCAGGAGGCGTTTTCTACTGCCTCTGTTGACTGTGGAGTCTGAATTTGTGGCGGTAGGACCCAGGAATCTGCATGTTAACTAGCTCTACGTGGGATACTGTTTTGGAGGCTTAAGTGTGAGGCCCACGGCCCGAGATGGTGGGCTCCCTTAGGCTCAGCGACGAGAGCCTGTGGCTCCGTGGCCTCATTCCCCTCCCTCCTGCCGTCCTCTGTGGTCGCCTGTACTGGGGGCTTTCTGAGCTTGGGCCATCCAGACTAGGTCACTGCTTTGCCAGTGAGCCTTTCCCTCCCTCACAGGGCCTTTGCTGTGCTCTCCCCAATGTGCCTCTTCTGGGTGACTTTCTCCTTCTGGCCGCAGGTTAAACGTTTCCTCAGAGAGCTTTCCCCGGAGTGGCACAGTGAGGGTGGCCGCTGCCTTACGCAGGATAGTAGCCTTTGGGACACGGTTCTGGTGGCCTGCTCAGTGTGCCTTGCCCTCCTGATTGTAAACTTCATGAGGGCAAAGACTACTTACTGCAGTGGTCCTGGAGACCAGCGCCATTCCTGACACCCAGGAAGCGTTTGGTGTGAGGGACCACTGGCTTTTCTGCGGTGCTGTACTATCCCAGGCGCTGCTTCCCGTGTCCCTGAAACGTGTACACACATGACGGTAGGAATAACCACTTGTGGGCCATCCAAACATCTGCCCTCAGGGTTTGCTTACTTTCTGCCCCTCGGGAGTTAATTCGATGCCTTTTAAGGGCCAGCCTCACTCACTGATGTTAGGTGTTTATTAAAAACAAAAACTAACAGTGGGCCCATCTGCATTTATTTCCAACTCCATGGTAGCAACTTCCAGAAAGCCCTTTCAAAGGTAGGGTGTAAAAGGTATAGAATGGTGGAGGTGATGGATCTTCCTTGAGATGTGTGGTAGTTAATGTGTAACTTGTTTAACAAGGCCTGTGGCCTTGCAGCTCTTGGGTTCATAAACCCATGCCTTGCATCCTGTGTTTGTAGGAAGTCCATGGCTTTGCAGATAACTCAGATCCCCAGGGTTTAATTTCTTTTGGTGGAAAAACAACCACCATCTACAACTGGTAATCCTTCTGTCCTGCTGCAGGCGGGAGACACTCAAGTAGTGGCTGGAGAAGGCTTCCTTCAATTCCCTCTCTCTTCTCTGTTCTCAGCGTGCACATGTGTGCACGCGTGCACACACACGCACACACACACACATACAGACACACACAATTTTAGAGAGAGTGAAGTTAAGTGAGATTAAGAAGGAGAGCTGGAGAGCATAAGGTCGGAGGGAGAGGGAATCAGGCCCTCCTTTTTTGGGGGGTGACTGAGTTGGAGAGGTATGTCTTCCTCATGTAGATAAAACAGTCTGGTCTGAGATCCAGGCAGCTTGCCTCTTGCTGTTTCAACCATACTTACTGCTCCTTCGTGCATTGGTGTCTTTGGGGATTGTCCATTTGGAGAGGTAGGATTAAAAATGAGAGAGCATGATTACAGTAAAATCTTACCAGCAAACTAGGATAATTTTGTCTAACTGTTCCATATGAGAGGAAAATAATTGCTGGAGTTTGGATTAACATAAAAACCAGAGACTGGGGGCTAGATGACCTGGGTAGTGGTGTATCTGGCTTAATAAACAACATTTTGAAGTGCTACCTGCCCCTAACGGCAACAGAAACCATCAGTTAAATAAACCAGCTGTTAAGTAAGAGCAAGAACAGGAGTGTTTGCACAAACCACCTTTAAATTTTCTGATCCTTGATGAATGTCAGTTGGTTTGTGAATTATTAACTTCAATGTGCATGAGGAAATACTGGCTGCTTAAGTGTCGTGTATATTTCTATGTATGAAAAAATAAAACCGACTACACCCTCAGCTGCTACCATTTCGGGCTCAGAACTTGCCTGCTTTCACTCAGCAGGCGTATTTAGGGCAGAGGTAGGAATGTTGGCCCCTCGCAGACCACACGTGCATCATATATCATAGCTTATCACTTTGCAGTGCATTTTGCTTAAGAAGGAACCGAAGTGATTTGCAGCCTGTTGGCGGATATAAGCTTGATGATCCTTCCTGGGCTGCGTGGGGTATCCAGCATCCAAGTGAGGTGTTTGGTAGGGACACCTGTCTAGTTGGGAAGAATTGTGTGTGTGATCAGAAAAGTAGATTTAGTGGAGCATAGGAAGCTGGCTTAACAAGTCTGTTTAGTGTTGCTTCTCATCAACTTTGCAAGAGGGCTTTTAGATAGGTCCTTTAATTTGTTACTGGAGAAAGAGCCATCTCTCTCTACTGCCTTGATTTCCTTGGTATGAAAACCCGAAGTTGACCTCCACCAGGCCACCGCAGGGTGTCCCCTTAGAAGAAGCCAGCACAGCCGGTTGAGGGAGCTGCAGTTTAGCACCCATTGCAGAAAGGGGATTTGAGGACTTTGAGTGATGGCGGGAGACGTGGAGGAATCCATTTGTACACCTGGTTTCCACGAGGCACTGCTATTCTCAGAGGTCCCAAGGGCCTCCTAACGTTGATATTAATGGACTAGTTATCTCTTCTGACTTTTACATGGGGAGGGGAATTGAGTAGAGACCTTTATTTGGAAGGAGAAAGAGACTAAAGCAGGAAGACCCCATAAAGGATGTAGGAGGAGGGTGTTGGGAGAATTGGAGCTGACCACACAGGGCTGCTGAGTAGCAGCTCTTCCTTTGAGCCTCACATACCTACCTTTGGGTTTTGGCTGCTGGATGAATTCTGTAGTGTGAGTAAAGTCACACTTAGAAATGCCTGGGTTGGTTACGTTTCGGCAAGGTCTAAGCCTTGTTCATTTCCAGTGCAGAAAACATGCATGCCCCGGGAGTGGAGAAAGCAGGCGCCCGCACCCCCTTCCACCTCTTTGCTGTCCTCGAGTGCAGTGCCCTTTGATATTGCAGTTGTGCATTACACTGACCGCTTTATTCTCAAACTGCCGGGATTATTACTGACATGCACTGTGGGCCCTGCAGCCAACCTTCTGTATGGAAATGGAAGAGAAGAAATTCAAGCTGTAAACGAATCTGTTTCGGGGCTTTGTAGTGGCAAATTATGTGAATGAGTGAATTGAAAAAGTGCCTGGTTTTTACCATCGTGAATACCTAGACCTTAGATAAATATTGACACCAGCAGTGTGACGGGCCTACCATTTGTGTCATACTCCTAGGAATAAAAGATCTTGTCTGAGGTGCTTGTGACCTTATAAACCACTCTGACGAGTTTGTGCAGGTGCTTTCTGCAGTAGCTCTTTGGGTTTGAGAGTGGGTGGTTTTCTCTGTGCTTGTGCAAGCTTAAACCTTACCACATCCAAACCTGCTTTGGCTTATTGATCATGGCTGCGTTTGCTGTAACTGAATGTAGTTGCCAGCATGGTTTTGCAGAGTCATGCTTGTGTGGCCATGTGGACCGGACCTGGGATTGGAGCTCCTTGTTTTGCTTGGACAGTATTTCAGAACCGAGAGTGGGGGAGTGAAGAGAAAGGAAAGCCAGCCTGGGGAGTCTTAGCTGGAGGACAGGCTGGGTGTCATAGCTGAATGCCATATCGCGTAAACTGTGGCACACCCTGCACCATGCTTTGTTTGATCCCCTGCATCTCTGGGCTCGGAACCGATCTGCCCTCTAGTTGAGGCGGGCTTAGGGTGCCAGTTTTGTTAGAGTGAAGTATGCAGGAGGAAGTCACCCCCTTCACTCTCACCCCCAAGGTATACTGCTTATTAAAGAAAGTCACTTTGGAGTTACTTGACTCGAGTAAGCTGAACGGAGACTTTAATGAACTGGGACTTGATTACATCATCTCGAAAAAGGAGTGGTGGTGGGAGCTGGGGAGCGGTGTGTTTATCAGATAACAAGTGTTAGGTAAAGGAGCCCTAGCTGTTCATAGGAAAGCTGCCTTGATGTAGCTGATCTCATCGATGTCTGGCTTTGGTGTGACCCGTGGGCCTTGATTTCCTGCTGAGGTGGGAATTGAATGGCTCGTCTCTCCCTAGCACACAGAGAGGATATGGAGTATCCAGAAGTCCATGGGGGTGTTTCTGAGGTGTCTGCAGCCTGTTACTGGGACTCCGAAAGGAGTCACTTAGGATTTGTTTTGGTAGAACTTTTCATCACCCTTGCTGGTGATTTTCTTTAAAAATGGACTCACATCCCGCAGGTACCAGTATTCATTGTTTGGTGAACGTGTAGTTTAGCAAGTGCAATTTACTGCTAGGATCCATCCTTTAAGATGCATCTTTGGGAGTAAATTACTTGGAACTGCACACTGTGTGTGTGTGTGTGTGTGTGAGAGAGAGAGAGAGAGAGAGAGAGAGAATGAGAGGAGCTCTTGACTTAGGATGCACTGGGCCTTGGTGAGTGTAGACAGATAGACCATGTGGGGAGGTGCAGCATCACTGTTAGAGGACTTGGTGAGTGATTTTGTTTTCTAAAAAGGAAGAAATGAAAGTATATTAACATAGTAAAATTTTAATATGTTCAAGGATGGAGGTCACATGCATCATCTGATTGTTTATGCTTATAATTTCAGTGAAAAGGATGTTGCATATTTTAACAGCAGGAAGCAGTCTGTGTAAAATAGTGTGTGCTGAAATACTATGTGGGTGTTGCACTTGACTTAATATTTTCTGAGCGATTTCAACAACCAGAGCCAGAGAAGTTGCCATGGCCCCGAGAAAATGATGGAGACAAGCTTTTAAATTTACAATGTTTCATGATATCTTAATATCGTAGGAAGAAAAATGTTGCCTTTTGGCTTCAGCTAGACATTTCATGACACACATAAAACTTTAAAAAGCGCAATGGAAAAATTGACAGAACGAGATCCCAAGTCGATAAGCTAACTAATAAAGTCAGCGACATAACTGTTAGCCAGGAGGCTGACCTTTAAAACTGTACGTTTTCTTTAAAAGGTACTTAGCTAGAGACACTTGTGTGCCTCCCTATAATACAGCGGATGTATTCTTGAAAAGTTGTGGGTAAATTCAATTTTCAACTTCATACCAGGGGTCTGTTCTGTGTATTGAACCATCTTCATTTTTAAGTGTTGAGGTAGCCGGGAAAGGAAGGGAGGATAAACTTAGGCGATAATAATACTGAATATTTGAAACCTAGAAGATGATATTAAAAATGTAATAAGAGAAGATAGTATTGAGAATGTTTGATAATATTTGAAGGAACCTTGCACTTAATCCATTTGTAATGCAGAGTATCGTGGCAAATGCAGGTAAACCTGGATTTTTGTATTAGCTGTATAGATTTTGGATGCTTGGGCTATGCATAGGCACAAAGAGATGTTAGAGACATTAGTGAATAGTGGGTGTGATTTCAGTTGGAAAAATAAAAGATGCGTGTAACTTCCAGTGGAAGCTGACAGGGGACTCCAGCGTACACCCCGTAAGAATCTCCGGCTTCCCAAGGGATTTCCTTAAGAGCAGCCCTAGCCTGGGAAGGTAGTTATACCCACTTAGGAGGTGTGATCAAACAATATGGTGAATGCTTAAATTTTTAAAAATATGTATTACAGTAAAAGAGACATTGCCATTAATCCCCTCAAAATACTCCCCCTCGCTTTGAACACACTTATCCCATCATTCTTGCCACTTTCTGAAGCAGTTCTGGAAGTCCTCTCTCGTGAGTATCTTTAGTTGTGCTGTCATGGCTGCCTCGATGTCCTGAATCATTTTGACTTTGGGGCAGAGCCAGAAGTCGCATGGTGCCAGACCCAGTGAATAAGGTGGATGAAGACACACCGTAATGTTTTTATGCGACAGAAATTGCCGTACCAGAAGCCATGTGTGACATGGAGCATTGTCATGATGGAACATGATTTACGGCACACTTTAAAACACACCTTCCCTCAACCGTAGCTCACACCTGACTGACTGCACTGAGCAAGTTGAAACTTGTCACACACTGTTACTAAGGTTCCACATGCCGCTTCTCATATTAAAGATCCTTGTCTTTCCATTGGATGGCACTCGGCAGCAGCATTCACTGTATTTTTTAATCATTACAAGGAAGTCTCCGTGTCACCCATCACTTCTGGTACGGCAATTTCTGCCAAATAAAAGCATTACAGTGTGTCCTCATCCACCTTATTCACCACATCTGGCACCGTGCGACTTCTGGCTCTTCCCCAAAGTCAAAATTACCATGAAAGGTAAACATTTTGAATCAATTCAGGACATCGAGGCAGTCACAACAGCACAACTACAGACACTCATGAAAGAGGACTTCCAGAACTGCTTCAGAAAGTGGCAAGGACGATGGAATAAGTGTGTTCAAAACGGAGTATTTTGAGGGGGATTAATAGCAGTGTGTCTCTTACTGTAATACATTTCTTTTTAATTTAAACATTTACTGTATTGTTTGATGACACCTTGTATGTCATATGTCCCTTAAAATTTTTTGTGCGAGGAAGGAAAGAGATGCTGACAACACTAAGGTAAGCTGTTGTTTGTCCAGATGCATTTGCTTGGAAACAAACAAACCCAAAAACACTTTTATTTCCCTCTTTCTCCCCTTTAAGGGCCAAATAGGCAACTTACTATATATTGTTCTTTCGTAACCCAAAAGTGTATTTGCCTAAAATTGCCTTTCTAAACACGTTTTTAAAAAACAACAACCCTGATCATTACATGTCTAGAGGTAAGTTACCACAAAGTTTTATTTTTTTATCTTTTGGAGTACATTTCTGTAACTTGAGGTTTGTGTATTATTATTTTTGTTGATTGGATTTTATTAGAGAGTGCATTGTCAAAAATGAGGGTTAAAAATCCCACAAAATGTCTTGATCCTTCCCTGGTTACAGGAAACATCTAGACTAGAGTGTTTAGAATGGCCTGCAATGACTCAGAGGGAGGTGAGGGGTGTTTGTTTGTTTTTAATGTTTTAATGTGTGTCTGTTACACTCAGGGGAAGTAACAGGTTATTGGAGGTTTCATTTCTGAAGAATCCAGTGTCACTAGTATAGTTTCTTTATCCCTCTATCCCAGTGAAATCCTTGGTTGTACTTTCTGCCCGAAACACAGGTTTGGAATTTGTCCATGCTGTTCTTGTGACCAGGACTACTTTTCATGGGGTTGTGTTAAAATAGTTGTTTTCCTCTCAGGTGTTCCTCTCAGAGCTTGAGGTGTGGGCATGAAGTGCAGGAAATCACTCACTGTAAAGTGGAGAATCATTTCAGTGTTGGGAGAGGAAACTGATCACAGTGTCACTGATGATTGGTGGTTGCTTATACCACACTTTTACACAAATTTTGTTGGGTGACACATTCAATCAAAGAAATGTTCATAAGATGTAGCTAGTTTGCATCTTTCATATGTAAACCCAAAGTTAATGAATTTTAAAGCTACATCATGCTTTTAATAAACACCCTGTATTTTGTAATGGTTTCATAGGGAGCTAATCTCCTCAAAGTGGACATTTGTAGGGGCAGAGAGGTACAGGTGGCAGTGTTAGGAAAGCAAAAGAATTCATGACCAGAGGGGCATCGGTGGACTTTACAAAGCTCTTGGCAAACTGAGGATTCCAAATTTATCTACTGGATCACTTCCTGTCCCTTTTGCCCAACTTGTTTTAACTACTACAGAAGCAAGAGTCACCGTTTCTTGCCTCAACAGAGCAAGGTTTTCATTTAGGAGAATCCTCCGTCTTTTCACTGAAAAAACTCCAGTCTCTGAGTGTGTCGCCAGAGGTGAGCACAGGTTTTTGCTGCACTTTCTGTCCCTTCTGGGTCATGATTAGTAAGCCTCTGCTCTCACTGGAGCAGCTGGTGCCCTAGGAGGTGAGGGCCTCGGTGGCGAGGAGATTGATGGGGAGGGAGTGCCTGGCTCCCTGTTTCATAGAATGGCCGGGCTTCCAAGTCAAGATTAAACTTTGTGCTAGACGGGTCCAGCAAGGGTGAAAGGGTCCTGTTGTGGAGGTGATGAGTTTGGAAAGTCCTGTAGAGCTTGAGGACTCTCTGAAAGGGCGAATTTGTGATCCCTTTTTGGAGATGATAAATAGGGAATAGTGGCCAAACCCCTGTCCCCTCTCCTCCCCCTGCTCATTTCCAAGTCTGCAAAGCCCCTTCTCCAATAGTAAAACCAGTGGTAGCTGTAGGCACCTCTTCCCTGCCTACATGGGAGCACGTTCCCTTTGTGGCCAGCAGCTATTCCCTGTGCAAATTCCCTTTGTGAAATGCCCACCAACTGCAGAGGTAATGCTGCTGGATGCCTCCTCTTGATTAAATTAATTAATCTTTAGGGGTTAATGATGCATGTATCATATTTCATGAGAGACTGTTATGGGAAATTTGTGGGCTTCCCCCCAGTGCCACCCCACAACCAAGCATGAGTGTGCTTAAATAACAAAATCACATCACACCCAATTACCTTGTCTCTCTTTAGCCGAATCTCAGTTTGATAAGAAAAACAGATCCTAGAATCTCTTGTTTTAATGGATATTCTAGGAAGCTTTCAGTGGTGGTAGGCCTCTGGGCTGTTTTAATTAAAACTTTAAATAGTTGAACAAGGAGGTATTCTGCTCCTGTGGAAATCAATTTTAATGGCCCCATCAATTGACGTTCACGGGGGGGGGGGGGGGGGGGGACCTGGCACTGAGATTTGTTAAGGTTTGTATAACCCTTGACTTACCTGCCTGGTAGGTTGTGGATCTGCCAACTCTTCTCGACTTTGCCCTACAACACGTGTCTCTTGCCCGTCTCCTTTCTAGGAGGTCCTGACTTTTTTTTTTTTTTTTTTAAGTTTTACACCTTCTATACCTGATTTAACTTTTCTGACCCTGTTTCCTGGTACTCTTCCTCAGAAACCATGTTCTTCTACTTTTCTTCCTGGTTTAACTAAGGTCTTGTATTTTTCTGCTAAACCTTTCTTATGACAACTGATCTTTCCTGCTTGGAACCCACCTGGGCTCAGTGGCATCCATGCCAAGAATGCTGGCCCAGTGATTATTTTCAAGAGAAACTGAAACTTTTGTTTTTTTGGTGAAAACCTTAGGTTTCTCCAAACACTATTCAGTCAGAAACAAAGGTGTCTGCTGCCCAAGTTTGGCCAAAGAGCCACGAGTTTGCAACTCCTGGTCTACCGTTCACAAGATGCTTGCCATATCTGGCTAGAATTATTTGGTCTAGAGTCTTATCTGACCAGTGGGTTGTAAACTCCTTAAAGTCAAGGACTAAATCTTACCCTAATTTGTATCAGAACTTACCACAGCGCAGTAGACAGTGTAGGCAAACAATAAATGTTTGTTGAATTTGATACCTGTTGGGTGCTAAAGGACAAAAACTTAGACCTGTATTTAAATTAATCGTGGGCTGGGGTAATATGGGTGACCTGGGAAGGCAGGGGGCACAGCACATATAAGACATGTGGGATTATGGAAGCAGGCCTGGCGACTTCTCTCAGATAATGTCTTAAGCTTCAGAATTCAGAAGTTCCGCTAATTTCTATAGCTGATTTTAAAAAGTAGAAGTAGGCGGTCACTCTGGGGTCCTCCTATGGCTGGTGTCTATTAGCTCTTCTTTTGAGTTGCTTATAAGCCTTATTTGCATAGAGAATTATCTATGTAACATTTTCAAAAATTGAAGTAACTGTGATTCATTACTTTCTTAAATATAACTGACCCAAAGCTTACAAGATGAGCTGTGTATGTCGAGTTAATGATATCTGAGTGGTTTTGCTTAGCTTACTGAAGAAAGATGGTCGCACTGCGGGACGTTCTGCAGTGCAGAGTGCGGATTCTTGGATGAGGAGCCAGAGGAATGGTCCAGTTTAAGATGCAATTTTATTCTTAGTATAAGCCTTTAATATGTTTTATCAGGCTGTTGAGTGGTGGCGTTTGGTTAACGAGGGGGAAACAGCGCAATAGAAAAAAAGATAAGGACATCTGATAGTCTAGATTTTAAAGGAAATCTCTGATTCTCGTAAAACCTGATAATGTGGGTCTAGGGAACATAATGTGGAGATTTCATTGGAACTTGGTGTGTACTACACATAATTCCTCAGAAGGTAAAAATGCAGCAGAAACAACCTTCAAAGCTGAAGGGATTAGATAACTTTAATAAAGTCGTATGTTCTTCCCTACTCATGCCCCTTGCAATTTGAAAGGACCAACCCTTTTTTTCCCAGCTAGTCCTAGGCAGGTAACCCCTTTTTAAATGGGGGGTGAACAGTGCAGTTTCTAGGGTTAAGAAGAGATGTCCAGCCGGAGCCCCCAATCTCCCGAGATTCCCGGGCTAGTCCTGGGCCCCCAGTAGCGCTCAATAATTGGGTCATTGGATTGCTTCACACTTTTCTTTCCGGCTGGATTATTCATTTAGCAAATATCTGATAGCTTAAAAAATGCAGAGTACAGTGACGTTCAGGAGTCCAGACAGGGCTGAGTAATGGGAAATAGCCTGGCCTGGAAACTAAACTGAATATGAAAACCTCTGTCCCCAGGGAGTGCTTGTCACAGACTTAGGGCTCATTCCTTCCACCTTGAATTATGATTCCTATTAATGTTGTAAAATACAGCGATGCGCTGTGCCGCCCTTCCCAGCAAGGGGTTTTGTCTGTGTTGTCCGTGGTCGGTGAGCAAAGCCTGATTTTGAGGATGAAGTGCTAATCACGTTGTCCGGCTAGTTGGGGTGATTTCCTCCTTACAGCTTACTCGAAAGCCAATGAACTTTTTATCCCTCAACTTCCAGGGGGTCAATGCATTATTGATTGCTAGCCTTGAATATTCTTTGCCAAGTTTATAATGTGGGGTTCTGGTTATAATCCAGGAAGATGCTGGTCAGATTATGTAAATACTGGTTAAGTCTATAGAATTTCACTCAGAGGGCATTTTTTATTATGAGTGTCTTCCCAGAGAATTGAGTTTTCTGAGGCCCTGCCCTCTTTTGGGATGGTTAAGAACTTTGTGTGCCTGAAAGATGTGGACTGATACCCCTGTCCGTTCCCCCACCACGTTTTTAAACAAAGCTCTTGAATTATTGGGAAATTCATATGTATTGTTAAAATCCAGCTTCTCCTACAGATGCCATTTCACTTTCAATATTTGTTGATGATTGAGAAATATATGTTGGTTATTCCATGATACAGCACAGTTGAAGAGACATTTCAGAGATGATGGAAATGCCCTCTGTCTGTATGGTGCAGTGTGGTCGCTAGTCACATGTGGTGTTGACACTTCCACTATGGCAGATGTGACTGAGGACCTGAGTTTTTAATTCTATGTAATCGTAATTAGTTTCAATATAAACGCCAATAGCCCCCTGGCTAGTGGCTGCTGAATTGGACAGCACAGGTTTACATATGGTGGGGATTTCTCAGCTATTTAAAGCCTTAGCTCTTCTAAGTCTATGGGGTTGGGGAAGGAGCCTCTGAGGAAAAAGGCTCGGCAGGCAGATTGTTGCTATGTACTGTTAAATAGTTCGTTTTTCAGAGCAGATAAAACCTGGGTAAAACTTGAGCTGTTCTCGGCGGAGGTGCCTCTTGTGTGTTCTGCAAATGGTGGGCTGGACCTTCGTCTTTCAGCAGATTAGCTGAAAGAATATCTCTGGCTGGGCTCAATTGTTCAAAGATTCGCGCACCCTTTGTACAAGAATAAGGAAAATTTGTGTTATGACAATGGCTGACAAAATGTTTAATGAAAGCTGCAATTGGCAGTAACTAAATTCCCTGAGGTTTCTTGCCGCTTCTCTGTGCTACTGAAAGGTGCAGAAATGCTTTTGACAGCATCTGTCCTGCTGACAGATGAATTGTTTTGACAGGAGAATCTGAAACCTTCAACTTAAGAAACATTCAGATGTCCGGCCGGGTAAGGGGTGATCATGTTTGTAGAAATAAGTGAGATGCTTTAGATTTGTGTGCATGTCAGCTGCCACCTGAAAGAAAGGCCTCATTAAAAGTTTTTCACTGATTAACCCTTTGATTGTTCCTGGGAACTGAGATGAGAATTCATACCCCACTCCTCATAGTTCTTGGGCTGAATAAATGTATTTCCTTAATCATTGAAAAACGAGTGTCAGTAAGCAATTGCAGTGAAAGGATTAAGATAAAACATTTTGTGTAAAAATAGTGCGGAAAAATTATACCAAAGTTGATACCAGCATTTTTCACCATAGCCAAGAGATAGAAAAACCCAAATGCCCATCAACTAGTGAATGGATAAACAAAATGTGTACACACACACACACACACAGGAATTTTATTAAGCCCTGAAAAGGAAGGACATTCTGACATACATTACAACATGAATGAACCTTGTGGACGTTATGCTTAAGTGTAATGAGCCTGACACAAAAGGACAGACAATGTATGGTTCCCCTTACAGGAAGTACTTTGTCACATTGGAAAGACAGAAAGTAGAGCGGAGGGTGACAGGCCTGGGGTGGAGGGTAGCGGAGGATGGGGAGTTAGTATTTAAAGGTGGAGAAGATGAAAAAGTTCTAGGAATGGATGATGGTGATGGTTGCACAACAGTGCGAGTGTACTTAATGCCATTGAATCGTATACTTAAAAATGATTAAGATGGTAAATTTTACATTATATGTATTTTCCCATGATAAAAAAAAAAACTATTATGCTGGGAGTTTGCCTCCCTGAAATGAGCAAACAAGAAAACATCTCTGAGGATTTTATTTCAGATTACATTCGTCAGGGAGAATATAGTAAATATTTTCCCCATTTCTTGATAAAGCAATTGATGATCAACAGCTTGCCCCAGGTTGCAGGACTAGTCGCTTCTCAGACTGAAAAGCGAGGCTGCTCTGGTCCAAAAGTGGGAGGCATCCCAGGGGGCCTGCGCTTCCGCCTCTGTCTTCTCTCTGGTTGCTGATAGGTGCTCCGAGAGAATTACCTGTCACAGCCAGCCTGCTCGACTCTCATTTGTTGATAATGGCTTTTCTAGTTCATTGAAGGTCAAAATGTCACCGCATCCAGGCTGACCCAGTGAGGCTGAAGTGTCCACTTACACTTCTCTTCATCTTCATTGCTACTTACTGGGATCTCAGTGTTAGGTCTTCATACTATTTGGCTTCTTGCTAAGACTCGATTATGACAGACCCCTTTTCAAGTAGCCTTGAGGTGATTTCATTCCAGATAGCTCAAAATGGGACTGGCAGTTAGTTGCCAGGGACCCAGATCCTGTGAGCCCCAGCTCCACCCCTGGGTGTGTAAATAAGCCAGAAACAAATCATTTATTTCGACCCTCATAGCCTCCAGACTCAGTGGATTAGAAGAGAGGTTGACACTTGGTGGTCCTCAAGCCAAATGTGGCCTGCAGATAGGTGTTGTATGGCCCATCCAGGGTTACCTTTTTTTTTTTTTAAGACTTAAAACGATTTCACGTAATAATTCAGAGTTTGAGCTTCTCTTGAAAATGGAGAAGACTCGTCTGCACTGCCCTTGTTGCTGAAGACAGCAGCAAATGCCCCTTTAGATGGGCCGGCAGGTGGGCACTGCTGTGTTGGCCTCCTTCCAACCTGGCAGGGCCACCATGCCTTCCAAGCGCTTGCCTCTGTGGCTTCTGAGTTTTTCTGGCAGCTTCCATTACCTGAGATGATACAAATGTTACAGTCCTTATAAACTCAGTTATCTCTAGACCAGACACGATATTTCAGTCCCCCCTTTTTATGATAATGTGCTCAAAATGGAAGACACTTCCAGTCTGTCTAGCCCTTTTTCTGATGTGGGCGAATTCTCTCCATTGGTGGGTGTTCTTTTCCATGTCTAACCTGTTGATTTCTGTGTGCCCAATCATAAATACCCCAAAGTGCAGACAAGCTCACACTTGACTTTAATATGTGGTTTTAAAAATTAGCACCATCAATTTTTGTACAGTAACATAATCTCTGGACAAATTGCATTTAATTCCGGCTATGCCCCAAACACTGATGTACCATTAATTGCAAATGCAGTTTGACTTTTATTTAGATGAATGTCTTGAGTTGACAGAGAAATGGCTATCAGCTCTAGATTAGTATCGATTAGAATGTCTCTGGAGTAAAAGCTAGTTGCCACTTACGTGTCGCTGCGTACCCCTCCAGAGCTAGAGTTTAAACTCATTTCTAGGAGTACCATTAATTGGTAGTTCTGTCAATGGAGTTCATAGCTGAGATGAAAAATGTTCACCTCTTTGGCTTACAGAGGACTGGGTGTATTTTAGTGGCAGGGACCAAGGTACAGTGCGCAGTAAGAAGTTAGGGCCCAATTGGATCACATCTCTGTGGCTTCTAGTCCAGAAAGACTCATTAACCTAGTCTGGTTGTGGGTGTGATCTGAGAAGCTCACCTGACCACACATTTCCCAGCTTGTTGCATGTCTGCTTCTAAGGGTACAGCTGGGAGCGGGGAGGTGTCGAAGGGGAGAGAGAGATGTAATTCTGAATAATTGTGACAGATGCCGTCATCTTGAGAAGGCTGCTCACACGTGTGGCTTTCACTGCCTTTGATTAATAGCAGCCGTGAGTTTCCTGTGACTGTGGCTTCTCTCCTATGTGACTGATCACTCCCTGTGTGTATTCATTGATGGTACGGATGGGGTGTTTGTACATGTTAGGTTGTTGCAAAAGTAATTGTGGTTTTTGCAGTTATTTTTAACCTTTTAAACCACAGTTACTCTTGTGCCAACCTAACAGCTTTATGATTAGGCTCTTTCAGTGTTCACTTTCTAAACAGTCCCTTCGCCCTTGACTGTACATGTACGAGAATTTTAGTCTTAAGTTCTTGTTTAGAGCAGGGTTTCTCGACCTCTGCATGTTGCTGTTGACACTTAGGGCTGGATGGTTGTAGTTAAGGGCTGTCCTGCGCATTGTAAGATGTTTAGCAGTTTCCTTGGCTTCCACCCACCAGATGCCAGAAGCAAACCCCCCTTTCCCCGCAGTGGGGACAACTAAAAATGTCTCCAGAGATTGCCAAATGTCTTTCCAGATTGAGAACCACTAATTTTTAGACAGGGATGGGTTAGTACTTCACCCTCTCTTTTTCTTTACTTGATATTGTTTGATGCTTTAGAAAAATGTTAATAAAAAAGTGCCATTTAGAATAGCCTCGGACTTGACAGGTTACAAAGCATTTGGACCAGCACACTTCAATGTAGGTAGAGGACTAGTTTACCTTACAGTTTCTTTGAAAGTTGCCAAGTGGTGAAATGGTATTGATTAAAATTCATTTGAGGTTAGTCAACTTCAGGTGGTTGGAGATTTTCACAGCGACTTGTTTATGGATGCGAGTGTGGAGGAGGTGTATCTGTAAATCTCAGTATCAGTAGGTTACTTAAAATAATGCACGAGATGGGGCAATCATGAGGGAGAGGACTGTTTTTTTAGCAGGTAGAGTAGAAGATTCCTGAAGTTTGGGTGTAATGTAATGTTGATTCAATTACTTTCTTCTTTCTTTACCAGAAACCTGAGCTACAATAAACTTTCTGAGATTGACCCTGCTGGTTTTGAGGATTTGCCGAATCTACAGGAAGTGTGAGTGCTTTTCCCCAAACCTCTAGGGGCCTGGAGGGATGGAGAGCTCCTTGGGAAAACCCTGGGGTATTGCAGCATCGCTCTGTCTCCCACACCAGCAGTCTAAACTTGTCACGTGCGTTCAGGTTGTCAGTGTCTTAGCCCATCTCTTCTTCCGAGGCAGTCAGTGATGGGTGTGTTGCAGTCTGGTAGGTACGGACTTACAGAAATCACAGGAACATGGTGGGTGTATAGGAGAGTCCGCTGGGTTGACACACCTGGCCGGTACTTCTCCACAGTCCCCAGGCGGGTGGAGCAGCCCGCTCAGCAGGGGCATATGAGTCAACCCAGCTCTTCTGTTTCCCAGGAAGTGTGGACAAGTATTGAAGTATGGACAATGGAGGTGTACCTTTTCTCTCCCATCTCCAGAAAGAGCCAGGCGTTACTACCTTTGGAACGCTAGGCTTGCTGCCTCTTGCAGTGTCCTTTAAATCAGGCCTCAATCTCTTCTTTTTCTTCTTCTTCTTTTTAAATTGGATGTTAGGATTATCAGGAATTTTATTTCTACAGAGACTTCAGAGACACTTTCACATAGGTCATGCATACACACTGCAGAAAATTTGGGAACTGGAAATATGTAAAGACTAATTAAAATCACCAGTATTATTACCCAGATATAACAATCATTGTGAACACTTAGTGAAAAATATATATCTCTACACATAATTTTGGGATCAAACTGTATATCTATTATGGTTTTTATATCTGTTCCCTACATATATTTTTTAATACTTTATTGTGTAAATTAAAACTTTTTTAATATCCCATTTTAATTTTTATGTAAAACTACATACTATACACATGGCTATTCCATAAATTATTCACCCAATGCTTCTATTGTTAGACATTTTTATTAGATGTTATTAGGTAAGTGCTTTACACATTTTGGTTATTATATGTAACTGATAAAAGTCCTTATTTATTATTCAGTGATTCCATTGTTAATAATTTATCTAAAGGAAATTTAATTTCATCAGCTGGTACAATTGGCAAAATACTTGTATCGCCTACCCCATCTCTAAACTCTCCACATTGGCGTTTGTGATTTCTGTGTCTGTTTAAAAAAAGTTTAAACTTCCAAAGCTGGACGGGGCCCTTGGCAATAATGCTTTGTCCCAGGCCCTCCTTTTCCGATCGTGTCAACAGGCCAGTGGTGGGAGCAGGGAAGTTTGAATTGTGTCATCGTGTTAGTTTGCCGTAATAAAACATCACAGACTGGGTGCCTTAAACAACAGAAATTTTTTTCTTACGCCTCTGGAGGCTGAAAGCCCAAGATCAAGGGGTCAGCAGGGCTGCTTTTCTCTGAGACTCTCTCCTTGGCTTGCAGACGGCTGCCCTATTGCTGCCTCCTCACATGACCCTTCCTCTGTGTGTGCTCATCCCTCGTGTGGCTTGTGCTTGTCCAAATGTCCTCTTCTTAAAAGAACTGTAGTCATATTGGATGAGGGCCCATCCATATGACCTCATTTAACCTTAATGACCTCTTTAAGGACCCCATTTCCAAATACAGTCACATGCTGAGGTTTTGAGGGTTTAGGACTTCAACATGTACATTTCGAGAGGGCACATTTCAGCCTGTCACAGTCACCCAAGATGATAAATCAGTTCATAAAGGAGCAGTTGGGTCCCTGATCCAGGCTGCTTCCAATGCCTGTGGTTAGGATACCCAGCTTTTTGTGTTAAGTCTCGGCGCGTAGTGGTTTCTTTTAGAATTGGACAAAATTAAAATTGGGGTTATCATTCAAGCTTTCATTAACATTTATTTGAGTGCCTCCTATGTGCCCAGCCCTACTCTAGATGTGGGCGGTACAGGGATAAGTAGGACCGACACACGGATGGGACTAGGGTGAGGCAATGAGGCATTTGCCTCAGGTGCAGAATTTAAGGGGCACTCACAACTCAGCATTTGCAATAAAGGATATTTTAATGCAATATTTAAAAAATAACAGTGACTGCAAAGACATCCATGATGAGCAAAACAGAAAAAGTTTAAGTGAAGACCAGGTCAGTGTTACTGAGTCTTCCGTTTGCCTCAGGTTGCAGGGTGGCTTGCTGTGGCATTGTTGCTGATCCTGCCTTGATGTACAAGCATTGATATTTTGTTCATCATGGATTTTGTTGTACATTCATTTTGATATTTTAAAAATAATTGCTTTAAAATATTTTTTTTTTTCCTAGCCACTGGAAATGGTATGCCGCCCCTCAGCCAATACCAGCCCTACAGACAAACCTCTTAGAGTTTACATTATGATGGGGGAAGACATGCACGCACAAGGAAACCAGTGAGACTTACTAGTGATAAGTGTTAGGGGAGATAGAACAGCGGGATGTGAGGAGTTTGTCTTTCGTCATTTTGGAGGGGTGATGGCAGAGCCGGGGGTGGTCAGGAAGGTGATGACTGAGCAGATGTGTGATGTGGAGAAGGGGCTGTAGATGCAGGGCCTTAGGAAGGAGGAGGCTGAGGGCCTTGTGTCTGGCCTCCCGAGGGCAGGTGTGTGGCCAGGTCCTGGCATCGCCCATGGCCCAAAGCTGCAACCATCATGAACCCCCATCTGCTGGGGGCGTGCTAGATGCTCCTGTGCACATTTTCTGTGTTGTGTTCTCTAGATCTCTCGTTCCTTCCCCAAACAAGCTTTCAACTTTCGTTTGGTTCAGCTCCCTTCACCTACAGCCTTCAGTCCCTTCTCCTTGGTCCTTTTTAGAACTTATATCTCACCCAGGTCACGAGCCAAGAGCATCTGACTTCTGCTTGTTCTTCACTGGGGATGCTGGTTATGAGTTGTCTTTTTTGTTGTTGTTGCTATTTTATTTATTTTCAATTACAGTTGACATTCAACATTATATTAGTTTTAGGTGTACAGCATAGTGGTTGGACATTTATATATCTTATGAAGTGATGCCCCCAAAAAGGCTAATACCTATCTGACACCACATGTCGTTATTATAATATTAGTGACTATATTCCTTATGCTGTACTTTACATCCCTGTTGGTTATGTCTTACAAATAAATTTCCCACGTGACAACAGCCACAGCAGTCCCCACAGCACCATGCTAAGCCTTTGGTGAAGGCTACCTCATTGATCCTCACACTAGCACTGGGACATAAATTATTTTCTTTACAATCATTTTCTCCCCTTCACAGAACAGGAAAGAGGAGCTCAGACAAGTGAAATAAAGCTATGCAGTGTTACGTGGTTGGTAAACCTGTGAGTTGAACTTAAATCCATTTGATTCCAAATCTTAGGCATTTAACCCTGAAACTGCACTGCCCTCAATCCCCACGTCCCTCATCTTAACTTGCAACGTTCAACTGAAGAGTTTTCCAACACAGAACATTCAGTGTTTATCGACTTGTGTCTCTTTCTACACCAGTCTTGTCTTTCTAGGCACAGAGTGTTTCCTCCCACGCCTCCAGACCTCTTTTCCAAACCCACAGAATCCTCCGAGTCCAGCTCCCTTCACCGTCACAGCTTGGCTTTCCTCCCTCCCCTGCTTTCCTGCTGTGTCTATGGGCAGGACAGGACCCCTAACCCTGTCCTGTGTGTGACATCTCTCCTTCCTCCTGCCAATGCACTCGTGCAGGTCGACCATAGCTGGCCATTGCGCTAAGCACCGTACTCATACTGCCACTTGTACTTCTTTCAGACAGCTGAAGGGACCAAGGCACCGAGAATTGGCTGGAGTTGCACAGCTCGTAAGTGGAAGGACCGGGCCTGCGCACCCCCAGTCTAGTACCATGCTCTCTGTGGCAACACTACTTTCCTGAGTGTGGGAGTTGAAAAGGCAGAGATTGCATTGTATGGTGTAGTGGGAAAAACACACACTGGTAGCAGACAGACCTGGGTTGGAGTTCTAGTTGGTTCCTCACCTGAATGTGTCCCTGGACAAGCTACTTAGTGCCTCAGTGCTTCCTTCCCCTCGTCTGCAATGTGGACACAATAACACATTATTGTTATAATTATTAATTGGAGGTGACGTCCAGGGCCTTGTACATGCTAAATACTCACTGAATGTTATTTCTCTTCTGCTACTTTTCAATCACTCAGCCACCCAAGTTGGGTGCATTAAGAAACACCCAGGGTCGATAGGTTGACCCTTTCACCACAGAGCCTGACTCCTGTCCTGGTATCACACTGTCAATGGGTGAGACAAATTCCGTGAGCAGAGCAGCACAGCTTATCCCTGATTAAAGATCCAGGTCTTTCCTGAGGGAATTCCGATACATCGTGGAGGCAGAAAGAGGCTGTCAGGAGTGAGGGCTGGGAGGTAGGGAAGGATACTGAAGAAAAAAGAATCATATTTGAGACACAATTGCTTCTAAACTAACTGGGCTCAAGGGTTTCCCAGGAGCTGTCAGTTCTTCTCAACGCTGCAGAGCCATGTGAGTCTGGACACCTCAGTGCGAGGGGAACCACAGGCTGGCAGAGCCGCAGGCGGTGGTTTTCAGCAGTGGTTTTATTTTGGAGGCTGGAACCACAGAACACCGTGGGCTGGTTGGAGAGAGAAAGCGAGCCCATTGGAGGCCCCTGGAGGACATGAGGACACTTGTGCAGCTGCTGCCAAGCCACACAGTCTTCACTGCCCACAGCCTGAGGAAAGCCCACCAGGGAGGGCCCCCAGCCAGGGGTCCTGGACGGCAAGGCTCCTCTATTAATAAGAGGGGCTATTTATACCATTCTCTTTAAAAACTGCACTGGGATCATGTTACTGCTGCCTGGCTCGAGAAGGCTTCATGTGGGTGCTGTCGTGTGTGCTTTCCAGGGCCATTGACCTAAAATGTTCCTGCAGGCAGCGAGCGAGGAGGCCTGAGTGGGCCCTGCCTGTGGGTATTTATGGCTCACCCTCTTGTGTCTCAGACTTATGCTCCCCAGTGTGTGTGTGGTGTGCTAACAGAGGGGTGGAAGAACGAGGGGGTATCATTTTGAGTCACTGCTTTTTGGCTGTGAATTGCCACCACCTGTTAAGCATTTACTCTATATCTGGCTGTATCCTAAGCTGTTCGGTTTAATTCTTTCAGCTGGATCCTGCCAGAAACCTGTGAAGTTGGTACTTGTGTTAATCACATTTTTTAGAAGAGGAAACTAAGGCACAGTAAGGTTAAGTGACGTGGTAAAGGCCATTCAGTGGGTAAGTGGTAGGATTGGGGTTGAATGTACCTAGGGAGTCTGATTTAAAGACCTGAGCTATAAAATCCCCTCCTAATAATTCCTGCTGCTCTGTAACTGTGCCTCATTTTCTCCTGTTAGGGCAGGGCGATAATGTAGTACCTTCCTCAAAGGGTTCTATGCCATTTAGTGAGGCACTGCACATACAGCACTCAGCTCAGAGCCTGGCGCAGAGCAGACGTTAGCCCTTCTTGTTGTTGCTTACCACCCAACTATCGCTGTACTACAACATCTGTATGTGGCCATCTGGTACACAAACCACATATCATAAAGACTCGCCAGTTATTATTTAGTAAACCCTACTGTCAAGTAACTGAAAGCACTGATAATAACTGATGGATTAAATGGCCCCAACTCCAAAACCTGTGCTCCTGCTACTGTCAGCTTTCTCCCTTTTAAGAAGTAACAGTAACTGACGTTCCAAGCACTTGTTCCTCTCTGTTACTAATTGCAGCTCTCTTTGTGTTTGGAAACAATTGAAGTGTCTACAGACAGCGGGACGGCTAAATTTATGGGTCATTCATGCTGCTCATGACAGCAGAGGAGTACTCGGCAGCTGGTTAAAAGAGTTATGCAGAGCTCTGAGAGATACTACAGTGGGAGAAACTGGTACAGAACAGTCTGCATAGTACACAAGTATCGGTGCAAAAGAAAACGTGTGCATCTCTAGAGGCTGGCCGCAGGAGCTTCCTCTCGGAGGCTGACCAGAGGACCGAAGTGCGAGGAAGTTTTATGTTTCACTATATATTCCTGGTATTCTCTTGAAATGGCTTGAAAATTTTACTGTGTGCATATATCAGCTATTAAATAAATAAATAAATAAATAAGGCAAATAATAAGCAAAATATCCCCCAAAGCTCTATAACCCAAAATTACTCCTTGAGTTTGTTTTTCATTGTTGGTTGAAGCCTAATTTAATTGGGTAACAGTAAAGTACTCTGAACGGCCCTTTTTAACATTTTGCATCTTGGAGAATGGGAGGACTTCTTAACCAAACCAAGTAAATGGGAGTTTTGGAGCGAGCTGAGGGCCCTGAAGCCCGGGCTGGAAAGAAAGGCCCACCTCCAGGTGTGCACTGGGATCAGGCGGCCCATGCGGCCCTTGTCTTTCTCACACGTCTGCTAGTGCCCAGGGTGCACCACAGGCCCCAGTCATGCTGTGGGTGTCTGGGCACTTCCGGGTCTGGAATCATCAGGGAAAGAGTCAGTTAAAGACATGGTAGAGGATTTTTAGGGCCTTGCATGGAAGCACACTTGGGGGGAGTATGAAGGGCAGAAGACTGCACAACCCCAGATATTTAGGACATTTCATTAAACACAAGCCTAAATTCCTCCAATCTCCTTAGTGGTGGAGACTGCTCAACTTCCCCAGGGCCGTTTCCCTCTGGCTCCGGCTGCGCTATTTTTGACCAGTCTCCATTTCAGTCTGGCAACTTGCTCATGTCTCAGAGCCAGTTCAGCCTCCATTGCCTTCTGAGGATAGTATTCTTGTTTCAACAGGGGACAGAGCGAACAAAGAGAAAGTCATACTGTGGGAGCTGACAGACTTAGTAGTTATTGGTTCTTTTTTCATAGAAATGATCGAGAAGTAAGCTGGCCATGCAGCTCTTCTTTGGGCTCCAGCTGTCTTCCTCGAAAATCACGCTGCCCTGTTGAGATTGGAGCCTGCACTTCTGTCTCTGCCTATTGATTTGGGGCTGCTGACCCCAACATAAAATGCCCCATTTACTTTTAGCACTGATCTGCTGCACCTGTACATTCTGCTCCCAGCAGATTTTCAAGATTTGAACTCTTCTTATGATGGTTTTTTTCTTGTTCATTTATTTCTGTGAAATTGGGGAGAGCCGTTTGTCATGTGTGCAGCAGCACTCACCTGAGACAAAGCTCATTCAGCAAAAGTTCTGCTGCAGAGACGTCCATATTGTTTTGTTTCAGGTTTAAAGTCAAGTCAGAGCCTAAGCAGGCTGGAACACAAGTATACAGCTATGTTCCCTGAGGGATTAGGAGCTTTCCACGTGCTGGCCTTGTCGCTTGTTGGTCTCCTCTGACCTGCAGTTGTACTCGGGTTCAACTCTTATCTATGACCCTGGAGTAGTGACTTGAACTGAAACTTAAGTTAGAGAACTTCCCTATAAGGTAGGGAACAGTACCTGGTACCTAGCTGAGGGTTGTGGTAATGAAGATACGTAATGCATGTCAAGTTGTTGCTGTACTTATAATGAAATAGAGGTAATGATTAAGAATCTAGACTTTGGGGCTCAACTCCCAGGGCCACTGCCACTTACTGCTGGTGGCCTTCACCCAATTATTTAACATTTCTATTTTAGTGTCCTCATTGGTACCATGGAAATGTTCATGGGCTCTATCCCCTAGGGGGGTCAAAAGATGAGTTAATACACCAAAGAGCTCTGAGCCATGGCTGGCACATAGTAAACCCTCTATTTTACCAATAGTACCGCCATGGTCTGTGTTTTAGAATAAATCTCTAGGAAATGATGAGTTCTTCAGTGGGCAACAGACCCCTGACCTTTGTTTTTCTTGCTCTGTTAAGATCTGAGGGTGTTGTTTAGTCATAAGTACATTGACGGTACTATGAAAACTTATTAGTAGAGATTCAGGCTGATAGTTTTCAGTATCCCCATACCGAGAGAAGAGTTGGATCACGGCAGGGTTGGAGGAGAGAAAAGGTGAAGCAGAAACAATCTGATTTAGGGGGAGTCAGATAAGCGACTGTTAAAGTAGTTAATTGTCTACTTCAGCATACCAGCAAGGGCCCTTTAAGCGGAGGAAGGATTTGCCACATGATACAGATCTGCCAGATGCTTCAGTCATGAAGCTATTGAAACAGACATTCTGTGTCCCATGGCCCAGTAATTGCCAAGCTTCATCTCTAACTGGCTGTGGCACTGAAGAAGGCAAATGGGATAATTCAAGGCCTTTTCCTTTTTTTCTTTTCCTATTCATTTCTATAAAAGATGGCAGACAATAAGATTATTCTATTCAAGCAAATGCTAGCTGTATACTTGTCTGAACACAGCTGTCATTTCAGCGGTCTCGTCTTCAAACAGTAACAAGATGGTCTATGTAAGACATACTGACTTAAAAGAGAGAGAGAGAGAGACTAAGATAGCCCAGCTTCATCCCCTTGATTCTGCATCTCAGATTCAATTTTTCAGCCCATTACTGAGCAGAAAGCCTGATCACTGTGCTTTGGCTTTTTTAAGGATTCTTGGGCTCACTTCACAAGTCTGATTTTGGATTCTCTCCCCAGATTTGGAAATACATGTCCATGTAAGGAGGCCAGATTGCACAGCCTCTGGGGGCAGCCTGGGCGAGCCGTGTTTTGGTTTGCGGGCTTACCCTTCCATTAAGAGATGTGAACTCTGGATATACAGATGTAGAATGTTCCAGCAGTGGAGAGCATCTCTGATCTGTGGAGAGTTTTCAAAATGTCTACGTGCAAAAGTGTGTGTCTGTATGTGTGTACTCCTGGAAAACATGTCCGGAGGCTTCGTCAGAGTTCTGAAACGCTGGAATCTCAAATAGATGAGAGTCTCCAAGTTCAGCTCCCTTGTTATTACACAGAAGACACATCAGAATAATTGCCCCACACATCCAAGCCCCCAGGAATTCCACACACATGTCTGGGTCCCTGTGTGTGGGCAGAGCTGCAGTTCGCAGACCACCGTGTCACAGATGTGTAAAAACATCCATGAGGAGATGGTCTTTCTACTTCTAGCCCTCTTCCTGACTGGCTCCGCCCACAAGGAGTGCCCCTGGATGGTCTGGGGCACTTTCGCTCTGCATCGTGTTTCCTGACCTGCTGTCGCTGTTCCTTGTCTGTTAGTCTTGATTTCTGAGTTAGAGTGGACGCTCCCGGAAGACAAGAGACACCCCTTGAGGGATGTTTCTAAACCACAGGTGTGATCGTTTTTGTGATCTAACATGACTGCTCTCCCTTTCAGAACTCGCTTTTAAATTCTTCCTCTTTTGTTCAGCATTCCTGTGGCCAAGTCAGTACTGTTTTTGTAATTTCCTTGTATGTATATGATTTCAAACTACTAATGGAAACGATTTAAATGATTGATTTCTCTGTGTTGTTACAGGTACCTCGGTAACAATGAGTTGACAGCGATTCCGTCCCTGGGTACTGCTTCATCTCACATCGTCTCTCTCTTTCTGTAAGTGGTGCATTTGGGGGACCCTGGGCCGGTCGGTGAGGTTGTGGTATCATCTCGCTGACATTTGGTGGCAGGAAAACTGTTCCTGTCCTTGCTGGTGAAAAACGGCCTCGCTTCATGTAGTCCTAATGATTATGACATGCCTTGCTTGCTGTTTGGGGTTTGTAAGAATTAAAACCTGGAAGTTTGCCTCATCCCTAATTTGGGGAGGCAGTTGGCCCTTTTAATGCCTGGAGGTACCTAGACTTAAATTTCTTGGCCCTAGAGGTTAAGACGCAATTTGGGTGAATAAACTGGAGTTAAAGGAAGCTGTGTGAATTATAAGACAGCTCATCTTTGTGCCAATGAACTTGGTAACGTAAACCCATACTTATGGCTTTAAAAAAGAAAATACCTCCAGACCCCTGAAATCAACATAAAAGTAAGGAATTCGTTGTCATGATCAAGTGCAAGATGACAGGCAACCTGTTTATTATAGACACTGGAAATGCAAGGGGACTTAAGTGAAAAGGAAGGAAGGAAACTGGGGGGGATGTTGTTGTTGGAACTGCTGAGACCTTTTGCTCAAGAGTTACTGCTCCGCCAGCAGTCACCCAGAAGTCTTTCCAGATAAACCAGTCGTGAGTCCAGCAAGTTTCTTGACCAGATCTAACTGGCAGCTTCCTCAGCAGGGCTCCTCCCTCTCCACGACAAATTTCCTGTTTCCACTCCTGTCCTGCATATTTTTATTTGATTTAGTTGGCGTTATAACTCGTTTGCTCACCTGTATTTATCTTTTCTCAGCACCGAGGCTCGGCAGGCTGAGAGCAGGACAGCACCATCCCTTAGATTGTCGGTGTCGCTTGCAGATCTCAGGGTTATACTGGTATCAGGCCCTGTGTTCAGGAGGTGCTCCATCCTTGTGAAACAGCATCTGAGGCTTAACCCTTTTCAGCCTGAGGGGTTGTGGAACAGGGGGTTAGAATTTTAGCCCAGCTCTGTGTCCCAAACAGACAACTTCCTCTCTCTGAACCTCATCTTCCTTATTTAGAGAATATGTTCTGGACTCATTTGTCGTACGCGGAGGCCTTCTCGCCGCGCCATCTTTCAGGCGGGGCAGCCTGCAGGGTCTCTGGTCCCGCTCCCCACACAAGAACACAGGATATGGTGAGGCCGAAAAGGAACACCCACGGAGCCATAGGTAGGGGAGTCATACCACTATGGTCTCACTGGAGGCTGGGCCCACCGGACGCGTGACCTGCTGTCTGCCTTTCCGCCAACCAACCGACCGACGACTCTCCTCCACTCTCTCCACTGTTCCTCTCTCTCGGCCCTCCTCTTCCGCTCTCCTCGGCCCTCCTCTTCCGCTCTCTTCGGCTCTGCTCGGCTCTGCTCGGCTCCTTGGCAATCCTTCGTAGCCACAGCAGTTATACCAGCAGCCAATTGGCTAACCGGCCACAGCCGACGGCCAATCAGCCACAGCCGACGGCCATTCACCACCCGTGCCAGCACCCTTCCACGTGAGGCCGAGAGCCTGTAAACTACTTTCTGGGGCTCTGTCCCCACATCATTTTACAGATAGGGAAAGTAAGGCTGACATTTAAAGGGAGTGGACTGTCTGTGAATGTCCTGGCATCGTGCAAACACATAGTAGGTATTTGACACATGGTGGCTGCTGCTTCTGGCTGGTGGCCAGTTGACACATAGCCTCTTGTGCCTTGGCATGGTCTCAGGATATAGGGGCCACAGGATTTGTGAGTCAGTCCTTACTCCTTTGAAGTGCTGGAAGGAAGGTTGTAGCTCTTTGTCCCACGATGGACAGGCAAGGGTCTGACTTTCTTTCTGTACCCAGTTAACCTGTGTGCTCAGCATGTGGAAGGTGTTTCATTGCGGCTAAATTAAATGAGTTACCTCACCTGAAGCTAATTAGGGGCGTGCTATTCCCTGGTGCATTCATAGAGCAAAGCACTGGAAGATTATTTAACTCCGTGCCGCTTAAAGCATGGCTCCTGAATCAGCAGTGTCATATCAGTGCTGAGCTCCTTACAAATGCATAATCTCAGGCCTCCTCCCAGGCCCGCTGGGTCGGTACCTACTCTAACAAGGTCTCCTGGGCTTTTGCTCACTTACTCGGTGTGAGGAGCACTGTTTTCAGCCCCCTTGCTCCTGTCTTGGTTGGGAAGCCTGGGCCACAGAGAATATCTTTGTGTTACCAACAGGAAACGCGGGCTCCCTGAGTCCCTGTAAACTGACAGTGGAACTGAGACTGACACCAACGCCTGTGTCTTTATCCTCCATGCACTGGGTGCAGGAGTGTGGCAGGTGACACTGAACCACCCTGTGCCACAGATGGGCAGAGCCCCCAGCTTCCCCTGAGGGCCTCTGGCACTTTGAATCACGCCTTGGTCTACTGACTAAAAATACATTTCTGTTCCTTGGCCCCAGTGCCCAGGGCAGTGGGGCTGGTTGGCCTTCTTCCTGCTATTCCATTAGACAGCGTTAAAATATGTAAAGCAGGGGGGAAATCGCCTCCCTCCAGCTCCAACTTTGGAAAATGCAGGTTAGTGTTGGCAGCACCTCTTCGGCCTGAAGCTGGTCTCCATCTGACTTGGTCAGTGATTTCTCTGCAACTGCAGGCACTGAAGGGTCCTTTATCTTCCTTTTCTCTGAGAGTCCTTGTTCCCTGATCTTGGACTGGATGACTGGATGTAGTGCCTGCAAAGTTAGGTTAGCAGTGTGCCATCCGGGTGGCAGGATTAGAGATAATTTTGCTATCATCCTTCGTGCCTTTCTGTATTTCCCAAGTGCATTTTGCAAAGGACAGGGGAGGAAACTAACAGCGGGCAGGGCTGAGCATTACTTTCCCATCCTGTTGTGTGAAAGCAGAGTACTTAGCATCTGCTTGCATGTGACGATTCTAGCCACTCAGGCTTCGGAAAGCATGTTTTGCTGAGTGTCTGTGGCTTTGCAGAACCATAGAATTAAAAGGTGTTGTCACATGTTCAGCAAACATTTAGTGGGTACCTTCTGTGTCCCTGAAGTTGGAGTCCAGAGGCCCTCTCAGGGTGACCTCCAGAGGATTTAATGCCATCACATGTGGGAAGCCCCTGACATGTCTAAAATGGGGTAGGTCAGTTAGCTCAGTCAGTGTTCACATTGGTAGTCCTTAGTCTCCAGATTCTATTCCTGTCTCATTCCCCCTTTGCGGTCAGGAAGAGGAACAGAAGAGTAATAAAAAGGGAGCAGAACAAAGGGATTAGATGGCTGAGGCCATCAAGAGTCAGCGGAACCACGGCAACTTATTAGGGCGAGCGTACAGTTGGCTCTGGAGCAACATGGGTTTGAACTGTGCTGGGCCACTTACATGTGGATTTTTTTAATAAACACATAGCCAGCCTTCTGTTTCTGCAGGTTTCACATCCATGGATTCCACCAACTGCAGATTGAAAACAGTATTTCCGATCCACAGTTGGGAATCCGCGAATGCATTGCTCTCTGCCATTGTCTGTGATGGACTTAAGCACATTTGGATTTTGGTGTCTGTGGGGAGTCCTGGACCCAATCCCCTGTGGATCCCGAGGGACGGCTGTTGTTAAGTTTTGGGGGAGGCAGAAGTTATACATGGCTTTTTGACTACACAGCGGGGTTGGGGAGTGGGGTTTGATGCCTCTGACCTGGAGTTGTTCAGGGGTCAGCTGCACGAGCAGCTGCGTGAGGGAGAAGGGCAGACTCAGGGACATCCAGCTCTGTCTCATGGTGGTGTCACCTGAGACAAATAGCTTTTGTCTCATTTGTTGAATGGAGGGTGAAACACATGGTAAAAGTACTCGCGAAGCTTTCATCTTCCTTCTATGACTCAGAAACTGAGAGTCGGGCAGTAGCGTCACAAAAGAAACAGTACTGACCCTGCTGCCATGTACCCATGATTGCTGCTCTATGTCACTTGCAGAAGTAGCAGGTTTGTGGTTTTCAGCTCAGACACCTGTAATTATAGACTTTTGTCTCTGGAAGTTGCCTCTTCGTCTCTGTTCGGTTTCCTGTCCCCTGAGTCTGTGCCAGTGCCCTGGCTCCGTGCTCACGAGACAATGCTCTGAGCCCCAGACACCGGGGCCTCCTTTGCTGGGGTCACAGTTGGGAGGGCCTCATGGGAAAAGGGTTTGTTTTGCATCTGGCTGTACTATCAGGGCTTCAAAACAGTTTTCCACTATTTGGGGGAACTGGAGTCATCGAGTAAAATTTCAATTGGTTAATACTTTCAGATTAAGGAAATCTAATTCAATTAAAGTATTTGTCAAAAAGCAGATTTATTTGCATCGTGTTCTGAGGATAATGCCAAAGCCATTTGTCCTTAATAACAAAAAAGCATTAAAACTCAAGGAAAGCTTTTAATAGGATTGGGTTGGAGCAAGGACACCAATTTCATAAAATAGTTCTCAGAAAAAGCAACAGACTTTTGTTAAATATGGACAAAATCTGCCCTTCGATTTTCACGTTTGAGAGTTTTGTTGTTGTTTTTTTAATTTGAAATCCAGGAAACTCAAGTTACAATTCCCAAGGCAACAGTAATTTTGTGTGATGCGTAAGTGACATTTCTGGTGAAGAAAAATTTCCGCTTTTCCTATGGTGTTACTGCACTTGTATCATTGAGAAGATTGGTTACAGTGGAAATTGTTGGATATTTTTCAGTCCTAGGAGTAAAAAGCTTGCTGTGATATCAACTTTAGTTTTAAAGCAGGCAGCTCTTTGTCTCCTGCATATTGGTGGCAGCGTTTTTCCCATATGGCGCTTGGCTTTGTCCACATAACTTCTTTTCCAGTTGGTGGTATATGTTAGACCTTGTCTTAACCATGCCTGTTTAGTTCCCCGCCCCCTCCCGCCTTTGGCCTAGATCAGGTAGGACAATGAGATAAAAATTAGTTGCACACAAATACTTGTGTCTCTGTAATAGTACTATTATATAATCCCTTAGGTTTATGTTGTATATGAAAACACATTGAAATACCTTTCACTTCTAATCTTGAAAAAAAATTTTTTGAAAACTATTTTTTTATTGAAATAAAACTAACATACCATAAAACTCACCATTTTAAACATTTTAAAGTGTGTAGTTCAGCAGCTTCTAGTATGTTCTCAAGGTTGTGCAACCATCACCACTATTGAATCCCAGAACTTTGCCGTCACCCCAGAACAGTCACTTCCCCTGTCCCCTTCCCCCCAGCCCCCTGGCAACACTAATCTGAAAACTATTTTTTTGTTTGTTTTAGGAAAGTATTTCTCTTGTGTTAGCAAATGGAGCTGGAAGACATAGAATATTAATTGTTTTAATTTAAATGAAAATATCAGAAGTGGATTTGACCACACGGTTATATTTTGCTGTAACCTCTTAGCTAAAGAAAAACTGATTAAACAAAAGTAATGGAATATTTAACACCTCTTTATTATTACTTCCGGAGAATAAAACATGGAAGGAATGAAACCTGGTGGCTTGTCTGTGACTCCATTCGAGGGAGTTAAGTGGCAGGAGCCCCAGGTGGGGCTGGTGGAGCCTGGGGCTTTGAAGGACGAGGCTCTTCTGCTTGGATCTGCCGGGGAAGTGAAATGAACCACAAGACTTAGCTCTCCGTGTGCCTAGCAGGCCCTCTGAAAAAGAGGGGCCAGTCAGTCTTCTTTGCAGGCTCATTAATGTGAAGATCAGTCTACATTGAAGCATACTGGAAGAGCAAGCCTTTGAGGACAACGGGAAGCAGTGATGAGCTGGCTGCTGCCCAGGCTGGGGAGAGGAATCAGCATCGCAGAGGGCCCATGGGAAGCAGAGGAAAGGGAGGGACCCAGAGCGCAACTTGCGACAGTTACGGCGGCTTGGGGACCTGAGCTGGGGCTGTTAATAATCAGGCGTAAAGCACAGGTGAAGTTACACTGAGTAGTAAGCAAGTCAGCTGGCACTCCTAAAACTGCGTTTGTGTTGGGAGGCATGGAGGGTGGAGGTTTTAAAGAGTTGTGTTGAGGCCTTTTACCTTTCTCTTCAATTAGCTGCCCTTGACTCTTTCTCTATATCACCTCACCTGAAAGAAGCTCGTCATTTGCAGACATAATAGAGAATTGATGTTGAAACCTTTTTCTTTTTAAACACAATGTTTATCCCCAGGAGTATGAAATAATTTGTCTTAAAACGTTGAGTGGTAATCTTGGACTACGAAGCTCTTCGCATATTGATAACATAGCTACACCTGTGGGGAATGTAGGTGTGTGTCCTCGGTGAGGTGGACGTAGCGATTCTCCCCAAGGTGAAGGATCATTCGTCCGTCCTGTGGAGGAATTTGCTGGACCTTCCACAGGTCGTCAGTTGAGGAGTGGACGTGGTAAAAAATGAGGCAATGGGTAGCTCTTATCCCATTCTGCTTCAGAGAGGCATCCTCCACCTCAGAACCCAGTTTCACCTTGCTGGTGAATGCAGGCCAGCTGTTTGGATGTGGCTGTAAAAGTGAACGCTCCCAGGGCCGTTCTGCACTCTAACTCCAGGAGTGTGGAGTTAATAGTGACGGAACACTTTAGGAAGAAACTGTGAACAAAGTTGTGTTTTAAAAACCCCAACTCAAGTTTAAGTGAATGTCCTTGTTCCCTGAGCATCCTGTGACCTATTTGGTTCCCAGACACTAAAGGGACGCTCTGGCCCTCGTCAAAAAACAGCACAACTGGAGAAAATGTAGAAAATGGGGCTGCAGTTTCTCTTCTTGTTTTCAGAGATGTGCTCACTTTCTGCCTCATTTGCGCAGATTTTTGTTGGTGTTAATGGATTCTTTCCCCTGGATGAAACATCACGCCCATGCCCGTGGGAGGTGGTGTCTGCTCCATCACCTGTGTGGTTCTCAAACTGGACCATCCATCAGAGTCACCTGGAAGGCTCACTGAGCTGCAGATGGCTCGGCCCCAGCCCCAGGTTTTGACCCAGAGTGTCTGGAGTGTGACGAGAGAATTTTCTTTGCTCACAAGTTCCCAAGTGATGCTGAGGCTGCTGGCCTGGGAACCCCCATTTGAGAACCACTGCCTGGACCTGTAGAAGGGGTGGGGCGTGGGAGGCAAGGTTCAGTGCCAGGTTCTTACCAAGCTGCTTAGTGTATGGGGGGCAGTCAATTATTGAGACGCATTCCTAATATCACAGGTGTGGCAACAGGTGTTTGGGCCCGTGGGGCTCAAAAGCACTGAGTGAGTGTGGAGAGAACAGATCTGGCTGTGGCTGTGGGTTTGAGGCTCAAGATTGTTATAAATTTGTCTCTGCTTAATTTGCTATTTATTGGTGATCATGCAAGTCACCCCAACAGCCCTTCGTGAGCAGCCACGCCTGGAGAGGGCCGTTGTTACCTCAGTGGGGTATTCTAGGCTCTCCTTACAGCCCAGCCTACCTGGGCAGCGGGAGCCAGCACAGGGAGTCACTTAGCAGCACTTACCTTACTGCTGATTATCAGTTCCTATCGTCAGATACATCTTTGCCCTACCTGAGACTTGAAGGGCACCGCTTTGTTGCAGGTGGAAGTTAAAAGGAGTGTCTGAAAGGTGGGCAATTCTCCCTTGCCCTAATGGAGGAATCAAAACTCAGGGCCCACACCAGGCCCCCAACCCTCATTGTGTATGACCCGGTTACTCACCTCCTGTTTTCCTGGCCATCTGCCACTGGGAGGCTGTCGCCTGGTCGTCAGAGGACAAAGGGGTGAAAGGAAAGCAGTGGAGCCCAGGTTGGTTCACGATGGAGACCAGGGGCTCATCTGCAGGGCAGCTTAGGCCACTGTGAGTTGTGCCGGCACGTTCCCCACATGAAACCCATATGAACATGCCCCACGGACCGGAAGTTCCTGTCGTCCAGGAACTCGGAATCTAGCTGCAGGGAAAGTTGGACAAACAGGCAGTGGGAATACAAGCACTGGCTGGGAATGTCTGAGGCGCTCCTCACTGCTGTCACTGATGGCGTGCAAGACAGGGAAAGTTCCCAGATGAAGTGACATTTTAGCTGAGGCTCCCCCTTATGTGGACCTCCTGTGTCTGCCCCCTACAAGTGAGTGTAAGTTGCAGGCAGAGGTGGAGCCCGCTGCGTGCTCGCCAGCACATTGGGTGCTGGGACGAGTACTGCGAGGGGCCATGGCTAGTTCCAGGTTCTGTCCGGTTTGCCCCCTCCCCACGTTTTCCTTTGTCAGTGAGAGGCTGTTCAGGAGAGCCAGAGAGCAGAGCAGGACCCTGGTCCTTAGAACGCATCGCAACCTCGTGGCCTGCTGGATACCACCAGCGAGCCTCATAGAGAACGTTGAATGCCCACTTGACAAAGAAAGCAGGTCTGTCCCTGAAACTTCGCAGGGTTCCTGTAATGCAGACGGCCTCAGTGAGGTTTTCGCTGGGAAAGGAGCTGGCGCTGTGGCCGCCTCAAGCCTGCCAAATTACACAGTCATGACTTGTCATTTTCCTTCCCTTTTTTTCTTTCTTTGAGAGTGGGGGTGGTGAGGCAGCCAGATGAGCGGTACATCTGCAAGTCATTTGCTGAGAAAGTGAAACGAACACCAGCTGTGGGGTCTCGGGAGCCGAGGAAGGGGAGTGCCGGTGGGATAGGAGCTTGGTCATGGAGGCCACTGCCTTTTGAGGGGAACTTGGAGCTCAGGTTCTGTTGTTGAGAGCTGGCTTTTGTCGTGTGTTTGCCCGCCCCCCCCACCTCATTTCTTCTGACAACTGTGTAAGCTTTAAATGTAGTTGAAGATCGAAAGATCCGGTGGGAATAGATGCTGGTGAAGCATGCACGGTCTGGAGGGCAGTGCCTCCTGGAATGGGTGCTGAAAGCCTCCCGGGCTAAACCTTCCTGGTTACTTGAACTGGAGCCTAGAAGCAGAGCTGCTCTGTGGTTGCACAATGTCCCCTGTGAAAGGGGCTGGCCCTCGCCCATATCAACAGTCTCCTTCCAACTGGGACCATTTCCTCCTCCTCCTCCCTCTCGCCCACTTCCTGCAGGTGGCTTCTCTAATCCACTTACCTCTGGGGAAGCCTGGGGAGCCTGTGCACCTAATCCGAAAATGGCTGGCTTGACTTTGACCTGTGTGGTGACCTTGCAAAGAAGGCAGGGCCTATTGTGTCTGCTCACACCTGGGAGCCATTTTCTGCTTTTATAGCCCAAGTGGAAGAAATGTGTTTGCGTTTATGCCGGGCCTTCCTTTCATAAGGTCTGTCATTATTGGGCGATAAGAAAGGAATATTCGTTTCACCCTGCTTGTTCAAAGGCAAGGGTCTTTAAAGATAGAATAGTCTACCCAGTGTATTAAGTCATACAAAATTGCCATTTTTTTGTAGTTCAAAAAGGGTCACAATGTTGGCAATCTCATATGATTCAGTCTTTTGAGATGAAAAATCTCAGTGGTTGGCATATGTGATACACTGACGTTGGCAGACATTGCTCCTTTGGCCTTCCCAGGCCTTATTTCATTGTATTGCCTCTGCAGTCCTAGGAGACACAGGGTCTGTTGTGAACATATGTTACAGATGAGGCATGTGAGGCACAGAGAAACTTGCTAGGGGGTCACACAGGAAGTGGCAGAAGTGGGTCTTGATCTCATTTCTCTCCATCTCTGGGGTTTGTGCTCACTGCATACTTGGAAGTATATGGTCTGGGAGCATCTAGTCATTTCGAATGTTGACGTCAAATTGTATTTGGAGGGGGGACCGTCAGGACTGGGGCCAAAAGACTGCCTGTTGCTCTGGGGCAGGGCTGAGAGTCTCCTCCCCAGGCAAGGGCACATCGCAGGCCTCTGTAAGACTGGCCTCAGGGGAGCTGTGGGCAGCTCTCGGGATGATTTTCATTAACTGATGCAGTGACAGGAAGTGCTGCTCTGCCCTGAAGATGAGGTGACCACTGCTCCGCTGGCCTCCTGATCCACCCACCGAGTTAGTGCTTCTGGGCTGGCAGTGATCTCCCGTTAAGAGCACAGGGAGGAGAAACGGTCTCGCCGCGGGTCTCTGCAGAGCCCAGACTTGTTCCAGTGTGTCGGCAGCTTCTCGCATCGTGGCTGTATGCCCTCGAAGACATCACTTCAAGGTGAATTCCTCCACCGTTTCCTCACTTCCTGCATGCCTTTCAAACCCAAACAGCTGAGATAAAGGTGCCAATTTCTCAGGGCTTTTTTTTTTTCCCTCTCAATTTCTTCACTCAGAAGATGGAAGTGTGTGCTACGAAGGATGGCAGGGGCATAGGACGCACCTGTGTGGCATTCATGGGGTATCCTCTCCGGGGCCTGGTGTCTGCCCAGCTGTCTCTTTATAGAGTCTCCAGGGCTAAGAAACATGCTATGGTTGGGGAAGGCTGCTGTGAAATGAGTTTGTAAAGACCAAGTAGCTGTAGGAAAAAGGGAGGTACAACGGGATATCTTCCCCTTGCTGATTTGTGTGTCACAGGGCTGTTTTACAGAGAGCGGGGAGTTCTGCAGAGCGGTTAACTGAAGGTTTGGATCAGACGGATCTGGGTTTGAGTCCTGCCTTCCTCAACCTTGCTGTGCTTTCTTGAGCCTCAGTTTGCTCGTGATGTTTGCCCAGGTAGTGAGTGTCAGGATTCACTACATACTCCATGTCCTCAGTACAGTATCTGCGGTCTAGTGAACTGGCACCATGTGCTGGACACGGGCCACGACCATGTTCTACCCAGCACTTCCGGTGTAGGCGGGGCTGGCCCTGCTTTTGCTGCTGTGTTGTGAGGGAGTTTGGTTTCTTCCACAGGGAACCGAGAGCCCTGATGCAGGAGATGGGGGCAGAAGTTATTTACACCCCCTAGAAACTGATCTTGTAAACCCTTTGAAGTTCATAGATACTCCCCATATTTGTGTGTGAGTATGAGTGTACAGCCTCCTCTGTCTTGTATATTATTCCTGTCGTGGGCCCGTTAAGTACAACGGTGAAGTTGATTTCCCTATTTTCTCACGGCCCCTACCTCGAGTAGTTGCAGCGAGCAGCAAACACTGAGCAAATAGTAAGCAGTGGCTTGCCTCATAGTAGAATGACCTGGGGAGCTTTACAAAAACCCACATGCCCAGGCCACATCCCAGGCCATTAAATCAAAACCTTGGGCTGGGGTCTTTTGCCAGGAGTGGCAGTGGGCACAGGCATTGGTGTTATTTATTTACTTTTAAAGCTCTCCAGTTCATTTCAACGTGCAATAGAAAGCTGTAATGAGCCACAGCTGGGTGATCGCAAGTGGAAGGCATTGTCCTTCTTTTCCCATCTCCTCTCCTACCTGTCACTTAAAATGCCCCGGCTCACCTCCCCTTCCTTTTTTTTCTTTTTCTCTCTGGGTGGAAGGGAAATCAATTTACTGATGATTATGGGGGTCCCAATTACACGTTTTAGTTACCTCTTTTCACCACTGATTTAATTGGAAGATACTCTGAAGTTAGCCACTCTAAGTGACCAGCAAACCGCTTGCCGTTGTAGTGTTGGGCTCATTAGACACGGCCACCTCATTTGGTGATCACAGAACGTCACTGTAGATTTGTTGTCTAATCTGGGTCATTCATTTCCCCTGAAAGCCAGCCCACCCAGCTCTCATTTGCAGTCTACCTGTAAATCAGAGAAGTCTCATTATGATGGTGAAACAACAATACAAAACAACAAACCCTCTTTATAGTAGAACGATAGGCAAAACCTACCAATTGCAGGCTCTTTAAAATGCTTTCTCTTTATAATTCCAAAAGTAAGACTTAGCTCTTAAAAAAAAAAAAAAAAGAAAAAGAAAAAGAATATGTGAGTATGTGCTGTGGAAGTACCCTCTGATCCCCCCCAAAGTTGTATTGCGATGGAGCAAAAGTCTAGTGCTAACATTGAGTTTAGATAATTTTATGAGGCTTGTATTTGGAATTGGACCCTTAGATTAGTCGCAAAGAGTAACTAGAATTTTGGAAATGAGAAAAAAAATCCCTTTGGACTTTTCGGAAAGTGATGTTTTCTCCGAGTTAAGTGTCTTTGTTATAAGTGGAAAGGAGTGGTTATCAACGTGTGTGGAGAAGTTTTTCTGGCTGGTGATTGTTGCGTGGTTCTGGGGGTCACTGTGAGGACCACCCCTCAGCCCCCACCCCCTTTCCTGGCCTTGCCAACGGCACTGATAAACCCTTGTCACCACTGGCTCCTTAGAGGTCAGGCTGGCCCCTGCCCCCTCCTCATTCTCTAGTGTGTGTTAACAAGAGCCCTGATTTGGTGGTTCTCCGGCAATTACGTGGTTCCAAGTGAGAGTCTCATCCTGTCTTCCCTTTCCCCTGTTCCCTGACAACGAGCTCCTGCTCCTGAGAGATTCAGTGAATTGTCCAGGGAAATGGATGCAGGAAACGGAGCCCTGCTGTGCACTGTGGGTATCATCAGATCCGTCTCCTCCATGAGCTCAAGGTTCACCCTCTCCCTGCCTCTGTGGCATGGCCTCGTGGGTCACCTCTGGCAAGAGGAAGCACCTCTCAGGTGGCCGCTCCTTTGTGGGTGTTTCTGCAGACAGCCCTGGGCCGTTCTTGACCCACCTCGCCCCGGATGTTGGATGTCGGGGTGTGTGGGGTGACTTCTCTGCTGTCAGGGGAAGCCCCTCTCACCGCCCTCTTGTCAGGATATGACCCAACAAGTGCATCGTACCTGTGGATCCCAGCATGCCAGTCATCATACAGTGGGGGTGGGGGGGGTGCCTGTGCCCGGGAATGGGGAGAAGCAGCTGTCCTCAGGGCACATGCCCACCACCCCCAGCAGCAGCAGCAGTGCTCAGAAAGGAATCAGCGTCGGCCCTTCAGTTTCTAGTCCTGACTCTTTCAACGCCTCACTGTAGGACCTTTCACAAATCACATCTACTCTTTGGCTTCCGTTCTCTCAGCTGTAAGAAAAGGGCCTGGTTCCCTTCCAGCCACACTTAACCAAGGTCAAGGATATACATGGCTGCTGCCCCTCCTGTAGACATGGTGAGGCCTGGGGGGTTGGGGGGGTGGGTGTCCTGTGGAGTCAATGTCCTCTCTAGTTGAGAATGGCTGACCTACTAGCTGAGACCCTGGCTTCCTGGTAGAGGCTCAGATGCCTGTGAGGTCTGCCTTGTGGGCCAGTGCGCTGTGTGCACCGGTGTTGAGAGGTCTGCTTAAATGATGCCGATGCCGGGAGTTAGCACCTGGCCAGCGCTTCCGCTCCTCTGCCAAACCTGACACGTGTACCTCGTCTCTAAAGGGGGTGCTCATGGCCTTGCTCCAAAGGAGCCCAGACTGGGCCCTTCTCTTCCTCCCCTCGCTCTCTCCCCATGTGACCCCCAGAGAGCTCTAACTTCTTCCCTCCCCACTCCACACCTCTCACCCAGTGGAGTGCCTGCCTGTTGGTTGCCTCACAGTCAGTGTTTTGTGAAGAAATGAATGAAGTACCCCTTTGAGGCTTCCCCATCACCTATGAGATAAAAATCTTAGCTCTTTCAGAATTGGGCCCTAGGTCCACTTCTTCCTGGCCTCTCTTCACTTCCTGCCTTGAACTTGACCTCAAGCTGCACAGAATGAAAACTCACACCAACCATGTCTCTTGATTCCATGCCTTCGTCATGTTGTCACCTTGTCTGGAGTGGCTGTTCTTCTCCTAACCCCTCCCCCACGATACTGTGCCCCATCTTTCAGTGTGTCCGTCATATGTATATTTTTCTGTCTCCTCAACTCCAATGTGAGTTTTGGGGCGTTGGAGGAATGGGGTGAGGGGGACGACCATACTCTAGTCAAATACGCCTTTTTCTCTTAGCAGCTGCACACAACAGGCACCCCATACATGTTTGAATGAATAAATAAATTCACTAAATGAGTGCTTGAGGCCAAGAATAAGTGATTGTAGAGTGTAGGGCAGATATTGGATAGTTTTAAACATCTGTCAGCGAGGTGAAGGGGCAGCTTGGGGCAGGTAATAGCAGGCATGGCTTGTTGGGTGTTCCTAGAGGGCATGACTCTTCTCAACCAAGAGAGGGGTCTTGCTTTCCTTGGTTGATTGAAAAGCCGGGCAGAATGTTACAGGAGAGGAAGCAGTAGAAACTGCTCCGTGGAAGGCAGTGTGGCTCCGAGGGAGGAGTATGGGCCCCGGGCTCCCATCATCCAGGTTTGAATCCTTAGCCTGCCATCTTCTCAGAGCAGCTTTCCAGTCTTCGGTTGGCTCAGGGCTGAATTTGCCCTTCCCCTGGCATGGGTGTCAGGAGAAGGGCTCTCCTGGTCTCTGCTCGCCTGTGAGGGGCCAGTAGGTGGTTTGGGGAAAGGTTTTCTCCAAAGCGAAGATGGATAATCATGGTTGGTTGTCTGTGTGTGCAGCCCATCCCAGAATTAAAGGTAAGCCTTAGCCCTCTTTGCTACAGGACATGACAGAGCCTTTAGTGATGAGGGAGTGAAATGTGGTGTTTCCCACATGAAATGAGCCACCTGGAGCTCTTGTTCTGTGAGGTGTCATAATTCATGAAAAAGGGGTCCTGTGGTTATGTAAGGATAGCAGATACAGAAGTGAGCAGAATGGAAGGTATCTTTATTAGAGCCCTCATCAACACTTTTCTCTGGCTGACTTGCCTTGGAACTCTGCATGGCCCCAGAAGGGAGGACATATGTTCCAAAACCTTTTCATGGAACTCTGCCCAAGGCTAGTGTCCCAGGCATGGCACTTTGGGACTCTCATGTCTGGCAGTGCAGGCCTGCCCTGTGTCTGCCACCATCTAGGCATGGATGCCCCGTGAGCCCTCCTGCTTGGCCAGGCACTGCTGGGCTCAGCTGAATCGCAGGGCACAGAACTGAATGGTAACTCCTGACATACCAGGCGGGGGCCACACCTGTCTTCTAATAAGTGTTATCAGCAACACCTTTCTCACTAGGAGTCCAGCCCAACCCACCGTCCTTTCCCAAATGGTGGAAGTAATTCAACAGGGCACGATATCCCTAGATTTCAGGAATCCTGCAGAGCCCAGGCAGTATTTAGTGCTTGGCCCTGAGAACTGGTTCATACTGGGTACGTTTCTGCAGGTTTGAAGGAAATGCTGGAAACCAAATGAGGTGGCCGGCTGGCTGCTTCCGCCTCCAGGTCCCCTGTCTGATTCCACTGTAAATGTCATGACATGCTTTTTTTGTTGTTTTCATTACACTTTTTGTTCTGCGAGAACTGTAGATTCCCGTGCAATTGTAAAAAGTAATGCAGAGCGATCCCTCACGTGCCCTTAGTTTCCCACAGTGTCAGCATCTGGCAGAAGTTCCCATCACCAGGGTACTGACATTGACACAGTCAAGATACAGAACATTTCCATCCGCAAGGAGCCCTCCCGTTGCCGTTTCATGGCCGCACCCATTTCCTTCCTGCCCCCACACCCTTGGCAATCTCTAATATGTTCTCCATATTTGTAATTTTTCATTTCGAGAATGTTAAATAAATGGAGTCATACAGCATGTAACCTTTTGGGACTGGCGTTGACTGTTGGCTTTTGGGATTGTGGTATGTATATACCGCACTTGGTGTAATCATTCACCTGTTGATGGACATCTGGGGTGTTTCCAGATCGGGGCTATTACGAAGAAAGCTGCTGTGAGCATTCATGGATGGGCTTTTGTCTGAACATACATTTTCAGTTCTCTAGGATAAATGCCCTAGAGTATAATTGCTGCATTGTGTGGTAGTTGTGTGTGTAGTTTTTTAAGAAACGGTCAAACTTTTCCAAGGGGCTGTCCTGTTGTCCATTTCCACCAGGGATGTGTGAGCGGTCTGCTTCTCTGCATCCTCCCCAGCATCTGGTGATGTCAGTTTTTTTGTTTTTTGGTTTTCATTTTAATCTTAGCCTTTCCGGTAGGTGTGTATTGATAGCTCATTGTGGTTTTAATTTGTATTTTCTTAATGGCTGATGATGTTGAACAGCTCTTTTCATGTGCTTATTTGCCCTTTGCCAATTCCTTTTGTTAAAATGTCTGTTCATGTCTTTTACCTATTTTCTGATTGGATTGTTCACTTCCAGGTACATTTTGAGAGACTAGTTCTTTGATGGACGAGTAATTTGAAAATATTTTCTCCCAGTCTGTAGCTTGCCTTTTCATCTTAACAGGGTCTTTCACAGAGGAAGTGCTTTTAATTTTCCTGAAGTCCAGTGTATTAGTTTTTCTTTTTATGGATTGTGTGCTTAGTGCCAAGTCTAAGAACTTTGCCCAGCTTTAGATCACAAAGGTTTTCTTCTGTTTTTTCCTAAAAGTCTGTAGTGTACATTTTACATTTAGGTCCATGATAGTATGTTTTTTAAAACCTAAAGCCAAGAAGAAAATCGAAGCTTGTGGTTTCAAGAAAGAAACAGAGCAAGCGGTGGCTCCTATAGGAACCCTGACTGGGCAGGAGAGTGGTGGTGTGGTTCTGGGTGGAGCAGCGGTGCTGGGGACGGTGCCATTTGATGTTGTGGGAGTCTTATCTTCAGGGTGGATAAGAAGGACTGCATTAAAGGGCCGGCTCCTTAATCCCAACCATTCACATCCTTCACCCCCCACCCCGCCCAAAAGTGCAGTCAGATCCTATGCTGAAGGCTTGGGAAATTGCGCGATGAGAGATATCCTAAATCATATGATCAGGAGATCAAAAGTCTTCCAGATGGGGAGGGAAGAGGCCTGGTTTTATTTTTAAAGGCACATCAGTCGTATCACTCCCCAGAGAGGGAGGGAGGGCTCTTTCCTTGCAGCCAAGTACTGAAGCAGCTTCCTCCTTTGCTGGAACTGGAGAGCTGCTGAGAAGCTGGCATGGGAAGTGCAGGGAATGTACCAGTGGCCGGCAGAGGGGAGGCTTCCTTCTGTGGCCCCGAGAGGATATCAGGGGAGCCCTGGCACCCACTGTCCCATCTCTGTCATCATAGCCCCAGGCCCTCTGATATAAATTCTTATGTCTCTCGCCTTCCAGAGAGTGCACAGCCTGGGCTCAGGATACCTGGGCTCACCAGTTGGGTGACCTCAGCCTGGGGCCTTCGCCTCTGACTCTGTCTGGGTTAGCAGGCGCCTTCTCTGGCGTGATAGAGAGTGATGGGTGAACAGTTGTCTTCCGCTCCCTGGAGGAAGCCTACTTCTGCTCTGTCATACTTACTGCCTGAGGAAATAACAGCCACTCTCACTCACCTACTTAGAGACCATAGCGGTATCTTAAAGATGAATAAGGGAGGTCTGCCTGTGCTCTGAAGCAACTTATGTGTGACATACTGAGGGCCTGTGAGGCTCCTGTGTGCATGCGTATGCGTGTGTGTATATGTAAGTCGGGGGGAGGGCAGGGGCCATGAACAGTGGCCCGAGGCAGGATGTGTGCCCTCCACATCTGCAGGGTTGGGTCTTGCCTTTGTTAGGTCATAGATTGATGGGGTGGCCCCAGTGGGTGCCGAGAAGAGGTGGGAGGGACAGGGTGCTGTCCAGAGAAGCCCTCTTCCCTGGGGTTCTTCCGCCCACTTCCATTATGAGGCCGTTCCATGGACCAAGTAGGAGTGTGGCATAAGGATTCATGTGTGAGCGCCAGTCCCAACTGTGCTGCGTGCTTCCTGCTGCATTAACTGTCCTACGCCTTAGCATCCCCATCTGTGAAATGGGGATGGGAATAATGTCCTCCTCTCAGCTTGTCATGCAGACTACATGAGCGAAGCCAGAGCCTGGGTCCTGGTGGGAAGAAACAACATGTTAGATTTGAGGCCTCTATTCCCGCTATTACAGCTGCTACCACTCCAGCTACTGTTTCTGCTGAGAAGGACGTGTAGTGTGCCTCCTGGGTGCTCAGTGGCAAGGGGGAGCTTCTTGGGAGGTTCCACTGCCCAGCGCAGCCGAATGTAGCGTTGGAACCATTTCTGAGCTGCTGCAGCTGGAAAGGTCCTTTGACGTTTCCATCACATCGAACAGGCTGTGTGCATGGGAAGCCTAGGATTGGGGTGGTGGGGTTCAGGAGGCACCTCTGGGACCCAGCATGTCCCTGCCTGGTGAGTGAGGAACGCTGTGGTGGCCCTGGGGCCCCACCTGCTTGCACCCCTTGAAGGAAGTCCTCTGGGCTGGCTCGCCCGGAAGGCCCTCTGCCTCGCCACTGTCATGCAAGCCAGCCATTCCTGAACTGCAGGATCACATCCCAAAGTTCAGTGTTCAAAGTCACATTCACTGCTTTGGCAAATATCAATTTAATTTCTTTACTTAATTGATAAACACATTAAAATAATATGCAAAAGAAAAGGGGGAAAATTCTGTTGTCATCATACCCTGTTTCCCCAAAAATAAGACCTAGCCAGACCATCAGCTCTAATGCGTCTTTTGGAGCAAAACTTAATATAAGACCCGGTCTTATTGTAAAATAAGAGGTCTTATAGTAAAACAGGACCAGGTCTCATACTAATTTTTGCTCCAAAAGACGCATTAGAGCTGATGGTCCGGCTACGTCATATTTTCGAGGAAGCACGGTACTATGTCTGAGAGCAGTGTATGTATTATAGTGGTGCCGGCTTTTTGTCTGCCAGCATCTGAGAGAGGGTGGCAAGCATGTGACTTGATCAGCTCTACATCCTTGTGGTGTGGACAGTCTCCTGAGTGCGTGAGTACTGCAGGCACTTGATGCCCAAGGCTGAAATGGGAGGGTGGCCATGAGAAGAAGGAAGTTAGGTTTCATTTGGAAATTTTGAGTACGATCACCATGTTGTTTCTCATTGGTGGTTCCATTTATTCAGTTCCTGGTTGGTGAAGTCTACAAGGAGCAGAAACCCTGCAGCTGATGACAAAGCCTGCTGGTCTTAGATTCCTGGTGACCCTCTGTGCCACCGCACCCCTACCCCAGTTGCTGATAGCATTTATGGAACTGGGAGAGAGGTGTTTGCTGTCATCACATGGTGGGGCATGGGACTCCCCCTCCCCCTCATTTGTGCAGAACTGTCAGTGTGAGGAAAACCACCCGTTGCAGCTCCTTCACGCTCTCCACGAGGGGCTGTGTGGCCACTCCTTGGTGAGAATTTCTGGGGTTTGAGCCTAGTCTTAAGAGACACTCTTACCACTGTTTTCCTGATTGCTGCCATCCCTCCACCGGGCCCACCTTCCTTGGCCGGGGCCTTGCGTGCTGGTTCTCCTCCCTGCTCCCCTCGAGGGTAGAGCCCATTGGGCGCAGACACATGTAACTGTAACCGAGAAGGAAGCAGGTGAGTTCCTTTCAGCCGTGGAGCACGCACGGGCCCCGGGGTTGATTCCACATACAGCCTGGCAGCCTGGTACCCGGACTCTCATGCTCTGGGAGCTCCAGGGCGTCCAGAGGACCAGCACCTGTGTGCTGGGCGTGCAGGCCAGCAGGCGCCCGGAAATGGGAGAAAAGGAGACAACGGGAGGTACTGACTCCCTTGAGAGAAGACAAAGCCAAGAGGAAGAAGGGGCCGTCCACGTTGGCCTTGACGAGGAGACAGAAATACGGCTTTTCTGACCCAGCATGCTCATACGTGGATGCAAATCCAGGTGGAAGTGGTTCATTGCTCTGGCTTTCCATCTCTTGGCACGCCTGGTGCCACTCTGTCCTGCCCAGATGCCAGGACAGCTGACCTCCCCACAGTCACATAACTGACTGCCCCCAAGCATGGGCCAGGCCTTGGAAGTCCCTGCCAGTGTTAACACAGCACAGCCTTTCTCCTGGGGGCTCCAGTCCAGATCAGGCTCGGAGGGCGTCCTCGGGTCAGCAGTGTGTGACCAGAACTCCCTAGTGGGATTCCTCCTTACCTTTCTCTGCGGGGGCTGAGGCAGGAGTCGGAGGTGTGTGTGTACCTCCCGACTCCTGCCTCAGCATAGCTGTGATGATGGCTGTGATGTTTGCAATCACCTAATGAGGGCTGAGCTGCTCTTCCCTGAGGAGGGGTGGTCTGCGGGAAGGAGGCATTGTTGCTCCTGCATGACAAGTAGAGCTGCCACACCTTCGCCAACCCTGGGAATCAGTGAATGTCTGTGTTTGGGGTTCAGTTGAATTTGGGCAAAGCACAGTTAACCAGAAAATCCATTCTATTTGACATTTTCTTTCAACTATGTCTGCCAGCTTCTCTACCTAAAAAAGTTAATTCTATGTTACATCTTTAAAAAAAAAATTAATAGGATGGTTGGTCTTGCCTCAGACTGGTTTTTTCTGAATAGCATTCCTTTGTCCTGGTTTGTGGTGGTTAATGTAGGAGACTAAGCTAAAATTGTAATTCATTTGTTTATTTAGCAAATATTTTACTGAGCGCCTTTTATGTTTGAAGCATCGTCCTCAGTGCTAAGAATATAACAGTAAAGAAGATGGGCTAAAAATCCCAGCCCTTGGACAGCTCACATTCTAATGATGTAATGACCTTGGGACTACTTAGTACCTTAGGAGGTTGTGTTTTGTTCTGTTTATAATTAATAGACTTTTAGAGCAGTTTGGGGTTTATAGAAAAATGGAGCAGGAGGTACGGAGACTTCCCATATACTCCCCTTCTCTAGTTTGCACTGTTGTTACCATTATGCATTAGTGTGGTACATTGTCACAATGGATGGGCCAGTATTACATTATCATGAGCTAAGCCCACAGTTTACATCAGGGTTCACTGTTTGCGCTGGACATTCTATGCGCGTCTGCAAATGTTTAATGACATGTGTCCGCCGTTGGAGTGTCATACAGAATAGTTTCACTGCCCTGAGGGTCCCGTGTCCCTCCCACTCATCCTTCCCCTCCCTCTCCACCCCCCACCCCCGGCAACCACTGATGTTTTTACTGTCCCTGTAGTTTTGTCTCTTCCAGAATTTCATATATTTGGAATCATGCAGTAGGTAACTTTTTCTGATTAGCTTTTTTCACTCAACAGTGCATTTCCTTAGGAGGTTTTGTTTCTGTTTTTTTGTTTGCACATCTTAACATGGAATGCAGAACCTTGTAGTTTGGATCGGCTCCTGGTGACCTGTAGTCATTCCTGGGTCGGGTCACTGCAGACCTCACAGGACCGTTGTGGCAGACTCCTCACCTTGCCTGGGTTTCTTCCTCCCGGTCCTGGGCTTCCAGCTTGACGTGTATAAGTCAATGGGTGGGAGAACCCAGCTGCCTGCGTCCCTGCATTCCCATGGGGGTGCGATGTCAGGTTCCCTTTGCAGGGAGTTATTGGAACAGTTTATTGAAGACTCCAAGGGGAGAGTGAGTCTAAAGGAAGTGACCGGGTTGGGAGGTTGGTGGACACAGCCCAGTCCTGCCCTCCAAGGGGGTGACCTCGCCTGGCGGAGGCTGCTGATCCCGCCACTGGCTGCTCTTGTGTTTTATCCCATCTCCACCTGAATAAACAGATCTGGAACAGCATCTGCCGCCAGGCTGAGAATCTGCCAACATTCCCCAGGGAGCTAGTGATTCACCAGCAGTGGGGGGAAAGGCAGAGAGAGTGAGCAAGAGAGAGAGCAAGAGACCTGCTTATTCTGATTCTCATTTCCTGTTAGCAAATAACCCAGGCTGGGCCGTTCCTATGAGGCACCGGTTTCTTGGAGCAAATTATCGATTTATGCAATAGAACAGATGGTTTTGGTTTTAATTTTTTTTTAAGAAGATGAATGTAAAGCAAGCTAGTGAGAGGGTGATGCTTTCGATTGTCATTCTGAGAAGGGAAACTTTTCTTCAAGTTGGCCTAGGCAAGCCCTTCTGGGCTTATTCTTTTTAAAACCTTATCTTCATGTCCAAGTTGCATATGAGCATTGACACTGGGTATGTTCACACTATTTCTTGCCAATTTGGGATTTAGAATTATTCTAATTTTGTTCCATTTTGGATGCTCATTAGGCCCCCCAATTATCATAAAATAATTCTGTTTGACACCTGAACAAGATTAGATTGAGCTTGGCTATGCTCTGTGGCCCCAGGCTGTATTCCTAATGCTTTTTTGTGGGGGAGGGGTGACACCAGAGGGCAGTGGCATCTGAGAATGTGGTTGAATGAAGTTGTATGAAACATGGCACTTGGATGAAATGGCCTTTCGGATTCATTTCAACTCTGGGGAATTTGGTTTAAAAGTAAACTCCCAGTGCTAAGACATGCCTGCTCTGTGCCTGTCACAGGCCACACTACACCCTGACACCTGCCAGAAATGCGTGGAAATATGTCCTTTGCTGTGTGCAAAGGACATGTCTGTATTGATAGCTGTGATGTTTGCAATAACCCAAACGGGAAATAACTCAGTGACCGTCAAGAGTAAAATGAAAACCAAATTGCTGTGTATTCCCTCCATAGAAATATTACAGAACGATGAAAAAGAATTAATTATTGCAAATGTGACAACCTGGATAGTCTCATAAACATATGTTGAGTGAAAGTAGCCAGGTTCAGAGGAGTATATATATACACACAGAATGATTCCTTCGTATAAAGCACAAAGCTAGTCATTGGTGGTAGAAATGAGAGGTTCCCTTTAAGAATAACAACCATCAAAATGGCAGGAGGAAGGCTGGTGGGATGCAGAAAACGCTCTGTATCTTGATCTGTGTGGTGGCTGCATGGATGCGGCATTTTGTAAAAGTGCATTGAGCTCTGCACTTGCAGTTTATGCACGTCTCTGCTCCTGTGCTATTGCAGTAAAAACATTTACACACAGAACAGCTGCCACCACTGGACCATGTGGCCTGTTTGGTAGCACTGTATTTTTCAACAAGGAGAAATCATTGTGTTCATGTGTGCTCTTGAAATGATTAACATCTTTTGGCACTTGCAATAGTACAGAAACCCCCTGAGGTAGGCTTCCGGGCCACTCTGCCCTGTACTGCACTTCACACTAAATCAGTAATACTGGGGTCACAGATTGTCTCGCATTGTATGGAGGCCACACTTGGGATGTCACATTACCCTGTAGCCCCAAGTGGCACTTACGGATGCGTGCGTACCTACCTCCATCCTTTCTGAGCAGACCTGGGAGTGCCTGCTGGGGGGGACAGGAGGGGTAGGTGCTGTGATGCACAGCCGCAGTCAGAATTCTGGGGCCGCACCGTGACAGGCCGGGGCAGAGTGCCGCTGCTGCACTGAGGCTGCCCGGCCTGGAGTTTGATTAGCCGTGTCTGCCAGGGGCACCGTGGGAAACGGGAGGGTGGCAGGTGCATACCAGTTTCTCCACATTTCATGGCTAGATTGCGTGAAACTATTTCTTAGCTGAGGTTCAAGCAAGGAAAGAGCTGTAATTTGAATTTTGTTGATTTGTTAAGTAAGATGTTTAAAAAGTTTGATGTTGAGGTAACAGTACGGAAAATTTGTTGTTTCTAGTAAGAGTCAACACTCCAGGAGTTGACAGTGTGACTTCTGAGGCACCACATCATCGGGAAGGGCTGATGCCTGCTTGGAGGTTAGGCCTGGGCCATTGGCTGGCTCCGGTGTGTTTCTGCCTAATGGGAAGAACTAAAAACAGAATATCTGTTCTCAGGAAGACCGTGCTGTGTTCCCGCCTGACCCCACTGGCTCCGGTACAGAACCTGGGTCATTGATGGTCTGAGGAGCGTAAGGATGGAGACTTATATTTCATTTCACTTCTTGAAGCGGGAAGAAAAGACGTCAGTGGGAAAACTTGCACTTAGTGACACGGGCACCGAGGGAGGGTGGGAAGGCTCTGTCTGCTGTAGAAAGGCCTTTAGCTCCATTTCGCAAGGGGTTAAACCAGATACAGAAAGAGTGATTTGTACACCGTTCCAAAGCTGCATCAGAGCCAGAATTAGAATCTGGGTCCCTGCCCCCCAAAAACCCAAGTGACTGCTATAGTAAACTACAGGCAGTGGGCCGAATCTGGCCCACAGCTTGTTCTTATAAATAAAGTTTTATTGGAACACAGCCACACTAATTCATTTACACATTGTCAGTGGCGCTTTTATACTCCAACATCAGAGTTGAGTAGTTGTGACAGATACCGTAAAGACCCACAAAGCCCAAACAATTACCATCTCGCCCGTTATAGAGCACGTTTGCTGATCCCTGATGTAGACAATCGGTGCATAATTTCAGGAACCAGCTCTAATCCGTTTGACCCACCTTGACCCTGATTCCTTTGATCCCCTCACCCTTTCTTCCTGGCTGTTATCTGTGACATGAGATCTTTTCCACCACCAAAGGGAATACCTTGTAAACCAGGCTTTCACAGAACTGTAGTGGAACAATCACTTATGATAAAAAGTTTTAAATGCCTCTGTCTGTTTTACTGTCTAATTTAACATCGGCTAAGAAAATGTAGCCAAGTGGCAAGAGCTTATCTTACCCGCTCCCCGCCTTTGAAGACTGATTTTATTTTTGAAGCCTTTAACAGGTGTTGGTTTAATAGACTTCTGCTGTATTAAGTTCTCCTCTCCCCAGAGGACAGCCTGAGGGGGAAACCGACACTGGATGGAGGCGAATGCCATGTGACCACACGTTTCCTGCATCCCGTCACTAAGAATTTGTTCTAATTTTGTTTGGTGGCAGAGAAAGGCTGGAGTGCTCCTTTGATGCAGCCAGTTGGAAGTACGCCCACAATACTGAGCTGCCCCCTCCCCGCTCCTCACTTTCTTTTTGTAAGCTTAAGGGCATCCCTTTGTGGCTTTCTGACTACCTAAGAATAAAGGTAGTCGTTCCTCCTTCCAATATAGGTCCATAAAGGTGCAATCTCAAAGGAACCCATAGTATCCGCGGGTAAGACCTTCGGCTTCACCTGCCTTCTTTGCTGAGATTAGCTGCACAAAGCTCTGCAAGTTTGCTGCTCATGGGGGACTCTTGGCAGCTGGTATGAAAGCTAGGCCTGGCTGAGGCCAGTTACTCAGGCCAGTCTGAGCCACCCAGGAAGTAGTCAGCTAGCAGTCAGATCTAGGCAAGGTTGCTGAAGGGTTGAATCTAAGGCACTGCTTTTAAAATTCTGCCTCCAGAGTCTCTTGGATGGGCTGGTGGATAGTCCTGTTCCCTTGGGGTTGCGTGCTGGCTCCTCCACTTCCCAGCTGTGTGACCTCGGGAGAATTCCAGCAGACCTCTGAGCCTCAATTTCTCTAACTATAAAGTTAGGGTTAAGTATAGTACCTGTCTCATTGTGATTTCACTGAGACTTCACCCAGGGCCTGCTCCATGTAGGTGTTCAGTAATTGGTCAGCTATTGTTAAAAAGAACTGGGACAAGGCTTCAGAGGTTATAAAGATGAGTGTGGATCTTCTTCTGAACTGAGCAGTTAGTCACGTTAGAGGAGTGACATCATGACCACATTGTTGCACATGATGATAAAAAAGAAGACAGTTTTATGAAAGTGGAACACTGGTTTGAATCGGGGCAGCAAACACATTTTCACAGCCATCCGCTCTTAAGGAGGAAGTGGGAGGCTTCCCCCGAACACTGGCTCTAACCCTGGTGGATGGCTATCTGGAGGGGCTGTCTCGGGCAGGCCTGCTACCCCTGGTGGGGTTGGTTTTAGCGGGCCAGGAGCAGGGCCCCGAGACCCACTTGCTGCAGGAGTGAGAAGGGGAACAGAATCCAGCTGGTTGGGGATCCATCAGATCTCTAGCCACCCTGAGTCCTACAGACGTTTTGGTCTGGGATTTGCTTTGAAGCCCGGCTCCCTGTGGCTGGGTTTGATACTCTCCAGCTGGAGCAGGCTTGTTTCCTGCACAAAGCTAAGAGTGAGAGCTCTGAGTCAGTCCTTTGTTCCTGAGAGAGGACCCAGGCCTGCCTGTTTGCATTGAAATGTGGCAGAGGAATAGACAAGGGCCAGATATGCATTTCTTCATTCTTTTTCCAGAGTACCTCTTGCAAACTAGATCCTGAGCCTGACTGAATTATGACTAATAAAAACAAGGACTCATTTTATTGAGCAACTGCCACATGTTAGGTCACATCAGCTCATAGGGTATAGGAACTTCCCACCCCACTTTACAGACACGGCTCGTCTGAAGTTCACCGCTTGCTATAAGTGGTATAACCGGGATTTGAACTTAGGGTATTGCTCCTGGCATGTTCTTCAGTGCTATGCCATGTTCCAGGAAGAACTCCTGGCCTTGGGAATTGCCAGGGTCTACAGAGATACCTATCACAGTGTGATTCTTGCTCTGCGAGAGATGGGAGACACAATTCTGCAGGAGCACAGAGTCATGTGCTCAGCTTTCCTGAGCCCACGGAGTTCAGGAAGAGTTTGATCAGGGCTCCAGGCTAGAGTCTAGAGCAGAGAGACCAGCTATAAGGGAGGAGATTGGCATGCACATGCTCAGCAGCTGGGAACAGCTATGTTTGAGCCCCAAGGACCTCTAAAGCCACTCTGGGCTAGGTTGTTTGCATCTGGGCAGTGCTGCCACAGGGCAGTTGACAGACTCTTCCCTTCATGTTTCCTGATTGGATTCATCTGCTTGCATGGTTTTCTACTTAAATGCTGGTGAGTCCCAAATCTGTGTTTGGCCTCAGCCTTGCTGAGTTCACCCCTATTCATTCTTTGTGATTCAGTCAACAAATATTTATTGAGCACCTATTTTGTGCCTCATACTGTTCCAGTAGTTGGAAACACAGTAGTGGACAAAACACACAGATATGTCTGCCTTCATGGAGCCACATCCTGGTGGCAGAGAAGATGTTAAACTAGAAATAAGCAGTCCTGGATATCTTAGATGCTAATTAGAGCTATTGAGAAAAATAAAGCATGCAAAGGAGTGGAAAGTGTGTGTGTGGGGAGGGTTGAGGGGGTGGGGAGGACTTGTGGTTTTAGAGAGCATGGCCAGGAAGTCTCAATGAGAAAGTGACATTTGAATAAAGATGTGAAGGAGTAAGGGCATAAGACCTGTGGATCTCTGGGGGAAAAGCATTCCAAGCAGTGGCAAAGGCAGATGCAAAGGTCCTGAGGCAGGAGTCTGCCTGCCACGTCTGAGGGCCAGTGTGGGCAGAGCGAGCCAGGTGGAGGAGTCAGGTGGGTATGAGGCAGATCATCTGGGCCTTGGAAAACATTGTAAGGATTCGGTTCTAGTGAGACACCAGGGCAATTGTTTGAGTTGCAGCCAAAGCAGTCCTGTCAACTGACTTGTTTTTTGCTTTGTTTTTAAATGGTGGTAAAATACACATAACATAAAATTTACCATCTTAAATCATTTTTTAAGCATGTAGTTCAGTAATGTTAAGTATACTCGTGTTGTGCAATCTCCAGAGCTCTTTCCAGTTTGCAGAACTAAAACTCCATGCCATTAAACAGCTTCCCATTGCTGCCTCCCTGCAGCCCCTGGCAGCCACTGCTCTACTTTCTGTTTCAATGAATTCGACTATTCTATAGGTACCTCATAGAAGTGGAACCACACAGGATTTGTCTTTTTGTGACTGGCTTTGTTTCACTTAGCATAAATGCCCTCAAGATTCGTCCATATTGTAGCTTGTATCAGAATTTCCTTTTTAAGGCTGAATGATAGTTTGTTGTACGTGTTTGTTATACCGCATTGTGTTCGTCCGTCCATCCATCCATCCATCCATCCATCCATCCATCCATCCATCGATGCATACTTTGTTGTTTCATCTTTTGCCTGTTGTCAAAATAATGCTGTTATAAATATGAGTGTACAAATATCTCTTTCTGATCTGCTTTTAATCTTTCTCGATATATACCCAGACATAGAATTGCTAGATCTTGCTAATTCTGTTTGAGTTTTTGAGGACCCACTATTTTCTTCAGCAGCGCACCAGGGTTTTATAATAATGTCTCCACATCCTGGCCCATACCTATTACATCTCTTTTTTTGATAGTAGCTGTCCTGTGGGGTGAGTGGGGATCTCATTGCATTTCCGTAGGATCAGTGATGTTGATCATGTTTTCATATGCTTTTTAGCCATTTGTATATCTTCTTTGGAGAAACGTCTATTCAAATCCTTTGCACATTTTTCAATTGGGTTGTGTGTTTTTGTTGTTGTTGAGTTGCAGGGATTCTTTATATAGTCTACATGTGAACCGCTTAAGAGATGCATGATTTGCTCAGGTTTTCTCCCACTCTGTGGGATGCCTTATCAGGATCTCTTCGGCTGCTGGGTTGGGGATAGACTCTAAGTGGGCAAGGATGGATGGTGTAGCCTTGTTCCCTGCTAACCTGGTTGTCTTAATATTTCCGAACTAGAATATATAGGCTCACCATTCGATGCATCTCCAGCTGTCACCTCCAGATCCTTTGGGTCCCTCTGGCTCTCGGGTGTCTGTGTGCCGGTGCCTGTGCCCTGGACCTCTGTGACACGATTCCCTGCTCCTTAGCCTGGCCTGTGAGGCGTTGCCTGACAGGGCCCTGCATACCCTCCCAGCTCCAGGTGCAGCCCTGCCTCTGCCCCAGCATCACCATCCTGCCCTCTGGAGCTGGCCTGCCAGATTTCAGCACTGCTCGTCTCTTGTTCCCAGCACGTTCATCCGTCCTGCCTCTGTGCCCTCACTGCACGAGCCCTTGTTTCACATCTCCATGGCTGCCTCTTCTGCTAAGTGGGGAATTCTTTCCAGCGTGTGAAAGAGACCCGTCTTCATCACAGCTCTTCCTCCAGAGCAGGCCTGGCACAGAGCAGGGGCCCAGAATGTGTTGGATTTTTTCAGTGACTGACTAGACTGATGAGAAAGAAGAAGAAAGGTGCAAGGTAGACGACAGAGGAGAGAGACAAGGGGGCCGTGGGAGAAGTGTCGGGGGCTTACAGCAGCCGCCCTGTGGCCCTGTCTGTGTGTGGGGGCACTTTGTGTGACTGTGGGCCTAGGGCGCCCCTTCCTCTTGTCTCAGCCCCTCTTTCCCCGGCTCCGGCACTGCATTCAATTCCTGGATAAGGCTCAGCCCTGTCGCCTTTACTTCTTGTTCTTTTTTTCCCCATACTTTACATAATAAAGGTTTTCTTTTATTTTCTTTTTGAGTCAGAAAACCGAAGAGACTATCTTTATAAAGAACTTAATAAAGAAATCAAAGGAAATAGCTTTGGGCGGGGGTAGTACAGGAGGGGACATGAAGGGAAAAAGTGGTCTTTCATTCTAGGGAGATTTCACTGTGTGTTGAGTTTTGCCCTCGTAAATGGAGTTGTGGGTTCAGGGCCTGGGAGAGTTGTGAGAAAAACAAAAGAGTCGACGAGAATCCCCAGAGCTTCTGGGAAAGAGGGCCTTGTTTATGCCTGTTGGAACTGATTTGGTCAAGTGTTTGTTTAAAAGAGATGCCACTTGGTAAGCGTTGCCTGGCTTACTTGTGTTGTGTTCAAGAATGCTTTGATTGGCCAGGGACCCTGACACTGTTTACTCAGAAACTGGCCGAGTGAGTGCCTGGAACCCAGAGGCCCAGCGTACCACCCGACAGATGCTTATGTGTCGGAAGGTTGGCAGTACGGCTGCGGTGGTTCGAGTCTGCCAGGCAGAGCCAAACCCACGAGGGGCTCTTCCTCAGTTAGCATTTGTTGTCTTTCTCCTGATTAATAAATACTGATTAGTTGGTTAGAGTGCATTTGTCAGCAGGAGGATTAAGGTACAAGTGAATCCTGGTGGTAAAATGCCTTTCTTGGAGGGAACTAAACACATTTATGCTGACATCAGCCATGCGCTTTAGTGTGGCTTCAGGGTGGATCTTCTGTATCCCTAAAATAAAGGGTTGTGGCCCATCTTCCAGATGAGGAAACTGAGGAACAGAGTTACCAAGGGCTAGAGTGAGGAGCTTCAAGGGATTCGATTCCCGTCAGACCCAGTGCTGAATTCCTGGTTTCCCTGTTGTCAGGATTTTGTCTTCTTCTTGTTCTTCTGTTTTCCTCCTTGTACTTGTCTCCATGCCTGGTGCGTGGTAGGTGTCGGTGCAATGTGAGGAGTGCAGTGACTGTGAGGATGGATGAAACTGAACCGTGGGCTCCGCTGCCTGCAGTCTTGTACATGATGGGCTGCACGGGGTCCCGAATGTTGGAGACCAGAGCCGCGCTCAGAGCTGGCTGGTTGCACCCAGCATACCCCCCATGGGAAGAGCCCCATGAGTTTTGAGTTCTGGTCAGGCTATGCTGCTGTCTGCACTGTCTGAAATATCAGCCCTGTGTTCTTGCCCCTGAGGAGAGCAACGTAGGCTTGAAACTTGGACAGACTTGTCACAGAGAACTTGGTATTCTGTCTAGCACCCATCATCCAGTGGGTGATAACTTGATGGAAAGAAGAATGGGAAATCGCATTTAAAGAGTGTCACTGCATTTATAATTATCTGAAAGAGAAAAACAGCTAGGAAAAAAGTGTGTCTAAAAGTAGTGGTGGTGGGGGGAATAATAGTTTCTTTGCAAAAAGACATGCTCAAGTCAGCTCCCTTTGTGTGTTTTAGGCAACACAATAAGATTCGCAGTGTGGAGGGGAGTCAGCTGAAGGCTTACCTGTCCTTGGAAGTGCTGGATCTGAGCTGGAACAACGTCACGGAGATCCGGAGAGCCTGCTTTCCGCACGGGCTGCCCATAAAGGAGCTGTAAGTACCTCCGCTCTGCCATTGGCACCCCGGTCTGGATGCAGGGTGGGCAGTGCCGTCTCCTCTCAGCCTCAGCCTGGCTTAGGCCATGGGGACGGCCACAGAGCTCCTTGGCTGTCCTCAGCAGGGGAAGGCAGGGGAACCAGGTTGTGTCTTCTCTTTGCCCATTTATAGAGCATCCCAAACCCTGCAGCATTATTCTCACCTGACGGATGAGGCTGCTGAGACACGAAGAGATTGAGTACCGTGTTTCCCCGAAAATAAGATCTAGCGGGACAATCAGCTCGAATGCGTCTTTTGGAGCAAACATTAATATAAGACCCGGTCTTACTTTACTATAAGACCGTGTCTGATGTGATATGATGTGATGCAATGTGATACCAGGTCTTGTATTAATTTTTGCTCCAAAAGACGCATTCGAGCTGATTGTCCAGCTAGGTCTTATTTTCGGGGAAATACAGTATTAGCTTAACAGACCCGCCACTTAAGAGGAGATTCTAGCCCTCAAATACAGGTGTATCCTGGCTCTAAAGCCTGTTTTCTTTCCCATTTACTGGGCTGCCTCGCTGGAAAGCAGAGAGGAGAGAATCAGGGTAGTTAGAGGAATGGCAGTGGGAGTCCTCTTTGCAGAGGCTTAACCTGTCGGTGCTTATCTTTCTAGAATCACGCACTGTTGAAACACATCATTTGGTTTATTTGAGGGAGCAGTTACTCCCTTCTGTCGGTTCTCAGAACCTTCTAAATTTCCTTGTGGGTCTCTTTTGCTTTTACCCACCTTAGCGCCCCCTTGTATACCCAACAGATGGTGGACAGGAGGAAAAAAGTTAAATCCTATTTAACCCACAGCCTGTTGGTAGGAAAAGGTTGCTTTGGGGAAGAAACTGAAAACCCAGGCTAAAGAGATGTTCAGAATGACATGTGAGTTTTTATTCCTTGCGTTATTACTGTTCCTGACTAATTTTGGAGATTATTTGCAAGGGTAGTTTAGGGGTCATTGTGACCCATTTGTTCAGGGAAAGCAAGACGTGGCACATGGATTTTCCCAGAGCCCCAAGGAGGGGAGTGACTTCCTTCTTAGGCTGCACCAGGGCACCAGGATTGGAAAGGGGAGGCGTTGGCCTTTGGTGAGCCCTGCGGCCGTGCTTTGCCCCCCGGTGAGGGCTTCCCAAAGGTGTCCAGCTGCCACCTGGTGCTTCGTGCTTGAAACAAAGAAACCACCAACTGCCAAACGGAGTTGCGGTGACCTTCTCTCTCTGCATGAGAGCAGGAGAGAACTTCTCTTTTGGCAGATCCTGGCCGGTATACCTTCATCACACAGACTGCTCTTCATTAATCTGGCATGTTAAGAACAAACAGTCCAGCTCCATTTGGGAAGAATCCTCATGTGCCCTGTCCTGGGCTACTGCCTGATGGAGAGACCAGAAATACCACATTTCCCTTCCCCTTTCTGTTGAAGAAAATTCTCTCTATTTTTTCTCCTTTTTGCTTACACTTCCAAAGACAGCATTTATTTGAGGAAGGAAGGAGAGGTGTTGGAGGTGCCTTCTCAGAGGATCATCAGAGTGTTCCTCCCTTTTTTGTCTTTTCTGCCCTTTATTCTTATTTGATGTCACTTACGCACAACAGACGGCACAGGTCTGAGCTGTGGGCTGCAGCACATTTTGAGCGGAGGGTCTCATACTTACATAATCCTGTATGCGGAGGTCCCCGTGAAGTATGGCCTGTTTCCTAAGGGACTCTGTGTAAAGCCTCTTTAACTAGAGTGTTTCTTTGAGACATTTAAAAGTAATACAATGAATTGGTTTGTGCACTTTTATGGCATAAGTAGTACAACGAGACCCACTTCAAAATTCAAGGCTATTTCCCCAAATTGTGAAATCCATCCTGACCTTGCCTTGCAGTTCACTTTCTGCTTCCTGGGGCTTTCTCACTAACCCTTGGGTAGTGGCGTGTTGTGGAAGGTACCCTGCAGGTGGCCCCCACCGGCAGGGAAGGTGTGTGGGAATGGCCCGCGGTGGAGGTAACTGACTTTCATGCCCCCCACCCCCACCCCGGGCTTGCCAAGCACCACAAGCACAGTGTGCTCCGCGCTGAATCAAGGCTTCCGTCCAGGTCTCAAGTGGACGGTCATGACATGGCCCTGCGTTTCCCTGGCCCCCACGTTGGGGAGTGAAGATGGGCTTTGCAGCCTTGGGATGACAAAGATCTCATGGGAAGTGTGTTTCTCTGGGTGTGTTGTAGCTCATTTTCCCAGCTTGGCCGGGTCTGGTGTGTGTAACAGAACGAGGAAGGCCTCCTCCTGACCACTGCATTTTCTCTCCCGAATCATTCCAGCAACCTGGCAGGCAACCGGATCGGCACCCTGGAGTCGGGAGCATTTGATGGTCTGTCACAGTCGTTGCTGACGCTCCGCCTGAGCAAAAACAGGATCACACAGCTTCCTGTGAAAGCATTCAAGTTACCTAGGTTGACACAACTGTGAGTATAGAAACCTGCACTTTAATTAAGGTCAGCCAAACTTTATGGAGGCCAGATTTCCCCAGGGACCCCATGCCAAATGCAGCTCCTTCCTCACCCCCGCTTGGTCAAGCTCTGCATAAACTATCATTAATGACTGTATGGCAGCACCTAATAAAAGCAAATTAGAAGCTGGGTCTGGTGCCTGCGGGCTGCCTCAGGTTGCTGAGGAAAAGATCCACTGCAGGTCTACCTGCTTGTCTTTGTTGGAACTTTCCAGAATGACATGAGGAATCCTGCTGGTCCTGGCGAGGGCTTAGGCTCTTTGGGTTAGGTTCCTTATTGATCTTAGAAGTTTTGGGGTATGTGTGCGTGTTTAAGGAACCCAGAAAATCTGTGCCATGGGCATTAGGGTATCCAGTGCTTCTTGAGCAGTTTGAGGGGAAGTTAGGTGTAGCCAGAGGTAGTAGTCAGCAAGAGATGGGCCATCGTCTCCATCTCCTGAGTCATATAAGGTCGCTGATTTATTTATTTCTTGTTGAAACAAAGGATTTATTTGTTTAGTTTTTTGATGACCAAGGACGAGTGCCCTCCAGGAATGGCACAGGGTTCGGATTCAAGAAAACCTCCATTTACTAGAACCTGATGGATATTCTTTACATTTTTTTCTGTCATCTTTGTACCAAAGAGTGTCTCTCAGGAAAATAAGCCAATCCTGGAGAACTGGTTTAAACAGAACGAAACAATTGTTCATGGCCAGTGTGGCAGCAAGAGGGAGTGTGCTCAATGATCTCTCTGCCTGTGCCCCCGGTCCCCCTGCTGCAGCCATGACAGACCCTGGGCTCTGCCCTCTTCCTCCTGGTGCTCAGGAGGTTTTTTGTAGGGCAGGGTCATGGGGCACTACAGAAGAATTTGGGGGAAAACCAAGGGCTTTCTGGTCAGCCCTGTGTTCCCCGCCCCTTTCCCCGGTGTTCTTGATGGATGCAGCCCACCCAGATTCCCAAAAGCTTTGGGTTATCTGAGGTTTGCCCACACTGGGACTAGAAGCCAAATGTGTGTGCTTCATGGTGTGTCTAGATCCCCCACAGGCAGTAACTTCTCTGTCAGTAGAGATCCTATTAATGCCCGAGTGAAAGTATCATTGCCATTTGATACCCAGCGGTTAGCTCTTTCCTGGGTGGAGGCAACTCGTGTGGGTTTCTGTTGCTGAGCTAAGAGACAGCTCACCCAAACTTCGTATCCTGAGTCATACATACCTACCTCCTGTCTGCAGAGTCGTGGACATGCTGGGAGGAGATGGGAGCGCTGGCTCATTCAGGAGCACAGGGAACCAGCTTCTGGAGAGCCCCACACCTCCTGTCTCATTCATTAGCAGGGTCAGCGCCTGCACGTGGGCAGGAGCTGCCATGAGATGCCAGGAGGCTCCCGCTGCACAGAGGCTGCACTGGGACCTCTTCACTGCGATTTTCCCTGCTGCCTGGGAAACCCAGCGGGACTGCGTGGGAACGGTTGTAGGGGGGTGCATGGTGGGGGAGCTGCTCTGAACGCACCCGTTTCATCTCTTTAGGGACCTCAATCGGAATCGGATTCGGCTGATCGAGGGCCTGACGTTCCAGGGCCTGGACAGTTTAGAGGTTCTGAGGCTTCAGCGGAACAACATCAGCAAGCTGACCGACGGGGCCTTCTGGGGCCTCTCCAGGATGCACGCGCTGTAAGTGTGGGCGGGTGCTCGGGCAGGGCCCTGGCTGTGCTTGGGCACCGGGACTCGCGTGTGGTCCGCCTTCGTCACACACCCATGTGTCCACTCAGGCCCCTGCCCCGAGGATCGTCTAGGACTCAGCCGGTGCCAGCCCCTCCCTTCGGGACTTCAGCCGGGCCTAACTCAGTGTCTTTGGGAACTTTGCCAAATCTAAGGGTGTTTTCCTCCCAGGTTAGGAAAGTCCGCTGGGGGCAGGCGCGGGGGTGGGGTGGGGTGGGGGGGTGGTGGTGGGCGCTTAGTGGATTTGGTCAAGTTAGTTGCTTAGTGAAGATGGAAGAGGGAGCCTATTTGCTGGGGCTGTTCTCCCCTCCCCGTTTCTGCTCCCTCACGCCCGCCCCCTTCGCTGACTAGAGCAGGCTGCCTTCCCACATCCTCTCCCCTCTCCCACGCGCTACAGGAAGTTCCTTCTCTCCCGCTTTGGGTTTGACAGTCTTCCTTGATGTGCAGGTGGGCCAAAAATGTATAGTTCTTCCTGGACATTTATTTATGTTTAGTGAGCTAATCAGGCCACTTGGTACAGATGTTCCGCTTTTATCAGGGGACCATTCTTCCCTCCAGATGTGTCCAATCGCAGAGCTTGCTTTTCTGCCAGATTAACGTAAAACAACAAAAAAGCATGCCAAGAAGGGCAGAAAAGGCAGTTACTGATCTTTTACTTTTAAACATTTGAATTTGTTTATTGTTAATCAGAAGTAACATATACTCATAGTTGAATAAAATCAGATTGTAAAGAAAAGCAGTTGTTGCCCACCCCTCCCATCCACCATTGCCTCTTTCCCTCAGTTCTGCTCCCAAGAGGCAGTCCCTTCTCATTTCTCTTTCTGTGTTTTTCTGTTTGTAGTTTTGCTGGTGCTTACTTCCACTTACACCACTGTCTCCATTTGTCAGCTTGAGATTTCTTGCTGTATGGTCAGTGATTTAACTTGTCCGACACATCCCCCCACTCCCTTCCAGTCTCTACAAGTTATGTCAGGATGTTCTTGTCTTTTATTAGTTATCTTTGCAACTGAAACAGAAAACAAAAGTTGTATGTCCATTCCATCAACTCTATTCTGTGTTTCACCGATCCACGCCCCTCTCTCTCTGCCCCTCCCCCCTCTCTCTCTGTGCAGCGAGGGCATTAGCCCCTGGTTTTGCTTTTTACTCTCTTCCTTGTCCACTTTTGGTTGGCTGTGCCTCTGTTTTTACATATTCAAGAACACTTTTACTAAACGGCCTTAAAACTATCATTTTGGACTTTGAAATCTAGGTGGTCATGTGCTGGGTGGACTGAGATTAAAAGAGAATTCTCAGAAAAAAATGGAGTTAGCACATACCATATGGTGTTATGTTAAACAAATTCACACAAATTGGGGGCGATGAGTTGCCTTCGAGGTTATTGATAAATTTAATGCTTACTTTTTGAGCAGAGGCAGAAAGTGAGGTGGGTAACAGTAAGAAACACATGTTGCCCAAAGCAGTCATGCTGAACACAGGTGACATTTGAATGAGTAACTTGTATTGAAGTGGTCAGTTGTGTGGGGTGGAGCCATCCTTGGCCAGGATGTGCAGTGTCGAGAAGGGGGTGACAGTGCCCTTAACCAGTAAACTTGGTGGGAGCTGAGGTTCACAGCACGGTGCTGAGATTTGACATGCATTTTCTTATTTCCTTCTCGTAACAGTCCTATGAAGAAGATACCCTTGGATGTCTCCGTTTTCTAGATGTTCAGGCTCATTCAACCCACAAAGTGGCAAAATTGGGGTTTAGATCCAAGTACTCTGACCCCAGAGCCTAAGCTGTGTCTCTTGGCACAGTGGTCCCAGTGTCCACACTTAGTTAGCCAAACCTGGATTTGGATTCTGGTCCCTCATTACATGCCAACCTGTGGAATCTTAGACAAGTTACCTAGCTTCTCCCAGCCTCAGTTTCCTCATCTATAAAGTGGGGATGATAATGAAAACTACCTTCTTTTCTCTCTTCTTTCTCTTCCTTTCATGGACTCTGCCCTCTGCTTGGAACTCCTCTGCCCATCTGTGTGCCTGGTTTACCTATGCTCAGCCACAAATGTCGCTTCTGGGAAGCTTCCTTTCGCCCTCTGAACTCTGTCCATCTGTTTGATTTGCCTGTCTCGCTGCTCCCACCCACGCACCCTCCACGGTTCCCTCATGCAATGTTGTTACACCCTTAGTGCTGACCAGTGTCTGCTTCCCAGTGGCTGCTCACTTGCTGTGTGTGCAGTGGATGAAGGAGTGGCTCGGGGACGTGCCATCGTCATCCTGCGTGTGCTTGTCATTGCAGGCATCTGGAGTATAACAGCCTGGTGGAAGTGAACAGCGGCTCGCTCTACGGCCTCACGGCCCTGCACCAGCTCCACCTCAGCAACAACTCCATCTCCCGTATCAGCCGTGACGGCTGGAGCTTCTGCCAGAAGCTGCATGAGTTGTGAGTGGCCCCTGGCTTTGCTGTGTGCCATTTAGAGACACTGCCTGTGGGTGACACTCCAGTGCCCAGGAAGCGCTAGGCCTGGCACATCTCAAAGTGGACGTTGGGCGGCTCAGGTGGGGAGGGGCTCAGAGCCCTGCAGTGGCCTGTTTGAGGGAAGACAGAGCCCAGTGACCAGGCGCAGAGCAGGACCCCGAAGCCCAGTCCCTCAGTGATCTCACCGTGACTCCTTCCTAATCCCCTCTGCATCCCCGATTCCAGGTCAGCGAGGGCTCCAGGGGCAGCCCTAGGACCCTGCGGAGCTTAGGCCCCAAGCCTCCCTGGGCGGGTGAAAGGCCCTGCTTGGAGTGCTCTGCTCTGCTCTGCTCGGCTTGGCCTGCGAAGGGAGGGCAGCCACAGAAGTGTTCCCCTTGCAGCCGTGAGAGCTGTTGTACACCAATAGCTACAACGAGTAACACAGACTTCTTTAGTGAAGGGTCATTTGGGCTCAAGCATAGAAAGGACAGTGAACCTGAGAGCTGACGACGCCCCGAAACCCTGACACCGGGAGAATTGACCATGCTCTGCTCTGCTCGGCTTGAATTTGCCCCCAAATACGACCTAACTGGAAAATAAGCCCTAGCCTGGATTTTTAGGATGACATCCCCTGAACATAAACCCTAATGTGTCTTTTGGGGCAAAAATTAATATAAGACCCGGTCTCATTTTCGGGGAAACACAGTACGTGCCTGGCAGTGTCTGCGTCCCTGCCTGAGACCCATGGCCCTGGCACTTGCTCCTCCCCTCCCCCTTAGCATTCCCTGACCCACGGGGAGACTCCTGTGCTGATGTGACTGTGTGATTACACTTCACTTAAGGATGGACAGTTCCCTCATTCCTTCGGGAGACTCCCAGATGGAGCTCCCAGGCTGGGGCTGGGATCTAAGCTGGTGCCCAAGGTGGCTAATAAGGTAGGACAGACTCTCTGGGAGGGGCTGGCTTGGGCTGTCTGCACTTTAGGGGGGGAGTGTTAATGACAGCAGCCAGGGACTCGATGGACATACCCACGTCCCCGTGTTTCTGTCCCATGTCTACAAGATTCGTTGTTTGGAGGAAACAAGTGTATTCTCAGTGTGTATGTTATTTCAGTTTAATATGTTCAAGGTTTCTGAATTCTACTTTAGTCCACTATGTTTCTTCCCTTCCCTTCCTTCCTTCCTTCCTTCCTTCCTTCCTTCCTTCCTTCCTTCCTTTCTTCCTTCCTTCCGTTTGGATGGGTTTTCTTTTTTCTAGGCTTGACTGTAGGAAGAGATTCACCCACGGAAGCAAACAGTTGTTCTGAGTGCCAGGCTTCTGTCCGTCTCGAGTCTTTTTCTCTCTTGACCTCACCAGGCAAACTTAGGGGGATGTTTAAAGTTAATGTTGAGTCTTGCAGCTGGTGTTTTTATCTGTGCTTCCGTGTTTTCCCCCTTGCGCCTCTCCTCCCCCCATATACCCCACACTGATTGGAGTTTATATTTCAGGGAATCCATCATTCCCTAAAGCACAAATCAATAGACCTACCTCTTTCCTTTTGCTCACTTTCCTTGGATTTTGTGAATGTATACGTGTTAGTGTTAACCTTTTGGGTTTAGCTTCCGGACCCTTCAGGGCAGAGCAGTTGCACAATATTCTCACGTGGTACTTGGTGGCTTCTGACAGGCTCTTTGCTTTGCTCGGGCTGTGACCCACTAGGGAACTCCCAGGACCCATGGTTTTCTGTTGTCCAGGCCTGGGAGCAGCGGGGAAGCAGGAGGGGTCTTCTCTAAGTCCCCCAAACCCAAGCCAGTCCAACTACTAAGGTGAGGGGTGGTCCTCTGAATCACTGGAGGTGTGCAAGCCCTTGCTGTTGAGGTGGTGGTGGTGAAAGGCATGCTTCCTGGGCCCCTTCCAGCTGGTGGGCACTGCGGCGCGGTCCTCTGCCCTCTAGACAGGCAGAGAGGGTCACCGAGTGTGCCCTCAGCAGCTTAGCAGTTTGCCCGACATCTAGGTAACCTCAGAGCCAGGCTTAGGACTGCTTTCCAGCATGTTTCCCGCCCCTCCTTTAAGCTAAATTCTTTAATTGCAGGTGAGGATGTAATTTTGATCCCCTGCCAGGTCTTTGCGACTGACAGACACAAGGACTTATTTCTCCAGGAGGGAACGAATGTTACTCCCTGCTGCCTTTAAAAACTCATTAATCTTCTCCAAATTTATTTTCCATATTCCTACCCCAGACCAAATTTCCCATTTTTCAATGATGGATGACTGACATGCCAAGTAAGCAGCCCAGGGCCGTGTCAGGGGCAGGAGGCATGCTGGGAAGAGGAAGGTTTGATACGCTCAGGGAAGGTGTATGATTTGGGGGCACATTCCCTGCCCTGCTTGCAGTGGGGGGGGGGGTCATGCTTAGAGACTGTCTGTCTTGGATGGGGGCGAGTCTGGATGGGAGACTGGTCAGGTGGGCACTGCCCAGGTGAGGCGTGAAGTTCTGTGAGGAAGGCTTGTTCCAGGTGGTGGCTAGTGGTGCCCTCTGCTGGCCAATGTCAGGAGTCTAACTGGGCCGCCCTGCTCACTGAGCACCCGCTGGGGTCCTGTCCAGAGTTGCAGGCCATGGCCGTGAGAAGCCCTTCATCACATGGATCAGAACTGGCCACAAGCACCGGCATGAAGGGCTGGAGCTTGGAGACTTCTTGAGCTGTGTGGCCCCGTGCAGTCCTCCCAGTTTCTCATACCTCCTGGTCTCCGTGACCCCCATGAACATTCCAGAGTCAAACTGGGTGTTGGGCCCTGATGGGTGACGAGCTGCCCGACCACTGTTGCCTTGGGGTTTTGTGGGTGTGTCCCTTCCCACTGAGACCGGCTTAGCGTGCCTTGCTGTTTAGGAAAGGACAGGGGAGGGCAGTCCCTGTGACCTGATGGTGACATTTGCTTCCTCTGCCCCTTCCTCAGGATTCTGTCCTTCAACAACCTCACCCGGCTGGATGAGGAGAGCCTGGCCGACCTGAGCAGCTTGAGCACCCTGCGCCTCAGCCACAATTCCATCAGCCACATCGCAGAAGGCGCCTTCCGGGGGCTCAGAAACCTGCGTGTCTTGTATGTCTGTCGCTGTGGCGTTGACAGAATGAAGGGGTCCCCAGCTAAGAGGGCGGGAGGGAGCAAACCAGCTGCTTTGTTGAATTGCTGAAGTCCCGTCTCATTGGCTGTGAGTCAAAATTGGATCCAAGGCTGACTGTTACGTGTGCAGGGTCTCAAACTTTTATATTATCAACTGAAAAAAACTGGTTGAGCAGAAAAATGTCCCTCACTCTCCCAAGATGGTGCCTGTAGAGTGACGATGACTCAAAAACAACTTGTTGTCAAGTGTTAATTCCCACTTGTCAAACGCTTGCAGGATGCTGGGCCCTGTTGTTGGGGAAAGCTGCCCAGGCGAGTGCTGGAGCAGCCTCCAGACAGCAGCCGTGGGGTCAGCCTTTCCAGGCTTGAGTCTTCTCTCTGCAACTTCCATTTTTAAGCCCCAAATATTTTCCGTCCAACGGAAGGGAATGCTGAGCTCGTCTCTTGGGGTACCATTTACACATCTTCAGCATACCGTGTCCACGATGCCCCTTTTCCAAGACAGGTGGTTAGAGAACCCTCTGTTTTTCCTTGAGCCTCAGTAGGGGTCATTTAGCAGAATGAACAAAATGGAGTCGATAATGTCATTTTCCTTTAAGTCCCTAATTAGCTGGAGTTGCCAGAAATTGCTGCAGGATGCTTTTGGGGACTTAAAATTTTTCAGTTGTTGGCTTCAGAGAACTTCAAAGCAACTATTGGAATAAAGTCTCTAAAGAGAAGCGTTTGGTTTTCAGCAGTGGCGGGGTTTTACAGCCTCCTTTCCAGGGGTGCCCCTCTGCGGAGACTGGGCCTGTCCCTGTACTGGAGGGAGGAAGGCCTTTGCACTTGCACCTGGTGGAGAGGGCAGGGGAGGCTTTGATCCCCAGCTATTGTTGGGGAGTGTGAAAGAGCCGGACGCAGGCTATTCAAGCTGAGGTCAGCCTTCCAGCCCTTGCAAGGCCAAAATAACAAGGCTGGGAACATTCAGGCTGAGCAGGCCAGAAAGAAGAGAAAAGCTCAGCAGCCAGGGCTGGAAGCAGGGAGACAGGCACACAAAGCCACAGCCCTGAGTCCCCAGTTTTTCAGTTTGAAGATAATAGGGAGGAACCCGTTGAAAGAAGTCCCTTCCAGCAGCAGAGTCTGGGCCCTTTGAGCTTCTTGCTGTAAAGTAAAGGTCAGAGCAAGCGTTTCACTTGGCGGTCAGAGCTCCCTGCCTGCTTCCTGGCAGCGTCGATTCCTTCCAACGGCTCTCATGGGAGCCAGTGCAGCGTCCCTGTCTGCTCCTGGCCCATGTCTGCAAGGGCTCGGAGAGGAAAGTATAGGAACCGAGAACCTAGGAGAGGGCTGACCGTGGCAGAATGGGGGCCTGGTCCCAGGCAGGACCTGCCCTTAGAAGCTGAGGGAGGAAGCTGAGCCACTGGCTTGTGATTTGCATTATTGAGGAGACTTGGCTGAAGCGCTGGCCTCATCCTCTCATTCTGGCAAATGGGTCACAAGTCTGACTCGGCACCCACATGTCGTTCCTGGCTCAGATTGAAAAGGTGGGGGCTCCAGGCTCCAAACCCACTCCAGTTACCAGCATGGAACTGGCCCCTGGGAAGGCCCCAGGCCGGAGCCTCTTTCTTCACCATCCTTTTTCTCCACGTGCCCTTTGCAGGTTCTCAGTCAAGTCCAGGAATGGGACTCTAGTTGATGTGAGAGCAGATGCGAGCTTGTGGAACCTTTCTGGCTGATTCTCAGTGCCAGTGGCCAGATGTCCACTCTTTAGGGGTGGAATACAAACAAGGCTTTTCCCACGTGCTATTTGCACACTCTCTATCCCCTGGGGCTCAGTCTTGGCCGACAGGAACAGCAAGGTGGAGCTGGGCTAGCTGCTTGCTCGTAGCATGTGTCAGCTTTGTGGGCAGGCTGAGGAAACCAGGCCGCACTGCAGCGTGTGCAGCCCTGAGCTCCCCGTGGCTCAGTGGGCGCAATTCTGTGATCGTATGTCACAGCTGGACGCCTAGATGTTTGAGCTTCACAGTGGCAGACAGGTGTCCGTCTGTCCCTCCAATTCATGTTGAAGAATGAGTTGAGAACTCACACTGGATGGTGAGCTTTCTGTCTGTCTTCTCCCCAGGGATCTGGACCACAACGAGATTTCAGGCACTATAGAAGACACCAGTGGCGCTTTTTCGGGGCTCGACAACCTTAGCAAGCTGTAAGTATCTCACATTTGAAGTTCTGGGGAGCTCGTTTTATCTTCTTTTATTTGGGAAGAAAAATCTGGATCAGAGAGCAGGAGAGACACCCAGCCACCTGCTGGTCAGTGGCATGACCACGGCCATGGGCATTGGTTTCTTTAGGGCTGAAGACCGGGTGTCTGGAGGCCTGTCGGGTCTTCTCCCATTTAGTTCATGACCGACATGAAGACAGACAATTTTTTTGTTGTTCTTTGCACAAAGGAGTCTTACACAATTTCTAGAAATTGTATGAAATGTCTAAAGCCGAGTAACTCTTGAAGGTTTTGAGTCTTCGGTCAGTATTTTTGTTGTTGATCATAATCTTAAACAGAAACAGTCGTTTACCAAGGGTAGTATAGTAGCTATTTTTTATTCAAGGCTTCTGGTGTTTTTGTTTTGCTTTTCTAAAGCTCCTAGAACTTGACAGTTATTCTCTGAGGTGCACGCACATGCTCGTGTGTGTTGTCTCTGACAGTCTCGTGAGGGCAGGCTCCACTATGCAGCCTCATTGCAGTGGAGGAAGCAGAGCTGAAGGGATTATGCCCAAGACCACACATCTGGGAGGCAGCAGGGTCAGGATTTGCCCGTGTGGCCCCAAAGCCTGGGTTGTATGTCCCTTGCCCCACCCTCTTTCTCTCTGCGTCTCCCCAGTACTTCGTGCAGATGCCACCCAAGGAACATACAGGAATGGGGATTGGAGCAATTATTACTGCTTAGCAGCCTCTCAGAGGGAGGGTTTGAAGGAGACCAGACAGAGAAGGCAGTCACCAGTGGCTCCATCTCCCCGAGTCTGTCCCTGACAGCAAGCTGCGGAGAGGGTAAAGTAAATATTTTGAAAGCAGCAGTGCAGCGTGAGGTGTAGGAAAGCCTGTGGTGGGGAGAGTCTTTCTGTACAGTTAATGTTTTTGATTTGTGTTGCAAAGGGAGGTTCTTCACACCTTTTATACTCTGAGAGTTCTGAGTAAGAAGCAGCTATTTGGGCTTTCTGAGGATTGTCTCTTCTCGAGCATCCTGTATTCTGGCGGCGTGTCAGTCAGAAACGCCTGTCAGTCTTTCCTCTTCTTCCCTAAAAACATGCTCCCTCCTCCCTCACCTCCTGGCCCCTTTAGCCAGGTCAGAGGCCTACCCTGCCCCGAGGAGCCTTGAACTGGGTGGGCATTGGGCTGCTGGGGCGTGGGGACCCTGGGCAGCCATTTGGCACACTCTGCACTGCGATTCCTCAGCCATGACTAATGGATGGAGGGGTGGGGACAGTGGATGGTGCCACCGAGTCCTTTGCAGGGCATGTCCCTCCAGTGGAACCTGGAGCTGCTCTTGGGTGTCATGGCTTCCAGGAGGCTCTTCCTCCCCCTGTGAGGGATGGCTGGCCCTGGCGCAGTGCCAGGGCTTTTGGTTCTGCATAAACCATGCTCATGCTTAGCCTGGGGCAATTACTTCTAAAGTCCCAAGAAATTAGCACAAGCCCCTGCATTCCTTGTTTGCACTGTGCTGTGCCAACGGGCACCCCAAAAGCAGTGGCTTCCTACCGACTGGGTGCTGAGACTCAAGAGAGCTTGTTAAAATACAGTCTCCAGCCACCACCGTCCCTGCTCCCCCCTCCCTCTTGACCCCTCCACTGATCAGAATCTTGGGGCTGGAGGCTTTGTACCTGTTTCAAAAAAATGGAGAGATGCACGTAATTGGGCGAAATTGGAGCAATAATAATTCCTTCAGATGATGAAATGTCTGCAGTCAGTTATTAGGTGTGATGGTACGGTGGTTATGTTGCCAAGATGAAGAAGAAGAATCCTCTTCTTCTTGGATTAAAAAAAAGGGTGTGATGCCTATGGTTTGGTTCCCAGTCGTCTGCTGGGCTGGGGAATGGGAAGTGGGTAGACGGGCACGACTGAGTGGTGATTGCAGCTGTGTGACGGGCACGTGGGGCTCGTGACATTCTTCCGTCGGCCTGTGAAGGTGTGAAATCTTCCACGTTAAAAGGGAGAAAGAAAAGCAAGTGCTTTCCTGTGATTCTGGTGCACAGTTCTGGAAGGTGTTGAGTAAACATTGTAGGGGGGGGGAGGAAGGAAGGGGCTCCTCCCCACTCGGTCTCCTCAGAGCACTGCCTGGGGACTCCTTGGCATGGTCGTGGCTGAGAGACACGGCCATGCACCACATTGCCTCATCTGAGTGGCCTGGTGGCAAGTCTGTTGGGATTCGTTAGAAGTGGGCAGCGTGTTAGCATAGAGAAGGGTTGCCCCTCTAGAGCTGTCGTGTCACAGGAACATTCATCATGTGGTGCTGCCATCAGTGCTCTGAGTCCCTGTGACCTGCCACGGGCTTGCCTTTGACGCACTCTACGGGTGGTGTTCAGGGATCCCCTTAGAACGGGAGGGGAGGGACTCTCTGGCCTTCACTCAGTTACTCAGAACCCAGGGTCCTTCTCGCCATTCAAGAAGCCAGACCTTAAATATTGTCTAAGAAAGGAATGAGTAAGTGGCAGAGCCGTAAAAGGTTTCCACTATAAAGATTGGATTGGTGTTGCCCTGCCCTTAATTTTGTGGTTTTGAACACAAGTATCTTCAAACTGGAGCTTCGTGGCAAGGCCAGAATGTTCCTGACTCTTGCGAGTGCCTTTCTCCCTAGTTTGCCTGTGATTATTATACTCACCCACCATGACCCCCTTCTTGAATATTTATGGGCCCCTGCTGGGGGCCTGCACGGTATCATCGCATGTGAGGGGGGTAGAGAGAACTTCTGGAGCACAGACTAGCGGCAGAGAGGAGATGTAGTCTCTTATGTACAGTGGGTGACGCACGTTCTTCCCCCAGGGTTCCAGCTCTCTCCATGACATTCCTCGGAAAGGGGGGTTGAATGGCACGGGGGCATGCGTGAACGGGGGCATAGGCAGAATTGGATTATGGGGCCAAGCCTCTGGCTTTCTGTGGCGTGGAGTGGGCCCAGGTGGGTGCTGCCCCCAGCAGGGAATGACTGCCCCACCATTCTCAGCGATACTCACTGTGGGGGGGTCGGGGGGGCTGCAGCCCCCAGCGGGGAATGACTGCCCCACCATTCTCAGCGATACTCACTGTGGGGGGTCGGGGGGGCTGCAGCCCCCAGCGGGGAATGACTGCCCCACCATTCTCAGCGATACTCACTGTGGGTGGGTGGGTGGGGGGGCTGCTCCTAGTCAGACGAGCACTCCCCAGGTCTGCAGGATGGCTTCAGCAAGATCCCAAAGACCTTTGGGAGCCTTTGGCTGGGCTGGCCGGGGGATTCATGAGAGGATTTGCTCCGAGTGGGTGGTGTGGCAAGATCAGGCCAGCTGTCCCTTCTCCGGGAGCCGTGGATCAGATACGGGCAAGTCTCAGTTGCCCCTGTGGGACAGAATGAGCACCCTTCTGGCCGGCAGTTTAGCTCTGCTTTCTCTGCACAGCAGCCTTTTATTGGAACTGTCTCTGTCCCCCAGCCCCGGCCCTAGATGTCTGCTGCAGGAATATAAGGACCGATTTTAATCACAAACACGGTGACGAGCCCCCACGTAATTGAGAATTTGAGAATCTGTTTTATTGCTATTGTCACCATTAGAAATAACAGTCTGCTCTCCTTGTAAAAGGGGTCAGTGTGATTAATATTTAATGGATGAAATAAAGCATAGCTTTTTGCTAGATCTAGTTCACGGGAGATCGCGCTACACAGTTGGATACGTTTTACTAGGACCTAGAGGATGCAGGGCCCCGGCCTGGGGAGCTGAGTAAGTGAGAAGTTTGCAGCATTCTGGAAGCTTTGAGTCTCAGTGCCCCATGTGCCGTTATTTGTTCAGCCCGTTCTGTGGTTGGGGAGCCTAAGCTAGCATGGTGTCTGTGTGTCTGGTTTATTTGTTTTCAAATAAAAGCTTCAGATTGAGAGAGGCTGTGGAAACCCTTTCAGGATGAGATTGTTTTCACATCCATGCAGACTGCCTACAAGAGAAAGAAAAGGCAAGGGGTCTCTGGCCTCTGTGCCCCTTCAGCCTCCCGAGGCAGGAAACAGAGCTGGCTTTGTCTGGAGGCTGAACTCAGAGTTACTGGTGGGGGCTGCTGCATTGGAGGACCCGAGAGAAGGAGCCTGTTCCTGATGAAGTGGGGGCATCGGGAGGCCCTCTGGTGTGGTTGCCCCAGAAGTGGCCATGCGGGCTTGGGGTACCCCAGGAGCAGGTTGAGAGAGCACCTCCTTCTGCGGCTCCTGGCGTTGACTGGGTCAGGCCCACATTTGACCCGTCTTCCTGAAGCTGGGAATTTGTGGAGGTTGCCCAGGGGCCCTTTGCAGCTAACATTTAAGCTGGGCTTTGCCATCGTTGAAATTCTCCAAAGCTCACATTTCCCTTCAGCAGGGAGGCGGGTCTGGTGCTCACTGTTTTGTTCTCATGGGCCCTAATCTTAATGTAGGTCTGAAGGTAGAGCTGGCCATTACTTGAAATCTTTCTCTTGATTCTCAGATGAGGAGTCCTCCCCGCTCCCCATCCTTGCTCTGAGGGGCTGGACCAGGCTGGCTTTCTCCAAAGGCTTCTGCCATAACGTCTTGCACCTGTTGCCCAGGAGTCCCTGTCCCAGACCTGGCCATTCTGAGATTCCCCAGGAGTTGGCTCCCAGCAGTCCACGTTTTGAACAAGCCCTGCAGAGAACCCTGGTGGGCGCCGGAGCCCCCGGAGCTGACTGACAGCATTTTCTCTGGGTGCTCGTTGGAGGTTTCCTGTGCTCATGGGACTTGGAGGCAGCACCCTGGCGGCCTCTCCTCAGAGTACCTGCTGAGGAGGGAAAACTGAAACCTGGATTCTTTTCATTCCCAATGTCCAGCATACTTTACGTGCCACTCCTTGCCCCCACCTGGTCCAGAAACAAACGTTGCTTTGGATCACACAGCCCCGAGGAAGAAGCACTGCTTTCTTGTGTATTGCAGGGGGGTGATGGCGGTGGGGGTGGGGCCGATTTTGGTTCCTAAGGAAACTCCACAGTTACTGCTCAGGTTGGGATTAGAATTGCCTAAAGCAGGACCTTCATGGGTAGGCGGCCCAGGGGTACAGGCAGTAGCTAACCCAGGAGGGTTGAGAACATGTCTGTCTGGGATTTAGTGAGCCTGGACCCATGGCGTCATCGACAGACAATCGGGGTTCTTGCGAAAGAGGCCGAAGCACTGTGGCCTGCAGGCCATAAGGGGTCTTCCCGTGGGTGGGGGTTGCAGTCCCCTGTGGAGCTACCTCAGGTGTAAGAGCCAGGGAGCCATCTCCCTGGATCCCCGTGTCCCTGCCCTCTGCTTGCCGCCTTTAAACCTTTATGCCCAGAATACAGTTTCCAGAAGTGGGGGGTAGTTTTTGGTTCTGGAATTTCCATTACCTCCTCTAAGTCTGCTTCCTCGCGCTGACACAGTGATCGTTCCCTCTCCTACGAGGCCATGGCTAAATGTCAACCCCCCCCCCACCTTGGGTGGTCCTTGGAGAGAGACGGCCGGGGCTGGACAAGGTGATTTCCACTTAAAATCGCAAGGGGCCTTTTTTAGGCGAGACAGTGCCTGCAATTCCAACCTGTCATCACTGTTAAATTCTAATAAAGATAAAAGTATTTCATTTCAGAAAGGGGAAGGCCTGCATACTTCAGCCCCGTAAGCTCAGCGCAGGTCAGATTTCCACCTGCCTCTCACTGGACAGACTTATCAGATAGCACTCCCCTAATTGTGTGTTCTCTTTCTCCCAACCCTCCCTGTCTCTCCCCGCCCTCCCCAACGCCCCTCCCGTTTTTGGATGTTGGGAACCTGCAGGACGCTATTTGGAAACAAGATCAAGTCTGTGGCTAAGAGAGCGTTCTCAGGGCTGGAAGGCCTGGAGCACCTGTGAGTATCTTGTCAGACCTTCCCTGAGCCTAGGCCTGCCAAACGCGGCTGCGGGGAAGTCTGCTAGCAATTTAATCACATCTTTGTAAACCGAGAAACAGGCGATTTGGAAACGCCAGCTGCTTCCTTCTCATTATAAGGCGGCTTCAACTTTGGCCTTTATTTCGCCTATGCCAGGAACAGTTACAGAACATATGGCCAGTTGGTGAGCTCCCAATTAGTGCAGTTGGTGTTTGGATAAAGCCCTGCCACCCATCCGGCCTCACCATGGCACTGGCCCCTGGTTACCTTCCCATCCCGAGCCGATGCGTTATTTTGGGCCAGACTAGTCCCTTCTCTCAAGCAGCTTAAATTTGTTGGGCTTCGCTGGGAGGTTTTCTCCTGCTGTGGTCGCTCAGAGCCTGGATGGAGAAGGAGGGAACAGCACTGAGCTGTTTGCGTTGTCACCATCTGAGGTGGATGCCTCTCATACTTGATTCTTCCTTTATCTTGTCCTTGAAGCAAGTTTGACTTGGATTCTGTGGGTAAAGGTTTGCATGTTGACTTGCTAAAGCGGCCTTAGCCCAGCTTTGATGCGGCCGTTCAGTCTGGCTTGCTTCCAGAGTCACGCCGTGTGCTGTGTCAGCCTGTGTGAGACGGTGCCCTTTACAGTGGCATTTGGGGGTCAGCCTAGTACCTGGGGTTCCCTGGGTAAGACCAGGGCTGTCCTGAAAAGACCCTGAGCCTCAGCTCACACGTGCTGACTGCAAGGGTACTGGCCTGCTCCGCGTAAGTAAAGAGTGTTCTTTTGCAGGAACCTTGGAGAGAATGCTATCAGGTCTGTCCAGTTCGATGCCTTTGTGAAGATGAAGAATCTCAAAGAGCTGTAAGTACCTGGGATTCAGGGCCCAGTTTACACGAGTAGAAAATTTCAGAGTAAGAAGCACCTTACTTGCATTATGCCTTGTTTTATGTAATAGTTGTGATTGTTTATAGTTGTAAGTTAAATTGTCTTTTTTTAAAAAATGCCCTGTGGGGGCTTATTATGAATCAGGGGTAAGCACACTTTTTCTTAAGGGGCCACATTATAAATATTTTTAACTTTGTGAGCCATAGGGTCTCTGTCATGGCAACTCAACTCGGTTGTTGTAGCAGGAAGCAGCCATAAATAATACATAAGCGAACGTGTGTGGCTGTGTGCCAGTAAACTCTCATTTACAAAAACAGGCCATAGGCCTGCGGGCTGTAGTTTACTTACTACTGTTCTGCATGATGTGAAATAAACTCTCTATGACGTATAGAACCATCCCTTTAATTATGCCAAGGGCAAGTTTTCATCTTTTGGGTTTGCTTGAAATGAAGGGCCTATATTGAGAGGGGCTTCTTTAAAGAACTTGGTGGGCTGTGAGCAGGGCAGAGATACCTGTGGGATGGTCACAGATAATTGTGGGGTACTGAGGTGGTGCCCAGCCCACATCTGTCTCCAAGGCCCCCTTCATAGTTCATGGCGGTGGTGGTGCCACTGCAGACTGTCACCGTGGGCCCTTGGGTAAATGAAGAGGGTTAGAAGAGTTGACCCATGTCCTCGTCTGAGGCAGAGGAGCTAGTGTAGGTATTCAGGTAGCAATACCCAAGTTTCCTTTCTTCTTCCTACACATAATCTGATTCTGGAGTCAACAAGTCCTACCATAATATTAGTTCCCTAAAGGTGTAGCTTTTGGTTCTTACAAGTGTTGACAAAGTGGCAGATGCCAAAGGATGGCCATCTTTGCACCCTGACCTCATCCTTGCTCCTGAGGCCACTCCCGGTGAACCCTAGATTCTGGGGGAAGGGGGTGGCATGGGAAAATAGGGAGGTGCAGCCCCCGTGGTTGGAAACCAAAGCAGGAAGCAGGCCCCTGGTGACACTCCAGGGTAAGTGAGGGGAGGAGAGGGGACCCGGTATGGGCTTACCTCCTCTCACCTGTGACCTTCAGTTTGCTGGGAGATTCAAGTCTGCCAGGTAGATGCTCTTTTTCAGAAGGGTCATGACCTTAGAATGGGAGCCCACAGAAGGCTGGGTACACGGGTAGATATGTGATAAGCACACAAAGCAAAGCAAGTATTGTAAGTGGTGAGTGAGTGTTCACAGTGCATTTCTTTCAACGTTTCCGTTTTGAAACTTTTCAAATATAATGTTGGAAGTAAAAAAGATCTGATTAAATGGGAAGAGGATATTTTGAGAGAAAGAGGGAAGGACAGGGAGAGGAGTTTCCTTTTGGTCTCCTAAAAATTCCTGAGGCAGTTTTCTAGTTGGGATTAACTGGACCCTTCCATGTGTTTGGACACCCGCAGCCTCCCCGCCCCAGATGCTTCTGTGAGGTTCTGGAGGCTCCGCTGGGCCCTCTGCCTGGGTTTCCCATCAGTCACTGCCTGTGCCCAGCTGTGGCTGGCCCTGGGCTCAGCCCTCTGATGGGAGAAATGGTTAATTCTGCTTGGCTGTTTTCTTCCCTCATCGGATCCAGGCAGGTTGTGCTGTGCACTTAGTCACCCTCTGGGTGAATTTCCACCAGCGATGATTAGAAACACACTTTGAGTTGGAATCATGAAAATGCATGATGTGAGCCAGCAGTGTCAGGATGGCTGGAGGCGGGAGCCGTGGAGCCTGTGCCTGTTAGCAGTTGACAGGGCTGCACGTTCAGCTGGTGGAGGAAGTGGTGGGAGTCTGCAGAGCGCTGGGGCTGCCGGCGATCGCCTTCCCCAGTCTCTTGGCCTAGCCTTTGTCTTTACAGTCATGTGTGTGTGCATGCGTACACGCGTGCATGTGCATGTGTGTCTGTGTACATGTGTGTGCAAGGCAGCTCAGGGGCCAGTGTCCTCACTGTCTGGCTCCATTTCCTCTCCATCTGTCCTGTTGGGCCTAACTCTTCAGGAAGCTTTCTTTCCACCCTGAGTGCCCACTAGCTTGTGAGGTCTGGACACTGGTTTGAGATGAGTTTCATCGTAGAGGAAGAAGGAAATCCTCAGGGGACCTAGGCCTAACAAATACACTAAGTGTGTGGCATGAGTCTTAACCCTTTCCACATATGTTTCTGATCAAGGACAAATTGTCAGTTTTCCCCCCCAGTTTGTTCCTATGGCTCCAGTGCAATATGTCCCTGTCCCCGTGTAAGTGCCTAAAGTCTCACAGTGATGGCCCAGTATCTTCCTCTAGACTCATGTGCAGTAGCTCCAGGCTTTCCTGCTGACTACACAGAAAGGGGCCTCCGGGATGGGGAGCTGGAGGTGCTTCTGGCAGGAGGAGAGTCCTGCCCGCTCCTCACCTAGGCTGATGAGTTGCCCAGGGCCAGGCGGCAGCCTTCCCATGCTGCGAAGCTCCCAGAGGCTGAGCAGGAATCAGCCATGTCCCTGTGGTCAGCTGTGAGAGCCCCGCTGCCCCTACAATAACTACGTGATAGAACAGCCCTCCAGTTAGCTCTAAGCACAGAGCGACCTGACCATCAAATAAAAGTACAGAATCTAATGCTGATTCTAAGGTCTAACATGGGCAAGCATCCCAGTTATAATGGCTTTGAGATCAATTATTTCAGTCTTTGAAAAAGCACTTCCCAAAATGATTTTGATAAGTTAAGACGCCTAACTAATCTGGGACCGATGAGGACCAGGAGGGAAGAAATTTTACTTACTTTAGTTAGCCTTGGGTTCTCAGGCTTCAATTTCATTCTTCCTTGCTGTTCACTAGGTTTATAGCTTCTCTGCTCATTAGAAGGCCAGCGTGAAATAGAAGAAAATGAAAAAGCGGCCCGTTTGCTTGTTTTTTTTGACAAGTTAGGAAAATGGTGGGTGGAGAAGGAGGCTATTGCCATAATACTGGCCCATGTGACACTGTGGAATTCCTAAGCACACTCGCACCCCTTTCTGTCCCCATGTACTGGAGATAGATTTTTTAGGGGAAGCCCCGTCTTCATCCGTGCTGTGGGCTGGCCGCCACTCTTTAGCTCATGGCCTTGCGGTCCTCCAGGAACAGGGCAGCTAGACTCCTTGGCTGACTTATCTTCAAGTGACTCCACAGGAAGGAATGTCCACTGAGATGGCAATTCCGATTTCTGTTTAAAAAGCTGATCCTCAGTTGCTGAGAAATGAAAAAGAAAATATTCTCTGTTTGGGTTGGAACCTCACAAAACCAAAGTTGTGCGTTCTCATGCTCCCCGGGCATTGGCAATTAACTAACGAGTGCTATTTAGGGAGTGGGGCCGAGATCTCGTCTCCTGAGTAGCTGGTGTGGAGATAAATACACAAACAAGAGCGAAGCGCCTTGGCCAGGCTTACACTTGGGAGAACACATGCAGCTTTGCCAAATAAAAAAATAACAGTCCTAGAGAAATAGAGCCTTTCTCAGGACTTGTTTCGGAATTTAGATCAAAGTCTCAGATAGAATTTAGAAGCTCCTGGTGGCTTACCAGGAGAGTGGGAACAAGCAGAGAGGGGACAGTGCCACTCCTCTCTGTTGGATGGTCAGAGGCCCGATAAGTTAGCCAGCGGTCACATAGGAGCAGTGTCTGTCTTAGAACATGTATCAACTCCAGTGGTGTCAGCATGACCTGGGAGCTTATTAGCGATACAGAATCTTGGGTTCCACCCCTGACCGACTGAGCCAAAAAGCTGCATTTTACCAAAATGTCCAGGTAGATGATTTGTACTGCTCTGCGTCATTGGAGAGGAACTGTAAGAAAAATCACTTCCCATTACAGCTTGCAGCAGTGAATGACAGAAGCTGCTGGGAGATGCTCGATCGTTCTGTATTCTGAGAGAGTATTCCTTTTTTGTCCAGTCACACCTCAAACGTCCCTTGTGTTTTTCTTTCAGCCGTATCAGCAGTGACAGCTTCCTGTGCGACTGCCAGCTGAAGTGGCTGCCCCCGTGGTTACTGGGCAGGATGCTGCAGGCCTTCGTGACAGCCACCTGTGCCCACCCAGAGTCACTCAAGGGCCAGAGCATCTTCTCTGTGCCACCAGAGAGTTTCGTGTGTGGTGAGAATGTCTTCGTGATTTTGTTTATGAAGGGAAGGAGGCCAGGAGGAACTAACTGTTCATTGTGGCAGTGATTCCTACGATCAGGGTTAAACCCCAACCCATGGTTACCAATCAGCTGCTGGATGCAACTCATTTTCCACTGAAACCGCACACAGCGCTTACTGTACAGTCACCTCGTTATGTGGTTCCTGGAGTACACACATTCAATCAGAAGGGAGCATGAGCTGCTTCAACTACACATCAGAATCTTCACTTACAGGAAGATAGCTGTGTTGTTTCTAGAGGGCTGTGGTGCCCGGATTTAGCTGTGAATTTCCTCAGCGTAAGAGGCTGGGGTTTTAATGTGTGTTTCTTTCCAACCCCAAAAATGAAAGGTTAAATACAGGAAGAACAAGTCTCAGGAGAACAGTTGCTGCAGTAAAAATAATTCCTTGACGTTGACTTGCATGGTTGCTGTTCTCCAAACCACTGAAATCTGCACTTGGAGCTTAACATTCCATTTTCCTTCTGATTGTTGGAATGGAGCTCTTGCCATCTTTTTGAACCAGGGATGGTTGGGATCCAGTGCACTAGCTCAGATAGAAATAATGCAGCCTCATGGTCCGTAAGATGTTGTCAAAGAATGTGATGAATTTTGGGTTGTCCCTGGTTTCTGCTCTGAGCAGCAGCGTGGGTGGAATTTCGAGGCCCAACTGGAATTGCTGGGCAGGTGAGTCCCTGCCGCCCTCCGTCCCCAGTCTGCCCTGAAGACCCTAACCAGTACACCCTAGCAGCATGGGGACCCCTGTGGCCCACTTTTCTTCCTACTTTCTTGGGCATAGCCATAGCTAGTGTGTCTGCTGAAGTCAAGATACAAGTGCCCCACTTCCACACATCCACCTACCACCACCAGCACCACCAGTTCTGAGAGCAGGCTTGACCACCATCCTCCTGATCCAGTCCAGCAAAAAGCCTTACAAACACCTTCAACGTGGTAGCAGCTTTTCTTACTGATCAGTCTTATGGTAACATCTGTAGACTTGAAGGGACATATAGCTGCCATTCCCTAGGACAAAAGGGCTGTGCAGCCATTGTGCATCAAGTATTTGGTGGTCCTTGACCACTGAAATTGTTTATGGAGCTCTTGGAGATTTACTTTTCTGCCCCTTACTCCTTCTTTCCTGCCATAGGGCATGATCTTTCCCTTTGGGTGAGCCAGGGTAGGACCTGACATGCCACATGCAGCATCCAGCCTATGGCCCTGGCATATTCTGGATTACAGCAATTGTTGATTCCACATCTCTTCCCCCACCTCTGCATGTTAACTCAGGCTCCCACCAAAACAATCGTCAAGTGTTAATGGGAATCATGACTGCACCTGGCAGGAGATCAAGGTTCAAGCTCTGTGGGAGACCCTCACTCCTTTTTTTATAAAATTGAAATAAAACCACTTCATACCCACTAGAGAGATAGCTAGCCTGAAAATTCAGATAACAAGTTTTGGTGAGGATGGGGGAAAATCTGAACCTTCCTGCACTGCTGGACAGTTGCTAGTTTCTCAAACAATCAAACATAGTTACAGTATGATTCTACTCTTCCATGCAAGTCGAAGAGAAACGTAAGTATATGTCCACGTAAAAACATGTACCTGAATGTGCATAGCAATATTATTCGTAATAGCCAAACAGTGGAAATCACCCAAATGCCCACTAAGTTGTGAATGGGTAAATACGATGTGGTGTAGCCATACAATGGAATATCATTTGGTTATAAAAAAGGAGTCAGTCATACAACACAGATGACCTTGAAATATTATGCTAAGTGAAAGAGGTCAGTCACAAAAGGTCACATGCTGTAGGATCCCAGTCACATGAAATGCTCAGAATAGGGAAACCGATTCAGGTGGGAGGTAAAAGTAGTGGCTACTTAGGGCTGGGCAGGGATGGAAGAGAAGGGACGATCACCAAAACGTATGGGGTTTCTTTCTGCGGTGATGGAAATGTTTTTAAAATTGACTGTAGTGGTGGTTGCACATACTTGTGAATATACTAAAAGCCATGGACTTGTATACTTTAAATAGGTGAATTGTATTTCTATTAAGTTGTTTTAAAAAGAGAAATATAACTTATATACCTTGAAATTCACTCCTTTAAAGTGTACAGCTTGGTGGATTTTACAATATTGAAAATTGTGCGACTCTCACTACACTCTAATTTTAAAAGATTTTCATCACCCCTCAAAGAAAGCCCAGCGCCATTAGCAATCACTGCCTTGTCCCCAGGCCCTGCAGCCACTACTCGACAGCAGGTCTCTATCAGTTATGTATTCTTGATGCTTCACAGAAGTGGAATCCTACAATATGTGGTCTGTTGTGACTGTCTTTTTTCACTTAGCATAATTTTTTAGCATGTATCAACACTTCATTCTTTTTTAAATGGCAGAATAATATTCCATTGTCTGGATATGCGTTTTATTTATTCATCAGATGGTGGACATTTGGGTTGTTTCTACTTTTTGGGTATCATAAATAATGCTGCTGTGAACATTTGTGTTCAAGTTTTTGTGTGAATTTGCTTGGGAACATACCTAGGAGTGGAATTGCTGTGTCCATATGGTAACTTGATGTTTAACTTTTTGAGGACCTGCCAGACTGTTTTCAAAGGTGGCTGCACCATTTTACATAACCACCAGCAGTGTGTGAAGATTTTGATTTCTCCACATCTCTGCATTTGTTACAGTCTTTTTTATTTTACCTACATACTAGTTGATGTGAAGTGGAATCTCATTACAGTTTGGATTTAAATTTCCCAAATGACTGATGGCATTAACTATATTTTCACATGCTTATCGGACATATGTGTATCTGCTTTGGAATAATAGCTGTTCAGATCCTTTGCCCATGTTTTAATTAGGTCTTTTGTTTCTTTATTGAGTTGTAAGTGTTCTTTATATAACGTGTTTCCCCGAAAATAAGACCTAGCCAGACCATCAGCTGTAGTGCATCTTTTGGAGCAAAAATTAACATAAGACCCAGTCTTATTTTAATATAAGACCGGGTATAATATAATATAATATAATATAATATAATATAATATAATATACCAGGTCTTATATTAATTTTTCCTTCAAAAGACGCATTAGAGCTGATGGTCCAGCTAGGTCTTATTTTTGGGGAAAGAAGGTCTTAGGGATACAAGACCCTCATCAGACATATGACTTGCCAATATGTTCTCTCAATCTGTGCATTATAATTTTTTCTTTCTTTCTTTCTTTCTTTTTGATGGTCGAAGCACGAAAGTTTTAAATTTTGATGAAGTAAATTTCTCTTTTTTTCCTTTGTCATTTGTCCTCTTGATCTACGAAACTCTTGCCCGAGATAGGGTCACAAAGATGTGCACTTGTTTTCTTCTAAGAGTTTTATGATTTTAGTTCTTATGTAGTTCTAAAGTTTTGTTCTTTTTGAAGTGTTTTGACTATTGTGGTTTCTTTCCATTTCCTCATTAATTTTTGGACCAGCTTGTAATCTCTGCATAAAGAACAACTGGGATTTTGAAATAGGGATTGCATTGAACCTCTAGATTAATTTGGGGAGTATCACTATACTAAATCATTCCAATCTATGAACATGGGATTGTCTTTCCATTTTTTTATAGCTTTTTTGTAATTTCTTCAGTGATGTTTTGTAGTTTTCAATGTACACTGAATATTTTAAAATTCTTTTTGGTGTTATTTTAAATGGTTTTCTTAATTTTTATTTCCAAATTTTCATTGCTAGTTTATAAAAATACAATTAAATTTTATATGTTAATCTTATATCCTGCAGCTATGTTGAAATCGTTTATTCTAATAGTTTTTCAGTAAATTCCTTAGGATTCTCTTTTTATGTGATCATCATGTCATTTGCAAAAATATAGTTTTACTTCTTTTTTTTCCAGTCTGCATGCCTTTTATTTATTTTTCTTGCCTAATTGCCCTTGCCAGAAGCTCTAGTACATTGTTGGAGATGGTGAGGGCAGGCATCCTTGCCTTTTTCCTGATCTTGTGGAGAAAACATTCAGTCTTTCACCATTAAGTAGGTTAGCTGTGGGTTTTTTCATAGATGACCTTCATCAAGTTGCAGAATTTCCTTCTATTTCTAATTTGTTGAGGTGTTGTTGTTTTTTAATCATGAAAGGGTGTTGGATTTTGTCAAATGCTTTTAAAATTTTTACTAAATTTATTGGGGTGACATTGGTTAATAAAATTATATAGGTTTTAAGTATACAATTCTATGATACGTCGTCTATGTATTGCATTGTGTATTCACCACCCAGAGTCAGTTCTCCTTCCATCACCATATATTTAATCCCTTTTCCCCTTCTGCCATCTCTCTCCCCCCTTACCCTCTGGTAACCACTAAACTGTTGTCTGTGTCTATGAGTTTCTGTTTCTTGTTTGTTTGTCTTGTTTTCCGTTTCTTGTTTGTCTTGTTCATTTGTTGCTTTCAATTTTATATCCCATATATCAGTGAAGTCATATGGTTCTCATCTTTTTCTGTCTGACTTACTTCACTTAGCATGATAATCTCAAGATCCACCTACGTTGTTGCAAATGGCAGTATTTCATCTTTTCTTATGACCGAGGAATATTCCATTGTATACATGTATGTACCACATCTTTATCCAATCACCTATTGAAGGACACTTGGATTGTTTCTATGTCTTGGCCACCATAAATAATGCTGCAATGAACATAAGGGTACATATATCTGTACGGATAAATGTTTTCAAATTTTTTAGGTAGCTACTCAGAAGAGGGATTGCTGGGTCATATGGTGGTTCTAGTTTTAAATTTCTTTTTTTTTTTGAGAATTTTTGTAAGAGTTTATTTGATAACATATGCCAGGGAGCAAGAGCTCAAATGCTCCCTCTAGTCTTAATTTTTTGAGGAACCTCTATGCTGTTTTCCATAGCGGCTGTGCCAGTCTGCATTCCCACCAACAGTGTATGAGGGTTCCTTTTTCTCCACAGCCTCTCCAATACTTATTACTTGTCTTCTTGATAATAGCCATTCTAACAGGTGTGGGGTGCTATCTCATTGTGATTTTGATTTGCCTTTCCTTACTAGCTAGTGAAGTTGAGCATCTTCATATATCTGTTGGCCATTTGTCACCTAAATATAAGATCTGAAACAAAATACATAAAAGAAAGTATAGGTAATAGACTTATGGACCTTGGTCTTAGGATTTTATGAATTTGACCTCAAAGGCAAGGGAAGTAAAAGCAAAAATAAATGAGTGGGACTATATCAAATTAAAAAGTTTCTGCACAGCAAAAGAAATCATCAAACATAGAGGCATCCAATCGAATGGGAGAAGACATTTGCCACCAATGCCTCCAATAAGGGGCTAATATCCAAAATATATAAAGAACTTATACAACTCAACAACAAAATAACAATCCAATTGAAAAATGGGCAGAGAACCTGGATAGATACTTTTTCCTTTAGTATTTCTTGTAAAGCAGGTCTGGTAGCAATGAACTAGCTCAAATTTTTTTGTTTTTAAATCAGAGAATGTTTTAATTCTCCTTCATTTTTGAAAGTTTTGCCAGATATAGGATTCCTAATTGACAGTCTAGTGAATTTTTCTTTCAATGCTTTCAATATGTCTTCCTCCTGCCTCTGACCTCCATGGTTTTTGATGAGAGATTATCTGTTACTGAGGATCTCTTGTATGTGATGAGTTGCTGTTCTCTTGCTGCTTTCAAGATTCGCGGTCTTTCTCTTTTGACAGATTGACTATGACATGCCTAGGTGTGCATCTTTGTGTTTATTCTATTTGGAGTTTGTGCTTCTTGGATGTGTAAATGCACGTTTTCAATTTGGGTAGTTTGGGGCTATTATTTCTTAAAATACTCTTTCTGTGCCTTTTTCTTTTTCGTGGACTCCCATTATTTGTATGTTATTATGCTTAATGCTATCCCACAAGTCTCTGTGGCTCTCTTCATTGTTTTGTCTTTATGTTTCTCAGGCAGGATAATCTCAGTTGACCTGTCTCCAGTTTACAGACCCATTCTTCTGCCAGCTCAGTTCCTCTATTGAGCCCTTCCAGTGAACTTTTCATTTCAGTTATACTTTTGAACTCTAAAACTCATATTTGGTTCGTTTTTACAACTTATATCTCTCTATTGGTATTATTTGGTGGTAAAGGATTCACCTACTTTAATTTTCTTGGACATGGTTCCTTCAGTTCTTTGAAATGTTTGTAGAGCCAGTTTACAGTCCTTAACAAGTCTAAGGTCTGGGCTTGCTCAAGGACCGTTTTCTATTGGCTGCTGTTTTCCCATTTCTTTGCATATTTTGTAGGTTTTTTGTGTTGAAAACTGGGCATTTAAAATAAAACACTGTGGCCCCTCTGGAAATCAGATTCTCCCTGTGCCTTCCCACAGGGTTGGTTTACTACAATTTGTTTGTTTAGTGACTTTGCTGGACAAATGTCGAGTCTGTTCTGGGTAGCCATGAAGCCTGTCCCTGGGTAGTAAGTCCTTAAATCATTTCAACTAAGAAGTCTGCCATCCTTTTCCCAGTGTCTCTGTTGTATGTTGGGGGTGTGCCATCATTTCTTGTTGGCACTGATCGTCCATGGGGATCAGTTACAGGGAAGAAATTAGGACTCTCTGGGTGTGCACATAGCCCTGTGCATGCATGTGGCCTTCTAGACCCTCAGGAATATGTTGGGCCTTTTCAAAACCCACTTTCAATATCTCAGTGACCTGATTTTCCATTTTCATTTTTTGGCCCGCCTCTCTTTGGCCCCAATTGATAGTACTGCCTCAGCCGTGGCTGCTGAGTGTTTTCATTAAATGCCCTGGGAATAGGGCTTCTCTTGTTGAGCAAACTGTATCAGGTCCAGTAAATACACGCCCTGAGGATGGGGTTTTGGGGGAAGCTCCCAAACCATTCTGTGCCCCTCAGGAATTGCTAGGCTGCTGGGTTTCAAGGATACCATAGAGTTGGGAAGAGAGGGGTGGGACTTAGGGTAAGTTAAAATGCCACACAGCTCCCTTTTCCTCCCGAGATTCAGACGTTACCTTGATCAACACTCCATGGGTTGCTGTAGCCTTCAATTATTTTACAGAATTCTGAAAAGGCTGATTATGATCATTTTGCTAGTGTTTTCATTGCTTTATTGGAGGTGCGGATTTTCAGAAGTTCTTATTCTGACATTCCTGAAGTACCCACTCTTTTGGAGGAAAGTTTATGGGTCAGGTCTGTGCAGTCATGACTGCTACCGTGTTTCCCCGAAAATAAGACCTAACCGGACAATCAGCTCTAATGCGTCTTTTGGAGCAAAAATTAATACAAGACCCGGTCTTTTTTTTTATTTTTTTATTTTTTTAATTTATTGGGGTGACAATTGTTAGTGAAATTACATAGATTTCAGGTGTACAATTCTGTATTACATCATCTATAAATCCCATTGTGTGTTCACCGCCCAGTCAGTTCTCCTTCCATCACCATATATTTGATCCCCCTTACCCTCATCTCCCACCCCCCACCACCCTTACCCTCTGGTAACCACTAAACTGTTGTGTGTAAGACCCGGTCTTATTTTACTATAACCCGGTCTTATATTTACTATATTTACTATAAGACCGGGTCTTATATTAATTTTTGCTCCAAAAGATGCATTAGAGCTGACTGTCCAGCTAGGTCTTATTTTCGGGGAACCACGGTAGTTCCTGACTCTGTGTTAAGTGTTTTGTCTTAAAATTAGCAAGTAAAGCTGATTGTAGTTTTATCATGGAAACTGCTGATTTCTTTGATAATTGAGTCCTGGTGAATTTATTTGTAATCAGAGTGTGTGTGATTTTAGAGGCCATCAGTGCTCATGAATTTCCAAATAAGGCTAGATATCCATGTTGTGAGTCCCTCAGAGTATTCGGTGGAGCTGTGGTTGTGCAGGTTTCCTGAAAAAGCTGGTCCCTGCTCAGTGTCTGACTCCATTTTCCGTCTGCTTGGACAGCAGCTGGTCCCTGTACATCCTAAGAGCCTGGGGACTGAGAGTTGGCTCTTTTCTCCCCAGACGATTTACCAAAGCCACAGATCATCACCCAACCGGAGACGACCATGGCCGTGGTGGGCAAGGACATCCGGTTCACGTGCTCAGCCGCCAGCAGCAGCAGCTCCCCTATGACCTTTGCCTGGAAGAAGGATAACGAGGCCCTAGCCAACGCCGACATGGAGAACTCAGCCCACGTCCGCGCACGGGATGGGACGGTGATGGAGTACACCACCGTCCTGCACCTGCGCCGTGTCACTTTCGGGCACGAGGGCCGCTACCAGTGTGTCATCACCAACCACTTCGGCTCCACCTACTCACACAAGGCCAGGCTCACTGTGAACGGTATGGAGGTGCCATTGTTTTTGTTCTGTGCTGGGTTCTGACGAATCCACACGCGTAATCCTTCTCTCAGTTACCCATCCGTGTAGGGCCAGGAGACACACTGTAACACTGCCTGGCTTGTGCCCAGGGCAGATTTTGAAGATTGAAGCATTATTCTCAGTGGATTGTGTTTGGTGACTTTATCCAGTTATTAAGTGAAATTGTGGGCCCAAGCCTTGTATTTTTATGCATTTATTACCGTCTATAAACCAAGATGTCTAGTATCCAGATCCAAGCATAGCCTGATCCCGGGGAAGCTGCTGCCCTCTGAGTAGATGGCACAGCGTTGGAGCCAGAGGCCAGCCTGGGTGGAGCCAGGTCCGTCAGTGGTGGGGGCTGCCAGGCGCCCACCTCTCCGGACGCCGTGGAGTGCAAGGCTGGTGTGAGTGCTGGCCTGACAGCGGTGGTCCTGCAGGTGTCAGACAAGGATTCTTGAGTTGGTAACAGCTTTCAAACCTGCTGAGGTGGCTTTCTTCTTCAGGACTATTTGTTGTAGTGAGTTTAGGGTAGAAGGAGAGGTAAATAGCTTGAGTAGTTAACCTCCCCAGCCCCATAACCTAAAGAGATTTTCCTGATTATTAAACCTCTAATTGAAAAATGCTGGAACCGAAGTGTTCTTGAAGCCCTCACAGACCACAGAAAAACACATTCTTTACCACATTCTGGCTGGTTGTCTTGGCTGTTCAGAGGGAGTCCTCCGTGTTTCTCAAAAAACTCAGTGAACTGTTAGACTCTCCACCAAAGCAACCTTGATGGGAACTATAATGGTTCCTGACATGTGGCTGGATAGATAGTTGGGATAAATGCTTCAAGAGGGAAGAGCCATCCCACTGCTTTCCCCAGGGTGAAGGCATGTCCTCCTTCCCTCTGTAACTGCATCTTGCTGCAGCAGATATTGTTTCCCAGGCTCCCGCCTGCTGGCAAGCGTCCCGTCCTCACCCTGATGGGGTATAACCTGATGGCCATATGAGGAAGAATAGGGGAGAGGTTTCGTTCACAGCCTTCATGTGAGGAGGTTGTAGCCAGCCTCGGGGTGAGGATGCCCCGGGGAAGCTGGGCGCCCTTGGAAACCTGCTGCTCCTCATTCAGAGGTGGCAGTAGTGGCCCTGGGCAGAGACTGGCATGAGGGGTGCTGAGGTGGTGAACTGACGCCAGACAGAGTGTGGGTCTGTTTCCCAGAGGATTTTCCTGGCTTTTGCATCAAGCTTTCCTGTAACCCGACCCTGACTGGATGTATTTTACAGTGTTGCCATCATTCACCAAAATGCCCCACGACATTGCCATCCGGACTGGCACCATGGCCCGCCTCGAATGTGCTGCCACCGGCCACCCGAACCCGCAGATTGCCTGGCAGAAGGACGGGGGCACAGATTTCCCCGCTGCCCGTGAGAGACGCATGCACGTCATGCCGGACGACGACGTGTTTTTCATCACCGATGTGAAAGTGGATGACATGGGGGTTTACAGCTGTACTGCCCAGAACTCAGCCGGCTCCATTTCAGCGAACGCCACCCTGACCGTCTTAGGTGCGCCTCTTGCTACACGAGTGTGTCCGTGTGTGTGTGTTTTCCTTAAATATCACAGGTACCCAGAGGCAAGGTTCTGAGACTGTCCTGTGGGGCCTGAGGTGGGGGGATGTGGTCAGCTGCTGCTACTTGAACACTTTAGGCTGCTTTCTGAGATTTTCTTGAACAAGTGGTTCTATGTCTTAAAAAGATAGGGCTTAGGTAGAAAATACTGTAGGTAAGAACTGCTCTGTGAATCGGGAAGCATAGGTGTGGTCTTGGCAAAAAGGAGACACAGGCCCATCGCAGGACAGCTGGGGGACGGCAGGGGCTTCTGTGGCTACAGGTTCATTCAGTCTCCCCGTAGGCGCGAGCCCCAGCATGGCGCTGATCTGGTCGTTGTGTTAGAAGGGCTTCTGAAAATCTTGGCACCCTGGTGACAGACGTCATGGACCTCACTGATGTGTGGGGTTGTCCTTTGTCCAGATGACAAAGCAGATCTCCAGCAGCTGAAGCCCATGTACTAATCGTAAGGCCTCTGACTTGCAGAAACCCCGTCCTTATTGGCGCCCTTGGAAGACCGCGTGGTGTCCGCCGGAGAAACGGTGGCTCTGCAGTGCAAAGCAACCGGGAGCCCCCCGCCCCGCATCACCTGGCTCAAGGGGAACCGCCCCCTGAGCCTCACGGAGCGGCACCACTTCACCCCCGGCAACCAGCTGCTGGTTGTGCAGAACGTGGTGGCGGAGGACGCAGGCCGGTACACCTGCGAGATGTCCAACGCGCTGGGCACTGAGCGAGCGCACAGCCAGCTGAGCGTCGTGCCCGGCCCTGGCTGCCGGCGGGACGGCACCACCGTGGGCATCTTCACCATCGCCGTGGTTTGCAGCATCGTGCTGACGTCCCTGGTCTGGGTGTGCATCATCTACCAGACGCGGAAGAAGAGTGAGGAGTACAGTGTCACCAACACAGGTCAGCCCCGCCGCTCTTTTGCAGGGGAGGAGTAGGCGGTGACATCTGCGAAGGAGGCCAGCTAGTGCAGCGGCTTTCGGAAGAATTTCAGTATGTTTAAAAGCCTAGAACTTGGGGAATGTGGAGCCATTCTGGATGCTGGCACTATGTAAACTTTCAGGAACTTAACAGTAAAGGGAGTTCTCTGAGGTATAAGTACGTTACGAACTCTGCTTTTCTTTGCAAGTTCAGAGGCGTCCCTGGCACAGGCGTGGCTGCCACGCAGTGGGTTACCGCTGCAGTGACCTCGGTGTTGTGCTTCTGTCCCTTCTCTCCCTTCCCATAACTTTCCTGCCTTTTGTGGACTCAGACGTCTGATGTACACTCCCGCACTGGGTGTACGGCTAAGGGGGCCCTGGGAGGCCCTGTGAGTGCAGGACCCCAGTGTCTGCACTGCCTGGGCAGCTACCATTGGGCGTGGGCGGGGGGCATCCTGCATCTGGGCCCGACATTGAATGTGTGTCTGCATTTCTTGTCACCACAAAGGATTGGGACATATGGTGTTTGTCCTGTCTCCTTACAGATGAAACCATCGTGCCACCAGATGTTCCGAGCTACCTCTCTTCTCAGGGGACCCTTTCTGACCGACAGGAAGCTGTGGTCAGGACCGAGAGTGGCCATCAGGCCAACGGGCACATCGAGACCAATGGTAAGGCCTCAGTCTGAAGCAACTGTGCCCACGAGCCGGAGCAGCCCCTGGACCCTCCCCAGGGCAGGTTCAGAGCGTTCCTTCAAGCACATCTGAACTAGAAGGCTGGGTGACTCAAGCTTTCTATTGGGATTTTGGGACTTGGCCTGTGCCACCTAGACAAGGGTTAAAAACCCATCCCCCAGGGAGTCACTCGATTGGGCTTAGCTTCTCTTACTCGAGTTTTAGCTCCTCTCATGCTAGGAAGCACTCCCGGGCTGAGCTCCTCCAGTGGGGGACTGAGCCCTGGGGCAGGGCAGGTGTGTCTTCCCCAGAACTCGGTCACATGGCTCTGATTGCCGAAAGGCCTGCCTGCTGGGAAGGCTGGCAGAAAGTGTTCCTTGCTGGACCAGTGATCTACCCTTATAAGGAACATTTTCAAAATGACTGTTCCAGCAGCTTTGCCCGTTCTTTCATTAGGCGTACTGTGGCATGCTAAGCCCAGCGTTTGTAACAGGCGGTACTCTACTGCAGGTGTCTGTCCGAGAGACGCCAGCCCCTTTCCAGAGGCGGACACTCACGGCATCGCGTGCAGGCCACCTAAGCCCTGTGTGGGGTATAATAAGGAGCCGTGGAAAGGGCTGGAGAGAGGCGACGGGATACCTGGGCCACAGAAGATGGGTATGAGGCGCTTCGTCAGGAATTTTGTTCTTGAAGTCAGAACTTGGGTTGACCTCATTAATGAAAGGGGGAGACGTATTATTGGTCTGAGACTATCTTGGAATTTGGTATTCCATATCTAAACAGGAAGCTGTGTGTGGCCGGGCTCTTCTAGTTCCAGAGTAGGCTGTCTCTTAAACCTATGGTGCAGTGAACCTGAGCATGAACTTTCCAGATTTATAAGCAAATTAAATAAAAAGGCGAGTCCCAAACACAAGTACCTTTCACGAGGGCTCTTTGGAGGCTGCATTTCTGATGGTTCAGAGACTTCTAACACTGCCTGGTATCTCATTCAAATGGGATTTTTTTTTTCTGTGATCAAAGTAGTATGACTGCATTGTCTGATGAAGAAATTCCCCTGAAATGGTTAAACATGGAAGACCCTGTTCTTCATGAATGGCTTGGTGTTTGTTTGCCCAGTCCTTTTTCTGTGAACATACGGGAGTCAGGGGGGTTCTGGTGGAGCTGATGTAAGTGGGGTGAAGCAGCCTGCTCCTTGTGTGGGGTGGACACCTCAGGGGCGATGGCTCTGATCCGTCCATCTGTGTCCTGTAGAGCACAGCGGCCCAGCTGAGTGCAGCGATGGCAACACTGAGATGGACAGTTACTCTGAGGAGCAAGCCTTCTGTCCCCAGCCCGTGTCCAGGGACAGTGCACAGCCAGGCCCACCAAGCAGCCAGGACCCTGGTCAGGGGAACCGAGAACGTTCCCCCCGGGCTCTGCACAGTGGGACTGCAGACGGTGCTCACTCTGACCGCGTGCAGTCCCTCTACCCCAGCAACCATGACAGAATGCCGGCATGCTCGAAGGACAAGCCGGCCGCCCCTCACGATGCGAAAGGTAATTGTTTCCTGTCCTCCCAGGAGCCCCCAGAAGCTGCAGGGAGCACGCAGACAGCCAGGTGAGAGGGTCTGACATGCCTTCTTCTTTCTCGTAGGGGCTTCTTCTTGGACGTTAGCAAGGTTGTGTGAGCCAGACTCCAGAGACCTCCAGCCTTCCTCTGTGGTACCTGCAGGCAACCCTGAGCTCACACCGGCCTCCTTGGGCTTTCCTGACGTCCCCAGCGAGGGCCAGCACTTGCTTCTTTCCAATGGACACCTCCCCAAAGCATGTGACTGCCGTCCTGAGTCCACACCACTGACAGGACAGCTCCCCGGGAAACGGAGTGTGCCACTGCTGTTTGCACCGCATGTCTAGCTTTGTCTACCTCAGCTCTTGTTGTGTCAATCTCTACAGGAAAGAGAGGTAGGAGAGGCAGCTTGCTTCAAGCGTCACTGATTTGTACAGTTGTAACTTCCATGTGGAGTACCCGTAGTTTAAAGAACTTGCAGCTGAAGCGCACAGATGCAAGAGGCTATTGTGTACAAAAGGCAGAAATGTGTTTGATACCATTGTATATAAGAGTTTTCAGAGATTTCATATATATTATATATCTTTTACAGAGGATATTTTAATCTTTAGTGCATGGTGAACAGAAAACAATTGTACAATTTTGACAATATTATTTTTCATATCAGGTTGCTGTTTAATTTTGGAAGGGGGGATAGTTCTGGTGCCTTAATGCATGAATGGAATTTATACAAGGACAAACCACATTTGTTCCCAGGAGGTTTGGTGGGGAGGAAGGCTGGAAAGACCTTGGACTTATACTGCACTTCATAGGACAGACCCCGGGGGTGCTTTACAGGCAGAGACTTTGTTTGCGTTGTAAGTGGCTTCATGTCAGCATTGCCCCGCGGGGATGTTCCTGCCGCAGACCTCCCGTGGGACCAGAGGTGCCGCGCAGGTACCTCTGCAGCGAGTGACTTCGCGAAGGTTTCAGTCCTGTCCTTACCAAGCACGATGAGGGTTGTTTATAATCCACCACAAGCATTTGGTCCAAACAATTAAGCACTGCCTTTCTTCCTTCTATGATGAAAGCAAATGTGGGCTTGTCAGCATCACTCGATTGTCATTTGAGGCTTTTTAATACGATAGAGGCTGCTGCTGTTGGTACCTGTGGATTTTTCAATAGTGATGTTTTAGTTCTGCCAATATACTTAACATTACATTGGTCTTAGGGGAAGAGAAGGGCTGAGTCCTCGCGTTCAGGGCTAGCGTATCTCTACTGAGGAGCCGGAGCCGGCCTGTCCATGTCCTTCCCTCGCACACAGACCCAGGCTCGGACGGTAGAAGGGTTGGTTAGCCCTTGCCCGGGCCTCTGGGTATATTTGCACTTTGGAGACCTGTAGCTGACCATCTTGTGAGTGCCAATGTAGATTTCAGGAAAAATTACATTGAAACTAACAAGGTCCTTAAACACTCAAGACAGCGAGGTCCTTTAGCCCAAAGCTGAAGGTAGATATTGACAAAATGGTTACCTATGTTAAATTTTACTGTCAAATGTCATCACTGTTTCAAAAGGTAAGCACATTTAGAGTTTTGTTCTCAACAGCTAACTGATTAATGTTACTTCCACGACATATGTGAATTTGCTGCTTCTGAGAGGCAATGTGAAAGAGGAAGTATTACTTTTATGTACAAAGTTATTTATTTATAGAAATTTTGGTACAATGTACATTGAAACATGTAAAATATTGAAGTGTCTAACAAATGGAATTGAAGTGTCTTTAATAAAGGTTCATTTATAAATGTTATGTGTGTGGCTCGAGTCACTCTTCTACGTTAACCAGCATTGTTTCGTCCCATTTAATTCCAGAGATTCCCCAACAAATGCAATCATTCTGCCTTTAATTACCTTTTTGCTCAAAAAGAAAAACAACTGTAGGGAAAGCGGAATTGTATACTGTGGCTCCAGAGGAGACACAACACCACCAAAATCCTGAAAGTCTGAATTTTTCTAAAACCTGGAGCATATGAGTCAAGCTCTAAAATGGTGACCTTCCCGTTTCAGCCCTTCTATTTCCAGCGTTGCACTTGCAATCCAGACAATAAACCTTACTGACTAGGAACCAAGAAACAACAGTTTGCAAAGCCGGCCCCAGCCCTCCTGTGAGCTGATGTGGAGAAGAGAGGGGTTCAGCTCCTTGTCACAAGCTGAGTCTGCCTTCTTTCTCTTACACATGGGCCACGGGGCACGGCCCTGCAAAATGATATGTGTGTGTTTTTATAGGTTAAATCAGAGGGTAATTCAGAACAGCCTGGTTACCAGCAAAAATGGTCTTTGTGCACCTGTAGATCGTTCTCTTTAAACAAAACTGTAAGCTTACACAACAGTAATTAACCCAGGGGAGAAACCCACCCACTTATACAACTTTTCCCCAAGGCTCCTTCCTTTTCCCAGCCTAGCCATTCTTTGTAAATTAGAACCATCCCTGCCTTCCGCTGACGCTGCTGTCAGGTGGCAAGAAATAAAAGAGCACATGCACATCAAATGAACATTCTGGAGGGCCTGGACTCAGCATTACCAAACTCATTTATTAAGGGTTCTGAGAAAATGGTTCAAAGTACCGCTGTGGACATCATTTTCTCTTAACTGTCTGGCAAATAGGCTGCCAACATCATTTCGGCCAGCCTGTAGCACGGAAGACGCATTCTCCATGTTGTAATCTTAGCAGAACTGGGTTTGAGCGCTGTGTTCTGTTGTTCAGATGGCCGAACAGCTGCTCCCCGGAAGGGAGGCAGTTCTCACAGCAGCCCCCTTTCGTGAAAGAAGTGGATGCGGGGCCGTCTGATTCATGGGCTCTCGCCGCCAAGTTCCAACAGCAAAGTGCGAGTTTGGTCATAAGCACCAAGGAAGATGAAACCTCCCAGACTGATTGCTGCCATTCGAGGAAAGACACCTGCAAATAATCTAGGGGGTAAAAAAGGAAAAGTAGAGATTTTTATAAACTGTGTGTGTAAAAGTTAAATTCCAACACCCACAGCCTGCTCAACTCCACACACCATGCTCATTAAACCCCATAGAGCATTTAAAAATGCTTTTTTTTTTTTTTTTCGCTTTTAGAATGGCACTAAATTACACTCCCAAGTAGACTTGTTGAAGTCTGAGCCCAGCTGTTCATTGGCTAAAGTGGCTACATACCAAACGGCTTACTTGTGAGGGCTGACAATTAAGTCAAATAATTAATTAGGAAACAGTAACCCTGTCCCCACAACAGTCCTGTTTAAAATTTCCAGACCCCTTTTGTCTGTTGGAGATGATGAAATTGACATGTATAAAGGAGTTGAGGGGCTGAACCCTCGGGCAGGCTGGAGGGCACGGCCGCCCTGGAAACGTAAGGAGGTCTGTGGGCGTGAGAAGGGGTTTGGACAGCTCTGCCACCCCTCCTGGTGACTCAGTCGCATTTGTCCTTAGAGACCCACAAATACAATGCCACCGGGAGCTACATCTCCGTGGATCCTTGTTTTCTTTCCCCTCTGACGAAGGGCAGGAAAGGTGGCCAGGCCGCGGCTGGGAACGGAGCACCTCCTTCCGCAGGTTTTGTCCCCACGCACTACAGACAGGCGCTGCCAAGGCCAGTCACTGTCAAGGTGCAACTTTGGAATAACCGAGGAAATGCCAAGTAAAAGAACAATGTTACTGGGGCCGTCAACGGGTTCGTTCTTTAAAATCGCTCCCATAGCTACGCACAGGTGTTTGTTCAGTGGTCATCGTGGCAATGCTGATAAAAAAACTAGACAAACTGCGAAGAACTGGTTACATAAACCGGTACAACATCCACACGGGGAGACTACGCAGCTGCTAAGACTGAGGGAGGCCACAGGTACCAGCACAGAAATACGCACATGTTCTGAGGACGTCAAGCCCCAAAAGCTGCGTATGTGACAAACAAGGTAGGGACAAGTCCTCAGCCTCCTCTGGAGGGTCGGATTACAGGAAACATCCCCTGCCTGTATTTTTGTAGTAACTGAATGTTAGTTTTGCCAAGAGTATTACTTTTGTAAGCAGAAAACCAAAATGACAAAAAATCAGAGCTAGTGGATTTTCTAGTGAGAAAAACTGACTAGTCAAAAGATCAGGTGTAGGGAAGAAAACTGAAACTGGTCAGGTTATGCCAACAGTAGTTTGTGTATCTTTTAAGATAAGGGGCAAACCTCTGTGATAAGCTACCCTGTGGCCCCGCCAAGGAACGGACAGGAAGGAAACCCCTGCTGCCTAGGTCACAGCGGCCCTGCCCACATCCTCTCTGCAGGACTTAGAGGCAGGGCAGCTTGGCTCCCGTCCGTACACAGCACCTAGTACTTCTGAGGAAAACGGACTTAGAGACGTTCTAGGGGGTTCTTTAACTAGCTACCTAAGAATTTAAATTATTAAACAAAATACTGCAAGTAAAATTAGAACCTTTTTCTTGTCTGGAAATAGCCATGAAAATTCTACAGAAGACCAAAATACACTTGTAAGAAACGAAGTTGTTCGGCTCGGCATCATGCAAATTGTTTTCGCATGAGGTGGTTGGTGAGGACAGAAACTCATAAATTATTGCTTTGAGGCCACTGTGTCCTTCTGGCCTGAGAAACAGATTCAGCCCCTGCCCCTACCCTACAAAAGGCGGGAGGCGGGGGGCTGCTGGAGGGGAGGCCAGTGGAGCTGGTAGGTGGGAGACCCACTGTCAACGGAATCCTCCCGCCCTCACTCCTTTCCTACCTCACTCAGTTCTCAAGCCAGTGTCTCGGTTCAGCTTTTGCTTCTAATGAGCTCAGCTGCTCCTGGCTCGAGGCAGATGGAAGTAGTTTATGGTTTCACTAGATGACAGTTGAATCTATTAACATAATTACAGCCTTAAAGTAGAATGATTTGTATAGTGAGCGCCCCAACCAAACTAGGAGGCAACGACCTGAGTAGAGCAGAGCTGTGTTCTGGTGACCACGGGTCAAACGAGAGAACAAATGTAAAGCATTTGGCACAGAGCGGGCACAAGGAAGGCGCACATGGCAGCAGCAGTTAACACAGTCAAGAAAAACAAAAAGCCAGTTGATTCACAGAAGAAAAGCAGGATGGGACAATGCAGGATGGCAGGCTTCCCATCTGCTTTCCGCCACTGGACTGATGAACATTTCAGAGTTCCCATTTTGCCCTAGAGCACAGGCCCCAAACAAGTGCCAGAACATGGCGCTCCCCTGTGTGAACCAACATGGGCCGATGAGTGTCGCCACTTTACCCTGAGGTGAGCACTATTACGCTGCAGGATCGAGACTGTACCTGCTGGGCAACCTGAGTATTCGGTCAAGGGGGCAGGTTTGCTCGGGGTGATGGAAGGTGCCAGAAGGGACTGTGTGTGGAAACCGGGCAGAGGAAGCCGACTGAGACCCCTGCAGGACTAGCCATCAGAACATCTGCACACATTTCTAGGGTTGTGTTTTGCTTGCTTTTGGTTACAGTTCTTTTGTCAAATTATGTGTTGTCTTCTGTCACTTTACTAGGAAGCTGTCACTTCTTAGGCGACGAGCTTCGCTGCCTGGAATACTCCGCTAAGAACCATACTGTGCACACAGGCACACCTCGTTTTATTGCGCTCCCCAGCGGTGGCATTTTTACAAATTGAAGGCAGGACCCTCCACCAGCAAAAAGATGATTAACTCACTATTGCAGGTCTGGAACCAAACCCACAACATCTCCGAGGTATGCCTGTACTTAGGAGAGCCTGAGACTTAAGAAGCTTCCAGAATACAGGCAAAACTCCAAATTACCTTTTCAGGGCTGACAGAGATAAGCCCTTGGCACGTTTCTGACACCCATCCTGTGCCTGTAATTCTGGCACTGCCTATTTACATAGTATCAAGTACACATCACAACTGGGACAAAAAAGATTTAGTTTCAATCATCCACTCAAGGAAATTCCTTCTCTACAAGCTTTCAATGGCTACGGTCTTGCCAGTCATGCCACACATCACACACACATCTCACCACTTTCTCAAGAAAGGCAGGTGGGCTGCAGCCCAACACCAAATCCGCAGAGCTAAGGTCAAGAGCAGTGGTGTGGGGACAGAGCCCCAGAAATTAGTTTACAGGCTCTCGGCCTCACGTGGAGGAGTGCTGGCTCGGGTGGTGAATGGCCGTCAGCTGTGGCTGATTGGCCGTCGGCTGTGGCCGGTTAGCCGATTGGCCGCTGGTATAACTGCTGCGGCTACGAAGGATTGCCGAGGATTGCCGAGGAGCCGAGCAGAGCCGAAGAGAGCGGAAGAGGAGAGTCGAGAGAGTGGAACAGAGTCGAGAGAGTGGAGGAGAGTCGTTGGTCGGTTGGTTGGCGGAAAGGCGGACGGCAGGTCACGTGTCCGGTGGGCCCAGCCTCCAGTGAGACCATAGTGGTATGACTCCCCTACCTATGGCTCCGTGGGTGTTCCTTTTCAGCCTCACCGTATCCTGCGTTCTTGTGTGGGGAGCGGGACCAGAGACCCCGCAGGCCGCCCCGCACGGTACGACAAGTGGTCTGACCAAGAGTTGCCACAGAATCTAATATGAAATATACTGAAATAAATAAGAGTGACATTTGGCAGTTTGACTTTAGGATCTATTGCCCGCAACATCTCTGTGTGGCCTAAAATTATCTGAAAACTAAGACATTTACCTGCTACTAAATAAGCTGCTTCAGACCTTTTTCTTCTCACGCCTTTTCTTTGTTCAATGTGGAGCTGGTGTCAGAGTCAGTGTGGTCAGCTGTGAGCAGATCCCCATTTCCTCCCAATATATTAGCCCTAAATGGTCGACCACAGCACAGAAGCCCCCTTCCCATGCTCCGTTCCTCCTTTCTGTTAAAACCTATTCTTGTCTCAAAATCTTCAAGTCCCTCAGGCAACCAGCATCAATCCACCAGAGTTGTCACATTCACTACAACCACCCAACACTACCTATGGCTCAAATGTGCAGCTGGAAATTCTGAGTAGAGGATGGGGCTATTCTCCTGCAAAACCTAACCCAGGGCCTAAGCAACATGCTTCTCGGTCCCCTACCAACTAGGTGAAATAAAAACCCGCCCAATGCCTAAAAACTACAGTCAGACACACCATAGACAGGCTCACAGCACTGCTGTCCACACGTCACTGGGTGCACTCCCGACCCTCCCAAAACGAGGCTGCTTCTTGGCTCCCAGGAAAATGCTGGCAGACGATAGCAAAGAGAAAATCATAATTTCACACACCTGTACAGATCCCAACATTCAGACCGGTTTACAAGTTTATGTCGTAAAAGCACTGCTGAAATAACATTTTGAAGAGAGCTTTAGGATCCGATGCTAGACATCTGAGGTGCTCAGATGATAATATAGAGCCAGTGGGTTTCAAGTGGTGACATGCACTAAGGTATGTTGAAAGTAATTTGTTGCTAATAATAGTTAAAAGTACCCCAAACCACAAATGCTTTCTTCTAACAAAGTTACCCTCGCTCACTTGCATTCCTGCTTTATAGAAGCAGAAGCCTGCCTGTCTTCTCAATGCTGCAGCTGGGAAGCCAGCAAGCGCTACCTGCATGTCATCTAACATCCAGACAGACGAGGCTGGGAATCACCTGGACAGACTAGGTGCGCAGTTGATTGCACAGTTATGTCACATAAGCAAAATCAAACATGTTTTGTACAGTATAAGTAGAGATCCCAATCAGGACACAAGCAGAAGAAAGGAAAGGAAAGCCTCATGTCAGGCTCAAGGAGGACGAGCTGGTGGACAGAGGAAGACGGCGGAGCGTTGCGACTGCTCTTACCCTGACAGCCCCTGCGTCCGCCAGACCCCGTGCAGGGCAGAGAGGACATTCCCACTGGCAGTGCTGGAACCAGCCTGCATGAAAACACAAGAGAAAGCCATTATCTTATGAAACTCCCCGTGCACAGCTGGCCCTCAGATCTCCTCAGATGCATGGCTTCCTACCTACCACCCTCATCTAGGACAGTTTCAAACAGATGGGAGTGTTTCCCGGGAATCAGAGGCCCTTACATTCAAACCCACAGGCAAGCACTGATTTGGCCCATGCCCATGGAAAGCTGCTTTTCTAGGTGTTTCATTATCAAACTAGGAGCACCGCTCACCCACATAATTTACGTACAACTACTGAATAGGAAAAAGACTGAAAGCAGTAGTAATTGTTCTGAGAAGAATGGGGAATAATCAGTATATATAGTACAATTATGAATCTAACTTAAGTAGCTAACAAACATTTAATAAAGAGTCCTATGTTCAATTTATTTCTTAATGTTTTATTTTTCAATTACAGTTGACATACAGTATTATATTAGTTTCAGGTGTACAGCATAGTGATTAGACATTTATAGGACTTACGAAGTGCTCACATCATTACGTCTAGTACCCACCTGGCACCACAAATAGTTATTACAATATTATGGACCATATTCCCTATTCTGTACTTTCCATCCCCAGGACTATTTTGCAGCTACCAATTTGTATTCCAGATATGTTGTATGTGTGGAATTCTCCAAAGTCTCGGTCTAGCTTTTTTAAAAACAAATTTTCTTTGTAATGAAACACTTTTAACAATTCTGACTCTGTCCTCATTCACCCAGCTGAGACCAAGTACAACCTAAGGTGATCTAAGTGCAGAGCCTCTGGTATAAAACAAGTGACCTCTCCGAGCCTCGGCCTTGTCACCAGGGAAAACAGATGATGTGAACGTGGTCTGAGCAGGCAGGGGCCCTACCAGCCCTGCTAGCTTACATAAGGCAGTTGAAAATGAGGACGAAGAGGTCAAAGGCCTTGCAGAAACTGGTCGCTGCGGTAACTATGGATATTGTTTGTTCCAAGTCCATCTCATTAGTGGTTCAGCAAGCAGCACACGGTGCTAGGACAGGGAAGTGTTCTCCATTTTTATTTCCTTTCTCTGCAGATAAGCCCCGGTGCTAACAGACAAAAGTGTCTGTCATGTCTACATTGCGCCCTCTTCCCACTTACCTTTGCTAACATGATTCTTGTTTTCGCGACATCCAGAGGCGTGGTGACAGCAGCAGCAAATCCACCTGTGTGTATAAAAATACCCAAGACACAGCGAGGTATTGTTTACTGTATTACATGGTATTTCATAATTTTCATTTTCTAATTCCTCGTAACTCTGCCAACATCACTTTATCATTATGTCCACCTGACTGATTCAAGAATAGGACGCACATGCTCCACTGCTTCTGTAGTGACCTCGAACTGTACAGAAAAGAGGTAACAAGAGAATGCTTTACCTCCTCGGGTAAAAACAAGGCCCCACACATATCTTGCTCTTATGGAGCAGTGAACAAGCCCGAGTGGGTATCCACCGTGGGTGTGTGTCCACGGGCAGACCCCTCCTTTCAGCAGGAGGCTGGGGGCTACCCTGCCTTCTAGGGGCCCCTGTACTTTAATCACAACTCCAGAATGCTTTTATCATTCTGCTCAGAGGCAAAATGGGCAGACAAACGTGTGTCACCGGGGAGATTTTGGTGTAAATGGCTGGACTCTCCAAGGTAAAAACGTGAAAAGAATAAAGCTTTCTAAATTTCCAGGCTTCTGACAACAAAGCCAGTTAGAGTAACAACATTTCTCAGCTCCTTTCTGCATCTTGTTAGAGTCGGTCTTGATTTAACAGGCATTCTTCCTTATGGCTTCCTTCCTACCTCATCTCCCATGCAGGACTGTAACTGCCAAACTGATTTTTAAAAACTCCACGCATTTTAAAGGGGTCCATATCTATGGACACAGGAATCAGAAGACTTTTTTTGTTTTAAACAGAAACCACAGTATATGGTGCCAATATTTTATTTAATATGATACAAAAATGTATTTTACACCTCAAGAGGCCCAAAGGAGGTAGAAATAATAAACCCAAAAGGGCTTTCTCAAGATTCCACATCCATGAGCTAGGGTGAGACAGGCAGCTTTGGAAGTGGGCTGAACAGAACACACGTGTGCGAAGGATGCTCCAGAAATAGCTCTGCGCTCCATCCAAGTTTCGTGGCACGTGCACAAGGTCACTTGAGCTCCGCCAAACATCTTTCTAACGATGTTGCTGAAATAAGATCATTACACTGAACCTCCTCCATTTGGTAACGTTATGACACTGACTTTTTGAAAGATGTACCCATTTATGCTGCTTTGTTCCATTTTTAGTGACCCACAAATGATACCCGCCTTAGGACTACAGAGTATCAACTAACATGAATGTTAGTCTCTTTTGTTTTAGCCACTTTTGTGTTATGAATATGTGAAACGTTTTCTCCAGATCCAAACATTGCCTGACTTGCTAAACTTCCAAGTATTTTAAAAATTTGTGGACCCAGTCCCAAAATCCTACTCTTTTAATTTTTTTTTAACCACGTAGTCTATACGAAAGCGGTAAATATGCTTTTAATTATAGAAAAGGGTCCAGGAAGGCTTCACATCCATAAACATACATATAATATGTATAATTATATTATATATATTTTATATATATATATTAGATGTATGTATGTACATATATATATACACACACATATATATTATATATACATATATATATATATAATATATATGTATGTTTATGGGTTAAGGTATGAAGAAAAAGGACAAAGGAAACAAAGGCAGTGAACCTGTACCATCCCAAACCTCCCACCCCAAATCTTATATTCGGTTTTGTTTCCCTTGCTGGCTGCAGGGTCTGGCCGAAAGAACGCTTCTTTTGGTTCAGAAAGACCAAGGCTTACCTCCCTGCTCTACTGGTTGACTGGCCTTAGGTAAACTACTTATTCTCCAGGTGAAGACCCCCGTGAGACAGGTGTTCTTGTTACCTCACGCTCCGGGTGGGGAAACCGCAGCTCCGAGAGCTGAAAGAACTCATAGGTTTTATGTGGTTTCGCACTGAGACTCGAACTTTTCTGTCTGACTCCACAACCTGAGCTCCTGGCCACTGCGTCTTTGTGGCCTCAGTGTTTCATCTATAAAATGCAGATGGCAACACGACACAGGGATTACATGAGTCTGTGCGAAGCGTCTAGGAGAGCGCCTGGCTCATACTAGTTTTCAAAGTAATTAGCTCTTTTCTGGGTGGGCAGAGGTTATGTGTGATTTTTTGTCATGTCTCCAGCCCAGCGCACACAGTAGGTACTCAAAAATGCTTACTAGGTGCCCTGGACAAGTGTCTGCAGTTTTTACAAACTGAAGATTTCAACTTGTCCTCTAAAAGGGATGGGGGAAGTGAAGCTCGAAGCTAATATTTGTGCTTAGTTTGTGTCTGGAACACTGAGACTATGCTAGTACTTTCATTGGTTATTTTATCTCATTTGCATAGGTATTATTGTTGCACTTTTCAGACAACCTGCCCAGGGACACATAGATAGTGTGGAGCGGGGCCTCAAAGTCACGTGTAGCTGGGCTCCAATAGCGCTCTTTTCCTACATAATCACTGTGCTATGTTAAGACATTAAAATTTGTCCGACTATCAAAACTCAGAAGTGCACACACCATTTTTCCTATTTGAAAATGTTCATAATCTGTCCTAAACCAACTTAAAAAGACTTAAAAGTTGGCTGTCTGACCACTCAAGCTTTTATGAGTCATCTATGTTGAAAAGCACTTGCCTTCTAATCAATCTGCAAATCAAATTTAGTTTGGCTATTAGCAAAAGTGCCCCATTCCTTTACTGTGGATGCCTGCCCATGTCCTCTTAGAGATTTGCTTCATCTAAGTGACAAGAAGAAACATTAAAGACAGAAACACAGATGCTTCAATAGGTCCTAATTTTACTACGATGGAAACTGCATTTTATGAACGTTACTAATAAATCAATTTAAATATCTTCAAATAGCAAAGATTGCTTTGATTCACAGACCTCACAATGTTTTTTTACAAGTCTGCAAGAAGCACTTGTGAAGATCATGTAATAGAATAACGGGTCATAATGAGATGGGGGCAGAGCACCTGTACTTTCAGTTAAAATGTCATTCTTTTCTACATTTTACTTAAGGGAACTGTAAACTGCTGGTGATAAACACAGGGAACATGCTAAGCTATTAGCCAAGAAACATGATTTGGTACAGCAACTACAGACGCTTCAGTGTTCAAATCACATGAAACCATTTTCTATGGGCTCCACTGCAGTTAGGCTTTTACTGAATGTTCGGTTAACCGCTTTCAAGGACCAGATTCAGGGGAAACTAGATGTCATACGTGTCCTTGAGAAGCAAACGCTGATTTTTTATCTTCTTTAGACAGAGGGCCACCTTCCTACTACGGGTCTGGAGCTGTCACCTCCCTTGTGCGGGGACATCCGTGGGCGGCCCCACACTGCCGCTCCCTGTCTCTCAGGGTCTCCCTCCTCTGACAGGCCTGGGACGAAGAGCACCTCCGTGTACCTCTTTTGCAAGATCTCCAAACAAGTGTCCGGACGGGTAGGGCTTCAGCAACAACAAATGTGGTTTTGTTTGTGTTTTAAAGATTGTTAGGCCTTCTCATTTGTACCCAGATAATCCTTTGCCCTATTCTAGAATTCCATAGGAAGATCTATCTATCTACCGATCTGTCCATATCTGTCCCTCTCCTCTCTTAGAGAATGCAAAGTCGTGTGTTAATTATTGCAAGAAACAGATCGAAGAACATTAGAATAGCAATCATCACTCTCATAGCAAACGTCATAATTACTTAGACTGAATTATGGTTTTGTGTTTAGAAGTTAACTTGGAAGTGAGGAAAATGGCAAAGTCCTTTTTCCCCTACTTTAACCCCTGACCAGATGCTAAAGAAATTTCTGAGCAGGACAAGCCATCAACACCTCGGATCTCAAGGGCCATTTTTGGGTATTTGTACTAAGTAGTTTATAAAACAAGCATGGGCACAGAAGAGTCTTCATCCACGATGACTGAACCCATTTAGAAACTGGAAAAGCACGCAGGGACGAGAAATTGGGTTTCTAATGTAAGGGCCGGCTTTCTGGCCATGCAAGGCGAGCGTCTGACAGAGCAGCGAGTAAGCATCAGATCCAGGGGCCGCCCCAATGGCAGGTCATTATTCTCTATAGTGTGTAACCCGCAGTGTTGCAGAATATCACTTTTCCACAATCTGGAATATTTTCAAATAATGTTTATCTTTCAGAAAGATTTTAAAGTAGTAGCCTAGTTCCTGAGGATCGACATTTGTACCAACTACAATTTCAAACCAAGAGGGACATAAACAAGGAATGTATTTATCTTTTGCTAGATACATGTGGATCTACTGACAATGGATTCTTGGACAAACTCCTTCACTTATCAGAACCTCAGCTGAAAAAACATGATTGTCGCAGAGACGATTGTGTATAGTAACTTTATTAATATTCTTTCAATGCAACTGAAATTACTGTGATGATAACAGCTTTTCATTTTTGAAAGAGTAATAATTCCTTTTTTATTGAAATAGTAATAATTCCTTACATCTGTTCCGTTTTATCAATGTAATAGGACTGTTACATACATTGTCTCACCTATCCCAGAAGTACTGTGAGCCCTTAAAGTAGGGGGGTTGCTTCTGAGTTACAGGTAAGGTGCTGGTACCCAAGAAAGACCCCAAGTCTCATTCCTTAGCTGGAGGCAGAACTGAGACTTGACAGCTCTGTAAGTCCAACCAGCTGGGCTGCACGAGATGCGTAACTCAGGGCAAAGCCCTTCCCTGCTCACATCCCAACTTCTCCACGGGCCCTGGAGCACGTGCCGTGTGCTGCACGCCTCAGTGGGCCACTTACTGACAGGGCCCGCGATCCAGTGGATGTCTGATAAAGAGTTTCTTTCTTTCCCCACTTCTGACAAATCTAAGTGCTTAATGCCTATTACAAAGCATTATTCAGAAAAAGGAATGATAATGAATGCAAATTTCCTTAATAGAAGCCATGCATTTGTAAGCAAATCTTTGAGGAATAGGACCAGAGACTATATACTTATTTGAACACATGGCAGTTTTTTGGTATTGTTAACTTTAAAAAGTGGCCTTTCCTTACCCAAGATGACCACATGTCCCCAGGGCCCAGGAAGGAGTCAACAAGAATGCACATTTCATTTAGGGGTTGGGGGGTAAAGATGCCTGACCTCTGGAAAATGAATCAAGACCACCTACTCATTTAACACAGCTAATGACCATGTCATGTGGAAACAATTACCTGTCATAATCAATCTGAGCAGGTTTTGTGTCTAGAGGCAAGATTCTTATTTCTGATGATCAGTTCCACAGGTCAAATGGGTCCAATTATTAATAAAGAATCCTGCAAAATGTATGTTTTCTGGTTTCCTAATCACTGCAACAAAATACCCAACCCAACAACCATTAAACAAATTGGAACATAATTCCTTTCTAATAAAGTTAACATCTAAACCTACATATCTATCGATTTACTGGCTTCCCATCTAAACTAGCATTTCACAACTTTCTGGCAAACCTCCACTTCGATTTATTTCCACTGTAATTCTAACTCACCTTGATTCGCAACAATAAAATGTGTTTCTCTTTCACACTACTAAACCTATCATTTATTAAATTCCGTAAAGCATCTGAGTTCTCATTGAAACCTCCCTGGAAAATTCCTATGACTTAGTGATGGATGACACAATATTGCATATTGTCACTTTGCTCTGGGTTGAATGTCTAGAAAATGCCCAGATGTTTAGATCCCCATCCTTTCTACACAGACCCGTTTAGCCTCCAGTAAGCTGGGGAGCAGCTCTGTTCTCCTGACACTAGTTAATCTACGGTGCTGTCAAACATGTCACACGAGCCGTGAATCACCGCCGGCTGCAGAAATCGCTTAAACCCCCAAAGCTCAGCTCACGGCAGACAGCTGCTCAGTCGGCCCTGCACCCACAACAAGTCTCTTCCCACAGAGGACTTTATAAATCATCTTTAAGATAATCCACGGGCCTGAGTGAAGGCTTTAATAAAGATAAAAAGAAAACAAAAAATTTGTCAAAAACAAATTGGTTGTCTTTCAAGCAGACACCTTTATAGCAGTTTCTTTTTTTCTAAGACACTTTCTTTTCTCAAACAACTGGTGGAACTCTCTTCATCTAAACAATCTGGAATTTCTAAAGAATGTTGTTTTTGCATAGTTAATATTTTCACATTTTTCTCCCCCTCTTGGTCTTTCCCAGTATCATATAATCCTTTGCACCTGCAAAAGCTCCACAGACTGCTGACTGCCAAGAATCCACCACGTGACGCTGCCTCCAGGACCAGAGGGCCTGTGTGGAAGGAGAAAGAAAAATACGAGTTATTAAATATTTGAATTTATCGGAACCTCCTGTGGCTTAGCTCTAGGGATGGGAACTTAAGTGAGAAGCTATTTTGGTGGCATTCCTCACTGATGACATAACTGATTTTCCCAAGGACTTCGCTGCATTCTAAAGTAAGTCAAAGGAAGAAGGGTGATAGCTGCATTAGAGTGCTCAAAGGAAACACTTTCCAGGAAGTATGTATGACATACACATACAAACACACACATTTGTGTGTGTAATATGTGTGTAAATAAAAATAAAAATAAAGCTACACCTTTAAGACAATGTAACATTTTAAATATTTCCCATATAATTCTGAACATATAAATACCACAGTTCACAGATTAATCCAGAGCAGTGTATGCCAAATTCTTCAGTTCTGTTTTCAATTTTTACCACCCAGGTTGCATGTTTGAAGGATGCTAACTCTGTTAGTTAACTATCAATTTAAAATTTGTCCAAACATTTTTTTTGTACTGTCATGAAGTTAAAGATTATACAAATAAATACCCATGAAGTAGGCAAAATGATGGCAGGGGCTTGGTGGCTTGCTCACCAAGAGTTTATGATCTAAGAGAAGACAGATACAGTCACATCCAATGGGGGGCAGTGCTCTGGTCAGGCCCTGGTCCAGTCTCAGAACATATACTAAAACCCACCATCCTCACAACAACTCTAAGAGCTGGGTACTGTTATTACCACCTTTTACCCAGGCTTTCTAACAGCAGAGCCTGTAGTCTTCTTTTTTTTTTTTCTTTAGCTTTACTGAGGTATAAGTGATGTCCAATAAATTACACATACTAAAGTATGCCAGTTAAGTTTTGACATACACATGACATATACATACACGACATATACACACATGACATACACACGACATAGACATACACATGGCATATACATACACATGGCATATACATACACATGACATACACATACACATCACATACACATACACATCACATACACATACACATGAAATCATTGCACAATTAAGACAGTGAACAGATCCATCACCCCAAAAAGTTTTCTGTGTCCCTTTGTCATCTCTTTCCTGCCCTTCCTCGCCACCCCCTAAACCATCTGATCTGTCAACTCTAAATTAGTTTGCTTTATTTAGAATTTTATATAAATGAATTATACATTCATTTTTTAAAACCTGGATTCTTTCCTTCAGAATTTTTATATGATTCATCCATGTTATTGTGGATGTCAATGGTTCATTCATTTTTAATTGGTAAGTAATATGCCACTGTGTAGATATGACATCTATGTATTCACCTTTTGATGGACATTTGGGATTTTTCCAGTTTGGGGCTATTACAAATAAAGCTGCTATGAACATTTCTATACATGTCTTTATATGGACACATGACTTCATTTCTCTTGGGGAAATATCTAGGTACGAAATAGCTGGATTGCACTGTAGGTATATGTTTAACTTTTTAAGAAACTATGAAACTTTTCCAAAGCAGTTCTACCATTTTACATTCTAACCAGTCCTCATTTATCCACATCCTTTATTTTCAAATTTCAATCATTCTAATAGGTGTGCAGTATTTCATTGTGCTTTACATTTGTATTTCCCTAAGGACTAACGATGTTGAGCTTTTTTTCATGTACTTTTTTCCATCTATGTATTTTCTTTGGTGAAGTGTCTGTCCAAATGTTACATTGATATTGGGTTATCTGTTTTCTTAATTATTGAGTTTTGAGAGTTATTTATATATTCAAGGTAAAAGTCATTTGAAATATTTTTTTCCTAGTCTGTGGCTTGTCTTTTCATTCTCTTAATAGTATCTATCAAAGAACAAAGTATTTAATTTTGATGAAGTGCAAATTATTATTTTATGGATCTTGCTTTTGGTGACATATCCAAGAAATCTTTGCCTAACTCAGGCCACAAAGATTATTCACCTATGTTTTGTTCTAGAAATTTTATGTTCTTAGGTTTTACATTTAGGTCCATCATACATTTTGTGTTGATTTTTACATATACCACAAGGTATGGATTGATGCTCTTTTGTTTTGTTTCTACATATGGATATTTAATTATTCCAGCAATGGGAAAAGTCTATCCTTTCTCCAATGAACTGCCTTCTCACTTTTGTCAAAAATCAGTTGTCCATATATATGTGGGTCTATTTCTGGATTCTCTATTCTGTTCTAATTTACATATCTATCTTGATACCAGTTCAATACTTTCTTTTTTTCTTTGTTTTTTTGTTGGGGAGGGGGAACAGGACTTTTATTGGGGAACAGTGTGCACTTCCAGGACTTTTTTTTTTCCAAGTCAAGTTGTTGTCCTTTCAATCTTAGTTGTGAGGGTGCCGTTCAGCTTCAAGTTGTTGTCCTTCCAGTCTTAGTTGTGGAGGGTGCAACTCAGCTCCAGGTCCAGTTGCCGTTGCTAGTTGCAGGGGGCACAGCCCACCATCCCTTGCGGGAGTCGAACTGGCAACCTTGTGGTTCCAACCAACTGAGCCATCCGTGAGCTCAGCAGCAGCTCAGCTCAAGGTGCCGTGTTCAATCTTAGTTGCAGGGGGCAGAGCCCACTATCCCTTGCAGGACTCGAGAAATCGAACTGGCAACCTTGTGGTTGAGAGCCCACTGGCCCATGTGGGAATCGAACCGGCAGCCTTCGGAGTTAGGAGCACAGAGCTCCAACCCCCTGAGCCACCGGGCCGGCCCCCAATATTTTCTTGACTACTGTAGTACTATAATAAATCTTGAGATGAGGTAGTACAAGTATATTAGTTCTCCAACGTTGTTCTTTTTCAAAGTTGTTCTGACAATATTCTAGGTTCTTAGCACTTCCTTCTGAATTTTAGAATCAGCTTATCAATTTCTACAAAACAGCCTACTCAGATTTTCATCTGAATTGCACTGAATCTATAGATCATTTTGGAGAGAATGAAGGTGTTAACAATATTGAGTTTCTGACCCATAAACAGTGTAATTCTCCATTTACTTAAGCCTCCATTATTTTCTCTCAAAAGTGTTTCATAGTTTTTAGTACATAGGTCTTGCAGTTATAATATCAGATGTATCTCTAAGTACATCTTTGCTTTGATACTATTGTAAATAGTACTGCTTGTTTTTTAATTTCAGTTTCTGTATGTTGCTACTATGTAGAAATACAGTTAATTTTTATATACTGATCTTGTTTCCTACAACCTTACTAAACTTTCTATCTCTAATAGCTTCTTTGTAGATTCCATCAAATTTTCTATACCAATGATCACATCATCTATAAATAAAGATAGTTTTATTTCTTCCTTTCCAATTTGGATTACCGCCTTTTATTTCTTTTTCTTGCCTTACTGCACTGCGTAGGACCTCTAGCATAATGGTATGCACTGCAGTAATGATGACAAGTCTTAGAAAAAAGACCTCTTGAATATATTAATTAAAGTGGTTAGAATAGTGTAATGACCTACTGATGGCGGCATGACATTGTTAGGTATGATCAACTATATCACAACTGAAAGAAGAACAGTAAAGTTAGTAGTAATTCCTACCCTCCATATTTCCCCACTGAAAATATACCTACAAGGTTGAGAGGGTTGCTAGAGAAATGGAGATGTCATATTAATAAATCAAGACATACATAGGGCCCTGTTTGTCAACTTTAACAACTTTTTAACGTTAATTTACTGGGTTTTTTCTTAAATTGTATTTTTACCTTTTGACCCCCTTAACCCAATACTCCAATGCTCCAGCCCTGCCTCTGGCAGCCATCAATCTCTTCTCTGTTTATGAACTTGATTTTTTTTTTTAAGAGTCCATATATAAGAGAGATCATGCAGTATTTGTCCTTCTCTGACTTATTTCACTTAGCATAATACCCTCGAGGTCCATCCATGTTGTCACAGATGGCAAGATTTTGTTCTTTTTAATGGGTGAATAATATTCCATTGTGTATATATGAGGTCTGACAATGAAGTTTGAGAACTCATTCTAGAAAAAGTGCTAAATACCTCGTTGCTGAATATCACTATGGTCACCTTCGAAGTACTCCCCTTGGGAAGCTGTGCACTGATACCAGTGCCTAGTCCACCTTTCAAAGCAATTTTGGAACTCTTTTTCTGCAATGACCATCAGAGCTGTCATTGTATTACCCTTGATTTCCTGAATGTCATCAAAATGTCTTCCTTTCAATATTTCCTTTATCTTCGAGTAAAGAAAGAAGTCATTGGGGTCCATATCAGGTGAGTAGGGAGGGTGTTTCAATACAGTTATTTGTTTACTGGCTAAAAACTCCCTTGCAGACAGTACTGTGTGAGCTTGCGCATTGTCGTGATGCAAGAGCCATGAATTGTTGGTGAAAACTTCAGGTCGTCTAACTTTTTCAAGCAGCCTTTTCAGCACTTCCAAATAGTAAACTTGGTTAACTGTCCAGTTTCTCCAAATTCATAATTAATAATCCCTCCCTCTGATATCAAAAAAGGTTAGCAACATCGGTGCAACAAGTTCTCGAACTTAATTGTCCGACCTTGTATACCACAATTTCTTTATCCATTCATCCACTGATGAACACTTAGGTTGTTTCCCTATCTTAGATATTGTAAATAATGCCGCAACAACATAGAGGTGCAGATATCCTTTAGAGTTAGTTTGTTTTTGTTTCCTTTGTATAAGTACCCAGAAGTGGAATTACTGGGTCATGAGGTAGTTCTATTTTGAAGTTTTTGAGGACGCTCCATACTGTTTTCCTCAGCGGCTGCACCAATTTATGTTCTCACCAACAGTGCACAGGGTTCCCTTTTCTTTATATACTTACCAACACTTGTTATTTCTTGTCTTTTTGATAATAACCATTCTAACAGGTGTGAGATGATACCTCATTGTGGTTTTGTGATTTCCCTAATGATTAATGATGTTGAGCATCTTTTCATGGACATGTTGGCCATCTGTATGTCTTCTTTGGAAATATGTCTATTCATTTATTTTGCTCATTTTTTAATTGGATTATTTGGGATTTTGTTGTGGCTATTGAGTTGTATAAGTTACGTATTTTGAATATTAGCCCCTTATCAGATAAGATTTTCAAATATTTTCTCCCACTTAGTAGGTTACCTTTTCATTTTGTTGATGGCTTCCTGTGCTGTGCAGAAGGTTTTTAGTCTAGTGTAGTCTTGTTTATTTTTACTTTTGTTGCTTTTGCTTTTTGTGTCAGATTCAAAAAATCATCACCAAGACCTAGGTCAAGGAGCTTACCACCTATGTTTTCTCTGGGAGTGTTACGGTTTTAGTTCTTACTTCAAGTCTTTTAATCAATTTTGAGTTAATTTTTGTATATGGTGTAAAATAGTGGTCAAATTTCATTCTTTTGCATGTGCTGTCCAATTTTCCCAACACCATTTATTGAAAAGACTGTCCTTTCCCCATTGTATATTCTTGGTTCCTTTGTCATAAATTAATTAACAATGTATCTGTGAGTTTATTTCTGGGCACTCTATTCTGTTCCATCGATCTATGTGCCTGCTTGTATACCCATACCATACTGTTTTATTTACTACAGCTTTGTAATATAGTTTGAAATCAGGGAACACCTTTTCTTAAGAAGACACCTAGTTATGTAAACTTTAGATATATATAAGCTAACGAAATGTTTTTTTTTAAAGAACAGCTTTCTAAAGACAGTCTTGTCATTAAGTGTAGTATGTGGTATTTCTTTAGTAAATGCACTAAAGGGTGTATATTATCAGGCTAATGCCAGTTTTAACACTATTACTTACTTTGCTGACCCTTTAGAAAAGAAATGTGAAACATAAACTGAACTTTTGATGATGACTGAAGGTCATCCTCAGTCAATCTACTAATATCGTCAAGGGTTCCAAAGAGCAAAAGTTTGCTCAAATAGACTTAAAATATTAATAATGCTGAGTTTATAAGCAACCATAAAGAACAAATAACAAGATGTGAACGACATGTCATACAAGAGGAAACAATCAATGATGTTATGTAATTCATAATTTCAATATTTACTGAGTACCTACTAGGCGTCAGGCACTGTAGAGTCAGGGGGAAAAAAACCAGTAGCCCCAAGGTCTAATATTTGATGGGGGTACAGTGGGAACAGAAGAGGATTATAACAGAGAGAAGGGAGGTGATGGAGAAAGCTTCACAGAGGTGCCTGATGCAATCCAGGAGAAAAAAAATTTGGTTGCCAGGGGAAAAACAACACTTAATCAAAACAGACTCCATGGCTGAAGACACAGTTTAAAAATGGAATCTCCATAGATAAGCATAACTTTCCATGTTAACCTGGCCAGGATAATTTAGTCTAAGAACATATAAAGAAATCATTTTCTATTTGAAAAGGATAATAATAAATATCTTAAAACAAACGAAAAAGACTCTAGAACCAAAAGGTTTAGAATCAAGTGAGAAACCTCACTGGCAAACACAGAGCATGATTAAAAAAAAAGCGATTATATCAGCAACCACAATAAACACATCCAGAACTTACTACGTTTAGGCACTAAACACTTTATATACATTGACTTGTGTAATCCTAACCCTGATCTTCTGAGTTATGTGCGTGCCATCTTACTCTCATTTCATAGACAAGGAAGTTGAGGCTCAGAGAAGTTAAGTAACCGACCAAAGTTTGAGCAGGTAGTTAATAGCAGAACTGGGAGCTGAATAAGACCGTCTGGTACAGAGTATAAATACACTTAGATTTGGATCTACAGGTTATAGTGGCCTCCATAGCAAATAGAATGGAATTTATAAGACACTTTACTTCTACATACAGATCATAATGTTTAATGGAATATTATTAAAATACCCAAGTGAATGAATAAACTATGTCAATGCCCAAAACAACTTGCTTTAAATAATATGAGTTTGTAATTTTTTTTCTTTTAAATGAGGAATTTTCTGAACATAGACACTTTGGGGAAAAAAATATTGAGACCAAGCAAAAAAGATGAGTGTTCTTTACAAATTATTCATTTGGGAGCAACTTTAAATCCATTAGAACACCACCACCAATAACAACAAGAGTCTGACTGGTGAAAAGCACTGATCTGAGCGATGCACGTGTTTTGAAATCACACATCTGCTTATGTCTGTGGAGGGACTCAGGGATTGAGATCAACAAGAAACCGGCTGGAAAGGCAGGGAAACTTCCTCACTAGAACTGTCAATATTATTGTGTATGACTTTCAAATAATTTAAGAATAGACTGGAAAATGGAATAAAAATACAGTGCAGGCAACAGTATAAGTGATTACTATTGACAATAGTAGTTACCACTTGCTAAGTAGCTAGCAGGTTCCAGGCACTATGCTAAAGATTTTACATTTCTCATTTAATGTGGGGACGTGTGTATTCTCCTCCACAAACACAGGTGTGGGCAGATGCTAAGAGATGTGAAGTAACTCGCCTGAGGACACACCGAGTGACTTGGGAGAGCTGAAGCTGGTTGTTCGGTTCCCCAAAGCCGTGTGTCTTGTAGACAGAACAGTACGTACGCAACATTGTAAGACTGCTCACTACCATACACAGCTCAGTTTCCACTGGAGTTACATTATAATATGCATGTTATTAAAGAAAATATTTTGATGTCAATAAAAGTTGTTTAAATAATGTGGGTTTGTAATGGAGGATTTTTTAAGGGCCTATCTGAACACCAGAAAATTTTAAATTACCATAATTTCTCAAATAACCATTTCCACTGCCAAAGAGGTCTAATGATCATTCCTGTAAAATGCAGATAAATGACTCGGGGGCATGGAGGCGAGGGGCAGAAAGTGAGTCCAAATGTGAAGAATCATATGGTGGAGGCTGTGCACCAAAATAAGTAAGAATAAAAAGCAGGTGGTCATTTTTACTTATTTATTCCAATTCAATGTTCTGCGTCCTTTCTACTTTCAAATAAAAAATGAAATTTCCAGATGAATCCATGCATGGGTGTTTATATCTAAGGTTAACAAGAAATTTCAAGTTGAAGTAATGAGACTGGCAGTCAGACATGTTCTTAATTTCACCTCTGTGGGTTTTTTTTTCTGTTTTTCTTTTGATTAGGAATATCAACTAATAAGTGACAAGAGACCAGGACAAGCATGGCAGAACTGCAAGATTCAAACATGGCAGGAGCAGTCATGGGGCTCACTGCCCTATCCTCGGCCCCTGCCTGCCTGGTGTCTGGTTCATAGCTTAGTCTCTAGGGCTTTTCTTCAGTTTTCTTAACATAGGTTGATTGGAAAATATTTCTGAGAACTTATTAGAAAATTTCATTTCGAAATAATGTTAGACTTACAGAAAAGTTGCAAAAATAGTACAGTCCCCATATACCTTTATCCAGCTTTCCCTAATGCTGACATGTTCTAGAACCATAATACAATTACCAAAACAGGAGATTAAAATAGGTACAATATTACTAAGATACAGACCTTAATTGAATTTCAACATACACATTCTTTTAAACCTTTAAGGTATGTAATTTTTAATCATTCGCCTGTTGTTTTTTTTCAATTATGATATTTCTACTGTCCATGAGACTATTCTGAGAAATCGTGAATATTTAGCGGTATCACCACAAACACAATCAGAATGTTCTAGTTTCCCAAGTGATTCTTCACTCATCCTTCAGGCCTGTCCAAGGAAGAACAGCATGATGCAATCTGGCTGTCCCCGCCCCCCGCCCCGGGGGGACAGCAATTAGCTCCAGGATTCACTCACAGGCTACGGCAAACACCTGGCAAGATGCTATGAAACAGAACAGCTAGAAGTCAGAGTCTGGATCAGGCATTTCTATTAAAGTAAAGCACAAAGAAAAGGCTTTGCTTTTGGTTCTTACTTCAAAAACCCCACCCAAATATCCACTATTGCCTTATGAATGAATAACAAATTGAAAACAAGTGTTCTGGCTTTAGTTCAGGAAAACTTAAAATCGGGACTTCTTCAGCTGTTGTATTCAAAAGTAGTTATGTGTTTCCCATTTTGCAAGATTATGAGATACCAAATGCTTTTTTTGGTACAAGGATAGGTATGTGTACAGAATCATCTACTCAATTCCAAATTAATAACATCAGATGATAATTTATTTGAGACAACAGAAAGAAATCCCCCATGTAGGTGTCACTGCTGTCAACCTACCGACATAATTTTATAACACATCAAAGACAGCAGACAATTTCATGCAAATGCTCTCCAGACTAGTAGATCCAGCTCCTGTGTAGCTTCTGCACATATACTGTAAAAACAAAGCTTCATCTCCCTAATGTTTTATAGTCAATTAAATGAACGATCTCTCTGTAAAGTACTCATATACTAACATGTCTGAAAAAAAGATTTCCGAAGCAAAGTTTTAAACCAAAAAGAATATAAAATATAATTCGGAACCACAATTAAGCTTTTACCTTTGACATACAGTGGTTCTTGCAATATAGTCAAGTGGCTAAAATAGATTTCTACTATAGAATTAGTTTCCATAATTAAAATTGGATATACCTAACTGATAACTACAGATCATTTAAAATACACAGGCTAATTTCTATTACAAAGCTATAATTTTATCTTAGAACATCATCAGCACAAGGCCATAGTCTTAGCTAACCAAACTCGTTTTATTTTCATTTTGCTTCAAAGTTGCATCTGAGCTCAAAGCTTGCATTTCTACTAGCTATTGCTTTGCAGCTTTGTAACACCTTGTTACAAAAGTTAGAAGCAAAGCTATTTAGACCTAGCAGCTCCTTAGCAATCCTTTACACTGTACTTTTACACTGATGTTGAATATTCAGACAATAAAAAAGTGACATTCTTATAAGAAATATTATCTTTATCATGTCTTTCAAAATATGCTTATTGTTTAAGCTGAGTAAATCTGCTACAGCTGTGAACATACTTTTAAAAGAAACTAATTAGAAACAAAACAATTAAGGTATAGTTAGCCAACTTTGCATTGAACTTGAGAAAGAATGTTAACCTTCAAACAATTAGTAAGTAGTTATAAACACCTACTGTGTAAAAGACAGAACTATAAGGAATGTAAACATAAACACAAACGAGCAGAAGACAAAGTCCCTTCCTCCAATAAGCAAAGCCTGTGAGGAATTAAACAAAAGCCGTGGGAAACCGTGGTCTCCTCCACTCATCACCATAAACTCTCCGTGCCCATGGTGGCTGGTCACTGGGCACTGACTTGTGAGGTCAACACTGTTCAGCATGGGCAGCAGGACCAGGGCTGTTTGGGAGAGCTGGTCTGGGAAACACTAACCAGGGTTTTTAAGCTTTACGTCATCAACTGAAGGAATCAACACTATTTGCAGAAATGCCTTAAATAAGCTGATGTGATATAATAGGACCTCGACTTTTTAGCAACTTTTGAGCATGTGAAACAGCGAAAACATTATGAAAGATATCGTGCGCTATGTGCAGAGTTATGAGTAAAATCATTAAGAACATCAACTCTGCAGTCAGACTGCCTGGTTCAAATCCCACCTGTCCTACTTAATAAGTAAATCCCCCCAGCACTGGGCAAGACACCATCTACAAAATGAAGACCATACAGCACCCAGCTCACAGAAGTGTCCTGAAGATTAATTTAAGGAGATAATCCATGGAAAGTGGTTATCACAGTACCTGGCACGTTGTGACTGAGAAACGTTAGGTATTATGATGGTTTTTGTTATTACAGGTATCATTAACGATGTTAACACAGTAAAAGGGTGCTGGACAGGAAACCAGGGACTTGGGGAACTAGATGAAGACAACTCTCTGAGCCCCGGTTTCCTTGTTTAGCAGGGAGAACAAGGCTGACTTCCCTGGGTTTTGTAATGAAATGCTACTAAATATCCAGTTGACCCTCAAACAACAGCGTTTGGACTGTGCGGGTCCACCTCCACACGGAGTTTTTTCAGTAAATATGCAGTCACCCTTTGTACTCCTGGGTTTCCCATTCGTGGATTCAACCAACTGCAGATCAAAAACAGTATTTCCGATCCATGCATGCGGAGGGTCACCTTCAGTCACGCGCAGGTGTCCGGCGGCATGGGGTCGGTGTCCTTCCCCGTGCTGTTCAGGGGCCACCTGTGTGCTGCTCAGCCTGCACCCGGCACCTAGTATCTGCTCAAGACACCGGGGGTCTTCCAAGGACATAGTCAGGTGACAACAAGTGCATGACTAAATAAAGTGTTATTAAAACGCTAGGAAGGAAAGAACCAGGTGTTGTGATTACTGAGGAGGGAAGAAGGGAAGGTCCCACTCTAAGAGGGGTGGATAAGAAATGCCTCTCTGAGGTGACACGTGAGCGAGGACACATGATTGGGGAACGAGGAGGAGCTGGACGTGAGAAACGCCCAGGGAAAGCGTGCGCAGAAGTTCGACGAGGGACAGGTTTTGGTCACTCCTCTTTGTCACTGTATCGCCAGACCCTAGAAAATGCCTGGCACATGGCAGGCACTCAGTCATGGGATACTTGGTGAAGAAAGAATATTTCTGACAGAGGGCACGACAAATGCAAATGCCCTGGGTAAGTACAAGCTTGGCATGTTCAAACAGCACAGAGAGGAGGCCAGCAGGGCCGTAACGCATACGCAGACACACTGCGGCTGGAGTGCAGAAGGGGAGGCATGGGATGGGACACGGTCAGTGAGCAGGTAGGGGCCAGGTGAAGAGGCCACTCTCAGCCACAGTTAAAACTTCTTTCAAAGAGATGTCACTGAAGGGTTTTAGCAGACAATAGTATGACCTGGTTTATTTCTTTATTTCTTTAAAAGCTCACTCTGGCTGTTGTGAAGAAAAGACACTTTAGAGAAGCAAGAATGGAATCAAGGCGGCCATGTGACAGGCCAACGCAGCAATCCAAGCAAGAGACGAGGAAGGAACAGGTTGACGAGAAGGAGAATAAACACCAAGAGCTCTGTTCTGAACAGGTTACCCTACGACATCTGAGTGAGGGTGTCAGCTGGGAAGTAGTCATATGAGGCTGTAACTCAGCGGCTGGGCCCACAGCGAGCTGCACATGTGCAAGTGATCCACATAGAGATGGCATCCAAAGCCAAGGGACAATATCAAATAATAAGCTCTGGGTCTTTATCAGTAAGAAGAACCAGGTAATCTCTCATGTTCTTCTTTCTGTTGGGCTGTCAGAAAGTTCCAAACTCACATAAATCCTAAAGAAAAATTATCTCAGAAGTTCTGGATATGATAATCTACTCCTTTTACTTCCCTCCTCTTTATGGTATCTAGTCTTCTTTCATCTAAAATCTTTTTTATAAGCATATGTATTATAAATACACACACACACACACACACACACACACACACACACACAGAGGGTGCCAAAAAATGTATACACATTTTAAGAAAGGAAAAAACTGTATTGAAGTTATGCTGATGGTACCACTTGGAGCACCTCTTGTAATTGTAGAAGTCAAACGTGATGTATTCATCTTTTGTTATCGGTGCATATTGAGTATTACAATTTCAATACAGTCTTTTCCTTTCTTAAAATGTATATACATGTTTTTGGCACCCGTCTCTATATATAAGAAATGAGAGAATACAGTGACATGATTTGGGGAGGCAGGGGGACTGGCTCCCACATTACCTGAAGAGTCTTCAGTTACAGGCACTTTACCGTGACATTACCTGTGGGTGTGTACCTCTCTGATAAGCTCTAAGTTCCCAGGGGCATTAACTATGCCCTACTCGGCTCTGCAGTGCTGAGAAACGGAACAATGTGCAGCTCAGAGTGGGCGGGCAGCACATGTGTCCCAACCACACGTGTCACTTAGGTATAAATGAAAGGGGATGAGGCCTTGTTCAAATACGCTAAGGCTTAACTGCTTAGTTCTGAGATGTTTTAAACATAATATAGGGCACGATTAAATCAAAATCAGCAATACAGCCAAATGCTAGGTAATAAGGGAAATCTTCAGAGCCTGGATTAAAAGACTTCAAACAAAAGAAAGAGGAGAAAAAAACAACAACTGAATTGGCTGTAAAAGACGCATAGTATTTGGACCCGCGCAGGCACATTTCAGAAAGGAGCCAAAGAACAGGGGCAGTGAAGAACCTATTCTGCTGGGGGAAATGATTTTGCAAAAAAATATGTAAGTGGAGGGGAGCTGGGAAAACCAGAAAGAACACAGTGTAGACATCCCTCAGCGCTAACAATGTCCTGTGTTAGTTTTAGAAAGTTATACATTTCTGAGAACTTCAAAGAGATGTTTAAGAAAGGTCACACAAATTGAAGGTGTAGAACAGATGAGAAGATAGAGGAACTGTTAACTTAGTCCAGAGATAGTAAGTTAATAAGAATCTGGTAAAAGGAGGCCACAGGCTCCACACAGTTACAGTCAACCAACTTGGTGAATGACATGACATGACATGACATGACATGACATGACATGACATGACATGACATGACATGGAGAAAGACAAAGAAGAGAATCAGATTGTAATTTGGGTTTTGAGACTTCAAGGAATCAGGGGAATACCATTAGATTGGTGCAAAAGTAATTGCGGTTTAAAAGGTTAAAAATAATTGCAAAAACCACAATTACTTTTGCACCAACCTAATCCTACGATTACCAGAAATCAGGGAGACAACAGCAGAGTGATTTTAGAAGAAAGGGGATACCTTTGATTTTAGGCAGAGTAAGGCTAGGATGAAAGTGGCAGTCCCCACCTCCCGATTCCCACTCCTCATAGCACAACGTGCACACAATCTGCTAACGTCCTTGCTGAGAAAATTTTTCTGAGTTGAATTTCCACATGAACATAATAGAGATACCCTTCCATATAATACAATCTCTCTGTAGTGGCAAAAGCAAATTTAAATGGGAAAATCATAAATACAAAAATAAAAGAAATGCCAAAAATTGTATACTTCTAAAAGGCACTACGATTTCACATTTGGATATCTTTTTTAAACAAAAAACTATTATATGAAAAGATATTCAACATTATTTAGCCATGACAGAACTGCAAATTAAAACCACTATGAGATACAAGTACACAACTATTAGAATGGCTAAAATCTGTTTTAGAATCTAATAATAACAAGTAATGGCATGGATGCAAAGCAACTGGAACTCTGATACATTGTTGCAAAATGGCACAGCCACTTTGGAAAACACTTTCACAGTTTCTTACAAAATTAGACTTACACTTTCCCTATGACCCAGCAACCCCACTCCTAGGTACTTATCCAAGAGGAACAAAAGTATACAGTCCATATAAATACCTTTATGCAAATATTTATAGCAGCTGTATTCACAATCATCAAAATCAGGAAACAACTTAAATGTGCATTAACTAGTAAATGGATAAACAAATTGTAGGACATCCATACATTGAAACGCTACTTAGTGACAAAAAGGAAGAGACTACTGGTATAAGCAAAAAAATGAATCTCAACAGAATCATATTAAGTGAAGCAAGCCAGGCACAAAATACTAAATAGTGTGTGGTTCTATTTATGTGATATTATGGAAAAGAGAATGCTACAAATATTCTATATTTTGGTTATGGTGGCAGTCATAAACATAAAAATGCACACTTATAAAGGGTGAATTTTCCTGAATGGGAGTTATTCCTCAATAACCCTGACTTAAGCGTGTGTACCGTATATATTTTAACATTTGCTCAAAGAAAATGGTTAAAGCTTAACATTTTATCTATGATTACTCTGAAAAAGTCTAGATATTTCTTAACTAGCTAGAATACTACAAATGTCCTTGATACTGAAAAGAAACCCCAGACTTTCCCCTTTTTGGGCCTCAAAACATTGCTATGCATAGATAGGGCATGGACGTGAGAGAGTGTGCAGGAGCTGCGTGAATGCCGCTTATTGAGACACTAATAAAGTGAGTCTTGTTTGGGGACAGCTGTTGGCTCCACTGTCCTTTTGTCGCACACAAAAGAGGAGAGCTGTTATGCTCAGGGACTGTGACCTTCTCATTGGATAGCTGTTACATCATGCCCGGAAACCCTGCCGGAGAAATCCATTCTCGCCACGCACCACAGAGAAAATGGTAAAAACAAAAACAAACAAAACAACAACCATGAATGATCCCAGAAACTACATTAAACAAACTGTATTACGCCTTAAAATCTGATAAATTATAAGATCTATTTCTCAACAGTTAACAGGCCAGAGTTTTTATGAGTAATGTTTTGTCATTTTATCCTCAGTATAGAATCTCAAAAGCATATTTTTTAGAGTCCAAATAATTTTTGTTATTCTTCAGAACACGTTCTGCACGAGCACTCTATGATGCCCAATCCCACATGCCTATGGGAGTAATTCCTTTACTTTCTGTATTACCAAATGCCTACCTAGATACTTTGCCATTTTATAGTTTGGTCATTTATAAACCATTTCACTTGAACAAAGGCTTTCAAATTCTTTTGATCATTATCCAGTGAGAAATAATTTTACATTGTAACCCAGTACAGAGATGTGTATGTACAAGAGCATACAACACTGAAGTTTTGCAAAATAAGCCTTATCCTTACTACACAGATGTTCTCTATTAATAATTTTCTTTTTTACTCATCTTTAAATTGTTGACAAACACCCATACAATTCATATCATGACCCACAAGTTTTAAAATCATCGCATCAGAAGATAAAAAAACAAACACATCTCTGCATATCTGAACACAGGTTTTTAAAAATTCATTTGTTTGTTTTTAAACATGAGTGACCTGCTGAGGCTTACTCACAATTCACCACACTCTGTGCCTTCTCACTGGGGGCTCGTAGCCCTAGAAGAGTGAGCAGCAAAGACGGAAGGGGCTGGCAGGCAGGCAGAGCAGCACGCCCCCTGCACTCCTTTCTGCCCACCAGTAGGTGTGGGGCGGGAGGTCTGGCCTAGGACTACAAATACTTAGGGCCTTGCTTTCTTTCATTTTCCACTTACCCTCATTGTTATTCCTTAACTTCTACACACACACACACACACACACACACACACACACACACGGGTGAGGGCAGGAAGAGACAGAAAGACAGAGACAGAATGAAGCGAAATAAATTCAACTGGGTGGAAAAAGAGCAGCAATACAGAAGAAAGAAAAGCAGTTTTTCCTTAACATCTGAGGATTTCCGCTGCACCCATATGCTTATTTCTCAGTGCCGCAGACACCTGAACAAGTTTAGAAGACTGAATTGGCGTGTAAATCATACACAAAAAACATTTTCAACTCTTAATAATTTTGAGTTTTTAAACAGTTAGTCAATATTATATTCTACCATTCCACACTGAAACGATTGGTTATTTATGATAATTAGAAATTTTATATGAAGATTGGAAAACTTACTTTTAAGGACTCCCACAGGGGAAACTGGACCAACGAGAAAGGAATCTGAAGAGAGAAAAAATTGAATAAATTAGGCAGAAAAGATTAGACTTTGCCTAGCATTACTATATGAACCCATAATTATTATTTAGAAACATTATTTCATTTTAACTTTATATAATAAAGCTAACATTAAACAAATGTATAGGTTTAGTATATACAGATTTTAGAAAACAAGTTAACTGTAACTGCGTTTAGAGTTCTACTGGAGCCCAAGTCACATAAAATGATGCTGTGACATCCTTTTGAAATGGAAAGAGAAGCACAATATGGAGTGCTTCTGAAATGACAAAATAAATATTTCCCATCACAAGTAATAAAGACTTTAAGGACTTGACATTTTTCTGCTTAAGAGCTAGAGCTGTCTACTCCTTGGCATGACATGTGTTAAGGATCAAAAGGGAAATGGGATGAGAAGAGAGATGGAGGGGAAGAGAGAGGGTGAGAGAGAAAGAGTTGGGAGTGGGTGGAGAGAGGGAAAGGACCAGAAAGGGGAGAGAGAAAAGGAGAAGGGAAAGAAATAAGAAAGGGCAGAGAGGAAAAGAGGAGAGGTGAAAAAGAGAAGGAAAGAGGGGCAGAAAGAAAGAAAGAGAGGGCAAGAGAGAAGAAGAGGATAAGGAAAGGGGGGGTAGATGAAGGGGAGATAGAAAGAGGAAAAAGAAGTTGGAGAGAGAGAAGAGTGTGGAAGAAAGGAAGAAAGAAAGAAGGAAAGGAGAGAGACAAGGGGGAGATGAGTGAGGAAAGGGTAGAGAGGGCAAAGCAGGGGGATGGAGTGAGGAGGTGGGGAAGAGAGAAGACAGACAGAGCCACTGGCAGGAGGAAGCTGAGAACAGGACTAGAGGAACAGAACACTGAGGTTGGAAGTCTGCACCGCTCAAGGAAAGAGCAGCTATCACTGTTGGAGGGGTGGAGGGCCCCAAACAGACGGGAAGTAGAACAGGGCCTGAAAGCCTGAGATACGTATGAGAGCGGTACGTAGGAGAGAAGATTAACGTGTAGTAATGAAGTATGAGTGGGGGAGATAATCAACAACACACTTACATAACAAGCATTAACAATTAGTTGTATGACAATAACAGCTAGAATTACCAAGCACTTTTCATGTGTTGGGCACTGAGCTAACAAGCACTTTCTTAGGTTTTATTTCACTAAATCCTCACAACCCTAAAAGACGTTTAGGTATTATTACCATCCCCATTTTACAGATGAGGAGAGGGAGATTCAGAAAAGCTGTATAATTTGCCTAAAGGCACACAGTTAGGAAGTAAGAAGTCCAGACAACCTGACTCCAGAGCCCTGACTAGTATTCTATCTAAAATACAACTAAGTAAATTTATCTGCATATAGTAAATTCACCCTCAGTATAATCTACTTGTTTTTAATTGAACTTTCTAAAATTCTAAAATAGAAGCCACCTCCATATTTCTTAAAGTAAAAATACCTTAACTCCAGGGCACCCTACACACCAGCCAACGGGCTCGTGCTAGGGATGCTGCTGTCACAAGCCATGGCTCCAGGGTTGTTATTCTGCATTCAGCTCATTTCCAAGTGAAAAGTAAACGTGGACTGTGAACATTGACAATATGGGTATGTGAGGAGTAGGTAAACGCTGCGCTTGCCTGCTCTCACGACCACACTAAAATTACAACTAGCCTGACGTCTAGCTGAGCAGAAGTCTTAAACAGAAGTCACATCGAGACTGGTAGGAGTGGTGGTGATGCAGAATGGGCTGGTCCCCACACACATGGGTGGCAGTTAAAAATCAGAAGGATATCTTGGCTGCAGCGGTCCCCCCTGAGGAGCAAGAAGTCCCAGCCCCACACCAGGCTCCTCAGCCCAGGGTTCCAGTACCAAGAAGGGAAAACTCCACAACTTCTGGTTGTGAAAAACAGCAGAGATTGTAGCTGAGTGAGACGGAGTGTGGCGGGAGTCCCAGGCGTTTCTCTTAAAGGGTCCATGCACGGACTTACTCTCTGACACACTCATTCACGCTGAACTCCAGCACTGGGGCAGCCGCTGAAAAGGCACCAGGGACGTAAGGGGAGGAACCAAGTTGTCTGGCTTCAGAGCAAAGGCTGGAAGGGCAGCTTTCTCCCAGACAGAAGTGCTGGCAGAAGCCATTGTTCCTTTGTTGAGCCCACCTCCCTCCAAGCGTGTAGACACAGGCAGACATCATTTCTGAGTCTCCATCAACGTGGCTAACACTATTTGCCTGGCCCTGGTGATTCCCAGAGACCCTGCCCCTCCCAACTTTTAGGCACATCAACTATGCTTCCAGTGGCTTTTCCACACAAACAGACTGACTTGGCTCATGCCACAGACTTTCCTAATACCTCTCAAAGGCTCACAAACTCCAAACAAGCAGCTTCTGGCCTCAGCATACCCCATACCTCTTGCTAAGCAGCCCTAAACCCGGAATTGGTGGCAACTGGCCTCAGTTTGCAACTTAGCCTCTCCCAGGTACCTCTAAGCCCAGCATAGAATCATTTGTTGATTCATGCCAGGTGGCCTCAGGCAGGGCACAGGCTTTAGCTGAATGTGGCCTGTGGCAGAGCCCCTCCCAGGAGTTCCCAGGGCCAACACGCCCAGTGGCCACCTTCAGACTGAGCCAGAGCACCACCTGACTGCTTCTGCAGATGACACACCCAAAGGGCAGATTGGGCAGGTATGAGAGACCCACTAAATAGAACCCTGCTCCACAGGGTCAGCCCCTGCACACAGCTCCTCCACTGCAGTCACAGCCAGTCCTCACAACCAATCAGTCTGAGGGTCAATCCTCCCACTGATGTGTCAATATCAAGGCTCAACTACAATAGGAGGCACATACAACCCCCACAAGGGACACACATGCAGCACCCAGCTCAGGTGACCAGGAGACTGTGCCACTGGGCCCCACAGGACACCTACTACTACATAAGGCCACTCTACTAATACCAGGAGATATGGCAGCCCTACCTAATACCCAGAAACAAACATAGTCAGGCAGCCAAAATGGGAGGGCAAGGAAACATGTCCCAAATTAAAGAATAGAAAAAAGTTCCAAAAAAGAACTAAACAAAATGGAGACAAGCAATCTACCAGATGCAGAGTTCAAAACACTGGTTATAAGGATGCTCAGTAACCTCAGGGGGAACTTCACCAAAGAGATAGGAAACATAAAAATGGAGATAGAAAACATAAAAAAGAACCAGTCAGAAATGAAGACTACAAAAGTGGAATATATTAGAGGGAATGAACAATAGATTGGATAAAGCAGAGGTTTGAATCAGCAATTTGGAACATAAGGTAGCAGAAAACATCCACTCAGAACAGCAAAAAGAAAAAAAGAATCCCCCCAAATGAGGAGACTTTAAGGAGCCTCTATGACAACATCAAGAGTACCAACGTTCACATCATAGGGGTACGTGAAGGAGAAGAGAGAAGACAAGTAACTGAAAACCTATTTGAAGAAATAATGACAGAAAACTTACCTAACCTGGTGAAGGAAAGACATAAAAGCCCAGGAAGTGCAGAGTCCCAAACAAGATGAACCCAAAGAGGCCCACACCAAGACACATCATAATTAAAATGCCAAAGGTTCAACTCAAAGAGAGAATCTTAAAAACAGCAAGAGAAAGCAGTTAGTAAACTACAAGGGAGCTCCCATTAGACTGTCAGCTGATTTGTCAACAGAAACTTTGCAGGCCAGAAAGGATTAGCATGAAACATTCAGGGTTATGAAAAGTGAGGACCAACAACCAAGGGTAATCTACCCAGCAAGGTTATCATTTCAAATCTAAGTTCAGATAAAGAGCTTCCCAGACAAGAGAAAGCTAAGGAAGTTCATAACCACCAAACCAGTATTACAAGAAATGTTAAAGGGACTTCTTTAAGAAGAAAAAAAGATCAAAAATATGAATAATATTAATAAAATGGCTATAACTACACATCTATCAACAATTACTTTCAATGAATTAAATGCTCTAATCAAAAGACATAAGGGGGCTGAATGGATAAGAAAACAAGACCCTTACATATGTTGCCTAGAAGAAACTCACTTTAGATCAAAATACACACATAGACCAAAAGTAAAGGGATGGAAAAAAAAATATTTCATGAAAATGGAAACAAACAAAAGAAATCTGGAGTAGCAATACTTGTACCAGACAAAATAGACTTTAAAACAAAGGCTATAACAAGAGACAAAGAAGGACCCAGTTATCCCACTTCTGGGCGTTTATCTGAAGAAACCCAAAAGAGTACGTCAAAGGGACACGTGCATCCATGTGTTCACTGCAGCATTATTTACAATAGCCAGGATATGGAGGCAACTTGGGTGTCCCTGAATGGATGAATGGATAAAGAAAGGGTGGCACATAAATACTATGGAATAGTACTTGGCCATAAAAAAGAGTGAAATCTTGCCATCTGCAACAACATGGAAAGACCTACATGGGATTTTGCTGAGTGGAGTAAGGCAGACAGAGAAAGATAAAAACCATATGATTTAACTTATATGTGGAATCTAAAGAACATGATAAACTAACAAACATAACAGCAACAGACTAATAAATACAGAAATACTTTGATGGTTGCCAGATGTTAGGGGAGTTGGGGTGGGTGAAAAGGGGGAAGGAATTAAGAAGTACAAATTGGTTGTTACACAGTAGTCATGGGGATGTAGGGTATAACATAAGGATTATAGTCAATAATATTTTAATAACTGTATGGTATCACATGGGTACTAGATTTATTGGGGTGGCTACTTCATTAGTTATATAGATGTCTGATCATTATGTTGTACCCCTAAAAGTAATATAATATTGTATGTCAACTGTAATTGAAAAATTAAAAAATATATATTTAAAAAATATAGGTATTTGAGTGTGTGTGTTTGTGTGTGTGTTTGTTTGTTAGAGACCACAATTTTGAAGGAATTAATGGCATTAAATTAACGGCATTAAACCTTCCCATGAATTAAGGGCATTAAATTACTTCTAAAATATTTATTATACTTAATCAGAAATTAAGAGTCTAACATCATTTCTCTTACTCTGCTGGAAGAAATGATGGTCCTGGGCCGGACAGTGGCCACAGAAAGAAAATCTGTCTTCCATGCAGACAGGAAACGGCAGTGAGGGGGAGCGGGGGGGGGGGGGAATCAATGTCAATAGATTAGTTTAAGCTGACAAACTAGAAACTAGAATCTTAGAGAAGTTTGTCACCTTCATAAGCAATACCCCACCCCATATGTTAAAGTTCTACAATAGGAGTCAAATTTAGTTTAGTATTTTTGTCACCAAACCATGAAAGGATCTGACACTGTCCATTCTGAAACTAACGTGCTCAATTTCCAATTAATTATCAAAACCCAAAAAACTGTATAATAGTTTTCTAAAAGCTTTACTAAATTTTTAAAAATACACAATATGTAATAAAATACCCAAGAAGATGAACAGGCAGATGATTTTAATGTTCTTCTTTATACTGGTTCTTCCCAAATGTATCACATTTTAACAAGAATGTAAATATTTCACATTTACAAGATGAAAAAGGCCTTATAACTTATCATCGTCCATGCTAGCATTTTTCATTTCTTGATTAAAATAACCCATAAAACTGCATTGTATGTTATGTGCACTTTTCTGGTAGTTAATAAATAATATTAGCTTTTGAATCCTATAGATGAACATTTTACCCGTTTTACTCTATTTAAAGTTATTCGTTAAATGGTTCCTTTAATTTAAAGAACTAATTTAAAAATCACACATTTGAAATGGCCAAACTATCTCATTGGGTATTTATTTTTAAAAATTAGCTGACAGTAAATCCTGACTTTATTCTCTAAAACAAGACTAACTGACAGTCTAAGGTAATTAAATGTGCTATAAATGTTTAAATAATTAAATTTATTTTTGGTTCCTGGTAGTAAAATATCCCTCTAACTATCCCTCTGAATGTGTGAAAATTTTTCAAATATTCTTCACGTCAAAGTCTTATTGAATGCGTCTTGTCATTTATTATACGAAGAAACAATAATGAAAATGTGTTCCCCACATGTGAAAAAGTACTGCCAGCAAATATGGCTCCACAGCTAAAACAAATACTTCTCCCAAGTTCTACAGTCCCCAACATGGCCTGTCAGAAAGCTAGCTCCCTCCCCATGTCTGGTTTGGAATTACATAACAGTGATGTTTCTTCAAAATGTGGAATTTTAAACCCCAAACAGATGTAAGCTGTTATTCTAAAATGTTTTATAGATGAAGAAAATGAATAGCTGCACTCAGAGGTCTTATATTCCAAAACACAACATACCCATTTTATTGCACCAAAAGTTACAAAATGGCTCACTGTTGTGACCTTTTTAATGCCTCAATTTAAGATGGTTTTGTTTGAATAAGGTTGTTAAGACCCAGGGCACTAATAAGTGAGCGGCAGTAAACCCAGCTACCATCAAAGAGCAGATGTAGAGGGGAAAAAACCTGCTAAAATTTAACATGGATTCCTCTAGTAATTAACATAGTAGTAATTCTATACAAGAGTGCATCTGAGGATTCCACATGAAGTAGATAAAAAGGGTGTGGTAAACAGGGGAAGGAAGTGCAGGGCATTATTTAAAAAATAAAGAACGTATAAAATTACATTATGAGCATGCTTTTCCTATCACCAAGTACTGGCCTAGAATCATCCCTGAAGCCAATAAATGTCTATAACCTTATAAGTCCCTTAACAAATCATGTGATTTACAATGCAACTGAGGGGATATGAAGAGACTTCTCAGATATCATTTAACTCTAAAATTCTGTTTGTCAATGGAAAGATCAAATTAGAAAACAAATGCATTTTTTTTTAAATAAGCCTTGATTGTAAGCTGGAATGAACATAGTACCACTACAAGTGATCAAGGAAGCCTAAGGAACAAGAAAGTACATGTAAAAAGCTGTGAAAGCTATCATACTTTCAGAAACAACCAACCCCAAAATTCTCTCGCAATAAAACCAAAACACAATAGAATCACTGAAACTGTTTGCTAAGCCCTCAAATCAGAAGTGGCTTGAAAAATAATAGCGTGGAGATCGGGGTGGGTCCAATGACGGGCCCATTTCAATTTTCAAGGGATCCTGTAAGTGAACCACAGGGTAGTTCCTCTTTGTTGTGTGACAGTGTCCAAATTTCTGTGCTTGATTTAGTATTTTCCATTCTAGTATCACACAATGACAAAGCCATTTCTCCTTTTAAATACTCTGTGCCTTTTCCCATTCAATCCCAGCAGTAACCAAGGACAAATAAAGGTGAAGACCTGAAAGGCTGTGACCTCAAAGTGACCTGTTACTAAATTTCAAAAGTGAGACCTTTACAAAGCTGGTCTGCTAGCACGTGACATACCAAGAAAAAAATTCTAACAATAAATATATAGTGTTTTTTAAATTTAACAACTATAATCCATTTATGTGCTCTGCACAGAGAAAAGAATGCAAACCTAATAAAGGAAATTAACTGAAAAGTTGGAAAAATTGAAAGTGAATTACTCCCCACATTTCTAAAACATACTAAAATTCCTGAAGCATCTTTCCAACGAAAGTGCACAATGGACATAAGGATATGAAAATCTAATACAGAAAAGGAGTGTGAGCAGTGTGATTCTGAAGCAAACCTATTAGATCTCAAAGGCAGGAGCACTGAGAGTATTAACACTTACTACAAAGCTATAGTAAGCAAAACAGTGTGGTAGTGGCATCGACACAGGCATACAGACCAATGGAATAGAACAGAACAGAGTGCCCAGAAATAAACCCTTGCATAAACGATCAAATGATCTTTGACAAGAGTGCCAAAACCACTCACTGTGGAAAAGACAATGGGTGCTAGGCAAACTGGATATTCACATGCAAACGAATGAAGCTGGACCCTATGCAAAAATCATACCTTATGCAAAAATTAACTCAAAATCGATCAAATATTTAAATGTAAGACCTAAAACAATAAAACTCTTAGAGGAAAATATTCATGACATTGGGTTTGGCACTGGTGTCTTGGATCTCACACCAATCCACATGCAACAAAAGCAAAATTAGACAAACGGAACTACATCAAAATTTCAAACTTCTATGTCTTAAAGGACACCACAAACAAATGGGAGAAAATAAACTTCAAATTAAATATCTTATATAAGGGATTCATGTTCAGAATATATAAAGAACTCCTACACCTCAACAACAACAACAAAATAAACAACCCAATATTTTAAATGGGCAAAGAATTTGAATAGACATTTTTCCAAAAAAGATATACAAATAGTCAGCAAGCATATGAGAAGATACTCAACATTACTAATCATTAGGGAAATACAAACCAAAACCACAATGAGATATCACTCATTAGGAAATTACTATCAAAAAACCCCCCAGAAAATAACAAGTATGGAGAAGGATGTGAAAAAAATTGGAACCCTTATGCTCTATTTGTGGGAATGCACAGTGGTGCAGCTACTTGGAAAACAGTATGGAGGTTCCTCAAAAATTAAAATAGAACTACCATATGATCCAGCAATTCTACTTCTGGGTATATACACTAAAGAACTGAAAGTAAGATCTCAGAGAGATATTTGTACATTCATGTTCATAGTAGCAGTATTCACAATAGCCAAAAGGTGGAAGTAACCCAAGTATTCACTGATGGATGGAAGGATACACAAAATATGGTATATACATACAATGGAATATTAGCCCTAAAAAGAAGGAAATTCTGACATGCTACAGAATGGATGAACCTCGAGTACATTACAGTAAGTGAAATATGCCAGTCACAAAAAGACAAATACTGTGTGACTCCACTTATGCGACGTATTTCATATGAGTCAAATTCATAGAAACAGAAAGTAAAATAGAGGCTGCCAGTAGAATGGTGGCTGGGAGAAGAGGGAGTATGGAGTTACTGCTTAATGGGTATTGAGTTTCAGTTCTGCAAAATGAAAAGAGTTTGGAGGCGGGTTTCACAACAATGTGAAAACGCTTAATACAACTGAATTGTACACTTAAAAATAGTTAAGATGGTAAGTGTTATGTGTATCTTGCCACCATTTATTTGTTTAATTTTTAAAAAGATACTGTTAATAGAAAGGCAAGCTACGGACTGGAAGAAAATATCTGCAAAACATATCTGACAAAGGATTTCTATTCAAAATATAAAAAGAAATTTCAATACTTAATAGAAAAACTAATAACCCATTTTTTTAAATGCACAAGACTTCAACAAATATTTCACAAAAAATGATATACAAATCACTAATATAAACACATGAATATATATTCAACATCATTAGTCATCAGAGAAACGTTACTAAAAACACACTGAGAAAACAGTCAGGTGGTAGGTACCTCAAAAAGTTAAACATAGAATTATCATATAGCCCAGCAACTCCACTCCTAGTTATAGACCCCAAATAATTGAAAACAGGGACTCAAACAGATACTTGTACATAAATCTTCATTGCATCATTATTCACAATAACCGAACAACCCAAGTGTCCTAAACAAATAAATGGATACACAAAATGTAGGATGCCCATACAGTGGAATATTATTCAGGCATAAAAAGGAATGAAGTTCTGACATGTGCTAAAATATAGATGAACCCTGAAAATATTGAGCCAGATACAAAAGGACAAATATTGTATGATTCTACTTATATGAAATAGCTAGAATAGGCAAACTCATAGAGACAGAAAGCAGATTAAAGGTTGCTGGGGCTCCAGGGAGAGGGGAGAGGAGGTGGGGTTACTGCTTGAGGAGCACAGTTTCTGTTTGAGGTGATGAACAGTAGTGATGGTTGCACTACACTGTGAATGATGTGTACACTTAAAGTGATTAAAATGGCAGATTTCATGTTATATCTAATTACCACAATTAAAAAAATATTTTTTAAAAGCACACATTGAAGTACCATTATACAACCGCTACGATGACTAAAATGAAAAAGACTGACAAAACCAAACAATAGTACTCTCATATTTTGCTGATAGGGATTTAAAACAGAAGAATCACTTTCCAAAGGGGTTTTCTAAGTTTTTATTTGATCCAGAAATTCCACTCCTAGGTATGTATTCAAGAGCAATGACGATATATACCAACAATAAGATTTGTGCATGAATGCCACAGCAGCTTGAATCACAATAGTTAGTATCCATCAACAGGGGAAAGGCTCTACAATTTGTGGTATATTCATAGAGTAGACTATTAGGAGTAAAATGGAAAGAACTACTGATACATTCTACAACACTGATGATTCTCACACACATTATGTCAAGCAAAAAAAAAAAATCAGACACAAACAGTTCATACTGTATAATTCAATTTATATAAAGTTCTAAGAAGAGGCAGAACAACCTGAGTGGGCAGACTGACTGGGATGGGATACCAGAGAATGTTCTAGGGATATGGGAACATTCAATATCATAGTCGGGGTGTGGAGTACATGAGCATATCCGTTCAAAAGTATATATGATTTGTGATTTCAACGTATACAAATTTTACCTACAAATATACCTATAAAAAATTCAATAGTAATCAAGGTGAAGAGTAGATGAAGATACATAAATAAAATATTCAGAATATTGATAACTGTTGAAGCTTGGTGGTGGGTACTCTGGGGTTCCTTATACTCTTCTGTTTATCCTATGTTTTAACTTTTCCTTAATAAAAAGTAAATGTACAAGTAAAGCATGACTGTTCTCATCGTTACATGACTGTTCTCATTCACATACAGAAGCCTGGAAATAAAGGTGAAAGTGAGCTCCCTATCTCCAATTAACCAAAGTTAACTGACATTAACAGTTTGGGTTATGCCTTCTCATTTATCTGAATATACTTAGGGTTTTTTCAAATTAGACATTAGTGTGTATATAGTTCCAAAATTTGATTTTTCCCCCTAAACAACATCATAGAGATATTTCCTTGTTGGTTAATATAGATCAGTCATTTCTGACCACTGCATAGTATTTCATGATATTTAACTATTCCCTTGATGGTTTATTTCTAATTTTTTCCAGATAAAACACTATTTTTTGTTTAATTGATAATTTCTAATACATAGGAGATTATAGATATAGCATAGATTGTAAACATATAATTTCTGAGCATATCTAATAACATAGAAGGCTAAGGGCCAACATTAGCCCTGCATTAGAATAACTGTCCTTAAAAATGCCTGGTGTTAATATTCAGGAATATCAGAGCGCACAGATCCTCTTTTAGGTATCAAGTTTAAGAAATCAATCAAAATGAAAATCTGAAAGTCACAATGGCTTTCTCATACCAAGTGAGTGATTCTAACACACCATTCAACATTAACTGACTCCTAGTAAATGTTCAGTACTTGCATTAAGATTTAATCCTGTTTCCACAGGTCTGTAAACATTACTTCTGCAGTGGAATTATGGTGTCAAGAATTACTAACCTATGCCTGACTTAGGAGAATGTAAATACGAGGTCACAAGTTGATGCAAGTTGTGCACTTACACACACTTCCCCCCCACCAAAAGAAACTATTTTTGGTCGTTGGGAATTCTTAAGAATAAAATTAGAAATACTTTAAAAAGTTTTCCTACCTTTATATACATATACACACATATACACCGATTCCTTCAGTGATCTATTTATTTTCATTGGCTTCTTTAATGAAGTGTGGATTGTCCCACAATTCTTATAATAATCAGCAATTAGAAAGATTCTTGCTAATGAAACCTGAAATTTTCTTTTTGTGTATAAGCAGCAAAGGAAGAAGTTCCTTTTCAGTTCTTCACAGAGTCATTTCCAATATGTTAAGCAGTGTTGATTTAAGCCTTCTAAGAAAACATCCACAGAGTAGTTGAGGGAGGTACTTGAGACTCAGAAATTTCAAAACCAGAATTCCTGTCAAGATGTTAGAACTCTTGCACAGGGTCAGGAAACAGATGTTTTCAGTTGGAATTTGCATGCAAATTTAATCCCTTACAAAATATAATCAGGTTGTTCTTAAGATGTTTTTCTGCAGCTGAGAATGGCATTAGCTTGTATAGTTCAGTTGTCTTTCCCACCAACTACTCCTTCCTTCCCTTGCAGCCGGCACATTTAGCTCTTTACTCAGGAAGCAAAAACGGGGCTAGGAAAAATGAGTAACCACCCCCTCAATAAGTCCTACAAGAGAAAGTAGATTCTTTTACTTATTATTCTACCAAGTGTCCTTGTAAACTAAGACACATGCTTATTTATCCAGGTTTTCCCCATTTCTAAAGCAACCATTTTTTTGGTAATAAAGATGTTCTCTTTCCCAAACTCTTAACAAATAAAAATAAAATTAATTAATTAAATTTAGAAGACTAACCAGGAGCAATAAACATCTCACCTAATATTCAAATCATCTGTATAGGGCCAGCCTGCTGGCTCAGGCAGTTGGAACTCCGTCCTCCTAATGCCGAAGGCTGCCGGTTCGATTCCCACATGGGACAGTGGTCTCAACCACAAGGTTGCAGGTTCGACTCCTCAAATCCTGCAAGGGATGGTGGGCTCTGCCCCTGCAACTAAGGTTGAACACGGCACCTTAAGCTGAGCTGCCGCTGAGCTCCCGGATGGCTCCGTTGGTTGGAGCGCGTCCTCTCAACCACAAGGTTGCCGGTTTGACTCCCGCAAGGGATGGTGGGCTGTGCCCCTGCAACTAGCAAGGGCAACTGGACCTGGAGCTGAGCTGCGCCCTCCACAACTAAGATTGAAAGGACAACTTGTCTTGGAAAAAATCCTGGAAGTACACACTGTTCCCCACTAAAGTCCTGTTACCCTTCCCCAATAAAATCTGTAAAAACAAAAAAAACAAATCATCTGTATAGATACTATGGATACATTCTTTGGGTGTTTACCCAAAACAAAATAAGTCATAATTAAAAACGAATCATGAAAAACAAAAATAGGTTGTATAGTGGTTTAGGCTATGTGAGTAGCTCACTCGTTCCCTCTCTCCCTCCCTCCCTCCCTACTTACCTCTCTCTCTCTCAGCACCACCACCCAACGTCCCCAAATAATCCAGTGCTAGTAAAAATGTATTTGAAACCAGCCCCACTAACATAACATGACAAGAAGGAGGCTGAGCAGTAATGTGGCACTGACCAATTTATAGTACGGTCAGAAGAAACAAGGGGCTGAGTGAGCAGAAGAAAATACAGTAAGCTTATGTGGGGACAGAGCCAGGATTGCAGTTTCCAGGCTCTCAGCCTCACGTGGAAAGGTGTTCACTCGGTAAATGGCCATCAACTGTGATTGGATGGCCATCAGCTGTGGCTAGTTGGCCGTCAGCTGTAACCAGTGAGCCATTGGCCACTAATATAACTGCCGTGGCTACGCTAGCAGCAAATGGGGGCTAGCAAGAAGATGGTGGCTGAGCTAGCAAGAGCGGATTGCAGTTAGCAGGGCGGATTGCAGTTAGCAAGTGAGGTTGGTTGGCAGAGAGAAGTGGACGGCGGGTTGCGGATAGTGTGGCTCCTGCTTCTTGTGTCTCCAACCCATTCGCCAGCGAGACTATAGTGGTATGACTCCCCTACCTATGGCTCCGTGGGTGTTTCTTTTTGGCCTTGCCATATCTTGTGTTCCTATGTGGGAAGCGGGACCAGAGACCCCACATGACACCCCACATGACAGCTTGGTAAGGGCAGGAAGTTAGCGGTGTCTGGCTTACATCTGATTATATCCCAGTGCTTGGCATAAATGAGTGCTCAGTAACAGTAGTACCTCGGTTCTCGAATGTCTCCTTTGATGAACATTTTGGTTTAGGAACGCCGTAAACCCTAAATTAATACTTCAGTTTTTGTAAACGCCTCGGAAACTGAACGTGTCACGTGGCATTCGCTGAATGCAAGATCCTGAGGCCTAGCTGTCGGCTGTTTTTGAACGTTTCAGAACTTGAACGGTCTTCCGGAACAGATTACGTTAAAAAACCGAGGTACCACTGTATTTCTTACGTGAACGAATGGAGGAAAAGAAAAGGAAAGAAGATAGGGAAAATAAGGTTGAGGGCAGAATTAGGGGAGAACCCAGGTCTCCTGGCTCACAGTCCAATGAATACTCTTTCTACTCAACTATTGATTCACAAATACTAGTTAGAACAATGTTCTGAGAGCTTAATAATAAGCAAAGTGAATACTGATTATATAGAAAAGGTATAAAATATAAAAATAAATCTCATTTGTTATATTTGTTAGTTAAGTCAACAAATCAGAATATATATATATATATATATATATATATATATATATACACACACACACACACACACACACACACACACACACAAACACACATACATATCTGTATCTCCCAGGAAATAGAAGCTAGAAGCTTTGGAAAGCCACTCTAGAAATGCTTCTCCAAGTAGTCAACTCTTATTTATTTATGATAATAGAAAAAAGCATTAAAGCCCAGAGGTTGAGAACTACAAGTAATCTACTCTGTACAATTATAGAAGAGGACTGATGGAAACTTGTTATACCTCTTAAAGCTCTGCTCAGAACGAGAACACTGTCACTTCTACAGACATTCCACTTACCAAAACAAATCATAATTCCAAGCCTGACTATGGGACAGGGACGAACTGCAAATCCTTTAAGACGGTAGGGCATATAATAAATCCTCTTACAGAAAAAGAAGCAGAGTTGAGAATTATAATTTATCCCACAGATTGTACAACTTCCATGCCTAATGCTTTTCTCTCCACTGTTGATAAGTCTAGGTAAAAGCATACATCCACAACCATTAAAGGAATGAAAAATCCAGGCCTCAAAAAGATGCCGGAAGATGATGAGATGAACTCACCCCCCTTTATCTCCACTATCATTTTCAATCTGTCTGCCGCAACAGACATAGGCCTGGAGCCTACAGATAGCTAAATGGAATTGAAGGCTTAGGCTCTTTGGAGTGTAAAGGAGAGGACTGGAATGTGCGTGGTTTTTTTTTATTTTATTTATTTTTTTTTTATTTCCTAGGAGCTGGGCAAGTGCCTGGAGACTAGCTTCTTGGAACCCTGGAAAAGGGACGATAAATGGTTCTAGAAAAGGTCTATAAGGGACTTTAAATGGTTCTAGAAAAGGCCTGGCATGTGAGATCTGATGACCCTTGGGGAGGGAGGGGTTTGTCTCCTTGAATCATTACAGGCCAAGACCACAAGTGAGCCCTAATGAGCTAATAAGGAAACTATGACAACATATAAGGAGGCTAAGCATCCATAAAGACAGTGACCAGTCAGAACAAAGGAGCAAACCCACAAGCAAACGGAGCTGCTTGAAAAGAGAGAGGTCAATAAGGGTCAGAAAAATAACAAGGGAACTTATGGAGATTTAAGTACAGCAGAGAGAATTCTTCCTGCATCTACAACCATGATTTTCCCAAGAAAACCATACAGTAGGATAACTGAAGAAAAGAAAGGATCATGGGAAAGATCCAAATTTGTGGTCTGTGAGAGCAAATGGAAAAAATAGCTCAAAGCAGCCAAACAGAAATCATGAAAGAGAAGATAAGAGATTTGGAGGACATATCTCATGAGATGAACAGTGGTTCCAGCAGAAGAAAGATAAACAGATAGAAGAAAGGCAATAACAAAACACACACCGGTAACAGAAGAAAATATACTTGGACCAAAGAAAGACCTCAATCTGCAGATTAAAAGAGTTTACTTTATTCTCGACACAGAGCTATGCATAACCTAGTAAATTCCTGAACTCTGTAAGAAAAAAATTTACAAGCTTGCAGGTAAAAAGAACACATTACTTACAGAGGGGAAAAGTTCAGAGAGGCACTGGACTAGTCATCTGCAACATGTGAAGCAATAGCAATGGTTCTAACAGACTACTGAGAGAAAAGGGGTGGCCAAATACCACACCTGGCAACTATCAGAAAAGAAAAAAAAAAGATGTGTGGATTCTCACAAAATCTATCACCCACATACCTCACACAACAAAATATCTGTGAAAGAACTGTGACTAAAGAGCAAATTAGAACAGAGACCCTCTGGGGGAAGGATGGAAGAGGGAATAGTAGCAAGAAACAGACTTTGTACTTGCACTTGCTTCTTCCTTATATATACAGTTTCAGGTATCTGTATCAATTCCACTGACTCTACTAACTATAAGAACAAGTGCTGCCAATTTAATTGTAAATCTAATTCTAAGAAACAATCAATTATAAGCCACATCTCAATCTCAGAAGTGCTAAAATGCAAAAACAAAACAAAAAAACAACAAAAACCCCTGCCTTTTAGAATTATGACACATGATAGTTTTATACACAGTTTAATCTAAATGAGTAATGATTAAGGGTCTGGCAGCATGTAATAAATTCTAAATCAGACCTGTTGAAACAAAACAGATGTACAGCAAAGCAATATTTACTAAGAGTTGAACTAAAAGTATTAGACTGTCTCGGCAAAATCTAGGAGTTAAGAGAGGGGCTAAAGGTAGTAGGAATAAAAGTATCCTAAAGTTCTCAGCTGAGCATGGGAGAGACAGGAAAAGAGGGAAGTGAAATATTCTAAAGTTCTCAATCTTACTGAGGAGGGGTGGAAGTAGAAGATATAAAAATGAACCAACCATCATAAAGTTAAGTCAGTGGAGAAAAAGCATGAGTATCTTACAATCAAATAATGGTAAACAAATATTTCTAATTAAAAGTACAGGGAAAGAAAAGGTAATCATTAATGGAATAGAAATGTTTAATAGAATTTCCAAAGTAAGAAGATTGAAACAAAAGAAAGGAACCCAAAATAATTTGATCAAACAGAAAAATAAGGGATAAGAAATCACAAGTAAAAATGTAGCAAACAAAGCAAGTTAAAAGAAAATCTATTTATACAACAGGTGAAGTAAATTATTACATTAAAAGATCTAACTATATTATGTTTAAAATAAAACAAAATGATAAAGAAATGCTTAAAATAAAAGGGTCAGCACAGAAATTAGGTTTAAAAGGTTAATAATGACTAAATGGGATTTCTTTTAAAAGAATATTAAAAGCCCTGATGAAAAAGATATGTTATAGTTAAAAATGGCCATATTACCCAAAGCAATATACAGAATTTAATGCAAGCCCTGTCAAAATCCCAATGGCAAAGAAATAGAACAGGTTTGTTCTATTTCTTTATCATCAGATTTGTATAGAATCACAAAAGACTCTGAATAGCCAAAGCAATTCTAAGGGGGGGGGGGAGGGGAAGGCTGGAGGTATCATATTCCCTGACTTCAATTTACACTACAAGCAACAATAATCAAAACTGCATGGTATTGGCAGAAAAACAAACACAGAGACCAATGGAATAGAACTGAGAACCCCAGAAATAAACCCACATATATATGGACAGATAATTTTCAACAAAGGAGCCGAAAACATACAATGGAGAAAAGAAAGCCTCTTCAATGAATGATGCTGGGAAAATTGGAAAGCCACATGCAGAACAATGAAACTAGACTGCTGCCATTTGCTATCTGTCACCATATACCAAAATTAATTCAAAATGGATCAAAGACCTAAACATAAGACCTGAAATAGTAAATTGCATAGAAAAAAACATAGGTACTCAACTTATGGACCTTGGGTTCAGAGAGGATTTTATGAATTTTAGCTCAAAGGTGAAGGAAGTAAAAGCAAAAATAAATGAATGGAACTGAATCAAACTATAAAGCACAGCAAAATAAATCAACAACAAAATAACAAGGCAACCGACCGAATGGGAGAAGATATTTGCAAACAATGCCTCCAATAAGGGGCTAATCTAATATCCAAAACAACTCAACAACAACAACAAAAAAATCCAATTGAAAATTGGGCAGAGGACCTGAACAGACACTGCTGCTAAGAAGACATACAACTGACCAACAGATACACAAAAAAATGCTCAACTTCACTAGCTATTAGGGAAATGCACATCAAAACCACAATGAGGTATTACCTCACACATGTTAGAACGGCTATCATCAACAAGACAAATAATACCAAGTGTTGGAGAGGCTGTGGCGAAAAAGGAACCCTCATACACTGTTGGTGGGAATGTAAATTGGTGCAGCCACTATGGAAAGCAGTATGGAGGTTCCTCAAAAAAATTATGAATAGAATTACCATATGACCCAGCAATCCCTCTTCTGGTTATCTACCCCAAAAATCTGAAAACATTTATCTGTAAGGATATATGTACCCCTGTGTTCATTACAGCTTTATTCACTGTGGCCAAGACATGGAAACAACCTAAGTGTCCTTCAATAGGTGATTGGATAAAGAAGATGTGATATATACTGGAATATTACTTGGCCATAAGAAAAGATGAAATGCTGCCATTTGCAACAACATGGATGGATTTTGACATTATTATGCGAAGTGAAATAGATAAGTCAGATAGAAAAAGTAGAGAACCATATGACTTCACTGATATGTGGGATATAAAACTGAAAGCAACACATGAACAAGACAAACAAACAAACAAACAAAATCTCACAGACGCAGAGAATAGTTTAGTGATTACCAGGTGGAAGAGGGTAAAGGGGATCAAATATATGGTGATGGAAAGAGAACTGACTCTGGGTGGTGAACACACAATGTGATATACAGATGACGTATTACGGAAATGTACACTTGAAACCTATATAATTTTACTAACCAATGTCACCCAAAAAAATTCAATTAAAAAAAAGGTATATTATAAACCTATACTCAACCAAACACGTAGCAGTTAAACGAATTAAAAACTAAAACTAGATAGGGATGCTGCTGTCAGCATATTAATCAACATTCCTTAAAGGTTCTGATGAACATAGTAAGACAAGAAAATGAACTAACTGGTGGTAACACAGGAAAAGAAGTGAGGAAGGAGAATGGAAAAGAACCCTTCTTATTCTCATACATGACTTTTGCCTTAGAAAACCCCAGAGTTTCTAGTAAAACAGTTCTAGATTTAATCAGAAAATTGAGTAATGTGGCTGGTTAGAGAGAAATTTAAAAGTCAGTACCTTTTGAAACCTATTCTATCAATAAGCTCCTAAAAAGAAAATCGGGGGAGCGAGTGAGTTCACAATAGTTAACAAAAACTAGAAATAAATACAAGAGGGGCATATGACCTATAATGTATAAACAAACTATAAAATTATATCAAAAGACATCAGAAAGGTCTGAAAAATGTAGAAACTATACTACATTCTTGTCAGTTCTCCCAAGCTTAACATACACATTTCATATTCTTTCAGTTATAAAGCTGTCTTTTTAAAAATTGTATATTACTCTAAACATTTACATGAAAGAATAAATGCCCACGCAGAGCCAAGAATATTTTGAAAAAGAAGAACAAAGGATGGGTTGGGGAAGGGGCAGAATTCAGGTTCAGATATCGGAATATATTATAAAGTTGCTTTCATCAAACGAATTCATTATTAGTCTAAAAGTAGATAAAACTATTAACATAACAATAGTGAACCAAGTAATAAATTTCAATATATATGGAGATTTAACTTATATAAAAAGTGGGGAAAGGTGCTAGCTAATACACTAAGGGCACCTAGAAGAAAAAAAGGACCCATCTTACTCCAGGCACAAAAAATAAACACTAGACAGATTAAATGTGAAAAAGACTGTTTTGATAAGAACCCTGCAAAAAAAAGTCTAAGAGAACATATGTACATTATGCAAAGGAGACCTTTAACCCAGAAGCTGTAATTGAGAAGACAGGCACATAAAAGAAATAAAAATTTACTACATAAAAGAATTAAAAATTTCTATAGCAAACAATGAAAAAGCAAAAAGCACAGACATCTTTGGGGGAAATATTTCCAATACAGAGGACACAGGCTTAATATTTATAAATACAAAGAGTTCTTACCAACTGAGAAGATTGTAAGACAAACATGGCAGAGGACAGAAAAGGGGCAAAATCACAGAAGAGCAATTCCCAGCGGTCACTGTTACCAACAAATGAACAAGAAGATACTCAAACTCAGGGAAATGCAAACTGAACTACCAAGGAGGTACCACTTAACACCAATGAGAATGGCAAGACTGGCGAGACCTGGTGTTCTCCCTACCGCAGGCAGGACACAGAATCCTCTGGTACACTGCTGGGAGATGTGTACATTGCTGGTTTTTAAAGCGTGTTCTAAACTAGAAACATCTATTTAAAAAAACATATCTTTAGATATGGCAAACCCACTCTCAGAAATTTATCCCACAAAAATAAAGCATTTCTGTAAAGGAGTCTTTACTGCTGTTCATAGTGGCGAACACCAGAAGGAAAATATATGAATGTCATTAATAGGGAAATGGTTGGACACATAATAATCCCCTACCACCGAACAGTAAACAGTCATTTAAAAGAATGAATTAGAACTATAACAGTTGACATGAAGAGCTTCTATCGGTATTGTTAAGACAGAAAACCAAAATATAAAAAAAATATATGTATCATGTAAGCCATCTTTTACAAAGCATAAAAACAAAAACTGTATTTGGATATTATTATGATATAAATAGTATGGAAGCAAATATAAAAGGATACACACAAACATTCATACACATATATTAAGTTATGAATATGGGTTATGGAGGGTGGATGGGGAGGGAAGTTAAGCAAAGGGAAAAGGGAAAAAAAAACTCATAGCAGGTATAACAGAATCATCCTCAGGCATTTTAAAAAATTTACATATATAAATATATGAAAAATTATAAAATTTAAAAAGAAAAGGGAAAAACTAGAAAGATACACCAAGAGAGGATTTTAGGAAATCTGAGATGTCAGAAAAATAGTATTGAATTTATCCTGTGTCACCTTGGAGCCCCAGTGCCTACCAGAAATGGTGAGCACATTACAAACATTCAAAAAAAAATGTATTTATACTAACAGAATAAAAAGCAAAAAAAAAAAAAGGCAGGGTGTGGAGAACCTTGGAGAAATGGCTGATTCTAGTACCAGGGCAGGAAATCTACAAGATGAGACTAGAGTGTCTTGTAAGGCCAGAAATTAAGGAAATACTCAAAATCAAAAAAACCAACACTCATATTGATGCGGATTTGTCACAGGGACACAGGAGCCAACTAAAGAGAGTACCCAATGGCCCAAACTGGAACAATTCAAGCAACAAAATTTAAAAATGTAGTATTGGATTACAACCCCCAAAATAAAATAAATATCCATGAATCATATTAATATAAGTGATTGAATCAATGAGTCTATTAGTGAGAAGAGACAAATCTGCACAAAAGAATTCCATGTAATTCATGTAGATAAACTGCCCTCAAGAAAGTGGAGCTTCACTGCCCTCTCCTTAAGGGAGGGCTGCACACAGTGACTTCCTTCTAAAGAGGACAGTGTGGAAAGGGGGTGGGGGGAGTAACTGCACAGGGGAGAAAACGGACAAGTACTACCTCAGCCAGGTGATCCAGCTCAGCACCTACAGGAGGAAGCCACGTTGGAACTATGTACCCTCACATCAGTCTCGTCAGGAGAAAAATGTTAGACAAATCTCAACAGAGAGGCATCCTATAACCAGGGGAGTTGGCCAGAACTCCTCAAAACTGTCAAAGTCACCCAAAACAAAGAAAGTCTGAGAAACTGTCATAACCTAGAAGATGCTGTGGAGACATAGTAACTAAATGTAATGTGATATCCTGGATGGGATTCTAGAAGAGAAAGAAGACATTAGGTAAAAACTAAGGAAATCTGAATACAGAAAGTATAGACTTTAGTTAATAATAACGTATCGAAACTGGCTCTCTAATTATTAACAAATGTATCATACTGATGTAAGATATTAATAATGGGGGAAACTGAGTACAGGGTATCTGGTGATTCTGTATTATGTAGGTAATAATTATGTAAAGTTCTATTAAAAAACAGACAAGTACTCTAAGTAAAAAAAAATCGCTGGAGCGCAACTATAAATGGGCATAATATTGGGATGATAAAAATTAGATTGTGTTATATAATTCCAACTCTGTAATTATACTAAAAATCATTGAATTCTACACTTAAAACAAGCAAATATAATGGTAAATAAATTATATCTTGATAAAGCTGCTAATAAAAATATCCTTGTATAAAAGGAGAAAGGTGTTTATATGAAGATATAATTTTATTTGCATTTTGGAGCACATTCATGACTGGAAAAAAATCTACATTTTCTCATCTCAAATAATAAAGACGAAGCCTCTCGAATACATTAAAACCCATAAGCCTGGAAATCATCATTTGATTGCCCCCCATGGAAAATATTCATAAATGAGAAAGTATGCTATTTGATAATTCGATTTCATATTATAACTACGGTAACATTTTAATTAAGTAGCTTCCTTATTTAAAAATTAGGGACATGTGATAAACCTACACAGCTATAAAATGAGTGAAAAAAGTGACTAATATTTTAAACATTTAAAAGCTATTTATAATATGCTCAGAATGAGAAACTTTGAGACTGAAGTTATAGAATAATAAAATACCACTGAATTGTCTATAGATATAAAAACTGAAATCATAATTAATAAGCATTTTAAATGACGCTCTTCTCTTAAAACAATCCATATATTTAAACTATATCTAAATTATAATATAGTAAATCTAAGACTTAAAAATTGATTGAGATAACAGTCTAACAAAAACTGTCACTCACAAAATCTGACTGCTCTTTTGCCCTCGCAAACCACATCCTATCTGTCAGGAACTTACTGGGAACTCCTGAAGTCAAGAGTGGCTGGAAGAGTAAAAGAAGTTAAGGACCAAGTAGAGGTGAGATGTCTTAATGAATTCAAGCCCCTAGAACAGCATCTGGCATATAGTTGGTTTTTGTTTTGTGTTATCTACCCCAAAAAAGATCCAACCAAAAAGGTCTTCTGATGGGTTCTGTTCTTGAAGGACTAATTGTTATAGGCCAGTGGTTATATCTTGGATCTGATTCCTCATGTGAATTTGGTTATTCCAATATCAAAAGGATTTTCTTATAAGGTAATTTCATATTTGAGGAAGGCTTGCTGAAAAAAAGGTATAAATAGAATCATCCATGGCATTCATTTAACTTATTGAATGAGTAGGAGTTTGTGTGAATGTACCAGTGGGCTGCAAGTTTTGATTGTATATTCTGCTGATTAAAACAACAATAACAAACCCCACTCCATGTCTATATATTTGAGGATCTCTTATATAGTTATATATACAACATACTATCATCATTAGCTAATACTAATACCGCACATTGTCTTCCACAGAAGTAGTATATATATAAATATATAGATGTACATATAGATAAATGTATAAAATGTTATATATATATGCTTTTATTATAGACAATGTATGTGACATTTAAAACACACACATATATAACATTTAAACACTATGATAATTTTGAAAAATTCTGGCTGACATCTTGTCGCACCTGATTAGAACATCAATGTTCCTCTCCGTTGTGTAAGAAAAACACTAGTGTTCCTCTTTTAAGCTCACACTACTATCACACTCACAACACTGACACCAGATGTGTGAGGTGTTTTCCTACACCAAGCAGTTCTCTGGGACACCAGCTGGGTATCCTGTAACTCAATGCAATTCTGATACTAACTGGAGTTAAAGCAGACCCCACAGGTTGAGGGCTCAGTCCCACAAGACTGCCGCCCACTTTAGATGCCAATTGCAAATAGAGTCCCCAGGTTACCTACAACCGCTGTCCAACTTGGCAAATGGAGGTTCCATGAACCTCCGCCTTGGATTCAATCATTTGCTAGAACAGCTCACAGACCTTAGGAAAACACTTTTGTTTATACAGATGAACAGCCAAATGAAGGGGTATGTAGGGTGGGGTCTGAAGAGTCTCTAGCTTCTGGTCCCCTGAAGTTGGGTGTACGACACTCCTCGTATCCCAGTGGATGAGTCCATCAACCTGACAACTCCTCAAACCCTATACCTTGAGATTTTTTATGGAGGTTTCATCACGTAGGCATGATTGAGCACTAACTCAAGTCTCCAGTTTTTCTCCACTCCCCAGAAGATGGAGGGTTAGGTGGAAATTTCCAAGCTTTTAATTATGGTTTGGTCTTTCTAGTGACCAGGTCCCATCCTCAAGCTATCCAGGAGCCCATCAAGAGTCACCTCATTATAACAAAAGACACTCTTTCAACCCAGGAAATTCCAAGGGATTTAGGAGCTCTGTGTCAGGAACCAGAGTCAAAGACAAAATATTAGAACAAAAGATGCTCTTACTACTTAGGAATTCATAAACGTTTTAAAAGCTCTGTGCCAGGAACCAGCAACAGAGACCAACATATATATTTCTTATTATTTTGCACCTGCCTACTCAACATTTCTATTTGGATGTCTAATAGACATCTTAAATTGAACATGTCCAAACTGAACTCCTGTTCTTCCTCCCAAACCTACACTATCTATAGTTTCTCCCATCTTACTTAAGGGCAACCATGTAAGTCCAATTCTATAGGCCAACTAGACCCTGGAGTCATCTTTGACTGTTTTTTCTCTTATAAACCACATCCTATGTGTAAGGCCAACTTATTGAAAACTCCTGAAGTCAGGAGTGGACTAGAAGATTGGGAAAAAGTAGGGAAGTTAAAGATGGTATGGGGGTGAGGTATCTTAATGAATCAAAGTCCCTGGAAGAACATCTAGCATATACCAGGTTCTTAGTAAATATTTCTCAAATGAATAAATAAATCTCAGAAAAAAAAAACAAAACATTGTAAAAGAATAAAATACCACAGCTATTAATTCCAGAAGCTGACATAATCTCCATCTAAATCAATATTAAAATAAAGTGGAGAAAAAAGAATGGAAAAACCTGCCACAAAATATTAAAATGAATTGTCTTCTAGTAGTTTTATTCATTCCATTTATTTATATTTTTAAATGTAATAAATATTCAATTCCTTTATAATGAAAAATTCCTTTAAAAACCCTAATGGAAACTCAATTCAATTTTGTTTAACACAGTCTTAGGAGGGGAAAAATGGGAAAGGGGGAGATGGATTTTTAAAAGCAAATTTACTGCAATATTCTTAATTATTAAATAGATATGAGGTGTGAAAAAAAATATGGTGAATAAAAAAAAAAAATATTTATTTAAAAAAAAACACATTGCCATCCCCCCCCAAAAAATCCCCCCCCTTTGAACACACACATATCATCATTCTTGCTTTTTTCTGAAGCAGTTCTGGAAGTCCTCTTTCGTGAGTGTCTTTAGTTGCACTGTCATGGCTGCCTCGATGTCCTGAATCATTTTTTTTTTGGGGAAGAGCCAGAAGTCACACACACAGATCCAGTGAATAAGGTGGATGAGGACACACACTAATGCTTTTTTTTTTGAGAGAAATATATACCAGAAATGGTGTGTGTGTGGGATCGTTGTCATGATGATGGATGATGATTGGCACACACACAAAAACACACACTCTCTCTCTCACACCACACACACTGCTGACTGCATGGAAACAAGTGAAACACACACACACAGTGTACTGAGATTTGATGTGGGCACTTCCCAAAAAAAAAATCTCTGCTGGTGGGGGGGGGGCAGCAGGCAGCAGCATTCACCATTTTTTGTGATCACAATGGAAAGCCTCTGTGTACACATCACTTCTGGTACAGCAAAAAAAAAAAAAAAAAAACATTGTTGTGTGTTTTCATACACACCTCACACGGATCTGGCACAAACTTCTGGCTCTTCCTCAGAGAGTGACCATGAAAGAAAAACATTTTGAATCAACTCAGGACGTCAAGGCAGCCACGACAGCACAACTAAAGACACTCACGAAAGAGGACTTCCAGAACTGCTACAGAAAGTGGCAAGAATGATGGGATAAGTATGTTTGGAGTGAGGGGGAGTATTTTGAGGGGAATTAATCGCAATGTGTCTTTTACTATAATAATTTATTTTTTTAATTTAAACATTCATCATATTTTTTTATCACATCTCATACAATACAGCTTCCTTGTGGGAAAACAATCCTTTGCTTTTCCAGTTTAGTACCATTTAGATGCATAAAATTTGAATGGCTTTCTAAGTTATTTGGTTAACAGAAGGATGCAGAATTTTAAGAAAATAAGTATGACATGTTAAAAAAAATAATCTATCTGAAACCCCAAAAGGAGGAAATGTAGAAAAACAAGTTATTATGGCATACATGCAAATTAAATATAGAGATAGAAAATCTTTTGTACAGAACTTTGGAGTAACCTATAATTTTATCATAATGACCACTAACAATAGGGAATTTCAATGTAAAAAATCAAAAAAGGCATTTTGTTCCCATCTGTAAGATCAAGATAATAATGGAAAACCCGTATTGCTCATGTGCCAGGTACTGTTTGAAATACTTTACATACTTTGCAAATAGGTTATAATACATATCTAATGCTAATGAAACTTACAAAAAAATAACTGCATATATTTTAGTTTTTAACAAAGATTAGCCAAGAGAAAACAATATTGTAAATCACCTGTTCATGGATTTCTGGTCAAGATGGTAGAGTAGGTAAACACTGTGATTACATCCTCTCATGACCACATCAAAATTACAACTAAATTACAGAACAACCATCACTGAGAATCTCCTGAAGTCTAGCTGGTCAAGGCTCTACAACTAAGAACATACAGAAGAAGCCACCTCGAGACTCATAGGAGGGGCAGAGAGACTGAACAGGCTGGTCCCATACCCACGTGTGACCATTAAAAATTGGGAGGGATATCTTGACTGTGGAGGTCTCCCCTAGAGAAGTGAGGGGTGCCAGCCCCACATAAGGCTCTCAAGCCCAGGGTTTCAGGGTTGGGGAGAGAAGTCCTCAGTAACTTGTTGTGAAAACCAGAGGAGATTGTGGCTGAGTAAGATGGAATGAAGCTGCAGACCTAGGCGCTCCTCTTAAACAGCCTGTGCACAAACTTACTCACTGATGGAATCACTCACTCTGAGCTCCAGGGCTGAGGCAGCAGCTCAAACAGAACCAAGGACACACAGGGAGGAACTGAGTTTTCTGGCTTCAGGATGAGGGTCAGAGGGTCAGCTTTCTCCCAGGCATAAATGCTGGAAGAAGCCATTGTTTCTTTGTTAAGCCCTCACCACTCCTGGCCTGCAGATGTGGCCGTCATATCTGAATCTCCATCAACCTGGCTAAGACCATTCATTTGCCCCACCCTGGTGATTCTGGGACTGCACCCCACCAACTGTTGAGCAGACCCAAACTACTTCCAGTGGCTTTTCCATACAAATGGCCTGCCTTCACTCATGCTGCAGACTTTCCTAAAATCTCTCACAGGGTCACAAAATCCAAACCAGCATCAGGCTTTGGTATATCCCGTCCCTCTGGCCGAACAGCCCTAAGTTGACACGAATGACAGCCACCCTTGCTTCGCAGCTTGGCTTCTCCAGGTACCTCCAAGTGCAGCGTGGGTAGCAGCCATCTGTGGATTGCTTTGTAGCTCATTCCAGATGGCCTTGAGCAGGACACAGGCTGCGGCTAAACTTGGCCTGCAGTGGGTCACCTCCCAGGAGGCCCAGGGCTGGCATATCAAGTAGTCAGCTTCAAACCCAGCCACAGCACCACCCAGCTGCCTCCATGGGTGACACATCCAAAGGTCAGATTTGGCAGGCCCCAGAGCACTGCCAGAGTGAATCCTGCTCTATATGGTTAGTTCCTGCACCACAACTCTTCCACTGTAGTCATGGCCACTCCTCACAACCAATCAGCCCAAGGATCAATCCTTCCCACTGATGTGCAAACAGCAACCAAGGCTCAACTATAACAGGAGGAAACACACAACCCACATAAGGGACATACATATAGCACTTAGTTCTGGTAACCAGAAAGACAACACCACTGGGCCCCACAGGACACCTGCTACATAAGGCCACTCTACTGAGACCAGGAGACATAGTGGCCCTACCCAATACTAGAAAAAACAAACAAACAAACCAAAAAAAACACAGAGAGGCAGCCAAATGGGGAGACAAAAAGAAAAAGTCCCAAATGAAAGAACAGAACAAAGCTCCAGAAAAACAACTAAACAAAATGGAGACAAGCAATCTACCAGATGCAGAGTTCAAAATACTGGTTATAAGGATGCTCAGCGATCTCAGGGAGAACTTCAACAAAGACATAGAAAACATAAAAATGGAGACAGAAAACATAAAAAAGAACCAGTAAGAAATAAAAAATACAACAACTGAAATGAAGAATATATTAGAGGGAATCAACAGATTAGATGAAGCAGAGGATTGAATCAGTGATTTAGAAGATAAAGTAGCAGAAAACACCCAATTAGAACAGAAAAAAAAATCCCCCCACCCATAAAAAAAAGAGGACAGTTTAAGGGGCCTCTGGGACAACACTGAGTGTACCAACATTCACATCACAGGGGTACCAGAAGGAAAACAGAGAGCACAAGTAATTGAAAACCTATTTGAAGACATAATGACAGAAACTTCCCTAACCTGGCAAAGGAAATGAATATTCAAGCTCAGGGAGTGCAAAAAAGATTTACCCAAAGAGGCCCACATTGAGACATATCATAATTAAAATGCCAAAAGTTAAAGACAAAGGGAATCTTAAAAGCAGCAAGAGAAAAGCAGTTATTTACCTACAAGGGAGCTCCCATAACACTGTCAGCTGATTTCTCAACAGAAACTTTGTAGGCCAGAAGGGAATAGCATGAAATACTGAAAGTGATAAAAAGCTAGGACCTAAACCTATATTACTCTACCTAGCAAAGCTATCATTTAAAATCGAAGGAGAGATAAAGAGCTTCCCAGATGAGAAAAGGCTAAAAGAGTTCATAACCACCAAACCAGTACTACAAGAAATGTTAAAAGGACTTCTTTAAGGAGAAGATGAAAAAAAAGATTAAAAATATTAGCAATAAGATGGCAAAAACTATGTATCTATCAACAATTACTTTCAATGGATTAAATGCTCCAATCAAAAGGCAAAGGGTAGCTAAGTGGATAAGAAAAGAAGACCCATACATATGCTCCCTAGAAGAGACTGACTACAGATTGAAAGACAGACACAGACTGAAAGTAAAGGGATGGAAAAAGATATTTCATGAAAATGGAAACAAACAAACAAAAAGCTGGAGTAGTAATACTTATACCAGACAAAATAGACTTTAAAACAAAGGCTATAACAGAGACAAAGAAGGAACTAGTATTCCCACTTATGGGTAGCTATCTGAAGAAACCGAAAATGCTACATCAAGGAGCTGTGTGCCCATATGTTCATTGTAGCATTATTTACAAAAGCCAAGATATGGAGGCAACCTGAGTTTCCCTGAATGGATGAATGGCTAAAGAAGAGGGGTACATATATACCATGAAATACTACTCGGCCATTAAAAAAAGAATGAAATCTTGCCATCTGCGATAACATGGACCTAAAAGGTACGGTGCTGAGGTGGAATAAATCAGACAAAGACAACTGTCATATGATTTCACTTATAAGTGGAATCTAAAGAACAAAATAAACAAATGAAACAGAAATAAGCTCATAGGTACAGAGAACATTTTGATAGTTGCCAGATGGAAGGAGGGTTGGGAGTGAGAAAAGGGAAGGGATTAAGAAGTACAAATTGGTTGTTACATAGAAGTCACAGGGATACAGGGCATAACATAGGGAATATAGTGAATAATATTGTAATAAGTATGTATGGTGTCAGATGGGTACTGGATTTATCGAGGTGATAGATAGGAGCGGTGTTAGGGAGCAGGGTGAAAAAGGTAAAGGGATTAAGAAATACAAATTGATAATTACAAAACAGTCATGGGGATGTAAAGGAAAGCATAGGGAATATAGTCAATGATATGGTAATAACTATATATAGTGCGAGGTGAGTACTAGACTAGGCAGGGGAATCACCTCTTAAATTATATAAATGTCTAACCACTATGCTGTACATCTGAAATTAATATAAAATAATACTGAATGTCATCTGTAATTGAAACATTTTAAAAGGGGGAAAAAGGTGAAGGAATAAAAGGTTCAGATTTCCAGATATAAAACAAAATAAGTCATGGGGGTGTAATGTACAGCATGGGGAATATAGTCAGTAATATTGTGATAACGTGGTACAGTGTCAGATGGTTGCTAGACTTATTATGGTGATCACTTCTTTAGGTATATGAATGTTGAATGACCATGGTGTATATCTGAAACTAATACACTGTATATTAGCTATGTTTTACAGATTTTTTTTTATTGGGGAAGGGGTACAGGACTTTATTGGGGAACAGTGTGTACTTCCAGGACTTTTTTCCAAGTCAAGTTGTTTTCCTTTCAATCTTAGTTGTGGAGGGCGCAGCTCAGCTTCAAGTTGTTGTCCTTTCAGTCTTAGATGTGGAGGGTGCAGCTCAGCTCCAGGTCCAGTTGCCCTTGCTAGTTGCAGGGGGCGCAGCCCACCATCCCTTGTGGGAGTCGAACCAGCAACCTTGTGGTTGAGAGGATGTGCTCCAACCGAGCCATCCAGGAGCTCAGAGGCAGCTCAGCTCAAGGTGCCGTGTTCAATCTTAGTTGCAGGGGGCGCTGCCCACCATCCCTTGTGGGACTCAAGGAACTGAACTGGCAACCTTGTGGTTGAGAGCCTACTGGCCAATGTGGGACTTGAACCGGCAGCCTTCGGAGTTAGGAGCATGGAGCTCTAACCGCCTGAGCCACCGGGCCGGCCATAGCTATGTTTTAATAAAAATCTTTTTAAAAAAATCATCTGCTCATAAGGTAATTTTTCATTACTCTTTTCTCTGAATCCAGTAAGAAAATGTTAATATTTTCTTAAAATATTTTAAATGATGGCATTTAGAAAACAAATGGAAAATTAGGAATTCAAATCTAAATGCAAACAATTGTATTAAAAAATAAAGAAAAGGAAAGGAAAAAAGAATGAAAAGAATGCATACTCTTATAAGCCATTTCTTGAAGACAGTTTAAGATAAAAATTTTGTAATATAGATGACTTGAGCAGCTCTAGATGAATGGAGGTATTATTAAATAGGAAAAAGAAGTGTGTCAGGTGGCAAATCCTTTAGTCCCATCATTAAAGGAAAGAGAAAAACAATGAACCATATGAAAATATGTGAGCTGTTCAGAAATATATCTATCTATCACAGATGATCCACTTATTGGTAGGTAATGTGTTAGACCAAAGCATTGTGTTTAAGTCCATGACAGTGTAACACTGATTCACGTGGGGAGAGCCTCATAAAAGCAGTTTTTCATATTAAATAAAACTTCAGAGGAAAAGGGTTGAAGTCTAAGTACAAAGAAAAACCTTTTCTATGAAGTAATTCATCTTTTTTTTTGAAGATTTTTTTTTTCAATTATTGGGGAAGGGGAACAGGACTTTATTGGGGAACAGTGTGCACTTCCAGGACTTTTCTCCAAGTCAAGTTGTTGTCCTTTCAATCTTAGTTGTGGAGGGTTCTGTTCAGATTCAAGTTGTTGTTCTTTCAGTCTTAGTTGTGGAGAGCGCAGTTCAGCTCCAGGTCCAGTTGCTGTTGCTAGTTGCAGGGGGCACAGCCCACCATCCCTTGCAGGACTCAAAGGATTGAACTGGCAACCTTGTGGTTGAGAGCCCACTGGCCCATGTGGGAATAGAACCGGCAGCCTTAAGCACGGAGCTCTAACCGCCTGAGCCACCGGTCCGGCCCAAGTAATTCATCTTTGAATTGCATCTTAATAGGACTTTTACTTTTTCATACCATTATGAAAAGATTGCAACATCATCACAACACTAAGAAAGATCAACATAATTAAAATAGTATGTGAAGAACTTTTCTTCCTAATTAGAATTGTTAATAAGACACAAGGAATGAGTAAATACTCATTCATGAGAAAAACATATATTTTCATAAAATATTTAAGTGTTTCAAATTCCTAATAAAACACAGTACATTTATTAATATAAATCCAAGGCATGGTACCTTTATATTTTTTCAAGTTGATACAGCAAAAGATTTTATTACATGTTAATACTTTTACTTTCTTGATGACTAAATTATTACTTGTCTTTCTCTCATTAAATTAGAAAAGAAAGAAATGAGTGGAAAGAATAGTCATGACAGAATGAACTAAAAAACACTGAGTCCTTTACAAAGTACAATTTTTTTGTGGAAAAAAATTTTAAGTAAAGCACAATATGAAAGTTCAAAAAGACTTATGTAGTTTAGTTCAATCTCCATTAACACCCTGAACATTTACTGAAGGCCCACTAAGCATCCAGTGCTAAGGTAAACCCTGGGGATAAAGGATATTTACAATAAGGTCTTTGGCCTCAAGGAGCCTATAATCTAATGGTATTTTAAATTTTTCTAAGAACTAACTTCAACAGATGTTCTCCACTAAATAAAAGTGACTGGCTCCATATCCCACAAGAATCACTTCGTAAATGATCACTGAAGCAGCTGAACTGAATTACAGCATAGCTGGAAGTGGCACTGAAAAAGTTCAATAGCATATAGGTCGAGGCCGACTGACTATCCTTTCTTAAGCATTGATCCATCTCAAATTCCAAGGCTCAGAAAACAATGAGACGGATGTTGGTGTTTTGTGCACACCCTTCTCCCCTCTCCCCTCCCCCACAGCTGCAGAAGCAACTCCTTGTTTCAAGGTTCTTCTCTGCATACCAGTTTTGTGGTACCCCTTGATAAGAAGAGTCAGATTCCAAACCATGGGAAAGATAACCAGCCTTTTTCATCTACTAGTTTAATACCAAAGATGAGAACTGGTTTTCCCTCCATGTTTGCAATTGTTACCTATACATTAGGAAAATAAGAAAGTTTGGGCAGATGGCATTGTAGGTTTGCCAAGTAACTCCATTTCAATTTTGGTCCAAAAAATAGGAAGGAATTTGCAAACAAGGAACTTTACAAAAAATTTTATGGCAACAGGGAAACGGGATGAATGTGTGCGTGTGTGGAGGGGGCGGAGTATATATACACATTGGTTAGTGTGTGCTTACACATGTATACATGAGTATACACACATACATATAAAATATCTGTATATATCTGTACATATGTATGTGTATATACACATATAAAAACATATACACCAAAGACATATAATTATTTATATAATAACAACAGTATCAATTGCCAAAAGTTGAAAACGCCTTAAGACACAATGCTGTGAGGTAAGCACGATGATATATCCATTTTCTACTTGTATAAGCTACAAAGCTGTGCTGAATCTACAGCACATGAAACTACTAACCATGGATCTGCTTGTTTTATTTATGAAATTGAGGAAAATATTGATCTTTTCAATGTAAAGCATAAAAATAAAATAAAAATCCCTGATAGTTAGAAAACAAACAAGGGAGTAAACCCAAGGGTCCACATAATACAGGCAGGAACTCTGTACTACGTGACATGGTAAAGCTGAGCTGGAGAAGCGAGAAGCTCCAAACTTGTATTCTAGAATGTCAGGCTACCTGACCTGCCCCAGACATCACAGCTTGGGCTGGGCGTTGGGGGTGAGAAAGGAGAGAGGTTTATTAGTGGGAACCGGACCATTTGTCCACTCTTGTGATGGGATCAAGACAGGCTGACGAGGTTGGTTGGTTGGTTGGTTGGTTGGTTGGTTGGTTGGTTGGTTGGTTGGTTGAAATACTGGCAGAACCAACAAAGGTGAAGTAGGCAAAGGGTAAGGGGCCTAGGTCTCCTTCCCAACAACCTCCTTATCAGGTGAGATTTACAATGAAAAGACATCTCTGATAGAATTCACAAAACAGGTATTAGCCATCTGTGACTTACGAGAGGTTGAAGAAACCTGATTTTTAAGCTTAGTAAAGCCTCCACTCTATTGCTTTGTGTAGTTCAGTATGTTCCATCCAAGGAGAAAGCAACGGTCTCCATGGCTACCTTCAGGCAACAGAACCCTCGGCTAAGTGTGAGAAACAGAGCAAGGAAGGGTTCTTTCTATGAATTAAGGAATCCTCTAGTACAGGTTTAGACCTTGCTATATGTACTTTTGTAACGTAGACACTCGGCCAGGGTCCTTCAAATGAAAACTATTATTGTCAGGTATTTCATAAGTTAACCAACCTGCAATGTGATTACGGCTAACTTGTACATATATGCATTATACTTTATTTAGAAGTACTTTTCAATAAATTATAGATAATACAAACTGAAGTAATCATTTTTGCAGAATAACTTAAATAGAATATAGACATACCAGTCCCTCCAAAATAATAAATTCCCAAATGATTCCAGTTTTCAAATCAGACCCACTTCCAAGCCCTTGTGACTCTAGCTACCGTCATTTATCATTCCCTCCCTTAGGAACCAGGGACAGTGTCGAAAGAGATGAGAAAACCAGAAACCAGATACAAATGGCACAGTGAACACGTGTGAATGTTGAAAAAAATTATCAGAAATCCAAAAACATGTACAGTCTTAAAATCCAAATGACTGAAACAAATGTAATGTTCTCTTAAGAAAATGCAGCTTTGAAGAAAAAGAGCGACACAGTATTTATCTCACAAACAGCCCTCCTCCAAGCTTCAAAGCCTCATGACCGAAGTACAGATGCGTGAGTAGGGGCACAATACTGCAAGGGCAAGAGGAGAACTTGGGCAGGAGTGACCGTCTGTACCAGCTGACAGGAGAGGCGGCTGGCTGTGAACACCGCAGAGTGTGCTGCCGGGTGAAGGTGGAGAGTGGGCCCCTCTGGTGGAAGGCACAAATGAGTAGGAAAGTGCAGGTAAGGAAACGGCACAGAGGAGCAGTAACTCATGTGGGTTAGCTGGTGTGGGACCTCAGGGCTAGCGGGGCCTACAGAGGGGAATGCGTGGGCTGAGGCCCTACTGCCTCACCATGGAGGCCAGTGTGAAGGGCTCTTGGAGGACAGGAGGCTCTAGGAGAATTCAGGTGGGGTGAGCTGAAGAGGGACTTACGCACAGTGGTGCTTTAGGAAAAGACCAGTTAGGTTACTGCAACAGTGTGGAAGTGAAGGGAGACTGAACTAGGCTAGAATGAGTAAGACGCGGAGACAGGAACAGGGTAAAGGTGTTACAGAAGAACAGCTGATGGAGCTCTGGCAGTTGGACGTGATGCTGGAAGAGAAGTCAAGATGAGAACAGCAGTGCACTCCAGGAAAAGGAGGGACCAGGAAGGTGATGCCTGGTCTACATCTGCTTTGCTCACGAACAGGACCTGTGACCTTAATGTCTCTGTTTCTTTATCTATGAAGTAAGACGATTGGCCAAGATTTCACAAGTCCTTTCCCACATTAAAGTTTTAGAACTTCAGGTTCCAAGGTTGTAAGTGTTGCTGAGAGAACTCTGGGACAGGGACACAGGGAAAGCAACAGGTGCTACTGAAACAGAGGACACTCCATGCATCTGTGGGACCATGGTGGGGATACTTCAGAAATGATTTTCAAATGACTACAGATTATTATTTTAGTTTAACTGTTTTCTGGATGGCAACAGAGTTATTGGAAAGAGTAAAAGCTATGAAGCCAAAGAGACTTGTGTTAAAATCCAGATCTGCCAAATGAATTTGAGCAACTTACTTAATGTCCCAGAATCTCGGTATTTAACCCACATAAAAGAGAGGCTAACTGAGAGGGTTAGAGACAGAAAGAGCTGTTTGACTGACAGCAGACCTTCAGTGAATGGTCGCTTTCCTACAGATGACCTTATTTTAAGGTTATCTTTCCATTCCTTCTCTGCTGTCATGTAAGATGATTAAATAGAAAAGATTTTATTAGCATAATCTGTGACATTTGCAAATTTCTGTAATGTTGGGCATCCCAATAACAATTACAGGACTCAACAAGCTGCTGGTCAACCCAAGCAGATGTTTTCTTTAAAAACCCATCTGAAATTTCTCTCTCTAGCCCAGACAGCTCCTCTAGGTGCTGACCCATATGTTCAACTGCCCACTCAGTATCTCCACCTGACTACCTCACAAGCAATTCACTGAACTTCGGTATGTCCTGCAATCGATCTCAGTCTAACGCCCCAACCTCCAAAGCCCATCCTGCTCTTGGGTTCACAATATACACATCCAGGTGATTGTGTCAGAGACCTGTGGCTCGTTCTTGGCACCTCCTCTGCCGTCAGTGCTAGTGGCCAAGCCTATCCTGCCAACTTGTTCTCCTAAATACCTCGTTCACATGTTTCCCTCTGCTGCACCCCCAGTCCACGCTACCATTAACTTTCTCCTGGACAACTGCAATCGTCTGACTCATCTCTGCCTTACCTCCTTCTCGTTCCCTCCACCCCACCCACCACGATCCACTCTCCAGGAGAGCCCGAGGCAGCATCAGCAAACAAAAAAAGCAGGCCAACAAACAAAAGTGATCTGCTTCTGTGTAAAGCTTTGATGATTTTCTATTATGTTTAGGATACAGTAAAACATCATTCCATGGTTTCCAAGGCTCTGCATGAAAGCCACTTGCCCCTCCTGCACGCTCTCAGCTACCCTGAGAGCCTTCACCCGATTCCCTCTGCCTCCACTGTTCAGCCTTACCTGAACCCCTTGTCACCTACCTAATTACTATTCATTCCTTGGAACTCAGACCCAATGGCATTACTTCCCGGAAAATGCTATTACTGATCCCAGATTAGAGAAGTGTTCCCCTCTTCTAGCACTCACAGCACCCGTGCTTCTCCTTTGAAACACTCATTATATTCAAAGTAAACAGTATCTGTTTCACTTGCCAGACCATGAGCAAGGCCAGAGCAAAGAGGAGCAGGAACCACACTTCGCTTGTTAATAGGTGTCCCCCATGCACAGTGCCTGTACGGTTGAAGGCTGAGTGCACACTGGTAAACAAATCAATGAACTAACCAGCCACTGGCCCATCGATCTGCAAAACCTCGTGTCGCTGGACTTGGCTCTTGGTCTACAAACCAGGTAGTGCCCATCACCTCACCTTTCCTTCGAGTTTTTATCTTTTATTTTGATTATCTTCTCTTTTTCCTTGAATATATATGCCTTAATCTCCCACAAACTAGAACTGTATGAGTGTTCTGAAAGGAATGCTTATACTGGAATTGTGGAAACATCAAACGAGACCAAAATAAAGCAGGGGATTAGGGCAACCCTCCAGCATAAAGAAAGAAAATCCAAATGTAAGGGGAGGGGGAGGTAGAAATCAAACTGTTAAGCTGAGTTGTGATACGTAGCAAAGGAAGAAAGTACTCGAGCCAACTCAACCTTTCCATAAGTTTCTCTTAATTTGCTCTTAAAACTTAGGATGCCTAGTTTTAGGTAAGCAACCTTACAGAGTAATGGATGCACACTCAAGTTTGACAACCGCTGAGCTAAAGCATAGAAAACAATAAAGCAATGTGCAGATCTCTGAGCATTCAAACCCTTCTCCTTTAAGCTGCTATCAAGTTCCTAGGTGAAAGGAAGCTGGAACAGTAGTCTAAAGTGGCCAGCTTGCCTCTGGGTTTTATCCATTTTGTCTTATCATTAAACCTCTTTAACCTTAATATAGGCTCATAGGTAGATGTGTTGGCTGTAATTCAGCAGGTTTCTATTTGTGGATTGTACTAGCATAGGGGCTGGCACACAGTAGGTGTTGGATTTGAATCAATGGTTTGCCAGATCAAAACATAAATGCTATTCCTCGGAAAGCTGTAGAAAAGAACACAGTTAACTACTTCCTGTGTGTCCTGGTTGGCGTTTCTTACTACAGGCCCAGTAAACAGCCATGCCTCTCATGCCTTTGGAATGCTCTGAGTAGAGTCTCACTTTACACGGGGTCCGCTCTACAGGTCTGTGGGTGAGTTAAAGGGCCACATGATGTTACTGTACATACTAGGACTTCCTGCCAGAAACCAACGCAACTAAGATCAGAAGAGAACGGGCAACGTCGGACGTGCGGTCGGGAGCCCTGGCACACCATGGCGTCAGTTTACAGGCCAGGCCAGGTGGCTGCGCGGACACTGTGAAGCAGTAATAAGAGAATTTCTCCTTCTTTCTGTTCCTGCCACTTCACCTGATAGGTGGTCAATGCCAGCATGTCCACGAGCAAGAAAGGGGAACTGAGAGATTCCCACACTAAATGTGTTTAGGAATCCAGGGGTAAAAGCACAGGAGCCCTGAGCAAAAGGAGGGACTGAGGATTGGTCCCCTGGTGGCGCTAGTTATTGACACAGTGTAAGCCAGTGTGAAAATACCCACATGTTAGTGAGTAACAGAAACAGCAGTCCCATCTTTGCAGAATCCTATGCTTTCTATGATATTTGATGTTGAAGACATTCTAAGCACTGTAGCTTTTCTACAAATGATAACGTCCAAATCCCTTTCCCTGTGGTAATGCCATTTTCTAAACAATTCTCTGCAATCATACCATTTCGCTTATCAAGCTAAGTACAAATGATGTGAGCACAAGAACAGCTGTCTTTAGGGCGGTCAGTAGAAGACGCAAATATCTTAAGGGTCTCAAATACCCTCAAGGATGTGATTTCCAGATTTGCGTGTAAAAAAGAAACTTAGAGACAATAGATCACTATTCTCCCACATTCTTGAAGAAAGGGTAAACTTGTTGTTTTTCATTTAAATATAACCAACTAAATTAAGACACACAAAAAGTCCCTTCTATGTCAGGACACTTAAATAAAACCACGACAAAATTTTACCTGACAATACCCTCTACCTACCTAAAGAGTTTACATGAGCTAAAATGAAGTTGTTAAAGGAATGCACTGATCTGGGAATAGAATAATTGCTTTCCCTAAACAATAATATGTTTAGATACTGGGATATGCTAGGCATACTAGGCCTTGACCTACTGTCATATTTCCCAGAGCTGTGTTTTGTCACTCAATTACACAAAATGATATTGCTCACACTGGATGTTACGGTTTGAAAATGAAGTAAAATAGAATTTTTGCTAAAAATATGTAAAACAAAAAGGATCTTTCCAATAAGGGAAGACTAATGACTGCATGCTCCTCATGAGAGTTTTACATTGGTTTAACCATCTTGGATAAGAGTTTGGCAGTATCTATTCAGTTAAACATACATTTTACCCTGTGACATAGCATTTTGACCCATATGTATTCACCCAAGAAAAACGAGTACCTAAACACACAAAAAAGTCATGTACAAGAGTGTTCGTAGAGCTTTATTCATAATAGCCCCAAACTGCCAGCACCCCAAATATTTATCAATAGGAGAGGTAATATACAAATTGTGGTATATATTCATGCAATGGAATACTACAAAATAAAACGATGAAAAAGAACTACCATAAATATAACATGCCTGAATCTCAGAGTGAAAGAAGACTGACAGAGAAGAACACATAGTGTGTGATTCTACTTATATGAAGGCCAGGAATAGATTAAAACATCTATGATGATGGAAGTCCAAACAGTGGTGAACTCTTGAGGACAAGAGGTGTGAATGTGAAAAGGTGAGGGGCCCTGAGAGAGCATCTGGGTGATGAAAAGTTTTATAACTTGATCTCGGTGGTGGTTAAGTCAATATACACGTAAATGCAACACACTAAGCTGTACCCTTACGGTCTGTACACTTTGGAATATGTAAATTATTCCTCAGGAAAAAAAAAATCACAAGCCTTTTCATAAAAGCAAAGGAAGAAATGATGACAGAGGGGAAAACTGTCTACATTAAAATGTAAAGCTTCCGTATGGAACATAAAAGTCTTGTGGAAAATTAAAAGACAACTGACACACTTGGCAGATATTTACAATGTACACGATACAAGACTGATATCCTGAATTCTAGTACCTCACATTCTACGTACATGTAAGTACACACAAGAGTAAGTACATCTCAAATATAAAAGGAAACAAGGACATCAACAGGCAAGTTAAAAGGAACAGGAATACTCCGACGTGACCCCGGAGCAATTGTCTCAGACGCAGGCAGTGTACCAAGTGAACACGTCCTCGACGAGGCTGACGTGACAGCCAGTCCACCGCTCTGCCCCAGGGCATCAGCCATTGCCCTGTAACAACTAGGGTACCTCAGCGTTTCCTGGTCCTCTCCTGGGGGCAGATGGCATTTTCCTAGAATAATTATAAGACTGAGGTAGTATATCCTTCCTCCAGCAGGAGCCAACCTCGGCCTAGGACTGAGACTGGGGAGGAGGGGACAGGGTTATTTGCCCTCCGCAGCAGGTGACTTTCCCTATATCTCAGCTGTGGGTGACTTTTGTGCCTGTTTCCCAGTGACAGCTGATCAACACCTTACACTCAGGCAGGTCCCTGGGCACAGACGGGTTCTTCTGGGTAACCCTGGTCTACCCTTAAACTCAGTACCTCGAGGGGACTCTCTCGGGTCTCCTGCCCTGCCCCCAAATCCTCCTTATAAGTACCTGGTAAGAGGAACATGAAAATGAGTGAAGGAATGGGGACCGATTCTCCTGGTTGCTGAGACGGCCAGGAATCCTAAACGACCATGCTAGGCAACACTGAACCTTTAAGAACGTGTAATATTTCAGTTATTTCCTTTTTACCCTTCTTCGGGCTGCCACCCACCTCTTCCTGTGTACCAAAGGTGACAGTCTGTGTGTCCAGTCTCTTCTTGGAAACGCTTATGACCCTTTTGTAACTCAGTCTGCCTGGTTGCCTTGCAATCTTAACCCTATGATAGGCTCAAGAAAAAGAACTTTTTTATACTACCTTTATATGTTATCTTTTATATATTATCTTTTTTTTCCCTTGCGGCTTCACACATCCTATGTGAAAGGGATTTCAGAAAACACTGTGAAATGAAAGAAAATTAAAATACAACATATCAGGATTTGGGAGATATAGCTAATTTGGTGCTTAGAGGAAAATTTATGAATTTAAACATTTACATGAGGGGGAAAAAAGGAAGATCTACAAATCAAAGATCCAAGCTTCCAACTTAAGAAGTTGGAAAAAGAACAGCAAAGTAAACTCAAGGTAGTAGAAAAAGGAAATGATAAAGATAAAAGCAGAAATTCGTGAAATAGAAAACACACCAAAATAGATTAAATCAATTTTTAAAAAATGTTTCTTGGAATAGATCAATAAATTCACAAACCTCTAGCTATATTGACCATGAAGAAAAGAGACAAGATACAAATTACCAATACTGGAAATGAAAGACAGGACATCACATTAAAAGGATAAGACACACAACAACTTAGATGAAATGGACAAATTCCTTGAAAAAGTACAGTTTAACAAAACTGATACAAGATAAATAGAATATCTTAATAGCCCTCTATCTGTTAAATATTTTGAAATTATCAAAAGCTTTGTCACAAAGAAAACCTGAGCCCAGATGGGTTCACTGGTGAACTCTACCAAACAATAAGGAAGAATTATTACCAATCATACACAAACGCTTTTAGAAAATAAGAAAGAAGAATATTTTCTAATACATTTTATAAGGCTCGCATTACTCTGAGACCTAAACCAATATGTTACAAGAAAAAAAAATCTACAGATCAATATTCCTCATGAACATAGATATAAAAAACCTTAACAAAATATAGTAAGTTGAATAAAAAAATATATAAAAATGATAATACATCAGAAAAAAGTGAGGTTTATTCCAGGAATATTAGGTTGTTGCATCATTCTAAAATCAATATAATTTGAGTTTAACAAAATAAAGAAGAAAAGCCACATGATCATTTCAATAGATGCTAGAAAAGCATTTCAAAAAATTAAACACCGATTATAATAAACTAGGAATAGCAGGGAACTTTTCCAACCTCATAAATAATATCTATAAGAAGCATACAGCTGATACGCCACATTTAGTGGCAAAAGACTGCAAACTTTCCCCCATGAGACTGGGAAAATGGCAAGGATGTCCACTGCTGGGCCCTCCATTTAGCAGTTTATTATACTGGTGTAGCCAGTATGGTAAGGCAAGAAAAAGAAACAAGAAGAATACATATTGGAACAGAAAAGCAATAAAGTAAAAAGACTCACTCGACCAAGTGTTGGAAGGATACAGAGCATCTAGAACTCACATATAGCTAGCTGGGAGAAGTATATTAATTGTACAATCACTTTGGGAAAAGTTTGGCAGTTTCTTAAAAAGTTAAAGACGCAACATATGGCCCATCAAAGTGGGCCCACTTTTAGGTATGACCCACAAAGTCTAAAATATTTACTACCTGGCCCTTTATGTAAAAAGTTTGCTAGCACCTGTTCTTTATCTTACTTGGGGATGGGGTTACAAAGTTGTATGAATATGTCAAAACCTACTGACCTTATATTTAAAATATATATATTGTATGTAAAGTATACCTCAATAAAACTGGTCTAAAAGGAAGAAATACTTTGAAGAAGATGAATCATGATATAAAGACAAGTAGTCCAATTAATTTTTTAAAAAAACAAAGACAAACTATAAAGCAAAAGAAACATGTGGGGACAGAGCCCCAGAGAGTAGTTTACAGGCTCTCGGCCTCACGTGGAGAGGTGCTGGCTCGGCTGTGGCTGATTGGCTGTCGGCTGTGGCCGGTTAGCCGATTGGCAGCCGGTATAACTGCTGCGGCTCGGCTACGGAGGAGAGCCGAGGACTGACGAGGATTGCCGAAGGAGCCGAGCAGAGCCGAGGAGAGTGGAAGAGAGGAGAGGAACAGAGTCGAGAGAGTGGAGGAGAGTCGCAGGTCGGTCGGTTGGCGGAAAGGCGGACGGCAGGTCGCATATCCAGTGACTCCAGCCTCCAGTGAGACCATAGTGGTATGGCTCCCCTACCTATGGCTCCGTGGGTGTTCCTTTTCGGCCTCACCATAACCTGCGATCTTGTGTGGGGAGCGGGAGCAGAGACCCCGCAGGCCGCCCCACCTGAAAAATGGCGCAGCCAGCAGGGTCTCCCGCACAACAAAATATAACTGGGCTTATAAATGAACATTAACAACTGAAAATACCTTTAGTACAGGGGTGTCCAAACTTTTCTCAACGTTTTTTACCAAGGGCCATATGCGGTAAAATACACAAACAGCCGGGCCACTCACTTGAGGTGAAGTACGTATTGCCTCACCTGGTTTATTTAAGTAAACTAAATATATTTTTGGAATTTGCTGCGGGCCAATTAACATTGGATCATGGGCTGCAGTTGGCCCGCGGGCCACAGTTTGGACACCCCTGGTTTAGAACATACAAAGCATTATTTCTTTATTTTTAAATTAGAATATCATTTTTATTGTTGTAAAGCTGATTGGAAAATATTGGTTCAGATTAGGCAGACCCTGTAAGGCGAGTGGACTCCACGGGCCTCTGTGAACTGTCTCTCTCATTTCCCCACCCATCCCCCCTCACGTGCCATCCCAAGAACCACCTGAGGGAACAGACCCATTTACACTGCCTCATGCTGGACCGCCACTGAGGGAAGACAGAAGAGAGACTCTCCCCCAAGCCTAATCCTAATGCTCAGAGCAGCTACTAGAGTAAGTTCCTGCTTCAAAAGCTTTATTTGCAATAGAAACTTTGTAAAGAAGTAAGTTTTATGATATCAAAATTATCTTGAAACTGTCGTTTTTATGCAAAATAAACTATAATATTTAAAAATCAAGAAAGTAAGAAAGAACTCTAACCTTCCTACTTTAATCATAAAACCTGACTAGAAATGTACTATTAAAAACATGCATAAAATTGTTTATTGACAAATGTATGATTTTCAATCATTAATAGATACCCCAAATAACTGACCCACGGAATGAAAAATTTCATATAGTAACTGTGGGGACAGAGCCAGGAGAGCAGTTTCCAGGCTCTTGCCCTCCCGTGGAAAGGTGCTGGCTCACGTAGTAAATGGCCATCAACTGTGATTGGATGGCCATCAGCTGTGGCTAGTTGGCCGTCAGCTGTAACCAGTGAGCCATTGGCCACTAATATAACTGCCGTGGCTACACTAGCAGCAAATGGGGTCTGGCAAGGGCAGATTGTGGATTGCGGATTGCAGAGGGGCGGAGGCCGCCAGCGAGACTGTAGTGGTATGACTCCCCTATGTATGGCTCTGTGGGTGTTCCTTTTTGGCCTCACCATGTCCTGCGTTCTTTTGTGGGGAGCGGGAGCCGAGACCACGCATGACACCCTGCATGACAGTAACTGCTAAATTGTTTGACACTGGCTGAGTGCTGAGCTATCAACTGACTTAGAAGTTAAAGTCATGGTATATGTATAAAACTTCAAATTCTAATTCAACATTCATTTGCCCATGCTTATTTCTTATTAAAACCACATGTTGGCATTGAATCATTTTATGGTTCATTTGAGACAAACATGCAGAAAATTGTGGGAAACAAACAGAGTACTGGAAGTCTGTTAAAGGCAAGACACTCCACTCCAATGCAACACATTGTGAGGCTTTATGAAGCCAAAGCCAAAATGTGTATCTGTGGTTGAAAAGAGGTTTCTTTTAATAAGAAAACTCCACTGCAGCTGTAATGAGATTGTAACTGTAGCAACCACTGACTAAGTTTTTATTTTTATCCCAGAAATTGGAAAACATGGATCTGAAAGGGTTCAGAACAAGTCTCCCCAGAACATGCCACTTTGGCATGCAGACTATTTTGAGCTCAAGACAATCAAGGCCCAACAAGACATAGGAGGAGCTCATTACCTCCCCTTTAACTGCCTAAAATAATTTAGATAGAGGGTCTGGCCCAGAAAGAAAACTATCAGCAGAGATAATATGGGCTGGGCATGGTGGGCTGGGGGTCCTAGGCACGTCTGAGCTCACAGTTCTCTCATGTCCCACTGCCTCTGCATGGCATGGCAAGTGTTTCTTTACCAAACGTTTGCTCTTTCCAACTTGTTGTGAATTGTCTTTCTTCCCTTTGAAGCCCCAAACCCCTATACCCTTCTCCTTAGATCACAGTGGCATATAAGCCTTTTGTGGCCTGATTCCTGTGGGGCTCATATTCTTATGGGGCCCCAGGACATACATAAATTTGTTTTTTTATCTCACCTGTTAATATGCGAAATATTAATTTGATCATTAGACCAGCCAAAGAACCGAGAGGGTAGAAGGAAAATTTTTCCTCCCAACAGATCCCATTACTTGTTTAATGACAGAATGTGTGCCAAACGTAGATGGTATTTAAAATTTGCAGGGTAAAAATGTCCTATTAAAAAAAAAAATCTAAAGCAGGTATTGAATTAGTGAATAGTGAAATACTGATGCAAAGGACTACTTCTTCCATGAGAGACATTTTGTTAGATCTTAAAGAGAAACACTGAATCCCACACAACTATCTTCAAAGTTCATTTCAGACAATCTTGTATCTTTGATTCTGAATTCTTGATAGCAACATATCACTGTTAAAGTAAGAGGAAAAGCAATGAAGTAGAGAGGAAGCTAAGTAACAAGAAAGTGTATATAAAATCCCACAAGAAAAATAATTTTACTTTAAAACTACCTTTTGCCATGGCCTCTCTCCCCTACCCCAGAGGTTAACTAACAACTGGCTTCCTCTCTCCTGCCCTGTAATTATTCTGTCCACACCCACTGGGGAACACAATTCAATTAACAAACCTTTAAAGAATCTCTACAATTTGTTAAGCATTATGACAGATGAAGACGTGAAAGAGATGCAAATCCCTACACTGAAGGGCTTCTCAAACTGGAGGGGACACACAATGAACTATCAGCACTCCTGCCAGGGCACGCTGGGAGTCTGGGCGGACGGTGGCCGGGGCTCCAGAGGGAAGCCTTCCTGGAAGGGGTGGCACAAGCTGCCACACGATGCAGGGCCTCTGACAGTGCTGGGGGATGACGGAAGCACTCCCAATGGAGAGAACGGATCACCTTTGGTATGCATCCTGTGGAGGGCTTGTTAAGACACAGACTCTGGCTCCTATCCCGAGATTTCTGACTTAGGTAGGGCCTGAGAATTTGCATTTATATGAAATCCCAAGTGATGCTGACGCTCTTGGTCCATGGACCACACTCTGGTAGAAGCAGAAGAGCGTGACTATTTGGAGAATCACAACTAGTTTACCATGGTTGGACACAGGTCGGCGTTAATTTATCAAAAGTTCCTTTTTTCCCCCAAACAAGTCTTTCTATTTCATTAGTTTACTTTTTTTTTAAGGTGGGCTACACACACTTTAAAGATCATGATGATTGGGATAAAAATGACCAATGTTAACATATAAAAGAATTGGAGCATCTAACAATATTTTATGTAAAATATTTTAAAATACAACAATTTTTAAAAATTTTTGAACTCGGGGCGTTTTTAAACAAAGTTTAAAGCTTTCCTAAACTATCTTAAATTTACTTTTAAACATTCAAGTGGTTTACCACTTCACCTCCTAAAATGGCTATAATCAAAAATGGAAAGAAACAAGTATTGGAGAAAAATCAGAACCCACATATGGGGTTGGTGGGAATGTAAAATGGTACAGCCGCTGGGGAAAAGTCTGAGAATTCCTCAAAAAGCTAAACATAGAATTACTACTACATGACTCAGCAATTCCACTTCTAGGTATAAACCCCAAAGAATAGAAAGCAGGGTCTCAGACACTTCTACACCTCTGCTCACTACATGCTCCAGTCAGAATGCTTGTGTCCCCTCAAAATTCCCATGTTGGAATTGTAATGCTCAGTGTGATGGTGTCAGAAGGTGGAGCCACTAGGAGATGAGTAAGTCATGAGAGTGGAGCCCTCATGCATGGGATTACTGCTTTTATAAAAAAGACCCACAGAGCTCCCCAGCTACTTCTGCCAGGTAATGATAGAATGAGTGTCTGCAACCCAGAATAGGGCCCTTACCTGACCATGCCTGTCTCCTGATCTTGGATTTCCAGCCTCCAGACTGTGAGCAGTAATTCTCTGCTATTTATAATCCACCCAGTCTGTGGTATTTGTTATGCAGCCCAAAGGGACCAAGACACTGCAGCATTATTCATAACAGTCAAAAGGTAGAAGCACCTCAGTGTCCATCAGCAGATGACTGGATAAACAAAATGTGGTGTATCCATACAATGGAATGTTATTCAGCCATAAAAAGGAATGAAGTTCTGATACACACTGCAACATGGATAAACTTTGGAAATATTGTACTAAGTGAAATAAGCCAGACACAAAAGGACAAATATTTTATAATCCACTTATATGAAACATCTAGAACATCCCCAGACAGAAAGAAGTCGATTAGAGGTTACTAGAGGTTGGAATGAGGAGAATGGGAAGTTACTGCTTAATGGTTAGAGTTTATGTTTGGGAGGATGAAAAAGTTTTTGAAATAGATAGTGGTGATGGATCCACAACGCTAAGAATGGAATTAATGCTATTGAATTATAGACTTAAAAACGGTTAAAATGGCAAATTTTGTATTACATAGATTTTACCACCAAAGAAAAGTTCGAATGGTTTAATCTCAATTATTTGTTCTAAAAGCCCACTGGAGATTACATTACTGATATTAATATTTTTATTTCAGTTTAACTGAGCCCTTAAATTATAAAGACATGTCATATTGGTCCTATTTTGTCTGGATTTATATGCTCACAAAGAAAACCCACTTGTGGGGAACTAGGCAACAGTTTTAACCCAATTTTGCTGTGAAAGACAAAAATAGTTACAAGAACTAGCTCACTAATCAGAGACCAGAAAGGTACAAGAATGCTAGATAAGTAGAGTCTTGTTTCAAAGAAAAATTATCTAATTTCATTTTCTCCAAATATATGAAAAGTAAACTGCCTAGTGCAAGCACATGCAGTGTTTTGATAAACAGACTGGCAGGGTGCATCATATATCAGAATGGTATCACTGCCCATAGTTTTTATTTCCTTAGCCATAATATGAATTTCCAGTTGTATGTGGTCTCACTTGCTTCTGGCACCGCTCAACTTTCAATACTTTTGGTACTTGAAAAAAAATTCTATTAGACTCAAATTATATAACGAGGTTCCTGCTATATAGAAAATTTGTGATAAGCTGCGCACTTTCCTACTTCACTAACTTTGATTCTATAAGCTCTAACCTACTTTAAATGATGCTGACTCTTGATTTTCTACCTCAGAACTGTAAGCTCCTTGAGGGTGGCTGGGACGCTCCCTTCACACTTTGTGTTCACAGGCTCTGACATACACAGAATTCATCAGTGTTAAGTGAAAGCTTATAAGCAATGTATAAGTCACATGAGGGGGAGGTTAAGGGTCACTCAAATTTATTAATCTAAAAATCCTTCTGTCTTTCATATATAACGTTGGTACCTGTTAATATAATCTTAAAATCCTAATCAGGAGTTCCCGTTTTCACATAACTGATTAAATTATCCAATCATGTTACTCTTAGTCAACCATCTTGGAAGAAAAATAAGCAGATCCACTTGAGAAAAAAGACAAGTTTTCATATGTCTTCAAATTACATTAATACACCTAACTGTGGAAAAGGACTCCATTCCCAAAGTCTAGACACTGGTTCTCTAAACTTCTTGCAGCCATGAGAACACCAAAGATAGGCATGAGAACTCAAGAAACTTAATGAGCTTATGAATTATTATTTGAGCGAAGGGGGATTAAGATCATTTACAAATAGCTGTGGCTTTTGACAGGTGTAAGTGTAAAATTTTAGCTCCTAGGAAATTGTTAATTGCGTTAATAAAAATCCCAGGATTCTAACTGATACCTCTGTGACATATACCACAAGATGTACTTTTCAGTGACAATATCTCTCATGTTTCTTAACACTATGCAGTAAAATGTTGGTGAGTTTGTCAGGTCTTTTTGACCCTAAAAATCATAATATATGTCATAAATCATCTTCCTGATATTAATATATCAATACAACCACAGGAAAGAAATACGCCAATGGCCACGTGAGCTTAGCAGAGGGCCAAGCCCCAGATGAGATCATGGCCCTGGCTGACACCTCAACTACTGCCTTGTGCACTTCTGTGCAGAAATCCAGCCAAACCGTACCCAGACTGCTGGTCCAGAGAACTGAGATAATAAATATCTGCTGTTACAAGCCACTAAGTTTGTGGTAATTCATTACACAGCTATAGAAACTAACACAGTCATCTAACGCACCTCTAGATGGTCCCCTAAATGAATGTGACATTACATGACACCTTATTGAGATCATTCATTTTAATAGGGTGAAAAATATGTGCTACTCTGGCTATATGATCGTGACTATTAAATGTTTGACCTCAAACCAGGGACTAGCCAAAAGTGTGTGTGGGGGTGTGTGTGTGTGTATGTGTGTGTGTGCGTGTGTGCACATGCTGTTAAAGCTTCGGAAATCTACAGCATTTTCTGACTTAGAGTCTAAATTTTACCTAGAAGGCACCTTGACCATTGTCTAATGCAACCAGCTCATTTTCTAGACAAGCTGCAGAGAGGGTGCTGACATGCCCGGGCTCCGCGAGCTAATGAGCAGTGGAGGAAGAGAAGAGCCCGGGTCGGCACCACATGGAACTGTCCCCTCAGAAGTCTGACTGGGGGCCTCTTCTTAAAGACATTAGTCGTGGGGTTTGACTGTAGAGAGGGAAAAAGAATAGTTCGTCTTTCTCTTAATGCATTAAGATGCCTACAAAATAGATACTGCACACTTTAGAAAAGTCGGTTTTAAAGCAGCTATTGGAAAAGATTCAAAGACTAAAAGGAGCACAACCACTGTGTTATAACGTCTTCCATTCCTTTAAAGCAATGGTTCTCAACCAAGGAGAATTCTGCCACCCAGGGGACATTTGGCTGTCACGACCGGGAGAAGAAAGGAAGAGTCTGTGGCATCTAGTGAGTCGAGGGCAGGATGCTGCTAAACGTCCTGTGACACACAGGACAGTCCCCACAGCACAGAACATCCGGCCCAACGTGCTGACAGCGCGGAAGCTGAGAAAGCCAGCTTCAAGGCATCACAGCTGTCCCTCGTGAACCCCGGTGACCACTTAGCACTGTGATGTTAGCCTGTGACTTACCCAACTGTGTTCTTATACACTTGGAAAGCAAAGCTCTCCCACGCCCCAATTTTCTGTGGCGTGGGCTTTAATCCTTTTTTCTTAGCTTCAGCTTAAACCAAGGTTAAATTTTTCACCTCTTATTTTCAGCAAATTGTACCCTGCTGATAGCACAAGGCATCTGCAGAGCGCACGCTTCCTTCTGACAGACAAAACTGAACTACTACGACGTGTACTGGATTTTAACAATGGCTTTTATACACTGATCAAAATCTGGCTACCTACCAGGAAAGGACTAGTGGGACGTGAGTGTGTGTAACACACACTCACTGAGAACCATTGCTTTGTCTAAACTGCTGGCAGCAAATAAATATGACATGGCCCAAGCCAATGATATAAATGGCTGAAGCGAGGAAGGTGTCAAACACAGGAAATGGCAGAGATTCTGGTGATCTGGAGAGCACAGCTTCTGTCTAAAGAGCAGCTAGAACTCAGTTCAAATCAACTGCTGCCACACAGCAATATTGACTCAATATTGCCTGACATTCTGATTTTCCAAGAAAATTTGAATATCTGGAGTTGTGTTGCAACCACTTAATTTTAACATTTTGGCTCATAGTTTTAAAAAAGTTTATGGGTCCAACATTTTGGACCACCTCTTTGAAATTTATGGTCTAGAAATTATAATAAAGGCAAATGAAGAGGCACCAAATAGACCGAGTTCAGGGCTTATTCAGGGACTCCTCAGTACATTAGATGGAGTACAAGGGACCCTGAGAATGAAGCAAACGATGAGGGTCTTGGATGAGGCCAGCGCGCGAGTTTCCGGACGGCTCCAGCAACGAGGATGATCTCATCGTAACAACAATAAATCATAACAAACACCCCTACGGGACTATGTTTCAGGCACTGTCCTAGCCACTGTGTCTGTATGAACAGACCGTCTCAATACCCTTATGAAATAGGTAGTATTTTCAGCCTCATGACACAAATGAAGAAAATGGGATAAGGGAGATTAAAGGACTTGCCTGGGGACACAGACCCAGAAGCACTGGAGCTGCATCTGACCCAGAGTCCACGCTCCTGGCCACCTATCCCAGTTCTCCGTTTATGTCTGCAGGCATTAAGTTTCCTATCTCTAACCATCTGGAATATAGATAAAACGTGCTTCATCAAACTAAGTTCTTACTGGCAATGCTTAGATAAGAAAAGGCTGAAACAATACTCAGTGCACTCTGTCCTAACATGCATGGAATTGGAAGCATTTGAACAAATGAAAATGTTAACCCTCTGATCTCTAGAAATCACGTTGGCCTGGCAGGATTCAGTCCTTCTGGTTAGTTGAAGTTTTACTTTCCTAATGGTAATCTGGGCTCTGCTAACATAAGAATACTGACAGTTGGAGTTGTCACACTCTCTTGCATTTGTCAAAAGGCATATAAGAATTGGCCATGCCGTCTGGCCACTGTGGGAAGCACCATGGCACACAATGCTAAAATCCACCAAACATTTATGGCGTGAAGTTGTCCTACACATGGCAATTGCACAGACACTGCCCGTGACAGCGTCGTTACTAAAATTCCTTTAAATGTACGTATTCGAAATTCATAACAACTTAGCAAGCAAAATTAAACTTCAAAGCAGCTAGTACATAAATTAACTTTACATTTCACTTCACTTTAAAACAAGAGCCTTTGCTGTAATAAATTCAGGGAAACTGGCAGTTTTGAGTTGAATTTAAAAAAGAAAATACAATTTTCACCTTTAACAGGAGTTCTGCTATTTGCTCTTCTTTGTGAACCCTGCTTTCCACTTCAGAATCAAAGTTCCGAAAAAGGAGTTCTGCATTTCATTCTTGCAACCCAAAACTTGGTCCAATATTATAAAAATGTTTAGACTTTATTTAGAGATGAAAAGGAATTTTAAGTATTTTAAATGTCATTACTCTCAAATCTGTTTAGAAATCCAAACAAAATCTCATTTAAAAATAGAAATTTAAACTAAATTTTAAAAAAACTCTGTACATACAGACAAGTGAATTTAACAAGATGCTAACATATACTTGTGTTAGCAAATATTTTGAAGAAAATGCTAAAAATACCAGTATAGTCCACCTTCCCTTAATACATGCTGCAATCTAAAACATTTATATTTCCTATTTTCTCCCAAGTAAATAATACTGTTAAAACATTTTTCTTTAATGAAGCAAAAAGGAAAAGAACAATCTCAGAACAACAGGAGAATATGCATCAACCATAGCGATGCTAACAGGAGGATGTATTTTAAGTCCCTGCTCAGTTTTGGATCTCAAAACAAACAAACAAAAAGCAAGCATCAGCCACAACAAAACTGAGGACTTCTTTAAGAAAGTATTTAGGATTTAATTGTTCAAACTGTTAAAAATGAATAGGAAAACATCCCCTGAGATATATGCAAATAAGGAGAAATTTGACTCGAGATTAACTCAATATATCCTTTAGAAAAGAAGAAAGTTCAAATCATATTTACCAATATCAACAGGAGAAAAATCTCTGCATTACAAAGATCTCCCTCCCAAACTGCAGTCAATAGCACACTCGTGTCAGTAACGTCGAGAATGGCTGAGCTCCAGTATAACAAAAAAATTACAACTTAGCCTAGAAGTCTACTGGAGATCACTGTAACGGGATTTGAGCTATAATTAAATTTGATTAGTTTGGTTCAAACCTCAAGTTCAAAAGAATTATCAGCATGAATGGATGAAAAGCTCTTTTACACGGGCATTTTGAAAATATGAAAAGGGCTGACACAGCAAGCATCAAAGACTTTAAAAGCAATTGACCCTTCCCAGAGCAAAGGAGAAATGCTAACAGCTGAAACTCAGATGCTGCGTGCAAAGAAAATAAAATTCCAGATGGTTTAAAAAGCCTGGTAGTTTATTAAATATTAAATACTATTATTTTTAACTGGGTTTTGCCCAGGGATAGCCAAATGTGTCATCTATAAAATGTGAAAAACTGAAGCAAATAAATACCCCCTGACAAACTGAAGCAAATAAATATTCCCTTTCTCAAAAACTGCTAGCATGACGAAGATTGCCAAGGAGGGCTATGACATTCAAAGAATCATGATGTTTAATATAATAAAAAATAAAAACAAAAAACACCTATAATCTAAAAAGCCAAACCTGTTTATCTGAAGAAAAGAAGACTTCACAGAACTTACCATGTTATTTGGAGATATTTAACTCTTACTTTATAATAAAGGATGCATATTTTGTCCCTCTTAAATTACATTATATTTTTGGTGCATTTAAAAAGGAGAAATACTTTTAAAAATTAAAGAGGAGAAAGTAGAAGCAACCAGCAAAATAAATTTGGTCTATAGAATTCTGTTAGTGACTGATGGGTACCACAGCTTTCAGAAGAAGTTAAAAAAATAGTATTAGAAGATTATATATATGAAAGTTTGTTGTATGCATTTTTTAAAAATATACATACATATATTGAAATGTGTCTATACACATTCACACACATATCAAATGAGCTGTATATATAAATGTATAAGTGTATGTATAACAATATAAGTGTGTATGTGTATGTTGTATGTGTATATACACACACACACACACACACACACACACACCCTACCCCACCCCCAAAGGTTCCTTTTCAACAAAACGAAGTTAGTTTGGTTTTATGCCCTGCATTTTCAGATGGCACCTCTAAGTGAGTTTTTATGTTAAAAGTTTTCTCTTATTACCATGCTATATTTATATACTTTGGGATTCGGGGAATGGCAAAGAGTGTTTTTCCAGAGATGGAAACAGTCAATGCCAAATGAAGCAGGTGTGAGATATCTCAAAGATGAAAGCAATTCTCCAAATAACAACGTCATCCTGTAATGTCTGCTTGACATGTACAACTTTGCTATTCCTCTCTCTGAGATTTACTACAAAGCACTGTGCTTACGATCTGTCCTAACAGATGAGTTGTCTGACTGCTGCTCATTTCTCGTGGTTGTTAGCATTGAAAAAAAAAGTCAATTCAACATTGATCTCACTTAAAATGGGTAAGAAAGGCAGCCACGGCAGACAAGTTATGGTATCTCCCTAAGCGATCTTTTTTTAAAGCATTTACTTTATAAGAAAAATAAGTGTTGATATAATTATTTTCTTCTGAAATTTTTTTATTTCAAATCATTAGTTTTAAAATAACTCAAAGTAATCCCAAACCATGAAAAGAAAAACATCACATGAAAAAAATTAATCATATTGTTTTCTTTTTGACCAAAAAAAAAAAAATTATGCTGAAGGTGACATAAATGTATCTTTCAGTAATTTCTCATTATAGTAAAAAAAATTTGTAAAATTTATGACAAAACATTTTACTGGAGAAGGAAAAAATGTTAATTTCTCTGGTTTCTGTAATAATATCTATCCCGTACTTCATTTTTGTCTTGATTTACCCAACAGTTGTAGAATTTAAGTTTCTTCATTATTTCAAAATAAAACAAAAAAATCTTTTAACCGAACTTGATCTCTAGACCAGTTGTTCTCACACTTCAGTGTGTATCAGAACCACCTGGAAGGACTGGAAAGCACAGGTTCTGGGCCCCACTCCCAGTGTTTCATATTCAGAAGGTCTGGGGTAGGGACTGCAAATTTGCATTTCTAAACAGTTCTCAGGTGACGCTGCTGCTCTTGTCCAGGGACCACACTTGGAGAACCAATGATCTAGTCAATATTTTCTTTCTCTTTATAATGATCAAAGTTGGAATTGGGGGAAAACAAACACTGAAACATGGTAATATGATATACTATATCCTTAACAGAAATAGAAACTTCTGATCCTTAAAATTAAAAGAAAAAAAAGAAAAAAGAAGAAGCTGACATAAAGAAAATCTACAACAGGAAAAGTGCAAGACTTACAGATGATCTAGTCCAAGATTCAGCAAACTTCTTCTGCGAAGAGCCAGAAAATAAATATTTTAGACTTTGTGGCCCATAGTGTCTGTCGCAACTATTCAACTCTGCCACTGTGGTGTGAAGGCAGCCACAGATAAGACACAAATGAGTGTGGCTGTGTGCCAATAAAACTTTATTATAAAAACACGCTGTGGTCTACTGTAGCCCACATGTTTACCAACGATTTTAAAAGTGAGAAAACCAAAGCCCAGAAGATTAAGCAATGCTAAAAAGCACAGTATAGTGACATAATCACAATTACAAATTTGGTATCCTAATGCATGCTGTAGTAAAGAAGCTTCTGTTATGGTACTATTTTGATAAATGAACACCACAAAATGCAATGTGGTGTAAAACCTCATGTAGTTTAATGACAAAAAAAAGGGGGCTTCACTAAAAGAGTATGGTTAGTGCTCTCTAATTAGTGCAAGGCACTATTATTTGGATTTCTCATACTATTTCTAAGGAGGAGGCTTACACATAAAGGACGCTCGCTGCCCGGACTCTTGTCACATGATGGCTTTGCACCTTACTCTGGGAGAAGCAGGGCCTGAGATCAAGCCTTCTGCTCAGGGACTGTGGAAAACGGGGATTCAAGGGTTTCTTGGTTCTTACCCTCTTGGTCTTTTCTTCATCCTTCCCTCCATTCATTCGATACCATTCCTTCCAAAAATTAGCCCAGTGATACTAAAGTTTTCCCACACGAAAACCAGAAGAGGTAGTAAACTGTGACAAATTAAAAACAATGTTTTATGCAGACTACCAGGTTTGCTCTTAATTCTAGTTACTATTAAAGTGAAACAGAATATTTAGTTAATAAAAATAAAGCAAAAATGGTCTCTTTACCACACAGATAGCTAAAAGTATGCAATTATATGTATACAAGTATATACACATAAGCAATGTGTATCTGTATGTCTATATACACACATATAAACACATATTCTTTATGCTTTCATAGTTGCCTAAGCTTTTACCCTTAAAACTGACATTTGAATAAGTGAATATATTTTAGCAACTGATAAATTCAATTTTATGCAGCACCTTATAACTATTTATTCCAGTTTATAAAAAATAATAATCCTCTGCATACATACTATGAAAAATATAATATCCTAGCTTTAACTATCAAACACAAACTCAAAAAAGTTTCTGTTCTAAAATGGCTGTACAGTTACAAATGTGTATATCCAATTCAGGATAAGAATGATGGGTCCTAAATCTCAGACAAAATTTTAGACATGTTTGATGTATCCTGAACCATGCATGAAAAAACATCTGTTATTTACAGATCAAAGTAACCCTGAGTATCCTAAAACAACTAGAGTGAAAAATGCCCAAATCTAATTTCATCCCTGTCCACAGGCTTCTTTGAACTAATAATTCAGAGAATTGGTCAGTATGTTGAACTAATTAGCATGCTTAACGCATGCCAACTTTGATGACTCCAATTCTTTATTTTAAGAAACAGAATTAAAAAATAGTTTTAAAACACACACACAATCAAATTTGAGAAAATGCAAAAATTAGTCCAAGTTAACAGTCACATATATTGAATAATGCCTCAAAAAGCTCCAGAATATGAGTGACACCTATTTAATACTTTCTAAGCTATGAAATGGGTTGTAAATGTTTTGGGGTGTTTGCTTTGCATAAAATGAATTCAACATTTTTTTCTATCCAGTCTTTTTTTTTTTTTTTTTTTTTTGAGATTATATCGAACTTTACTTCAACATCAGGAATCAAAGTAAAGTGCTACAGATAAGAGGCTAACACTTTGTTTTTATAGTTGCAATGAGAGTAAGCTCATTCAAGATCTTTTAGGTGAAATCCCACATGAGAGCCAAGAGCAAAGTGTATGCCTTTCCTCTTCACACATTTGAGCCTCATGCACACCTTTACTACAAAAAGCCTCCTAACATTTACTTGCAGTCATCAATGAAAAACCCACTGTAAATAGGTTACTAAGTATTAAACGGAGAATGTTCATTAGCTAACATCTCCATAGTTTGTTTTTGGTTTTTTGTTTGTTTTTGTTGTTGTTGTTGTTGTTTTTTGCCTTGTAGCACATGGAGTTTTTAAATGTTGATATTCTAAGAAGATCCATTCCTATAATTTACATGAGAACATTATACAGAGCCTTCTAAGCAAATTTCACCTGTGTTTGCAATTCTATTCTTCCCTTCTAATTTAAGGCAAGAGCTAGGCATTTAATAATAATAATTTTTTAAAAAGTTAGCATAGGCCCACCCCCAAAGGGGGTTTGGTACATGAGAGTGTAAGCAGGAAGTCCAAGCTTAGTGTTTCAGTACCGCCGGAAGTATAAGGTAAAAAATAGTCTTTAAAAAGCAGTTAGCATGCTTTTTTAAAGAATGTTTCCCAAGATTGACACATCAATTCCATTACTCTCCTCTACCTTTTTCTGCTTTGTAAAAGGGTTACCCAAAATTCACCTCATCCAGAGACAAGGATTTACTCCCAGACTGACTACTTACACTTGCCAGCATTTGAGCACTTTGCTATTATTTTCAACTATTGATAAACCGCTTTACAAATGCATATGTGTGCCCTTCCACGCACAAATTACAGAAGCTCTCTGAGGGTAAAATCTGTCTTATCATTATACATTGCTAACTCCAACTGGATTACCATCTCAGTAACAATATTTTTCTCACAACCACAGTCAACTACTTTTGAGCTGTAGGAAGAAAAGAAAATTCCATAATCTGTCTTTTGCATTAAGAGCTTCACTTAATTCCATGGTTTGTAGACTTTCCATTCTAGGATGCAGTGCTGGATTAAGAGTCAAATAATCTGAGTTCTCGATTTATCTTCACCACAATCTAGCAGAGTAAGTAAGTCATCTTGGTAACTCATTTCAGATCTTGTGTTTTATAGAATATTGTGAAGAGGATAACTCTCAAAGCAAACATGCTTCATGCCTGGATAAAATAAAATATACATAGCACCTTTTCCGTCTTCAAATATGTGAACGTCAAGATCATTTATACTGGCAATGAAACAGCAATAACAACAATAAAAAAATGAGTGGCCCAATCTGAATAAGGAAATAATATTAACTACATGTTTAATCAAAGGTAGATAAAGAACTTAGCTTTTAACCCACTGATGTATACGTATTAAAGGTAGAGTAATTTAAGAAAAAACAGGTCATTCTCAGAAAAATGGAAGGAAAAACAGGTACAAGATACATAATTTGGGGGGGGAGAAAAGATGGAAGAGATAAGTTTTAGGGTCTTATTAGACAGCCCTTCCTATCAACGAAAAAAAAGGAACAAAGGGAAATGTCTTAGAAAATCAAAACAACATCCTGCAATACTGGGCTATTCAAAAATAGGAATACATATGAAGTATGACAAGGAAAAGAAAAACAAACACATTACTTGGCACATAACAAGGAGCCAATACAAGTTTGTTAAAGATACAGACCCACACAAATATGGCCAACTGATTTGTAACAAAGGTGCAAAAGCATTTCAATGGAGAAAAGATAGGCTTGTCAACAAATGCTGTTGGAACAACTGCACATCCATATTTAAAAAAAGAAAGAAAGAAAGAAAGAAAGAAAGAAAGAAAGAAAGAAAGAAAGAAAGAAAGAAAGATCCTTGACCTAAACCTCACCCCTTAAAAAAATGTCAATTCAAAAGGGATCATAGAGGTAAACGTCAAACATAAAACTATAAAACTCTTCGGAAAAAACATAAGCTAAAACCTTAATGACCTGGAAGTGAAGTAGAGTTTTTAGACATAAAAGTATAATTCATTTAAAAAAAAAAAGTTGATAAATTGGACTCTGTCAAAATTTAATTTTTTATTTTACAATACTGTTCAAAGAACAAACATACAAACTACAGATTATCAGAAATTATCTGCAAATCAAAAAAGTGACAAAGGACTAGTATCTCAAACATAAAGAACTTTCAAAAACACTACAGTGAGAAACAAACAACCTAACTGAAAAATCAGCAAAAGACACTTCACCAAAGAACATCCTGGGATGGCAAAAAAGCACATGAAAAAATGTTCAATATCATTAGCCATTAGGGAAATAAAAATTAAATCTACTACGGGATATCATCACATACCTATTAGAATGGCTGAAATAAAATATCCTGCCAAAAACAAGTGCTGATGAGCATTCAGAGAATACACTGCTGGTGAGAATGAAAAACTGCACAGCCACTAGAGAAAAGAGTCTGGCAGTTTCTTACAAAGTTACCATACGCTTACCATGTGACCCAGCAATCCCATTCCTGAGTATCTACCTGGAGAAATGAAAATTTATGTTCATGAAAAAACTTGTACATGAATATTTGTAACAATTCTCTTCACAATGGACCCAAACTGGAAAGAATCAATTGTCCTTCAATACGTGTATAAACAAGCTTTGGTATATCCAAAATTGGACATGATGAATTTCAAAGGCATTACAGTGATAGAAACGAGTCTCAAAAGGTTGTATATTGTATGATTCCATTTAAATGACATTCTCAAAGAGGAAAAACTATAGTGATGAAGAACTGATCAGTCATTGCCAGGGGTTAGAAGTAGGAAAACGGATGTGACTACAAAGGGATAGCACAAGGGAGTTAGGGGGTGATGGAAATTTTTTTGTACCCTGATTGTGCTGCAGGTTATAAAATCTGCACATTTGTTAAAATTTATAGCTCTGTAAAAGAAGTCAATTTTACAGTATCATACCTTAAAAAAGAAAATAAACTAATTATTTGTTGTTCTTGCTTGAGATAAAGAAATGGAAAGGAGGAATAAAACAATGTATTTAATAGTTAAAACCTTTTCTACCCAATACAAGAGCCTAGATGCAATAATACACCTAGACTCCAGATCTTAGTTTCTATCACCATTCCCCAAAAAAGGAATCAAGGGTTCGTTGGAGAGGCGGCTGATTACAGGACTGGGGAGGGAAGTACAAAGTAAGACTGGGACATCTTGTTTTATCAGTAAGGAAGTTCTCAAAGACTAATGGGGAAATGTAAGAAGATAATAGGCTTGAAAAGGCTCCCACTGGCCAAATGAGGGGCACAATGAGCATCAAAAAGAATAATAAGGTAACGTATTATAATTATTGAATGAAAAAGAGTACACAATTGTAGTGACAGTTGCACAGGAGGTCTGACAATTAAGTTCATGAACTTGTTGCAGCAATGTTGCTAACTTTTTTTTTATATCAGAAGGATTATTCATTATGAATTTGTACCAACTGGACAAACAGTTAAGCAAGTTTACTGTTTGGAAGTGCTGAAAATGCTGTATGACAATGTTAGACGGCCTGAACTTTTCGCCAATAATTCATGGCTCTTGCATCAGGACAATGCACCAGCTCACACGGCACTGTCTGTGAGGGAGTTTTTAGCCAGTAATCAAATAACTGTATTGGAACACCCTCCCTACTCACCTGATCTGGCCCCCAGTGACTTTTTTCTTTACCTCAAGAAAAAGGAAATATTGAAAGGAAGACATGTTGACGACATACAGGACACCAAGGGTAATACGACAACAGCTCTGATGGCCATTCCAGAAAAAGAGTTCCAAAATTACTTTGAAGGGTGGACTAGGTGCTGGCGTCAGTGCACAGCTTCCCAAGGGGAGTACTGCGATAGTGATATTCAGCAATGGGGTATGTAGCATTTTTTCTAGGATGAGTTTGCAAATTTAATTGTACAACCTTTGTATATATGTGAATATACTAAAACCCACTGAATTGTCACTTTAAATGAGTGAATTGTATGATACATGAATTATATCTCAATGAAACTGTGAAAAAAGAAAAAAAAGAACCCATGAGTCCATAGAGATACTAAAAACAGAAGCTGGCGATGGTGGAAGAGGAAAGCTCTTTTTTTACCAAAGAATGCCAACTAATAAATTCAGAGCAAAATGACAGTATTAGGAAAATCAATGTTTTGTAATCACCAATGTAATAAATATTTCAAGCAAGAAGCATCCACAGATGTTAAAACTATTGGGTGAAAGATTATTGGGAAACAGGATAATCACATGGTCTCAGGATATTACCCCATAGATTGCTTCTTAGTAACAAAGGAGAACTGAACCGTTAGAATACAGAAAATTAGAGAACACCAGCTTAATCAAGTGATTAAACTGAGCTTCACCAAGTATGGGATATCATGTGCCTCCTGGTAAATGCAATACAAAGTACCCAACATCATACGTAGATCCATGGAGTATTCCTGCACACACACACACAAATTTAATCAGAATATAATCATAACGAAATCAGATATTCCAGGTTATGGGACAATTTACAGAACTGCTCTGGACTCTACAACGAAGTTAATATCATGGGGGGGAAAAGTTGGGGACAAGTAAAAACCAAATGCAATAAGTAATCCTTGACTGAACATTGCAGAGAGAAAAAAGTTATAAAGCTTTTATTATTGGGACAATAGCAAAAATGATAAAACTGAACACATATTAGGTAATATTAATGGGTCAAGTTCTTAGGTATGGTAATGGTATCGTAGTTATGAGAAGCAAGACTATTCTTAGGGCACATATGCCGAATATTTAGTGATGAAGTGTCAACATGTCTGCTACCTACTTAAATATTTTAGGAAAAAAAAATAGAGCAAAAAAGATGAAGCAGATAAGGCTAAATGTGAATCAGTGAATCTTGGGGAAAATATACACTTCAACTTATCTGTAAGTCATAATTTTTCAGAAAGTTGGTGAGGTAGAAGAAAGAAAAAGTAGGTGCTACTATTCATTTTAAAACCTACTCACATTTTAAAACCTACTCACACCCCCAACAGAGAAAAGGAAATATGCACATAGTTATGAAAAGAACTTAAGATTTCAAAGAATTCAACTCTGCCCTCTATTAGCTGTATTATTATATGTAGATCAAGTTACTTACACCACTGATTATCAATTTTCTCATTGGTATTAAATAGGCAAATATCTGTTATTTCGTAAAATGGTTTACTAGATAGACAAATATAGATTGGTTGGGAATCATGACTGGATATGTAAGAGGTATGTATTAGGTTGCTGCAAAAGTAACTGCGGTTTAAAAGGTTAAAATTTGCAAAAACCGCAATTACTTTTGTACCAACCTAATACTTTCCAAGCACTCAGTTGGCAATAGTAATTCTTTGTACAATTACTATAAATATTAAATGAAAAACACATGAAAAGTACCTGGTCTGGCAAATGGCAGATGCTGGATAAATTCTATCTACTTCCTCCTTCAAATACAGAAAAATATATGTGATGAGAACTTACCAAGAGGATACTACCCTTTGGTGTTTTCATTTAGTCAAAACTAGTCCAAAACTTAATGATTAAGATGTGTTATCCATACAACACACAATTAACAACTGTGTGAACCAACAGATAAATCAGCGACGTAACTACCACAACATCTTGGTTGCTCAATACAAGACATATCACAGTCTCCTCTATACATAGATCTTATTGATGTTTTCTATCAGGCAAAAGACAGACCTGATTTACCCTATGAAGAAAATAAACTTGATCCCAAAGTGATTTTTAACTTGGTCATCATCCCATTTCCCAAACAGAATTATGGAATAACTCATGGATAAACAATTGGGAAAACTGGGAAGACGCATAACGTGTGGGTCAAGGTACAGGAGAGCTTGATTAGAAAACTTGGTACCAGTTTACAAGACTAAACACAAATTTAATAACTTGTTTCCCAAATATAATCAGGATGCACACTAAACTGGTAAGATTAAAGTGCTTCTCTAAGAACCATAATTTATTAAGATAATTCCTTCCTACTTAAAAAAAAAAATCAATGAAACACATTTGAGGCTAAAGAATCATTATGAATGGTTATCATCAAGTGTCATTAATAAGAATCTTTGTAAATTATACACTCATATATTAGCCCCTAGAGAAAGATAATTACCTGGCCAAAATATCATGATAAAATACAGATCTTCAAACAAATCAGCTATATCCTTATATTTATTATGCCTTAAAATGTTTTTGTTAGATGAGGACAGTAAGGCACCAGAGCTGTAAACCTGTCGGAGGCACAGCGGTGGGGAAACCCAGGCAGTGTGGCTGCAAAGCCACAGTCTGAACCACTAAGGCCTCCAGGACACAGCAAACTCAGCCCAGAAAGGCAGGAAGGAGGGCCCAGACACACTGAGCGATCACTCCAGATTAGAACAGGAGGATAGAAGGAAAAAGAAACTCAGTACAAAAAAACACATGATTTTGAGATTATCACACTTAAATGAATAAAAAAGGCAAATAATGCACCCCAAAAAGGGCATTAGAAACTCCAAGAAAAAAAAAAATATAAGCAAGTTCATTCCCTCTGTGTTCAGCAAATTAAATCATTGGATAAGTTTTAGGAACTAATGGAGTGCAAGAAGACAGTCTATTTGATTCTGATGTTGGAAACATCTCTTTCGGGGAGACACAAGACCAATACAAAAGGCAGCATAACTCTACACACACACTACCTGGACCATTCATGAAGTCTCAAATGATACAAACACTAGTTCACTAGTGTTTCACTTTTAGAATCAATCCAGAAAAATCATGGAAGAAGTGATTGTGGGTGATAGACATGATGAAACTGTCAGCCATCTTGACAATCCAGGACAAAAGCACAGCTGTGAAAGTCATTCCACAAAGTGGGATTTGAAAGTTAAGGAGGGTAAGGTGGCATAAAGGACCTAACAAAAAGAAGATGCTGAAAGTTTGTGGGATGAGAAATAAAAACACAAATATAAGACTAGAAGTTTCTAAAACAATCAGAGGTATGAAACGCTAGGATGAGATAAGGTTGGGGAGGAGCATAATGTGAGCTAAATCGTATCTTCCATCCCAAGGCTTAATAGATTGTATCTAAAATTAATAAGTTAAAAAACAGATGTTTATATTATCCCGAAATATGGACGTAGTAAGAACTAAAAATAGAAAGTTAAAAGAGGTTACCTCTAGAGAGTGGGACTAAATGGAGAAGAACGGGTCAAAAAAATTGCTTTTCATCATAAATTCTGTATTATTTGAATTGTTACTGATTGCATGTATTACTCTGATAAAAAATCTTTTTAAAGAAATTAAGTTGTACATTTAAATTGTCATTATTTTAGAAGATCGTTTTCAAAATAAATATATCATATAATGTCCAAATCTGGCACCTTTTTTCAGATTTTCAATTTTTGAAACAATTTATAGACTTTCATAAAAGTTGCTATATAGGGAGTCCCCATATACCCTACACCTAACTTTCCTAATGTCAATAACTTAAATAACTAGCTATTAATATTGCTACAATACTAACAGCTAAATTGTAAACCTTATTTGAATTTATCCTTTTCTGTTCCAGGATCCAACCAACCCAGGATCCCACATGGCATTTATGTGCTGTGTCTCCTTAGTCTCCTCCTATATGTGACTACTTTTATCTTCGTCTTTCAGGACCTTGGTTGTTCTGTAGAATGTCTCTCAAGGTGGATTTGTCTGATGTCTTCCCATGATCAGACTAAGCTTATGCACTTTTTGGCAAGAAGACCAAAGAAGTGACATTGTATCCTTCTTAGTGCATCCTACCAGGGGTGTACGATGTCAACAGATCTTATTATTGGTGATGTTAACCTTTATCACTTGAATACGGTCGTATCTGCCAGTTTTTCTGACTGTAAAATTATTGTTTTCCTTTGTAATTGAAAAATAGCTTGGGGAAAATACTTTGAGACTGTGACATTCGTTATTTTTCATAAGTTAAATAAACTTAGTTCTTATCTTTTAGAGATGCATAATGAAGTATTTCAGGATTAACTAAAATAATATTATTCAGGAATCTTGGATTGGAAAACACCATTTATTAGGCATGGATTTTCATTTTTTAATTTGAACCACTTGTAAAGGTGCCGAGCAATCAACTCAAGAGCCTCCAGATTCTGGTACACTGAAGTTTCTGCCACCAACACTTAAAACACAGGCATTGTGTGCCCTCTAGTGTGTGATTCTGTAACACAACTTTTGCATCAAGTTCAATAACAAAAGGCAGAGTGTTTTCACAAGACAAAAGAAACATCCTTCTCTCTCCCCAATTTCTGCTTCTACTCTAGCCAATAAATTACTTGTTAATTACTCGGCTAAGCACCAACACCATTTCAATGCCAAAGATGATCAACTTTTTCCCACCTATTGTGCTGCTGTTTCTCAGAACACATGCTGAAGCCCAGGCAAGAAAGGGGGACAGAAGGCTCAAATCAGTCAAAGCATTTTTAAGCAGCCTTGACAAAGGCTAGATGAAGGAGGATGTTGAACTCAATGATTATTGCCCAATTTCGAAGCATCTCTTTGTGTTCTGCCTCGCAGATGGCTCCACTTCCATCTTTTAGAATTCTCCACTGCTCTGAAATTGTGGTCCATTTCATCAAGTTCACGGATTCAGTCCAAGCCTTACAGACATACTACCACTTTATTTTCCTATGATTTCCTGAAAAAGCCTGCGAGGAATGAACAGTGCATTGACCTGCGGGACATGAGCAGGAAGCCAAGTGTGATAAGAAACACAGACTTTGGAAACACACCGCTTAGTCTCTGCTCCCAGTCCTGCCACATACTAGCTTAACTTTGCTTGACTTTTACAAGCCTCAGCCTACTGATCTGTGAAAAAAAGGTTAATATATTACAGTTGTATCTAAAGATTAGAAAAATAAATGCAAAGTACATGATCAGAATTCAAATTGTAATTATTATCATCATATGATGCCAAGGTAATATGCAAACAGGTAGTCAAAACCACAGGTAAACATTTTCAATAATTCCCTTCAACCACAATCCTTGAATTACACATAAAAATTCTAGATTTTGCCTTTATACTTGGTTTTCTTAATACAGAAATATAGTGTCTTGTTAATACTCCTTGTAAGATGTTGTTCAGTCAATAAGAGAGTACATAGTACTGAGAATCTCAAGAGTAATTTTGACCCACATAGTATTTATTGTACATAATTTGCACATACCTGATGAAGGATTTTCTTCGTGAATAACTTGTTTACTACTGTCCTATGTCATTTCAAAAAGTGTTTTACATACATAAAATATTCATAGGAGCAACCCTTAACTAGAAATGACAAAATTAAAATAAGGGCTGTTTGTGGAAGGCACAAGAATACCAGGAAATATTCTAAGACAAGGAGAAAATTAACCTCACTGGAAGTGGAGAAAGTTTATAAGGCAGAAAACCACTAACTAGCCTGGGAATTAAGTGAGGCTGCCACAATTCTTGCCAATGCTTCTTAGCCTGAGCACGTGTTAGAGATTTGAAATATCTAAATATGTAAAACTAGTCTACTTTTGAGACGCATGTATGATTAAGTCATTGGTTTGTTCGTCAAATACTTTCTGAGCGTGCTGCAGGACATACTGAGCACTCGTCAGGTACTGGATTAAGAGCAGGGAACAAAAGACCGTAGGTAGCTCATGGTGTGGTGTATACTCTAGTGGGGGGAGGGAGGCAGGTAATAAATCTGTAAACCAGAAATGAAGATAATTTCTGATAGTGGTTCATGCCAGGGTCCCACATGAGTGACCGGGGTTGGACAGGTCGATTTGGGCTAGAGGGGTCACAGGAGACCCCCTCAGAGAAGCGAAGCGAGAACTAACACCTGAACATGTAGAGCGAACCACGCCGACGTCGGGATGCCGTGCGCGTGCGCGTGCACGCCACTGTTCTTCATGGACGTCTCCATCAAAGCAAGACTCTGCTTGTTTACGGCCTGATGACTTTCGTTTTCACGTCAGGTAGACTTCCAGGTGCTGAGAACTTATTTTCCTAACTTCTGGCATTAATGCCTACCCAAAGGTTTAACGACTGAAGAAAAAAATACATATGGGCTATTAATTTTAAATATCTACTTTCCTCCCCAGAAAAACGTATCAGCACATGAAGTGCAAAATTCACAGCTCACTGCAGGCATTAAGATCATAGGCTCTGGAGCCCTAGGTGCTCTCCCTGCTCCATGTGAGACAGGTGACCCACAATCTTACTCAGCCTCCGTCTCTATAAAGCAGGGATCATGCTTCCGTTATTGTGAGTTTTGAAATGATGCTTGCAGAGAACTTAGTAAGCATAACCTAGTATTTCAGTTGTGATTTACATATTTTGCAAGGGAAGAGGTAACATATGACTATATCAATACAGGTATTCTGAGGTTTTAATTTTAAAATCAAAACTGTATAAAAAAATAAGTAACTGTAATGCAGGGTCTCAGCTCCCGCTCCCCGCACAAGAACGCAGGACATGGTGAAGCCAAAAAGGAACAACAACGGAGCCATAGATAGAGGAGTCATACTACTATATTCTTGCTGGCAGCTGGTCGAGACACAAAAGCAAACATCTGCCAGTACCCCAAATGAGGTACCCCAGTCTCGCTGGCAGCCGGGCAAGACACAGGAAGTACGAGCAACACGATCTGCAATCCACAACCCACTTGCTAACTGCACTTGCCAGCCCCCATTCGCTGCTAGTGTAGCCATGGCAGTTATATTAGTGGCCAATGGCTAACTGGTTACAGCTGATGGCCAACTAGTTACAGTTGATGGCCATCTGATCACAGCTGACGACCATCTACTACCCGAGCCAGCACCTTTCCACATGAGGTCGAGAGCCTGGAAACTGCTTTCAGGGACTCCATCCCTACAGTAACTTTGAAGTAAACTCCTGTTTTCAGAATAATAATTCAGAGAGAACACCAAATGATTTTTAAAGAAGAGCTTCCCATGTGCCCAAAAGAACAAAAGTGGCAGAAAAAGAATAAAAATGGACATCAGTTTATGGAGTATGATTAAATGTCTAAACATTGTGATCTAGACAAATGTTCTGGATGTGAACAACAGGGTACCAAAGTATGGGGCTGAAACCAGAGGTACAAGAAAGGGTGCTAGGCCTTGAATGGACAGAATATGGTAGACACAGTGGGGTGACTCAGCGACAGTGGTGTCCACTACGTCTTAGACGGCCTTTACCCACTACCCTGAAAAACTACACACATACTCAGCTTCCCAATCCCATGCAACTCAGGGAGGCCCTAAGCACCTCACCCAAAAAAACTTCTATCTTCCAGGTAAACAGATTGACAGGTAAGGCTAGTATTGCTTCCTGCCCTTCCCACTTTGTGCTTGGAAAGGGACCACAACGCCTAAAAGTGGAGCTGTCATTTTGTAACGATGAGTAAGTTACCAGGCTTTTAAGGTTGACCAAGCAGAAGGAAAGAGCCTGGATCCTCAATGCCCTCATTTAACCAGCACACCCGCCTTAGAGTATTCTTGTTATAGAAGGGGGGAAAAAACCCTTATTTGGTGCAGCCACTGAAGTGAGATTTTCTATTATCAACAGCTTAAGTGCAATCTAAACTGACACACAAGATGAAGGAAGAGGATATTTCACATGGATGAAAAACACAAATAAAGGAACACCACAGACAGACCTACTTGAACAGTATGGTTTATGATACTAACATTTAAAATGAAGAATTAACTTCCACCTTTATCTAATAGCTTCTTAGGTGTTTACACTGAAGAGTCACATTACTGCACTTACATGGCAGCAAACCCTATACTGGGGACTGGTATGCCTTCAGGGTGACATGGCCAATGGAAACATGCAGCCTTTTCCTACTGCACAGTGCAAATGAAATGCGTCCCAGGAATGAGAAAAGTAAATAGCAGCTGGTTTCATATAAACAAAACATGAGAAAATATGCACTGAAGGGCTAAAGTAATTTTTCTGCATTAAAATAATTTTACTAAATTGCTCATTCTAAATATGTGTGTTTAGGAGATGATGAAACACTGCAGGCTACAATCTATATTTGAGGAGCAATAATTTAGGTTCTTGAATTAAAGAATGAACTATCGTTCATTCTTCATAGAACATCTCTACAGAAAAGTTATAAGAATGTAAATGCAATTAAGTGACTCATTTTATAAACTTCTGTGATTAAAGAGAATATTTCATTTTTATTTGTTTAATATTCGTATTAATAAGAATGTCTCATTACACATTTACTGAAACCCTGAACAATAAAACAGTGGACAAATTCCAAGAACAAACAGATTTTTTTCTTTTCCCATGAAGCTAACATTATGGAATTTTAACAGATGTTCTATTTGGTCATAGTTAATAAAATGAATTATGTAGGATTAAAATAAGGTTCAATATGTTTGCATTGGATTTTAACTGAAAAACAATTTCACATTAAAAGTTTGGAAAGGTTTATAGTCACTTTTTTCCCTTTTCCTTAGCGGAATTACTAAGATGTGGAAAATAAGTGAATTAATTATAGCACTTATTACTTTTCTAATGAAACCAAGTTTATAAAGACTACTTTTTCAAGGTTTAAGAAGACTGAAATCTTAGAAAATTATATACTCTTTGGTATTTCATCCCTTATCTAAAGCAAGAACCTGACAGTGTGGTGTACCCAAAGGCGGAACCACCAGCCTGCACCATTCCAAGCCCCCTCAGAGCTCCTGAGCATTCGGAAATAGTCATGGTGTCTAGTAGCATCTGAACAAAAAAGAATCAAACCTAAAGGAATAAAAGCAACAACAAATATCTCCTGAGTGCTGACTTACGCTACAGCCTGTGCACGCTACAAAGAGGTGAAAATCCAGCTGCGGTTTTCAAGAGGAATTTATACGCAATCTGAGAAGACAAGGCATAATTATATGTAGCCAGACAAAACTGAAACGTAAAGACAATCAAAAACAAAAGGAAGAGGTAAATCAAAGAAAACAATTTCATACAAACGCACAGGGAAATAGATACACAGCACTCTGATACAATGGGGAAAAGTTCTTAACAGATAGCATAACCTTTTTACTATCATAAAAGCAGGAACTAGTACACAGGCTTAAGGATATTAAATAAGTAATAAAAGTTCTAGCTATAGATGCTTCAAAACATTTTTCAACAGAAAACATTCAAGTGTTGCAATCCCAGTAAAAAAGCCTTCCTCTAAATAGGTAATCTTATTTGGGAAATAAATCCCAGTAAATAATCAAACTGACCCAAATAAGAATCATCATAAAAATTTTCCAGCCCATTTATATTAGTAATTTTGATTAGCACAACCATCAACACACTTCAATTGCAGCTGAGAAGCTTTCCAGGTAATGACAGTTAGCTGACCTCTGGTTCAAACACGGCTATTGTTACCCATTATCATGAAACGGCATTCACATGTTTAAATGCAGACAGATCAAGGTCCCATCCCTGTTCAAGAACCGACCAAACTAGAGGCGGGTTTCTCCATTTCTGAACCTCCGGGCAGACCCTATTGCTGTCATACCTCCTTCCTGAGACTGCTGTGAGATTTCAACAAGAGAAATCTATGCCAAGTCCCTAGCGCAGATAGGCAAACTCGGGCTCAGAGAGGTTCAGTAACTTGCCAAAAGCAGACAGCTGGTAAGAGCGAGTTGCATTTCACACTGAGCTGTCATTTCCTGTCAAAAGCCTTTTCAGTGACCAAGAATACTAATAAGCACAGTTAACATTTCCTGAACACCTACTATGTGACACCTACTAGGCTCTACAGAAAGTACTTCATATGACTCTTCCTCTCTGCTTACAATAACTTTAGCATAATTTAAATAATTAGTAAAGGAATAATATAGTTCTCAGATATGTGTTAACAGGCCCAGTCTCACTTAAAATTAAAACTACAGCACCTCTTAGGTTGCTAGTACTGTTAGCGAGTCAAAAGAAAAGAGAGCTCCTGCACTGTTGGCACAAGTGCCTACTGGCACTTCCATGAAGGGCAATTTGATGATAGGTATCAGAATGACAAATGCCTATGCACCTTTAACCAAGCAAGTCCGCTTCTGGCATATAACCTGCAAGCATCCTCGACCATGTACAAAATGACGTGGGAACAATACTACCCATTGTAGCATGTTTGCAATACCCACCAACGAGGACCTGGTGAAATAAACAGTGGCTCATTTATACATCGGAGCACTACCCACTCAAAAAAAGAGAGGGTGCTCTTTATGAAGTGATGTAAAGTGAACTCCAAAATATTTTGGGTAAGAAAACAAACAAGGTACAGAACACCTAGGATAGAGTGGCTCTGGAAAAACACACAAGAGACTTACATAACTCTTACACGAAGAGTTGGGGAAAAGGAACTTAGTGGGCAGACAACAGAACTGGGAAAGAGACTTTGAAGAGCAGTCCCTGAGGCTTTACTCCCAAAGGTTTCTGTTTCCAGCCACTAGATTAGGGGAAATTTCCACCACCTGAAATAGACAATAAAGTAAGTGACTTTGGAAAGCTGCCATATCTACTTGCAAGTGAACTTTCCAATCAGAAAGGTAATTTCTGCACCTAAGGGACAGTCTGAGCGTCTCAATGAACTTACAGAACAGGCTGAATGACTTATTTTGGCCTGCTTGATTGCCTGATTTTGACTGCATGTGTAATAGCATTTCGTGGGAGACCTGCTTTCATTGCAGCTTGGTAGCAAAACTGGGGAGAGAGGGGGAGATAACCCTCACTGATCTCAAACCTCTTTAGTGGCCACTCCTATCTATCAAAAAGAAGCCAGGAGTTATTCATCACCAAAATGGCAAAATCCTGACATCGAGGCAGGTACAACCAGCATCTCACTGTCAGATTTGTGCAGATAAGAGTCAAACACCAGTAATTCGTCCTCCTAACTCCAGGAGACATATGTCAGACTCTTCCAAGGGCTTTTCCACGTGCTCCACTCCAGTCCCCTGTAAACATCCCTCTGGGGAGAGATGTTCAACCTCTCCTCCTGGCAAGTACCCCACTTGGTTGAGTGCTTTCTTGAAGTGCCCTCACGAGGCTTCAGGTAGTGGGAAATCACGTTTGCCTCTTCCATAGCTGTGAAAGACCCAATTCTGCTTAGATAAGCAAGGTATATGTGTTCTTTCACACTCTGTGCCTTTGCTCGTGTTGTCGCCTCTGCCCGTCTCCTGGAATACTTCTAATTGCCATTCCTTCAAGAAATAAGTCAAAACTAATTGTCTAATGCAGCAAGTACTAACCGGTACCACTCAAGCACTGCATCCTCTATCACCCCAGCTGCAACTTGCTTGTACACACACCATTTCATTACAGCACTATTACACTGCGCTGGAGTGTCTACTCCCCATGTTTTCCCACCAGAATGTGAATCCTTCAGGGCACAAACGTTGTATGTGGTGCCCAACACACAGGAGACACTCTTCAAATGATCGCTGAATAGAATTTTTGGATAAAACACATTTGCTGAGCTTAATTTATTCCTACTGCTTTTGAAATAACTTGCCTTCCTCCGCTTTCTTCCTTTATAGAAATCCTTCTAATTCACATCCAAGCTCATGAGGCGGCTCTCCACAGAACTCTCAGGACAATGGACCCTTTGAAACAAGCCTGGCTATGAAAGCAGCTGTGATTTTGCTGCCCATTTCCATCTTACTGCAGTAACACCACCGCAGCACGACGCTTGGCCACATCTAATGCGGCCAAGATCATGAGAAAAATGAACACTGAAAGGGTGAGATAAATAGTATAATCTGTTGACCTTGCTTAGACTCAGTCTAAAATTCACAGTAACTAAAATAATTTAGGAGAACATCAGGGATAAGCATGCAATCTCCACAAACATCAAACGTAGTAAAAAACATGTGACAGCATTCATAAAAATCAAAAGAACACACAATCTATTTTATAATGCATGAATTCAAACTTCAATCTCTTTCTAATGGGCTACTGCTAGGGAGATAAAACTATTTTAAAGAAAACAGTGTACACAGAATAAATATATAAATTTCCTGGTGATTCTCACTAAGGCTTCAATATACTTTCTTACTGAAACAATCAAACAAGCTCTTGGCAAAAAGATTTGATATTGGTGTCAGAACAATGCAAGAATTGAAACTATTTATAATGCAAAAATTTTGTTTAAAGCAGATATATCACTTCTTATTTTTCTCATTTTGAAAAGTAGCTATGTATCACTCGGCAATAAAATTCTTCTCTCATTCTATCAGAGAATCTGTACAAAAGCAATATTTCAACTAAAATCAGTTCTGAAAGATCTTTTATGAATACGGATAATGCAAAAGACCCCAATTAAATTTCCAACAAAGCACTGCCATTTTGAGTAAACAAAGTCATTTCAGTAAGGTCACATTATTTGTAAGAATTGCAGCTTAGAAATTAATTACTAGTGTGACATATGTCAAACCAAATTTTTAAAAGAATAGAATGCAGTTGTAACCATGTGTTTCATCTACTTATTTGTATGCAAAACCAGTATTCGCTGGAATGTAAATAAATTCATTTATTCAGCATCTCCCAGAAAAATAAAAAAGTTCACTGCCCCAACCGCCCTTGCATTTTTCTAGCACCCAGGTGAAATCTGAGTAAATAACACGTGTTTAGTAAGTCAGAAAATAAGTACAGAATGAAGATATAATGCAGGTGACGTTTTTGAAAGGCAGAAGTCATCTTCACACAAATGACTAATTTTACTAACAATTGTCACCCCAATAAATTTAAAAAATAAATTAAAAAAAAAAAAAAGAAACATTCAGTTTGCCTTCAAGAGAAAGTTTTCAAAGACAAACATCACCCACACCACACCACACTAAAAGTCGTTACCATGTGCAAATAAAAGCTTTAAATAACAGTTCTGGTGTTTCATAAAGAATACTATAATCTATAGTAGAAAACAAACAAACAAACAAACAAAAAACACCTGGGACTAAAACTAGGGATTTCAAAGAATTTCAATGTCCTGCTACTTATGACAATATTTATTTAAATTAAAAACATTTTCATAAATGAAAACGTTTTAGCATCCAAAGAACTACAAATAGAAAATAAACATATACAGATGCTCTTTTGCATTTTAATAGAAATTATATCCCAATCCTTTTCACAAAGTATACATATGCCAAATTATGTTTTATACTTTAAACACCTGACAAATTTATTTGTCAATTCTATTGCAATAAAGCTGGAAAAAAAAAAAAAGAAATCCTTAGGATTTAAACTCATTAAAAAATAAAAAGAAAATTATGTCCCAAACTAAAGACTTCTCTTATATCTCACATATATATAAATCAACTTTTGAACTTCAAATTAGCCTTTTCTATTAAGGCAAAAATGAAAACATGCTTCCTGCAGTACTATACTGAAATTCCTTTGCTTTTTCAACCAAAGGAAAAAGAAACTTACTACATATTAAACCACAGAATTTGGGAGTTGGAAGGCTCAGGAGGTGAAATGGCTGCTCTGGGCAGGCGGCCCTGCAGGCCACCTGCAATGCCAGGACTCGGCCGGGCGGAACTGCCCAGTTCCCCATAATCTGTTACCAGGAAAACAAAGCTGAGTGCATGGCACAGACTTTTGAGACACTTGTCTCTTAGGCTGCTTCTTTCATTACCAATTTTTCACTAACTCTGTGTATTACAGTAATTAAGTTGGTATCTTTTGTAGTTATTTTCTAATATTTCAGCTACAACAGCCACTCTCTAATTACAGTGAAGCTACATAGAGGATGGGCCTTTCTGACTACTGGACTGATCATTCAGCAAAGCCATACCCATTTGTTAGAGGTAAGAACCAACGTAAGACTTAACAGCGTTTTAAAAAGTGATCATAATTTCCCTTTTTAATTTTTAAACCAGTTTCTCCAAATAAATTCACTGAACAAAGCATATCATTTTTTGTACTTCAGTGTTGGAAATTAAGTGAGTTACCTCTCTTAAAACTGTGCTTTTGTAGCCTCGATACAATCCTTGGATGCCCTGAAACAAACAAAAGGCCGAAAGCTCAGAAAGTTAGAATAGCAGAGATTCTGAATGACATCCTGAATAAATCAGGTTTACCTTTTCTAAAGTTTCAGTTTTAAAATGTTGACAATGGCCACAGTTCTGTAAGAGGTTAAAAGATTTCAACTGACCTAAGGTACATAAAGCTCAGGTCAGCTCCTTTAAAAGGGGAACATCTCTGATAATAAAACTGACTACATATTAATTGAGCTTTAGTTGCTTTCAACATTTCTTCTCCTGAAAATAGTACTTGAGATGTTTTAATATACAGAGGGTACCAAAAAAATGTATACACATTTTAAGAAAGGAAAACTGTAAATTGTAATACTTATATATACCGATAACAAAAGATGAATACAAGCCACATTTGACTTCCACAATTACAAGAGGTGCTCAAAGTGGTTACCATCAGTGTCCAGACACTTCTGATTACGGCAAACTACTGCTTGAGCAACGTCAACCAAAGTATCCATTTGTATACATTTTTTGGCATTCCCCTCCGCCCCGTATTTCCAAAAGCAAATGCACACAGAATGCTGATTATCTTGTCATATAAAAACAGAATTGTATTTCATAGTTTCAATCAGAAGACATCAGAAATTCATTAATAATTTCTCAATAGTGATAAATAGCTCTGGACAAGCCTTGGCTTATTATCTATTTAACTGTCCACATGATTCAATAGGAACCCTCTATTGGTCTGATCTCATTCATATACTTAATACTCAATATCTCCTCACCTTGGTGACAGAGGGACCATTAAGAAAAATTTTTCTAAAACCAAGGTTCATTGAAATTTTCATATGATTTATTTTTGTAAAAAAAATAAATTTTTTTAAGGTTTCTGTAAAAACTATAAAAGAAAGCAGCTCAATGGTCCCTAGTCACATGGCCAGCAAGGTGAGTTCTAACCCACTGCTTAACACTAACTAGTAAAAGAGCAATCACACTTTGATACAAACATTATGACATTGGTAACAATATGAGTCTGTTACTACATTTCTCTTCCACAGGCCCTCAAATTCTGTAGTGATGTTTTAATATATCTTCACTGATTTTACATATTTACTATTTGTTCCATGTCTGATTCCAAAAGAACTATTGGATGATTACAATGTAGGACACACATAGGGTGGTGGCACTCAGTATGTGTTTGTTTAGAAATTTGAAAAAGAAATAAAAATTAAAATAAAAATTCAAAAACAAAGGAAAAACAACGATAATCTTAGCATAAGAAGTTACTATAACTGGAGTAAACTTATTACATTTAGCTTTAAGGTCTCTTCTAGAACTCCTGATACGAGACTCAGTGTTCTTATTAGCAATAATACTATAAAATCTTTCTCAATAAAGAAAAAAGAGCGAGCTTAAAAACACATCTTACCTCTTGATATAAGATGTTAGAGAAAATTTGAAATGTTCTTGAAGAAGCAGAAACCTGTGCCCTCTGCTTAACTACTTCAGAAGGAACTCGAATCAGGCAGGCAACCTAAAATATATAAATTTAATTACATCCTAATAAAGTAGTAACTGTATGAAAACTGAAAATTCTCATAAGCAAAAATTATAGTATAAAAAAGTATAACGTACAGGCTTAGTGCAAGACATCAAAAGGTTCTGTGTTTTTAACCTAAAACACTTAGAACACTAATGGACATGTGCTATTTTATCAGCCCCAAAACCTTTCCTTACCTTGTTCTGTATAGATCTTCCCACCTCCACCATGTTGTTGCAAGCATATCTGTCTATAAGCCCCAGGAGAGCAAGAAGCACATTTACTCATGTTGAACCCCCAACACCTATGGATCAGCATCTGGTCTTTAAACAACAGCCGTTTCAAACATGTCTGATAAAAAGAATGAACCAAAGGGCTTTTGCTTTACTGGCAGTAATGCACCTATTGGTGGAGGCAGAACTGATCATCAGCTGGTTACCCCCAACCTCCCCTGTCACCCGCCGGCAGCCTCAGCCAGCTCCCGGCCCTAGCACCCCAGATCTCCCCACCACCTAACAACTGAGGAGTAACTCCAGCCACTCTCAGACCTTGTTCCAACATTCAAATTGACACAGGTCCTGGGTGGTCCATACTCACATCCTACCCGTCAGCAAATCATTTTAACATCATCCTTCGTGGTATGCCAGGGAGAGGTATATGCCACCTCAAACTCATGCTTCCAGGACTCTGCCTTCAGTAAGCTACTTATTTGCAGATATTAGAACAATTAAAAAATTGGTCAATTACTCACACCTGTCATCAAAACGACAAACGATAACAAGTGTCGGCAAGAATGTGGAGAAAATGGCACTCTTGTGCACTGCTTGAGAGAATGTAAATTGGAACAGCCACTATGGAAAACATTAAAAATAGAACTACCATATGATCCAGCAATTCCCCTCCTGGGTATATAGCCAAAGTAAATGAAATCACTATCTCAAAGAGGTATCTGCACCCCCATGTTCATTGCAGCATTATTTCTAATAGCCAAGACATGAAAATAGTACGTGTCTGTCAATAAATTAACAGATAAAGAAAATGTGGTATACATATACAATGGAATATTATTTAGTTATAGAAAGGAAATAAATCCTGCCATTTGTGACAACATGGATGGATCTTGAAGGCATTATAAGTAAAATAACTCAGATGGTAAAAGACAAATACCATATGATCTCACTTATATCTGAAATCTAAAAAAACAAAAACAAAAAGTCAAAGTCATAGAAACAGAGAACAGACTGGTGTTTGTCAGAGGCTGGGCAGGGGTGGCGTGTACAAAATGGGTGAAGGTGGTCAAAAGGTACAAACTTCCAATTATAAGACAAGTTCTGGGAACGTAATGTGCCTAGGTGACTATAGATAACAATACTATATTGTATATTTGAAATAGCTAAGAGAAGTAGCTCTTAAAAGCTGTCATTAAGAAAACACTTCTTGGGCCGGCCCGGTGGCTCAGGCGGTTAGAGCTCCGTGCTCCTAACTCCGAAGGCTGTCGGTTCAATTCCCACATGGGCCAGTGGGCTCTCAACCACAAGGTTGCAGTTCAATTCCTCGAGTCCCGCAAGGGATGGTGGGCTCTGCCCCCTGCAACTAAGATTGAACACGGCACCTTGAGCTGAGCTGCCTCCCGGACGGCTCAGTTGTTGGTTGGAGTGTGGGCTCTCAATCACAAGGTTGCCAGTTCAGTTCCTCGACTCCCGCAAGGGATGGTGGGCAGCGCTCCCTGCAACTAAAATTGAACATGGCACCTTGAGCTGAGCTGCCGCTGAGCTCCCGGATGGCTCAGTTGGTTGGAGCATGTCCTCTCAACCACAAGGTTGCTGGTTCGACTCCCGCAAGGGAATGGTGGCTGTGCCCCCTGCAACTAGCAACGGCAACTGGACCTGGAGCTGAGCTGCGCCCTCCACAACTAAGACTGAAAGAACAACAACTTGAAGCTGAACAGAACCCTCCACAACTAAGATTGAAAGGACAACAAACTTGAAGCTGAACAGAACGTTCTCCTCCACAACTAAGATTGAAAGGACAACAACTTGACTTGGAGAAAAAGTCCTGAAAGTGCACACGGTTCCCCAATAAAGTCCTGTTCCCCTTCCCCCCCAAAAAAAAAAAAAACAAAAAAAAAAAACACACTTCTTTAAGAGGTGATGGATGTTAACTTATTATGGTGATCACTTCTATATATATATATATAGAGTGTATCTCAACTCATTATGTCATACAACTTAAATTCATACAATATGTCAGCTATATCTCAATAAACTGGAAAAAAAAGAATTTGTCAAAGCAAAGGAACTGGCTACAGAAGGACAGGAGGCAGGGGTGGAGAAAGGACCTCAGGCTACAGGGAGGGAAACATATGATCTGATCTTTTAAAACGCTTTAATGGAAGACCTGCCCTTACGACTCTCCACACGAGGCAGTCTGCCAAAGACACAAATGTTTTCTGCAACTTAGATTTCATGCACCTGACTCTGGTGTTCAATCTTTTGCATATGGTTGAGGCAAGTCATTTTAAAACTTTGAGACTTTAAAAAATATAGACAGATAGATGTTTATAGATACATATGTTTATATGGGCACACACATGTATAAACATATAACACATATAAACACATATATATTTGAGTCACAGTAAGAAATATGGGCAATCTTTCTTCAGTGACATGTAATAGAATGGAAAAAGCAACAAGAAATTTAACAAAACCATCCCACCAAACAGAGTACACAAATTCAAAGAGGTTTGTCCTTTTCAATCTGTAGTCTCCTGATTCCTAAACTGAAATTGCTGCCCAAATGTATATTACTTAAGGTTTTGTCTTTCCAACACTAAGTGGCTTTAAGGTGTAGATCAGTAAGCTTTTTATGTAAAAGATCAAACAGTAAATATTTTAGACTTTGCAAACCACATGGTCTGTCAAAACAGAGACCACAGCAGTGCTGCAGGAACACAATAGCAGCCACAGAAAATTATATATAAATGAATAGTGCAGCTGCGTTCCAATGAAACAACAAAAACAGGTGTCGGTTTGCCAACCATTGATCTAGGTATTAACACCGGCAAATTCTTCTTTGGTATTAGCCTTGGCAGGAGCCTAAGCACAGAACAGACGCAGGTCTCAGCACCCCAGGATACAAGGGACAGAGACGGCTGATGTGACGTGACGCCATGGTGTCAGGTAACATGGGCATATGACTATAAAGCACAGCTCAAAAGTAACGATGCTTTACGTTAAGGCACTACAACGCATAAGATTAGAACAAAGAATTCATTCCCTGAAGTCACTTTTCTCCCAAAACTTATAAAACAATATAACCTGATTTCGATTTCTTCATACATCAAACACTTGAATGCTTTTCATTTGCAAAGGTATCTACAATTTGGGCCAACACATCTTCCCACCCACAGTCTCCCTAATTCAGGCCAACAGAAACACACTGCGCCCGATACTGCTGCGTGGTAAAGACGAGTAAGACGGTGCCCTGGCCTCAAAGCACCCTCAGCTACATGCAGGCAACTTCAATCAATTCAGTAATATACGGCCAAAACAAGAGGCATAAACAAGCATGGCAAATGGAGAAGAGAGGATTTAGTGAGGCCACAAGACCCAGGGAAAATACCAGAGGTTATGCCTTCACAGAACCTTCAAATGAGCCAGAATTAGCTGGCAAGAAGGGTGAAAGGGGCATGATGGGGAGAGGAAACAATAAAAAGAAAAGCGCACAAATACAAAAGCAGGTGTTCAGGGTAACAGAGCCATCCCATTTCAAGAAAGCATTCCAGTTTGTATCCAACCATGCCACTCCATATTACCAAAACATCAAGTTTAAGGCCAGGAGTCAGGGAAAGTAAGACTGGACCAACAGACAAAGAGGCCCTATATGCCACGCTAAGAAGCTTGGACTTGACTCCGTAGACAATGGGATAAACTAAAAAAAATGTAGGCAAAGGAATGACAACCTGCACTTTAGGGAAACCACTGTGGCTACAGTGGGTAGAATAGTTGGAGGATGGGGGACAAAAGAAAGGTAAGAAGCAAAGAGGAAAGATACAAAGAAGGCAGGAGACAAGTGATGAGGCTGTTGCAACAGTTCTACAGAGAAGCCAGGAAATGAAAATGGCTTAGAAAAGAAAAAGAGTCAAATCTGAGGGAAAAGTGAAGAGTCAAATGAAAGGACCCGGTGACTAACAGGAGATTAGAAGGAAGTGAGGAGCGGATACGATGCTCGTACAATCCAGTGGCGCCAGTAACCGAGATCAGGGGTCAGAGGAGGAACAGCGGTTTTAGAGGGAAGAGGATGAGTTCAGACTGGGAATGCTGAGCAGAGTCTGTGGGACAAGGAAGGGGCTGCGTCTAGCCAAGAATGAATATGCAGCTACAAAGCTAGAAATTAACAGGGCTAGAAATACAGATATGTAAGTCACCAGCATACAGGTGATGGCTAAAACCAAGAGTAGGTTAGATTACCCAAAGAAAGAGCAAAACGGGAGACCGCAGGGCCACGAATGAAACCCTGAGGAACACCCCTTTTTAAAGGACAAACAGAAAACCTGATCAGAGACACACAAGTAGGACCAGGAGGAAAGCACCACTGTAGTGAACAGCTGTCTCTTCGACTGCCCAGTTTTCTTTTCTCCATGTTCTTCCCAGCTCAGGAACCAGAGTGTCAGTGCCTCCGCCCTGGGCCTGGCAGGGGGCGCACCGTGTCACATAACGTGGTCCAAGGCAAGAACAGTCAGCCCGTCAGGTTGGGCTCCTCAGTTGGGTCCACCCAGGAATCTGACTCTGAGCCATGCTGACCAATGCACAGGCTGCTGGCCACAGGGGGCTACAGAGCACTGGCAAAGGGGCTAACAGATGAGACGTGCTGTAGCTATAAAATACACATCGGATTTCAAAAATTTATATGCAAAAATAATGTAAATATCCTATCAGTATAGCGTTTATATTGATTACATGTTGAAATATTAATACTCTATGTATGGTTTAAAATGTTATTAAAATGTCATCCAGCTGGTGCTTTCACTTTTTTTAATGTCGCCACTAGAAAATGTGTCTATGGGACAGTGCTGTTCTAACATCCATTACAGCAGCGCCGCAGGGCCCAGGACGCAGTCCAGTGGGCAGTGACAGGCCAGCGCCCCAACCCCACTGCTCCTAAGTTCTTGCCACAGCCTCCTTCCCTTTCATTCCCCCACCTTATTCTCCGCTCTTCCATGTATTCTAAGAGCCATCAAACAGTGTTCTAAGTCAATTACAGAAGTAACAGCATTTTGGGATACAAGTGGCAGGGCACCAACGAGTGCCTCCGACAACGAATGACACATAATGACGTCAGCTAGCAGGTACTGGGTGCGAGGCAGCTCAGCATTTAGCGCAGACCCTCAGCAAAGAGAGGCGAACCCAGGCTCTCCTGTCCTGCCATCACACTTGGCAGATTGGGTTCTCCTTCTCAGGCTTGTCGCCTCATGAGTAGCACGGGTCTTACAGCCTCCAGCATCACCTTGTCACACAACGTGGTCCAAGGCAAGAAGAACAGTCCTCCTCTTTTTTCTTTGATGCCCCCAGCAGTGTCCACTTGTATGTGTTGGCCAGAATTGTATGACATGGCCACCCCCTAGTATGAAGACGGAGAACATGTCGATCTAACAAAGGGTTGGTGACATTGCCATCCAAACCAAATGAGTATTCTGTTAGCAGTGAGAGAGGGAAAGGCAACTAGAATTGTCTGCCAACCTTCCAAAAAATCCTTTTTCCATAAGTTACCCAAGATCAATTTCAACAGCAAGCAACCAAGAACTTGCCTGATATTCAAGAGGGAGGGAAGTCTCAAGTGGAATTTTGCAGAGCAAAGGGTCAAGAGTCTCAAGCAGTGTACACATGAGGATTAACAAAGTTCCCCGATTGTTTCAACAGAGGGCTGAGGCAGGAGACCCGTTACAGAGAATTCATAAGGAACTTCAGCAGAGAGACGGGCAGATGTAGACAACTACTACAGGAAGAGGGCTAAGACACTGGCAGATGGCTTCATAGCTAAAGGTGGTTCCTTGTCTTGTTTTATGTAGGATGGCAAATATCTGCACATACGATGGGGAAAGTGGTAACAGCAAGGCAGAAGCTCACAACCTAGGAAAGAGATGGGGTGATAGATGAAGACCCCAGAGGCTACGAGAAGAGGCCATCAGGAGCCCCAGCACGTGACCACACTGCTGTCACTACCTCCCTTTGCCAGACTGCCTGCCTCTCGCCCAGGGCACCATTCCCCGGTCAACACTGCGACTTTCCTTCAGGGCTCAAGTCCAGGAGGGACTTCAGACCAGGCTGGTCCCGGCTCTGTCAGTGAACTTGGAGGCATTCCCTTTGCCTTCCTCGGTCTAATTTTTCTTATTAGACTTGGTCCAGAAATCTTTACAGTATCCTTTCAAGTGTTGATTTCTATAATTCTTAATTTTCCCACAATCATACCTTCTGTTCTTTACCTCAAAAGAGTCCTTTATTTTCCATATAAACTATTTCTTCCTTATTCTTATTGCCCAAAATAAACTCTCTTACCTGATACTTTTTACTTATTAACTTACAGCACATAGTTTTTCAAATATATTACTTTATCTTCTACTAAACCATAAACACTGTGAGGGCAAGAAGAAAACATGCGTCAAACTTACTAATCAACTGGGGAATGGAGCAAACTCTCTACTGTACTTTTTCCCCCAGCTTTATTTAGGTATAATTGACAAATAAAATTCTATCTACTTTTTTTTGGTATTATTTTATGTAGAAAGCAAATGAAACTACCCAAGAGGAGGAATAAGACCAAAAATCAATCATTTCCACAAAAATGTCCTTACCAATACTCCAGAGTTTTAAAAATATATATATTTTTCTTTGTATCGAACAGACTGCATATATATACATATGTGTGTATATATATATATATATATACACACATATATATATATATACACACATATATATATATATATATATATACACACACACACACACATATATACACACACACACATATATATATATATATATATATATATATATATATATATATATATATACACACACATACATGTATATATTTACATAAAGGCAAGAAACAATAGAGTGGGATTACAGGTGATGTTCCTCCTTCTTTTCTGCCTTCCTATATTTTCTAAATTCTCTAGAATGAAGATGTATTATTACTTCCTAAGTTTTTTTTTTAACATAATTTCAAAGGGCAAAAATATTTGCTATGGACCAAAGATTGAGTAAGCAAATAAAAATGAAAGGGCTACTTTAAAATGTGTTTTTAGATGCAATCCTACTTATTGGCCTTGACAAAAAACAATATTTGTTTTTAATTTAGTGACAATAACATACATAAAAACATATTAAACAGCTTATCCAAAGGCCTAAAATTGGGTCTAAGTTATGTTACTCCTGACAAGAGTGAACTTTTAAATCCATCCTTATAAAACCAGGACAGAATATTAATAAAGTCTTGTGAAACTTACATGAACCTAACAGGACAGCTCCCCGCATCTAAAACTCATTAAAGAAATGAAAATAAATAAATAAAAAAGAAGATAAAAGAAAGAAAAGGGTACACTAACTCCTTGTACTTTTCAATTCGAGAGGTCAAGAGAGAAATATGACCCCAATATGTCAAGAAAATAGGAAGTGTCTCCTTTTGTGACTCGGCATAAATATTTATGGAACTTCATGCTTCGTAACCCTTCATGTTGTTACATCATGTTTTTATTTCTTAAAAATACAGAAACAAAAGAAAAACTTTGAAAAGGTTCTCAGATGAAAACCAATCTAACTAACAGAAGGGGTACAAAGCACGCAGCACGGCTCCTTGACTTCTGTGGTGTGGCACTTCTGGCATGACAGAAAGGCCACAAAGCGATGCCTCTACTTCCTCCAATAACTCCGTTGCCTTCCATTTGGTTTTCTATTAACTCTGATCTTTCTTAGATTTGAATTTCAGCTACAGCATAGTATTTCGCTACACAAGAACAAAAACCTGTTACAGGACTGTGGTTCTATGAAAGAAAATAAAGGCAATGTCATCTGTGCGTCTCTTGGTAAATCCATTCATTAGCAAATTCTTTCCTCCTAAATCTGGGGTTCAGTTCATTCCATGACACAGGAATGGCAGCATTTTCATTAAACCCAAGAATGTTTCACATGTTCAAGTTCTATCAAAGGACAAGAAAACTAAGGTTTTCCATAAAGAAATCACACATCCCCATCTTTTATCAACACATTTAATACTGGCTTCATCATGTTTAAGCATACCAAAAATTTGATGAACTTCAGATTAAAAAATTGCTTGTAATCATGAAGCTGCTACTAAGATTTTTCTTTCTTTGACATAAAAACTTTTCTGATGTGATTTTATTTATTTTTGCAATGGAGAGCTGAATATCTCCTTGAGTATTTATTAAACACCAAAATGCAAAACTACAAGTCATGAGCCTAAGTGTGTGAAAGGGGAAATGTTACAGTAAACTTCATCTTCACATTGGAAAACATGAGTGAAGGCAGGGAGAAACAGGGTAGGGAGAAAGAGACAGATGCTGCTAAACTCTCTAGTTCTTGCACTGCCACAGCCAAACCCCACTCCACACGTCACGTGCCAGCATTCCACAGCCGTGCTTCCAGCCGATCGCTCTCGAAACTCTCTTCAAAGCCAGTAGGCATCACGAACAGCACTTACATTAACATCATATCTTGTCTCCCAACTATTTCAACATAGTTCACAAAAAATCAGCTGATTTAAGTTTTTTTTCTAAGAAACTTAATCAACAACCTGTGAATATTCTTCTGATATTAGAAGCTACTTATGTCAGCATTTTACACATAAATCAATCTGAGACAGAAGTTACTGAACGTCAGAGAGCTACTTGGCTTAAGGAGCAAAGATGAAACCCAAAGCTTTTGATTATCATCCCAGAATTATTTTTCATAAAAGGTATATCATATTTACACACATCTAAAGGACGTAAGTTTCAAGGTTTAATATTAGCCAATTGTTAATGTTTAAAAAGGAAAATCTATACTAGGTTCTATAGAAACTTAAACTGAATAGACCAATCAAAGTAAAAAGCAAAAAAAAGAAAAAACTGCTTTGAACTTTGCAGAGTTAACTCAATGTGGCAAATTAATAAGAGAGATTTTTGAAATGCAGTTTACTTATTTGTATTAATATTTTATTCCACATTCTTTGTGTAATTTCTAAAATTCTTTCTTGAAGACAGGTGCCCAAATTAAGAATACCTAATATATCTTTCTATAAAATTGAAGCCCTATAACTGAACAGTTCATCTGTGTGTAGATTCTGCCATCTTCTGGTTACAAATGGAATCTCGTCTGTTGATAAAAATCCAAACAATTTATCAATCCTAATGCACCCTCCTTAGGGTTTACATTTTACCTACTGATACTAGGGCACCTTTATCACACCTTTCTTCCTTTTAAGACCCTTTCCATGTATACAAATAACCAATATGTAGAAGAAAAAACTTTTAATATCCAAATAGTCTTCTCAACAAAAATAATTACATTGTCTATTAGGCCCTTTATCTGAAGGTCGTTCACATCATTTTAAACATCCCAAGAGGTAAGTTTCAACAAAGTAAACATTTTTGCACCTTTCCTTAACAGAAATGAACCATGACTTCACATTTGGCAACAAAAGCTTCATGGATAGAGTTCTACCAATATAAAATCTGAAAACGGAGAAGGTCGTAAAGATAATTTTATTAGTTTCCTATTGCTGCTATAACAAATTACCACCTAATTAGCGGCTTAAAACAACACAAATTTAGTCTCATAATTCTGGAGGTGAAAAGTCCAAAATGAATCTTACTGAAATAAACCTGAGGTGTCCGCCAGGTGGCATTCCTTCTGGAGGCTCCGAGGGAATGTCTATTTCCGCGTTTCCAGGAGCCACCTGCATTCCGTGGCTGGAGGTACCTTGCTCCATCTGCTAGCCAGCAGCGTGGCACCTTAAAACCGCTCTCTCTGACACTCCTGCTTCACTCTTATAACGACCCTTGTGATTAACTCGGCCACGTGGATAACACAGGAAAACTCTTCCCAGTTCAAAATCCTTAACTTAGTCATATCTGCATGTTCCTTTTGCCATGTGAGGTAACATACTCACAGGTTTTGGGGACTGGGACATATCTGGGGGGAAGGGGGTATTATTTTGCCTATCGTAGTAACCAAGAGCAAATTTTAGAGCCTGACCTTTTCTTATTTTAAGAAACCCAAAGTGATCTGAATTTGTCCTATTATCCAAGTAACACGCTCCTCATCTCCAGTTCTATATCAGTTCTGCCATTTTAAAAATATTATATAAAAAGTAGAAGACAAAGGTGCTCCTGGAAGTACACAGAGAAATATTTGTCTGACTACTAATTCTGCAATGGTATTTACTGTCCACGGCTGCTGGGTAACCTCAAATGAGTCACTACACTTCTTTGAATTTCAACTTCATCTTCTGAACTGATAGCCCTCCCAAAACTATGAAACTCCAAAAATGTGCTACATACAGCAATCTGTGTGACATAGGACTAGAACTGACATTTACTGGGCACTTTTTGTATCGGATGCTAGGCTGAGCACTTTGTAAGGGTTGTATCATGTAATCCTTATAAGACTATGACAGGGTAGCATTAACGCTGTTTTTCAAGACCAGGAGAATATCAGATAGCTACAAAAGTAACTGCGGTGTTTGCAATTGTTTTTAATCTTTTAAACTGCAATTACTTTTGCACAAACCTAATAGCAGTTCAGTGAGGTTAAGTAAATGGCCTACACAGAGGTCACACCAAATACACGTACAAGTCACAATTCCGACCCTGACCTGTGCAACCTGACAGCACAGGATGCATACACTGATTCCTTACAGAGGCCCTCAAAATATTCTCCAGTTATTTAAAAAAAAAGCATATCCAACTCATTTATACAATCCTCAAGAACAATGATCATAATTTTTATTTAGTCTATGTTTCTTAGCATCAATCAGTGTTAGATTTACAACAGGCACTCAAGTATTGAAAAGGATTGTAAAACTGAATCAAGAAACCTCATTCAAGATGGAATTGGGAACCCATGAAGGGAGAGCTCTCACACACTACCACTCGTAGCAGCTTACATAACCACCAAGAAGGAAGAGGTCTTCCTTCCTTGTCTCAGCAACAACAACTGCCCTCCACTTCCACCAATAAAAAAACGACACAAGCTCAAACTCTCAATCCCCACCAAGGGACTACTGATCAAAACAACCTTCCCTGGTATTAAATTCCCTGACTTCAGATTATACTACAAAGCTACAATAATCAAAACAGCATGGTATTGCCATAAAAATAGACACACAGACCAATGGAATACAGAGACCAGAAATAAACTCACATATATATGGCAACTAATTTTCAAAAAAGGAGTCAAAAATATACAATGGAGGAAGGAAAGCCTCTTCAATAAATGGTGCTGGGAAAATTGGAAAGCCACATGCAAAAGAATGAAACTAGATATACTGTTGGTAGCAATGAAAAATGGTGCATGTACTGGAGATCCAGTCAAGATGGCAGAGTAGCTAAACACTGTCCTTGCCTCCTTTCATGACCACATCAAAACTACAACTAAACTACAGAACAACCGTAATTGAGAACTGCCTTAAGTCTAGCTGAACCAAAGCCCTAAAACTAAGGACATACAGAAGAAGCCACCTGGAGACTGATAGGAGGGGCAGAGGGATGGAAAGAGCTGATCCCACATCCACATTTGACCATTAAAAATTGGGAGGGATAGCTCAGATGTGGAGGTCCCCACCAGAGAAGTGAGGGGTCCCAGCCCCACACCAGGCTTACCAGCTCAGGGTCTTATGCCAGGTAGAGAAATCCCCATAACTTCTGGCTGTGAAAACCAGCAAAGATAGTAGCTAAGTAGGACAGAGGGTGGCTGGAGTCCCAGGAGCTCCTCTGAACGGGCCAGCACATGGATTTACTCACTGATGGACTCACTCACTCTGAGCTCTAGTTCTGAGGCAGCAGCTCAAAAGGGGCCAGGGACATGTGGGTTAGAACTGAATTGTCTGGCTTCAACGGAAGGGCTGGAGGGGCAGCTTTCTTCCAGACAGAGGAGCTGGTAGAAGCCATTGTTTCCTTGTTGAGGCTTGCCCCTTCTGGGCATGCAAACAGTGGCAGCCACAATATCTGAGTCTCTATCAACCTGGCTAACACATTTCATTCACCCTGATTCCATGAGATCCCACCCAATCCAACTTTCAGGCCTACCTAAACTGTTACCAGTGGCTTTTCCATAGAAACAGCTTGGCTTGGCTTATACTGCAGACTTCCCTAAAATTTCTCAAAGGTTCACAAAACCCAAACAAACAGCACCTGGCTTTGGCATGTCCCAGATCTCTGGCTGAGCAGCCCTAAGTCCAGCACCAGCAACAGCCAGCCTCGATTCACTGCTTGGCCTCTCAAGGCACCTCAAGCCCAACGTCGGTGGTGGCTATCTGTGGATTGCTTCGTCGCTCATGCCAGGTGGCCCCAGGCAGGTCGTCACAGGCTGTGGCTTCACTTGGCCTGCAGCAAGTCCCTTCCCAGGAGGCCCCAAGGATGACATGCCAAGTGGCCAGCTTTGGTCCCCGCCAGAGCATCACTCGGCTGCATCCAGGAACAACACACCCAAAGGGCAGACTGGGCAGGCACCACAGCCCTGCTGAAGCGAATCCTGCTCCACAGGGTCAGACCATGAGAACAGCTCCTCCACTGTAGTCATGGCCAGTCCTCACAACCAATCAGCCTGAGGGCCAATCCTTCCCATTGATGTGCCAAAAGCAGCCAAAAATTAACTACAACAAAAGGGCACACAAAACCCACACAAGGAATACACCTGGAGTACCGGCTCAGGTGACCGGAAAGACTATGCCGGTGAGTCCCACAGGACACCTGCTACATAAGGCCACTCTACTAAAACTGGAAGACACAGCAGCCCTACTTAATACACACAAGGTCTGACAATTAAATTTGCAAACTTGTTGCAAAGATGTTGCTAACTTTTTTTTATATCAGAGGGATTATTCATTATGAATTTGTACCAACTGGACAGTTAACAAAGTTTACTATTTGGAAGTGCTGAAAAGGGTGCATGAAAAAGCCAGATGACCTGAACTTTTCGCCAACAATTCATGGCTCTTGCATCACAACAATGCACCAACTCACATGGCACTGTCTGTAAGGGAGTTTTTAGCCAGTAAACAAATAACTGTATTGGAACACCCTCTCTACTCACCTGATCTGGCCCCCAGTGACTTCTTTCTTTACCCAAAGAGAAAGGAAATATTGAAAGGAAGACATTTTGATGACATTCAGGACATCAAGGGTAATACGACAACAGCTCTGATGGCCATTCCAGAAAAAGTTCCAGAATTTTTTGAAGGGTGAACTAGGCACTGGTGTTGGTGTATAGCTTCGCAAGGGGAGTACTTCGAAGGTGACTGTAGTGATATTCAGCAATGAGTTATGTAGCACTTTTCCTAGGATGAGTTCACAAACTTAATTGTCTGACCTTGTAGAAACAAACACAGGGAGGGCAGCCAAAATGGGGAGAAAAAGAAACATGTCCCAAATAAAAGAACAGAACAAAGTTACTAAACAAAATGAACTAAAGAAGTTCCAGAAAAAAAGTTCCAGAAAAAGAACTAAACAAAATGAAGACAAGCAATCTCCCAGACACTGGGTTCCAGACACTGGTTATAAGGAGACTCAATGATCTCTGTGAGAACATCAACAAAGAGATAGGAAACATAAAAATGAACATAGAAAACATATAAAAGAACCAGTCAGAAATAAAGAATATAATAACTGAAATGAAGAATACTTTAGGGGGAATCAACAGCAGATTAGACGATGAAGCAGAGGATCGAATCAGTGATTTAGAAGATAAAGAAGCAGAAAATACCCAATTATAGCAGGAAAAAAATGAGGACAGTTTAAGGGGCCTCTGGGACAATCTCAAGCATACCAACATTGTATCATAGGGATATCCAAAGGAGAAAAGAGAGAGCAAGGAATTGAAAATCTATTTGAAGAAATAATGATGGAAAACTTCCCTAACCTGGTGAAGGAAATAAATACACAAGCTCAGGAAGCACAGAAAGTCCCAAACAAGATGAACCCAAAGAGGCCCACACCAAGACACATTATAATTAAAATGGCAAAAACAAATTAAAGACAAAGAGGAAGCTTAAAAGCAGCAACAGAAAAGCAGTTAGTTACATACAAGAGAGCTCCCATAAGACCAACAGCTCATTTCTCAACAGAAACTTTGCAGGCCAGAAGGGACTGGCATGAAATATTCAAAGTGATGAAAAGCAAGGACCTACAACCAACTCTATGCAGCAAAGCTATCATTTAAAATCAAAGGACAGATAAAGAGCTTCCCAGATAAGAAAAAACTAAAGGAGTTCATTAACACCAAATCAGAATCACAAGGAATCTTAGAATGACTTCTTTAAGAAGAAATAAAAAAAAAATCAAAATTATGAATAAAATGGCAATAACTACATATCGTTAACAATTACTTTGAATGTAAATGAGTAAATGCTCCTATCAAAAAACAGGGTGATTGTATGGATAAGAAAACAAGACCCTTACATATGCAGCCTACAAGAGACTCACTTCAGATCGAAAAACACACAAAGACTGAAAATAAAGGGATGGGAAAAGAGATTTCATGAAAATGGAAACAAACATACAAAAATAGTTGGTATAGCAATACTTATACCAGAAAAAATACACTTTAAAACAAAGGCTATACCAAGAGACAAAGAAGGACCCAGTGATCCCACTTAAGGGTATTTATCTGAAGAAAACCCAAAACGCTACTTCAAGGGGAATGTGCATCCATATGTTCATTGCAGCATTGTTTACAATGGTCAAGGTGTGGAGGCAGTCAACGGATGAGTGGATAAAGAGAAGGTTGTACAGATATACATAATGGAATATTGCTTGGCTATGGACAAGAATGGGTTTTTGCCATCTGCAGTGGCATGGATGGACCTGGGGGGTACTGTACTGAGTGGAGTGTCAGAGAAACACAGATGCAATATGATTTCACTTATATGTGGAATCTGAAGAACAAAATAAACAAACAAAATGGAAACAAACTCATAGATACATAGAACATTTTGATGGTTGCCAGAAGGGAGGGGGGTTGAAGGTGAGTGGAAAAGGGGAAGGGATTAAGAACTACAAATTGATTTTTACAAAGCAGTCATGGGGATGTATTGTATAGCATAAGGAGTATAGTCAATAATATTGTGATAACTGACAAACGGGATGGAGGGTGAAAAAGGTGAAAGGATTAAGTACAAATTGGTAGTTACAAAACAGTCATGCGCATATAAAATAAAGCATAGAAAATACAGTCAATGACATGGTCATAACTATGTATAGTGCCAGGTGGGTACCAGACTAGTCAGGGGGATCATTTTTAACTTATACAAATATCTAACCACTATGCTATACACCTGAAATTAATATAAAATAATACTGAATGTCAACTGTAACTGAAAATTTACAAAGGGGGGGAAGGTGAAAGGGATTAAGAGGTCCAAATTTCCAGGTATAACACTAATAAGTCATGGGGATGTAATGTACAGCATGCGGAATATAGTCAATAAGATTTTGATAGCATAGTATGGTGTCAGATGGTTGCTGAACTTATCATGGTGATCACTTCTTTAGGCATATAAATGTTGAATAACTATGGTGTACACCTAAAACTAATATACTATATGTTGGTTAAATTTTAATAAAAATCTTTAAAAATGAATGAAACTAGACTGCTGCTGACACCATATGCAAAATTTAATTCAAAATGGATTAAATACTTGAATATAAGACCTGAAACAATAAAATACATAGAGGAAAACATAGGCATTAACCTTTGGACCTTGGTCTCAAAGGGGTTTTTGTCAACTTAACCCCAAATGCATGAGAAATAAAAGCAAAAATAAATGAATGGGACTAAATCAAACTAAAAAGCTTCTGCACAGCCAAAGAAACCATCAACAATACAAAAAGGCAACGAACCAAATGGGAAAAGGTTATTTGTAAACGATACCTCTGATAAGGGGCTAATACCCGAAATATATAGAGAACTCATGCAACTCAACAACAACAAAACAATCCAATTAAAAAAGGGGCAGAGGACTTGAACAGACATTTTTCCCAAGAAGACATAGAGATGGCCAACAGATATATGAAAAGATGCTCAACCTCACTAGCTATAAGGGAAATGCAAATCAACACCACAATGAGATACCATCTCACACATGTTAGAATAGCGGATATCAATAAGACAAGAAATAACAAGTGTTGGAGAGGATGTGGAGAAAAGGGAACCCTCACACACTGCTGGTGGGAATGTAAATTGGTACAGCCTCTATGGAAAATGGTATGGAGTTTCCTCAAAAAATTAAGGACAGAGCTACCATGTGACACAGCAATCTTTCCTCTGGGTATCTACCCCAAAAATTTGAAAACACTTATTCATAAAGATATATACACCCCTATGTTCACTGCAGCATTATTTGCAATAGCCAAGACATAGAAACAACCTAAGCATCCCTCAACAGGTGATCAGACAAAAAAGATGTGGCATACATATGCAATGGGATACTACTTAGTCATAAAAAATGAATATCGCTATTTGTGACAACATGGATAGATCTTGAGAGTATTATGCTAAACGAAATAAGTCAGACAGAAAAGAAAAGAAGCAGTTGATTTCACTCATCTGTGGAATATAAAACAGAACACAAATGAACAAATAAAACAATAAACTCAGTCACAGACAATAGTACTGTGGTTACCAGAGGGGAATTGCGTCGGGGGAGGATGAAGAGGGTGGGGAGGTCAAATATATGGTGACAGAAGACTAGACTTCAGGTGGTGAGCACACAATGGAATATACAGATGATGTATTACAGAATTGTACCCCTGAAACTTACAGAATGTTATTAACCAATATTACCCCAATAAATTTAATTAAATAAATTCTAAAAAGAAATTTTAAAGTAAAAAATAAAAACCCAACCCTCCCCAAACTCCTCCTGCGACCACTAAAAGCTGAGCTCCCTTTAATCTCTTCAGACTTGCCAATGGTTCACCATAGGTTGCATGTCCCGAATAACAATCCCTCTGCTATTCCCAAACAAATTCATTTATTGCTCGATACCCTTTGTTGTTTAATTTTAAGGTTGACAGTATATAATCACAAATCAAAGCAAACTTGGGACCATGGCATTTAATTCATTATGTTATCAAAACCCTAATCTTAACACAGCAGTATCTTAAAAAATGAAGATTTGTCACTGACCAAGTGCAGACGCACAGAGTGGCTAACCCTAACTTCAGTAGTTTGGTCCTGGGAGAGATGTGGTCAGTTCTGTCACTTACAAGGTAGTGGCAATAACTGACCAGGTAACACTCTTGTGGCTTGAAATGGTTTCTTCAACCTCATCATCCTATGTGAAAATTAATTCATTGTTTTCATAAAGCTGAAGGTAATTTCATTGTTTTCCATACACTGACACTGCTCTTAAATAAAAAGCCAACGCGAAGCTTCCTTTCCCTCTTGTCCACTAACTAAATAAGATAATCAATGAAATGCACTGTCTTAAGATCATGAATCAATACCATCTGAAGTAATGTTGCATACTACATTAAGGAAAGAAAACAAAGCCCATAAAACAGAAACAATGTGAAATGTGTTAGAGAAGGTCATCCAGAAACTGGAAGGTCAGGGTGGTCAATGTTCCTTTATGAGAGCCTCCCTGAAAAATCTCTCAGCACACTCATGCTTGCACTTTAAAGGAAATGGGCCATCACCCACGCCGGTCATGCCAAGCCCTGACCCTCTCCCCAGCACTACCTTCTCTCTTTCCTCTTCTGCCACTTTGTGAATATTCGCTCAGAATAGCTGGAAAGCTGGGGTGTGCTTATTGAACTTGGCTCAGTGAACTCCATTGGAGAGTTGAATCATGTGCACAACCCACAAAGACACAACACACTAATGGCATCCACGATGACAGAGGTACTGAAGGGATGCTGCGGCAGGGCTTCGGAAAGAACTACCATCTTTTTGCCAGTTCCACCTCTTTAACATCTTCTGAGCTTACCTTCTCCCTCTGCTTTGCCCCGCCCCTGCCTTCCTGCAGGCCTGCCATCTATCTCTCAGGGGACTTCTGGAGTAGTCGCCTCCCCTCCATTCACACACCACGCCCATCTCCACACAGCTGCCAGCAGACATTCTTAACATACCTACACATGGTGCTCTTCTGCTCAGCTGCTCAAAGGATAACAGCCAAACTCCTTACCATAGCCAGCAAGAACCTCCAGCTGTCCCCAACCATCACCTCGCCACCTCATTTCATAATGACCCAGTCACAGCTATGCTCCATGTGGAACTTGAAAATGTCTAACAAAGGCTTTCCATCAATACCCCTCTGCACCAACACAGGTAACAAATAGTCATATTCTAAAATACAGTTTAAGGATTAGCGGCTCTATGCCCCTTCCCTGAAACAACACCCATCTGCCCACTCCAACCCAGAAAAAACTGACCATTCCTTTCCCTTCGGGCTCTCACTGTACCTTGTAATTACTTTTCTAAAAATACCTGTAACATTTTACTGCACTTACACAGTTACGTATCCATCTCCACCTGTAGACCGCAAGCCTCTGAAGGGCAGTATCTTGTCATTTTATCCTCAATGCCTAGAACATATTAAGGATTTAGGATCGAATTCCACACTGCCAGTTAAGGGCAACAGAAGAGGCAGAGGAAACCACGAAGGGCTGAACTAACGCAGCCTGTACAGCAGGAACCGAAGAGGTCACGTGAGAAAAGGATGTAAAAAGTGAAAGCTCTGAAGATGGCAACAGAAACCTGGTTATTTTTTTATATTTTTGAGATAATATTTTGTATCATTCTTATAGCTTGGGGTTTCCAAGAAGAAATTTAGAAGTCTGTCTGAATTATGTACTTCATGTCCTGAAGTGAAAACAGGCTCCTAGGCACCCTGAAAAATGAACAGGAGAACAGGGGAAAGGCCCCTGAGCAAGGCACGTGCTCAGATGCATCAAAAAGTGCTTCTGTGAGTGTGGTTAGGAACCTGACAGTTCGGTTTCCAGCAGCTAACTGTACAACAAACTTCCTAGCAATACCTGTGCATTCTGCTTCCATTCCACCTGCAGGACTGCCGTGAGCTTCCGGCTGATGCAGTAACGACACTGCACTTCACAGACAGCCGGCTCAGTTCCTTCTCAGCCAACCTCCCATGACACTGTCATACAACTGCCCACGAGCTTGGCAAACTACTACCACAATTGCAAATGAAAGTTAATCTATATTAATTGAGGCATGTTTCAAAACTACCATGATTATTTCAAAAGATACAACACATTTCGAAAGTTCTCAACCTTTCTTCTATTATTTTGCTCAGTGGTTCTTCTTAGAAAAAGCCAGTAAAGATCATGAAAAACACTATAAATACACCTTAAAAACGATATGAACAGCATAATAAAAAGAGCTCCGATCCCCACGAGGGACTGTGCACCGCGTTTTGCAGCTGACAAACACTCCTGACAGCATCAATGCAGCAAACGCTCCAAGCAGCCAGTACCATGAGGAAAGTGAATTACAACGATGGACTTCACTGATATGCTGATATGCCACAGGCCCCGGACAGACTGTAGGACAGAGGTCCACTGGCCTTGTTAGCTGCTAAAGGAGCGAACCTGTAGCAGAAGTTGCCTTCACTTCCACGGCTCTCCAATGGCACGGGCCTTGAAGAGACCATCAGAGCTGCATGCACATGCACTCTACCTCCAAAATCCAAAACTACGTGTCTCCATATACTGCCACCCTCAAAACCAACCGGTTTATTAAACTGGGAATCTCAGTAGGTCTAAAAGAATCAGAACGTGGCCGTCTTCATGTTCTGTACCTAGTAAAATATTTTTATGCATGGGACTGCCAAGCCCATTCTGTAAAAATATTTACTACTGGGGTATAAATTACATTTTTGATAGTCCTAATTCAGTGGTACTTAGGTACCAGCAGCACCAGAACCATCTAGGAATCTTGTTTGACATGCAGGGTCCCTGGGACCATCTCCCAAAATCTGCACGTGTAACCAGCTGCCCAGGCAATGGATTCCCAAGTAGGTGCTGCTTGGTCTACACTTGCGGAAGTTCTATTAGAAGCTGTGAGAAAAGCATTTACAAAGCATTATATTTATTTCCTAGCTTTCTCATACCCAAGTTAGAATGAGAACGAAAAGGATAATCTACCAGCATCTATGTGTGTGAGGACATCCACACGTGGTCACCCATGGACACTAAATTCCCAGTGGCTGCTTTTGGCTACAAAGAAATTTCAACATTCTTTCATGTCTGAAAACAACATGAACTATCGTGTTTCCCCGAAAATAAGACCTAACCAGAAAATAAGCCCCAGCATGATTTTTCAGGATGCTCATAATATAAAATAAGCCTTATTGTATTTCCCTGAAAATAAGACCGGGTCTTATATTAATTTTTGCTCCAAAAGACGCAGTAGGGTTTATTTTATATTATGAGCAGCCTGAAAAATCATGCTAGGGCTTATTTTCTGATTTGGTCTTATTTTCGGGGAAACACGGTAAGAACAAAAGTTGGATAAGAGTGGGGAAAAATCTAATCTTAAGGCCTTAGAAAACAAATCACTACCACTGTAATGTTACAGCATCTTTTTGTTAAAGTAAACCTGCCCCAACCTTTCTGATCTAATTACAGATTCTACTTCTCACAGGGCTTTTCCTGTGTCTGATGAAAACTGAGCTGTAAAATAATTGAGGTAGGGATTTAGGGATTTGGTATAGCAAACTTGCTAATAAAAATGGCACAGACGGGACCCTTCTTACTGTTGTTACATATTAAATCTTATTTGATCAATATTACTGTATTCCAAATTACAAACATAAGGTAGAAGGTTGTAATTATAGTTTTATTGATTCATCATTAAGTTTTAATCAAGCTGCTGCTACAGGGATTGGTTATTATGGCAGGTTTCTTTTGTTTCTAAATTTCTTTCATACACTTATAGTTGCTGCCACAAAGTAATTGTGGGCACATTCATAAGTTATTGTTTCTAAGAAATCTGTCTGCAACATAACCTTATGTCAAAACCAATGTGTACAGAACAGTGACTGCATTAAACTATTTCTGATTTTCTCTGACCATTGACAGCTATATGTTTTTGTTTTCTATTCCTTTTTATTTTACCTATGAAAATTTGTTTCTTCTAAATTCACCCATTTCTTTCTTTCTCTTACTTTAAGCAACCACACTTATATGAATCTGAAACCAAAAGTTTATGCTCCACTAAACTGAAAGAAGTTACTAAAACAGGAATATGGTACAAACACTTCTCAAGCATTTACTGAGAAAAATGATATTAAATGGTTTGGGGAAGTTTTTAAAGAAAGATCAAATATAATTGGAGCATCAGAACCAACATTTCCACAAACTTCCTAAACTTGACAATCTTTTCAGCATACTAAACTACAACTGAGTTTAAAATCAATTAAAAGTCAACATCGAGAGATGTTTCACCTTTGAAGTCAATCTATGTACTTGATAAATTCTCCTTTTAAAGTTCTCCAGGCACCACAGAAACTATATTACAATAAAAAGTCTCCCATATTTTAAATGTCAGTTATCAATATTAAAGTACAGAATATACAGTATTTTCCACAAATGAAAAGATATATCATTAATATGAGTAATCTCAAAGCTCTCATTTGCCCTGTCTCATTATATCACATTATATACTCTGGGTAAGTCTAAGAGACAGTTTATAAATTGAAGAAAGCCGGTCTTTCAACAAGGCCAACTTGCTTGCAGGCAAGATGGCCCTATGTGAAATGAAGTAAGTAACCAAGTTTTATTTGCTGCTTGTTCTCAGCAACATACTAAAAAACATAAACCAAATATTGAACTTATGAGAATATATTGAAACTTAAAGCAACATGTAATTCTAAAACAGAGGCAAGGGCAGATTTTTCACAACCTGAGAGACACTGAAACTCATACAATTTGTCATGCTTTAGTAATATACTCAAAACCAACTGCATGTAATGAGATTCTAATTTCAGAACAATATCACAAAAAAATAATCTAAACCAAGGATAAATGGTTAAAATATTTTTTTAATTAAGTGTAAATTGCTTTCAAACTGCAGTTTAAGCTAATTTTCAGATAGAATTCAAACACTGGAGCTCTTATTTTGGGTAAGAGTTAACATGTTGCGTACGGATCACGAGAATCTTCACGAGGGATTTAAAGCCCGCCGTACGCAACGTGTTAAGAAGAATGAAAATCCTCAGAAATTGTACGCAAATGTCCATATATGTTCACTTTACTGGAGAGACAGCAATAGTTTTCATTATATTCCTAAAGGGGTCTATAAAGGTCATAAAAGGAACTACTACTTTATGTTCTTTGCTACTCAAAAGTTAATATATCGTTAGTCCCGTTACTTATATAACTTTAGTAAATTATGAAGGCAATTTTTTTTAAAATCCAGAGTTAACTTGGGTTATGCAAAATCATTTTTAAAACCAATGGTAAAAGGAAATTTTATTAAAAACACTTCAGTGATTTAGTCTCTCAGGCTAATTTCTTTCAATATTCCCCCCGAGGAATTATACAACTGATTTCTTAGCTCAAGAAATTCATTTTACAGCTATTAACACAAAGACAAGAAACAAGTGTTGGAGAGGATGTGGAGAAAAGAGAACCCTTGTGCACTATTGGTAGAATGTAAACTGGTACAGCCACTATGGAAAACAGTATGAAGGTTTCTCAAAAAATTTAAAATAGAGTTATCCCAGGAATGCAAGAGTGATTTACATTTAAAAATCAATTAATACACTATACCGTATCAGTAAAATTAAGAAGACCCATGATTATCTCAATACAGGAAAAAAGAGTACTAACAAAACCCTTCAAAATTAAAAAATAAAATTCACTCAACAAACTAGGAATAGAAGACAACTTCTTCAACTTGGAAAAGGACATCTACGAGAAGCTCACAGCTAACATCAGATTAATGGTGAAACACTACTTTCTCCCTGAGATCAGAAACAAGATAGGGCTGTCCACTCTCACCACTCCTACTCAGTGTTGTACTAGAGCTTCTAGCCAGGGCGATTAGGCAAGAAAATTAAATAAAAGGCACATAGGTTAGAAAAAAGTAAAACTATCCCTACTTGCAGATATCTTGCATATAGAAAATCCTAAGGAATCCACTAAACAACTTTAAAACTAATTAATTAGTTCATCAACATTGCAGGATACAAGATACAAAAATCAATTTATTTCAGCACAGCAGCAATGAACTAAATGAAAATGGAATTAAGAAAAATCCCGGAAGAATTAATATAGTTAAAATGTCCATACTGCCTAAGGCAATATACATATTCAACGCAATTCCTATCAAACTACCAATGACATTTTTCACAGAAATAGAACATATAATCCTAAAATTTATATGGGATAACAAAAGACCCCGGATATCCTCAACAATCTTGAGAAATAAGAACAAAGTGGGAGGTATAACAATACCTGACTTCAAATTATACTACAAGGCTACAGTAATCAAAACAGCATGGTACTGGCATAAAAACAGACCCATAGATCAATGGAACAGAATAGAGAGTCCAGAAATAAATCCATGCCTATATGGCCATTTAATCTATGACAATGGAAGCAAGAATGTACGGTGGGGTAAAGACAGTCTATTCAATAAATGGTGCTGGGAAACTTGGACAGACACATGCAAAAAGATGAAGCTGGATCACCTCCTTACACCACATACAAAAATAAATTCAAAATGGCTTAAAGATTTAAATGTAAGATCTGAAACCATAAAATTCCTAGAAGAAAATATAGGAAGAAACTTCACAGACATTACCCGGAGTAAGATTTTTACTGATATATCCCTACGAGGGAAGTAAGAGAAAAAATAAACATGTGGGATTACATCAAACTAAAAAGCTTTTTCACAGCAAAGGAAACCATCAATAAAACAAAAAGGGATCCTACTGAATGGGAAAAGATATTTGCCAATGATATATCTGATAAGGGGTTAATATCACAAATTTATAAAAAACTCACTCAACTCAACTCCAAAAAAACAAACAACCCAATTAAAAAATGGGCAGAGGACATGAAGAGACATTTTTCTAAAAAGGACATACAGATGGCAAACAGACATATGAAGAAATGTTCAACCTCACTAACCATCAGAGAAATGCAAATAAAAACCACAATGAGATACCACCTCACCCCAGTCAAGATGGCTATCATCAATAAATCAACAAACAACAAGTGCTGGCGTGGATGTGGAGAAAAGGGAACGCTGGTGCACTGTTGGTGGGAATGCAGATTGGTGCAGCCACTATGGAAAACAGTTTGGAGGTATCTCAAAAATCTGAAAATGGAACTACCTTATGATCCAGCAATCCCACTCCTAGGTATCTATCCGGAGAAATCCAAAACTCCAATTCAAAAATCTTTATGCACTCCTATGTTTATTGCAGCACTATACACAATAGCCAAGACCTGGAAACAACCGAAATGCCCATCAGTAGATGACTGGATTAAGAAACTGTGGTACATTTATACAATGGAGTATTACGCAGCCATAAAGAAGAAAGAAATCTTACCATTTGCAACAACATGGATGGACCTAGAGAACATTATGTTAAGTGAAATAAGTCAGAAAGAGAAAGACAAATACCATATGATCTCACTTATATGCGGAATCTAAAGAAAAGAATAAGTGAATGAACTAATCAGAGACAGTTTTGGAAACATGGAGGAAAAACAGAGGGTTGCTAGAGGGGCGGGGGGGTGGGGATAAGGGGAAGGTGAGAGGTTTTGAAAAATAGGCAGTAACCACAAGATGGTCATGGGGGTTTGAAAATTAATTTGGGGAACGTACAGAGGGATAGTGGATGAGGGGAGGGGGGTTCACACAGTGTGAGGGATATAAATGATAAACGTCTAAGTTTTGCTTTGTCTTGTGCACCTGAAACTAATAAAAAAAAAAAAGAAAAGAAAAGAAAAAGAATTGTTAGCAGAGAAGCCATGTATAGAATTAAATAATTTCTGCTTTTTACTAACTATGGTTTAATATCACAAGTACTTCATATTTCTGAATATACATTAATAATTTTGTTGTTCTTTCATTCTTTGGAATCTAAATTTTACTGTACTTGGTAATCAGATAAAAATTTAAATTTTTGATTAAAAAAAAAAAAAAAGATGATCATGTAGGGTTTTCCCCTTAATTAATATTCAAATAGTTAAGCCAAACTTTCATTCATGGAATAAATCCTAGAATAAAACCCAGGTGTATAATTCCTTTACATGTTGCTGTATTTGGTTAGTTAATGTCTTCTTAATGATTTTTGTAGCTATGTCCATGGAAAAAAGATGTTGCTATGTAAAAAAAAAAAGAAAGAAAAATCCCATTTACAATAGCATCCAAAAGAATAAATTAGGGATAAAATTTTAAAAAGAAGTATAAAACTTATACTTTGAAACTACAAAACATTGTTGAAAGAAATTAAGATCTAAATAAATGGAAATACATCTCAAATATGGATTAGAAAATCTAATGTTGTTAAAATGGCAATACTCTCCAGATTAACTTGCAGATTCATTGCAATCCCTATCAAAATCTCAGTTGCCTTTTTTGCAGAAATTGACAAGCTAATTCTAAAATTCACATGGAAATGCAAGGGACCCAGAATAGGCAAAACAGTATTGATAGAGAATAAGCTGGAGGACTCACACTTCTGATTTCAAAACTTACTACTAAACTGCTTTAATCAAGGCAGTGTCACACTGACATAGGGACAGACATACAGATCCACTGAACAGACTCAACAGTCCACAAATAAACCCTCACATTTATAGTCAATTAGTTTTTGACAAAGGTGCAAGGCCGTTTAGTGGAGGAAAAACAGTCTTTTCAACAAATGTTACAGGGTCAACTGGATATCCACATGCAAAAGAATGAAATTAGACCACTACCTCACACCAGATACAAAAGTTAACTCAAAATGGATCAAAGCCCTAAATGCAAGAGTTAAAACTATGAAACTCTTGGAAGAAACCATAGGTATAAATCTTCATGATCTCAGATTTGGCAATGGTTTCTTAGGTATGACACCAATGCACAAGCAATGTGAGATAAAATGGATAAATTAGACATCATCAAAATTAAAAACTTGTGCTTCAAAGGACACAATTAAGAAAGTGAAAAAGAAGGCGGGTGGCCGGTTAGCTTAGCTGATGGCACCAAGGTTGCTGGTTCGATCCCTGCTTGGGCCACATGAGCTGCACCCTCCTTAAAAAAAAGAAAAAAAAAAGTGAAAAAGAATGGGAGAAAATTTTTGGAAATCCCATGTCTGATAAGAGGCTTATATCTGGAATATTTAAAGAACTCCTACAACTCAATAACAAAAAGACAACCCAGTTAAAGAATAAGCAAAGAAATCTGATTACCCATTTTGCAAAGAAGATATGTAAATATCAATAAGCACATGAAAAGAGGCTCACAATCACTTAGGTAGTATTAGGTGAGGCGAGTGGGGAAACTTTTACTGGTACCCTTCTCCTCTGTTAGTTTAGGGAATAAAGAATAACCCTGTATTATTTTTTAATTACAAATAATTTATCGCTTATATTATGATTTCTTTTTTGGCTCATGATTTACAAGAGAGGGTTAGACAGTTTTTTAAACACACAGTAGGGATGAACTGGTTATGTTTTTGTCATTACTTTCCAATTTTGCTTCGTTATAATCAGAAACAAAATTATCTATGTGCCATTGTCTCCACACTATTTAAGTTGCTTTGTGGACTACTGGATCATACATTTTTATTAATATTCCAAGTAAACTTCATAAAATGAATAATCTGTAACTGTTAGTTGCAGAGATCTATACATATTCATTAGATCAATCTTGCTATTGTGTTGTTCAAATCTTCTATGGTCTTAAGTTTATGCCTGTCTGGTTTTAAAGACTTTCACAGATAGATGCAAGTATCTTCAATGAAGATTATATTTTTATTCATTTTTCCTTATAATTCTGGGAATTTTTGTTTTGTATTTTGAGACTATATTATTTAGTCCAGATTCAGGTTTATTACATCTCTCAGGAGAATCATTCCTTGTAGCATTATACAATGGTCTCCTTGTTATTTGCTTTAAGTCTTTTTTTGTCTGATATTAACATTATTCTATCAGGTCTTCCAGTTAGTATTTCTGTATCAGAGTTGATCAGAGAAGTAAAACCACCGTGAATGATAAGAATAAGAGGTTATCATAGGGATGTGAGCAGTAACTGTGGGAGCTGGTTGAGCAGTATATGTAGATCTGTTGCCTCCGAATCTAGTGCTGGGACAGAAATCGAAGGGCAGGCAATCGGGAAGGAAATACCGATGTGATACAAGGAAAGCAAGGACTGACTGGAACTCCCATTCTCTCTCACCAATCTCAACGATACGGGTGACCTGCAAGGTAAGAGGATACCCTTCACCACAGCACCCACACATCTGGACTCAGAATTCAGAGAAGCTACAGGAGAAGACCCTGTGAGGACTCAGAGGAGCTGGAAGCCCGGCGGTTGCCTGAGGCCAACAGATCAGCCATGAGGTGTGTAAACTGCAACAGTGCCTGATTCTACACCAGCCTTCTGAGCATAAACGCATGTGCTTCACTTCCACCTTACAAATCTTGTGCAGATGTCCCTTGTGGCCAGCCCAACCTGGAAAGGGAATTCTAGGAAAGGGAGTTCCACTCGGGTATGCTGACATAATACAAAACCACCACAATTGGCATGGATATTTTCTTCCACCTCTTTAATTTTATTCTTTCTGTATAATTATTTTTTAGGTCTGTCTCTTATAAATAGCACATAGCTGGATTTTTCTTTCATCCTATCTAGACTCTGTCTTTTAATTATCATGTTAAATCCATTTGCATTTATTGGAATTTGTGATTCTCATAACTTAAAAAAAACTTTTATTTATTTAAAAGAATGAAATAAAGTAATCTCTGTACTGAATATATGCGCATGATTTGCATTTGTGAATTATTTTATACACATAACTTGTTACTTACCACTTCTCCAGCAGAGGCAGCCAACATATGCTTCACAGGCATCAAATACGAAGATGGATCAGTGTGCAAAAACCATTTCACGTATTCGTAAGTGATAAAAAAAGCAGCAGCTGAAATTTGAAACAAACCAGTCTTTCACAAAGTTTAAATATATATTCAAGCTGTTAAGAAAGACGTTTCTCAAAAAAGTTACAATTCTAATAAATTATGAGATAACGAATAAAGATAATAAAGACATACTCTTCCCCCACACCCCTCACTCTTGCAGAATTTATTGAGCCCATGTTATATGCCTAACCCTGGACTTACGAAAATGCTGAAGACATGATATCTGCCCCAAGGCAAACTAACAGCTAACCTAGCATTTACCATTTTGTATTAACAAGTCATTTAACATTTTTTAGTAAGCTTTCTAGAAAGGGATATAAATTTCTGTGATCCAAAATATCTTTGTGTCGTGCAGGAGACCCTGCTCACTGCGCCATTTGTTGTGTGAGGCGGCCTGCGGAGTCTCTGGTCCTGCTCCCCACATAAGAACACAGGATATGGCTAGGCCAAAAAGGAACACCCACAGAGCCATAGGTAGGGGAGTCATACCACTATAGTCTCACTGGAGGCTGGATTCACACGACCTGCAACCTGCTATCCGCTTCTCTGCCTGCCACCCAACTGACTCCCCAACCAGCGCAGCCACAGCAGTTATATCAGTGGCCGATGGCTAACTGGTTACAGCTGATGGTCAATTAGTCACAGCTGACGGCCATCTACTACCCGAGCCAGCACCTTTCCACGTGAGGCCGAGAGACTGGAAACTGCTCTCTGGGACTCTGTCCCCACACTTCGTATACAGTCATAAAATAATCAATTTCATTGATTTATGCAAACATATACATTAACTAAGTAAAACATCGAATGATAATATTTTATTGCTGCTTACTCAGAATAACCATGGATACTTTTACTACATCAACTTACTTTTACATCAAGGAAACAATCAACTATTTAATTAAAACTGGAACTCAAAAAGGCTACCTCTATTACCATGAATTAATCTTAGCTACACAAGAGGTCTTGAAGACTTAACTGTTAATCAAAAGATGTTTATCACTTCCATAAAGGATAAGGCATGAAAGATAAATGAATGACCAATTCATCTTTTGAAGGACACTTGAACATGTCACATTGAAGTCTGAAACACTTAGGAAAAGAGTTCAATAGTACAAATCAGTTCTCCACAGTTAAAGGAAGTCAACAAGCTTGTAAACACTCCTCGGGCTGCTAACAAACAAACATCGGGACAAGTGAAGAAGCACATTGTCACCCAGGAGTAATAACCAATGCAGGTAGTTCTGTGTGGTTAATATAGGGCCTTATTCCCATTTGTGGTTCTTTTCTGACTTTGCCCCACTCACTAAAATGTACAGCTAGAATATCTCCAATTGCATTACGTTCCACCTGCTACAAAATCCACCCTCCCACCACCACCCACAAGGAGAAGGGAGAAAGACAGTGTTCAAAGGACTATGATATACAAAGTCCTTTGGAAATGTGAGTCCCAAACGCTCCTAGGTGCCACCCAAGAAAACCCTTGCTAATTGGAAATGATGGCACAATCAGATTCCAAAGGAGGCTCTAGGCAAGTTATTATATAACAAAGAAGGGGGTTGGGCTATCTGATACCTACAGTCTCTTCCAGCTCCTCTAAAAAACAAAAACAAAAACCAACTACTATGGTTTTTCATATACCTTTCTAAATAGGGAGTAAGGTTTCTGAATATAGGTCTTTCTGTCTCCTCTTTCGACCTTGGTTCCCTTCCATCCCCAACTCCTCACCCCTGCAGAATACTTTCTCAAAAAAGTCTACAGCCACTGAATGTTACACTGGTATACTGTACTCAGACTAGAACCTTAACCAATAAGAAAAGAAAAAAAGTTCCATGGAAAGTTTCAATTCACCGAAAATTTACAGAAAAACAAAAAAATCATTTCTGAAATCCTGGCACTCTGACTATGTATCCAGCATTTCACATTCACTGATGGTCCATGGATGGCAAAAACGAAAAGCCTGGCAAGAACACTACTTACACACAATAAAGTTCAAAATCACATTCTGTATGTAATCCCTGCTGGCAAGAATCTAAACTAGTCCTGCGAGCTTAAGGTAGCAGCACGTACCCTACAGACCATTGCTAATACTACATCTACCAACAGCACTTCCTAGGTGCAACACGCAAGAATAAAAGATCTTTAGAGCAGTGAGGGAGACACCATAAAAACTGATGACCAAAAGAGAGGGACCTAGTAACATATTCCGTTGCAATTCCCAAATTTGTCTGCATATTAAAACCACCTGGGAATTATTTTTTAAACTTCCAACCACAAAGCCATACCACAGACCAAAAAAATCTCTTCAGGAGACCAGGTAACTGCAATGTGGTCAAATTTAGGATCCACGGTCCCTCTCCCACATAGAGAACTATACTTGGCATTGAGTGGGTGCTCGACATGCTGTAATCAATTATTGAAACTATTAACACAAATGAAAATCCAAGAAGAACCTCAAAACAGTTTGCTGCTCTAAGGACTACTAGAGAAGGAGGAAGAGGAGAAAGAAACAACGGAACCAAAACATGATTTTTCCCTTTGCACTACAAAGCTTTATGTGAATGCTGTTGTGGGGGCAGAGCCCCAGAAAGCAGTTTCCAGGCTCTCGGCCTCACATAGACGGGTGCTGGCTCAGGTAGTAAATGGCCATCAACTGTGATTGCATGGCCATCAGCTGTGGCTATTGGCCGTCAGCTGTAACCAGTGAGCCATTGGCCACTAATATAACTGCTGTGGCTGTGCTAGAAAAGAGAGAGAGAAAGAATGGGGACTAGCAAGAGGATGGCGGCTGGGCTGGCAAGTGTGGATGGCGGTTTGCGGACAGTGTGGATCCAGCCTCCAGTGAGAGTATAGTGCCGCCAGAGAGAATATAGTGGTATGACTCCCCTACCTATGGCTCCGTGGGTGTTCCTTTTTGGCCTCACCATATCCTGCATTCTTGTATGGGGAGCGGGAGCAGAGACCCAGCAGGGTCTCCCGCCTGACAAATGGCGCAGCGAGCAGGGTATGGTGCCGGCCAAAGCTCTCCAAAGGACGGTGGAGCAGTCTGTGTATATGAACACTCAGTCTCAGGAAGACCAGGAGGAGCAGCTGCCGGAGAGCTGGACCCCCGTGGAGGGGTGGGACGACATGGACAGTTCTCCCACCAGCACAGGAAAAGCCATGCAGCTGCTGGAGAGATGGAGCCCCGTGGAGAGGTGGAAAGATGTGGACGGTTCCCCAACCAGCACAGGCCGGAGAAAGCGAAGGTCGTTGCAGCCCTGTGGGCCGGGGAAGTTCCTGCTCAGGCAGCCCGGATGCAGGACTTATAGTCCCAGGAGGTAACGCTTGCTGAGTCCTCCATGGGAGATGAGGGTGAGGTCACGGTCGTCCCTCACCCCAGGACAGCCCTGGTGAATGACTATGGACTATGGGGAATTGCCTTCCATCCCTAATTTAATGGACCGCTTGACTGTTTGTTTGGGAACTGTTGTTAGTGGAACTGGGGGATATTTGCTTTTGTGTCTTGACTGGCCGCCATTGAGAATATGTAAGCACCTTGATTGTGAGTCGCTGTTGTTCCAGCAGGGTACCCTGAGAGGCACAGAGAGAGTGGCAGTGCCCTGAAAGCCCTGGCTGAGTCCAGGAAGTGTGGCTGTGCCCACAGAGAGTGGCAGTGCCCTGAGAGCCCTGGCTGTGTCCAGGAAGTGTGGCTGTGCCCACAGAGAGTGGCAGTGCCCTGAGAAATCCTAGCTGTGCCCGGGGAAACTAGTGGTACCCTAAGAAGTCCAGGAAGTCTGGCCGTGCCCAGAAGTACTGGTGGTGCCCTGAGAAACCCTGGCTGTGTCCGGGAAGACAGGTGGTACCCTAAGAAGTCCAGGAAGTCTGGCCGTGCCCAGAAGCACTGGTGGTGCCCTGAGAAACCCTGGCTGTGCCCAGAGAGCCTGGCTGTGTCCAGGATATTGCATTCACCTTCAGGCTCCTCGCACAGGGCCCCTTGCGGAAGACGCTTGTCGCGTAGATTGTGAGGCGAGAGCCTGTAGGGGTGGAGTGTGGGGGCAGAGCCCCAGAAAGTAGTTTCCAGGCTCTCGGCCTCACATAGAAAGGTGCTGGCTCAGGTAGTAAATGGCCATCAACTGTGATTGCATGGCCATCAGCTGTGGCTAGTTGGCCGTCAGCTGTAACCAGTGAGCCATTGGCCACTAATATAACTGCTGTGGCTGTGCTAGAAAAGAGAGAGAGAAAGAATGGGGGCTAGTAAGAAGATGGTGGCTGGGCTGGCAAGTGTGGATGGCGGTTTGCGGACAGTGTGGATCCAGCCTCCAGCGAGAGTATAGTGCCACCAGAGAGAATATAGTGGTATGACTCCCCTACCTATGGCTCCGTGGGTGTTCCTTTTTGGCCTCACCATATCCTGCGTTCTTGTATGGGGAGCGGGAGCAGAGACCCAGCAGGGTCTCCCGCCTGACAAATGGCGCAGCGAGCAGGGTCTCCCGCCTGACAGCTGTGCTCACAGATGGACATAGATGGACACTTAAATGTCAAAGTAACATGAAAGAATTTCTCATGAATCATCCTAGAGCAGAGGTTCTATCAGTGAGTGAGTGTGTGTGTGTGTGTGTGTGTGTGTGTGTTTTGTTTGCTTGGTTTGCTTTCAAATGCCACTCAAAGCATCAGTAAACAATTAAAATGAAAAAAGTATACTAACAAGTGGATTAAGTAAAACAGATGATACTGATTCTAGAATAAGGCCATACATCATATAACGTGACTTCAAATCCCAAACAAAAGCAAGAAAGGAGGGTATCCAGGAGGTTAGCAGGAATCAGCTGCATCATCAAAGAGCAATTCAGTTACGAAAGGAAGGTTTAATGCCTCTTAGATTCCTCTGCTCCAGAAGACTCTGAGGCAGTAGTTATTAAACTCAGCTTTACACTGAAATCACCTGGGAAGCTACTAAAACCCCTGATACTCAGGCAAAGCCCAGGCCAATTAAACTTCTGGGAGTAACACGGGCACCAGTAATTTTTAAAGCTTCCCAAGAGATTCTAATGTGCAGGCGAGGTTGAGAAACTCAGCTCTAGGCATTACAATCAATGTTAGAAGAATACTTTAAGGATTCTAACTGGGGATTTTAACAAAAACCATTTTTAAAAGATTGCTCTTATTTTTTTCTATTACAAATACAATGGAATGGGTTCTACATCTGATTCAAAAGTAATGGGGTTAATGAATAAAAAACAAATTCGTAAGATAAGCCACAACACATGAAATTCTATCTGGGGTAACACCACATACCATTCTGAAAATAAATTCTATTGTCTTAGCTTTATAGCAGAGAAAATATCAATATAATTTTTACCATTAGGAAAGGATCCAATAGCAGCAGAAGGAACGCCAGCATATATTCCACGAAAACCACCAGCCTTATTAAATCCTTGGGGACTCTGCAGCCTCGTTTTAATGGTATCCAGAGGAAATAATATCAAGTCAACAGAGACACCTGCTACCCCACCAGCCTTTAAAAAAAGAAGGGGAGAGGTAAGAAAGGAAAAATAAGGTTACAATAAAATAAACTCTCTGCCATTTGGGGGTAGGGATAAGAAGGGAGTCTTTAAAGCATATTTCTCATACCTATCAGTCTCCAGGCTATTTGGCATAGTCAAAGGACCTTCTACCTAAATCTAAAGATTTTCCTGGGAAAATAACCATTATAGTGCTATATTTCCAAATTGTAAATTTTTAAATACATTTTTAAACGAATGTTTTAATAAATTTACTTTAAAATACATTTTAAATTCATTTTTAATACTCTCACATGGTTCAAAGAAGTAAAGAAGCAAACAAATTCAGAAAGGTAAAGAGTTCAATCTCCTTCCATGTTCCTACTGTTTCCTCGAAAATAAGACCTAGCCAGACAATCAGCTCTAATGCGTCTTTTGGAGCAAAAATATAAGACCCGGTCTTATATTATATAAGATCAGGTATTATATTATATTATATTATATTATATTATATTATATTATATCATATTATATAAGACCCTGTCTCATATTATAGTAAAATAAGACCGGGTCTTATATTAATTTTTGCTCCAAGGGACGCATTAGAGCTGATTGTCCGGCTAGGTCTTATTTTCGGGGAAACACGGTAGTAACTCAGGTAACCACTTTTATTGGTTTCTTATTGTATCCTTCCAAAGTTACTTTAGGCATACACAAGTAAATATGAATATGTATTTTATTTTCCTTTTCAAAAAAATAAAAGGTGTATACAATATACATAGTGCTGAACTTTATTTTTTTCACTTAATTTATCTTGGTGACCTTTCTATATCAGACCAAATGTTATATTTTTGCCTTTTTAACTAATGAGTAGTGAATCTGTAGTAAGACTTTTGGGGGCAGGGACAGATGGGGAGAGAGGGATATTTCTATTTTGAAACAGGTAATGATCCTTCTGAATCTAGATCTGTATTTTAAGATTCACGTATCTAATTATTAGTATTGTATTCTATTTTGTGTATATTTGAAAATTCCTTGATAATTTTTTTTTAATTACGTGAATAAATGGAGAAAAAATAAGAGCCAAATTCCTAGAGGACGTTAAAACCTGGCCCAAACCAGTCATCTCCCAAGAGACACCATGTTGCTTTGGAAAGCTGCACTTTAAAAACTAAGTTTGAACCTCATAATTACGTGGAGCATATGTAGACTATTTCAAAACTGATTACACCTAAGTCGAAGCAAAAAAAATATTCAGAAAAATATGAACAAAAAGAAAGTGTCAAAGAAAGGTCAATACCCAGGTCTACAAGTGTCATTTAAAGATGTGAATCAAAACCAGTTTACTGCAAGCTGACGGAAGAATTTCAAAGAAATAACTCTCAGTATGGTTCTTATACAGTAATTTTTAAACTGAATTGTTAACTTTTCTTGTCTTCTGAATTTTGAACCATGTGAATATATTACTTATTCAAAAAGTTAAAATATACATTATAAATATACATGTATATTCCAAAACATAGAAAAATTCATATTATTCAAACATAGGCTAAATTCTAAATGATCAGCTGTTTCCACCCTCTGGGTTTACAACATGCTCAGGGGGCACAAAGCTTAGTACCTAGCAAACACTCCCTAGGTACTAAGGACTTACCACTCACCATAAAATCACTGGAAAAATGAAATTACTCCGATGAGAAATCCAATAATTAACTAGCAGAGGTAAGTTATTAAAAATTAGTTTATACGAGAAAAGTACATTACCATAAGCATTAATACTATACGATATGATCAGCCTGAAAGACACGACAGGACCTCAAAGACCATGGAGGTCTACTCTGCGAAGGACCTACAAAGATATCACCAAATAACACAGATGTGCCAGGAACGCACCGCAACTGGGAGTAAAAGAATGACAGTGTGGGATTTCTCTGTGGATATAAAGGAGGCCTTTTCCTAGTCATGGGGAAAGGGGGGGGGGGGGAAGCCAACCTTTTCCAACGTTTTTCTCACTTATTTTTAAGGATTTTCTAAAATTCAGTATGTAAAGAAAATATTTTGCCTGCCTCTTCATTTTCTCAAAACACGAAAACTAAAATCCTGCTGAGAATGTCTAATAATGATTGGATTCATTAAAAACAGGCTGCACTTCATTCTAATTTTCTCTTTAATCTTAGGAGAGGGTTCAGAGAGATGCTTACTATCTACTCCTAAATTTTAATCAATAAGGTAATTACTCTTTCAATCTATTTGGCTACTTTGCATGCATTGATTCTCTCACGCTTCTTTCTTCAGAATTCTTATCTTCTGAGAATAAAATGACCAGATTGAATCTACTTATCTAGTAAACATAAATCAAAAGTTACTAATTGCTTCTGCAGATTTTAAACTTCTGTAATTCAAATGTCATTTAAATTCATGAGACTGAAAAAAAAAACAGCTAATAGAGAGCAGGAAGAAGAATAAGAAATACCTATATTTTTATTCACACAGCAACATATTTAAGATTTAAACAAAATCTTTAAGGATTGCCTATCATTTTGAATCAATGTTGTTTTGTACATAATTATGTACAAAATAGACAAGCCAACATCAGCTGAATTACAAGGAACTTTACCAAATTCTTTTATTTTTTTAGCCTGAGAAATTTGTTTTATTTACGATCATTTATCAAAAGGGTTATCAGACAAACGATTAGTTTCAAGATTTATGGTAGCTGACACTGAAAATGGTTATGAACTAGACAACATCCAAAGATATAGAACATAACCCAGACAACCAGCAAGCCTAACTACAGTGTAACAATTTATTGCAACCTTGATATAGTATAGATAAAATACACATCTCTACCTGAAGTTAATAAATATAAAAAGTACTGGCAGTTTGTAGAGAGGAAGTGTCTAATTAGTGCTTTCACATTACTCTGGGAGTTGAAAAAAAGTCAAGATTACATGCTATAAAACCTTTATTCTGCAAAAGGAGGCTGGCACCATAGAAAAAAATCATTGCTGCTCAACCACAGGAAAAACTCAAACCACCTGTCTAACTAAGCAGAGCCATTTCAGGCCACTGGCCTAAACGGCAGCTAAGAAGAACCAGAGGAAACATTAACATGGGTTCGGGGGGCGGGGGGGGGGGGGGAAGGGGGGGGACATGCCTCCTGACACTCCCAGTTTTCTCCACCAGGAAGTGGCCACCAGACTTTAAGCACCTCCTCCTTACAGACCTGCTGCCTCTACTTCCTGTTACTCTGGTCATCTTTCCCATTCACCACTCGTCCTCCCTGCAATGCTCTTTGCCACTTTTATACTAATGGCAGAGACAGTTTGTAAAATGCAAATTTCAATTTCATTTTGCCCCTCTCCAGTTTATATTTCCTCCAAACTTTCCAACAACCCTTGGGATGAAGTTTGGGACCCCATCTGCCTGTCCACCCTCAGCTCCCCCATTTGCCCTTTGCTGAGTACCCCTTGCCACTTTGAGCTCTCTTTTCCTCATCTGAGCTTCCTCATTTCTAGGACCTTGTACAGCTCTTCTCTAATCCCCCAGTCTAGGAGTAGACTCTCTCGTTTCCACACGCTGATCACAATTTTAATTCTACAACTGAGCATCTAACCATTGCCTGTATGTCCCACTAGACTGTAAGATCCATACCTGCTTTGATCACCAGTATGTTCTCAGCTCCAGTACAGTGCAGATACCCAACTATCTGAAGAATGAATGAATAACTGTAACGAAGGGCTGCTACCCATATTGTAGAGGGCACTACAAGTCAACCTAAAAAAAGGGGCTGCTACCCATATTTAGAGGGTCAACCTAAAAAAAGTACATCCAATTTTTTGAAAATTGCAAAACACGGGACGAAGCAATTCCCAAAAGGAAAATGTAAATGGCCAACAAAATTATGAAAATATGCTTCCCCATCATTAATGGTCAAATAAAAACAAATTAAAACATTTTCCCAATAAAATTTTAAAAGGTTAAAAATATGAAGACTAGTAATGGGCACTATGAAGGAAAACAAATTATTATAATTTATTGAAGGGCAATGTGGCAAAATGAAAATGTTAAATTAAAAAACCCTGATCCAGCTATTTCTAAACATTTCTCCCACAGAAATAAATGCATAAATATATAAGAATGTTTACTACCTCATTGTTTGTAACAGTAAAAAACTGGAAATAACCTAAAAGTCTATCCTAAGGGTCTTGCTGGAAAAATTCTTATATCCAAGTGATGAATTGGTATACAGTCTTTAAAAGAAAGAAGGCATCTGAACTCACTGGTACAGAAACGTGTTACAGTAGTAAATTAACCAAATAAGCTATAGAGCACTGCAGGCTTTGTAATCCCACCTTTCAAAGAAATATGTATCTATTTATATACGCATACTTAGAATTCTGGAAGCATACACACTAAATTGCTAAAAGTGATTACCTTTGTGGGAAGATTCAAGATGAGTATTTTTACTATCTTGTTAATTTTTGTATTGTTCAAGATTTGTAATGAGTATTACAAACATAAAAAAACAAAAGCTATTCAAAATATCTCCCATCAAAAAAAGCTCCAAATTCACTGGTTGCAACTGGAATGTAGGACGCACTCAGTAAGGGGTAACTACGGAGAACCTGGACCCGACGATTCTGAACTACCTGTCCAGCTTCATTTCACAATCTAACGAACCTTGAGCATCACCCAATCTGACTATTCTGATTTCCCAACATGTCGGAAACTTCTCATTTCCGTGCTCCTGCTTAGGCTTTCTCTCAACAGAATGCCGTTCCTATACCCTTGTCTCCTGTCTACACAGCCAGCAGACCACTTGCTCCCCTGCCACCCACGCCGCCATGCACGCACGCACGCCAAAATCCTCCTCATTGTTAAGGCTGTGACCAAATGCCACGTCCTTCCTAATGCCCTTCTCAATCTCCCCGAGTTCAATGCTACTTCCTTGACTCCCCCATTTAACTTTGTTTGTATTTCCCTTTGGGTACTAACGATGATATCAACATCAAGATCCTTCAGAGTGGAAGCCAGGACGTTTGCCGTCCTAAATATCTAATCCAGCACCTCGTGTACAGCAGGGCTTCTGCCTTGTTTATTGGTTTGAATCAAATGGAACTGAGTGATGAGCAAACACTTTATAAAAAAAAATTAAGTGTTCAGAAGAAAAACTGCATTAAGTCACTGTTTAGTTGTCTGTGTTGTGGTTTGCCACTGCACTGTGACAGTGAAAGCTAGTGTTATCTGTCTGCTGCTGTACTTAGTAACATTCCACAACTATACCCACAGCTTTGTGGTATATTCACAGTAATTTCTCCAGAAATCCTCTGCTTATCATCACCTCCCAATGGAAAAGACTGTAGGTTCAGTTTTGTTCAGTGAGGCTGTTCTCAAGAATCCAATGGTTCTAGAATCTAACTTGAGTATTCTTCCATTTCTCCAGAAACTCTTTCCGATTAAATATTGCCTAAGACCACAGCTTTGGCATCAGACAGACACACCTGGCTTCGGTCTCAACTAGGTCTCCTTAGGAAAGCTATTTAACCTCCCTCAGCCTATATTTCTTCATGTATGAAATGGGAAAAATGGTACCTATACTTCACAGCATGTTTGAGAATTCAGTGACATCAAATGAGAAATACAATTACATGAGCCTGCTATACGCTTAGCAAAATGTCCATCCTTAATCAATTATCAACAAATATGAGTTATTTTTAGTATTATGTAACTAGAAATATCCTTCAAAGCCTGCCATATTTCTGACATGTCAATATTAAAAACCATGCAAAACTGACATGTAGTTCACCAAATACTAAAGATTACATTCATATATTAAACTTAATCAAGTCACATATAAAATCTGTAAGTTCCAGTCTTTCATTAGCAATAATGAATTAAAAGCTCTCCTCAGATTCTGCTCCCTGAATAAGAATCACCCACAGACATAACAGAAGCCAAATACATAGCAGGAACAAGTCAGCGTTGACTTCAAAAACTCGAGAAATACTAGTGCTCAAATTTATTTATGACCCTTGGATTTGAATTTATGGGTTAATTTTTAAAAACAATACCAAAAAACACTGACTACAAAATTGTAACCATATGACCGGATAAGAAAAATTTGCATAAGTACATGTTAAAATGGTCAGTAAATGGTTAGTTTTTATCACCATTTGCAATCACATAGTTAATTTTTATTTCTGTTTAGCATCTGCTCCTACATGACTGTAAACCCATGAGGACAGCGACCATAGCTTTGAGGCACTCTTCCCAGGTACAAAAGCCAAAGCTAACAAAAGTCTGGTTTAAACAGGTTAAAAGATACCAGATTTGTGGAGGTGGAAAAACTGTGGGTACACTTTTGCCTTTCTTCTACTTGGCATTCCATTAACATTACTGAAATTATGTCTGTATCATAAAAAAATTAGTATTTAAAATTTATATTTGCACATATAGCATTTGTTTTGGAAGTGGAAACAAAAGCATATTCACAAGTGATCTCCTTCTAAATTATCACATACTAAAACTTTCCCAATACCCCCCTCTTATACTGAAAGAAAAATAAGAAAGGAAAGGTAGTCCCATCTTCTGGTACTTGAGATGCAAAAGAGATGACTTCATCACAGCAGCGGCTCTCAACTGTGGTCCTAGATGACTGGTGGTCTCCAAGGGTGCACCACATGCTCCACTGAGTGATCAAAATTCAGAATTCGTATACGTGTGTCTAGCTGACTGCCAGCTCAACACGAAAGCAAGCCAAAAAAAAGTCCTGCTCATTTTGACTTTAATGCCAAAAGGAAACAAATTACACAAAGCAACCTTGAGAACATGAAGTATCATTCCCAACTCCTTACAGATTTGGAGATAACGCTTCATTATCAGACACTAACTTCTCTTTACTCCAGATTGAAGACTAGGAGGCTACCTTCCAGAAAGAAAGATTTGGGGCAAAGAACGCCGAAAATTTCCCTTAAAGGAGGTCCAACACTTCGTTCTTATCTTTTCTTCTATTTTCTCAACCCATCTAAGAAGCCCTAGCAACTACCCATGCCCTTCCCTTCAAGTCCCCTTCTTCAGCATAAGGGGAGATCCAGTGGCAAGGCACGGCATGAGTATTATGAAAAAGCTTTTTCAGAACCACCTCAAAAGAGAAAAAAGAAACCACAAGACAAACAGTCCTTGAACCTTGCACAGTACTCACACAGGAATTTCAGTTACCTACCACAAGTAACATAAGCCCTCCAACACCACGGTTCAAATTACAGTTATCATAAGGACATTTTACAAAACGGCAATCAAGAGAGGGAATTGGCCAACAAAGATAAAAGTGCAGCAAATAAATGAAAAGTGATAACAATGAAAGTGAAATTCAAGTCAAACATAAATGGCGTTATAGAATAGCTGGCTATGGGATATTGACACTTCTGTCATGTGAGAGACTAGATATGCAGCCAGAGGAAATTAGTGAAGGCAACCTTATCAACATAAGGAGGAAAGTGGTTGTGACAAAAAGGATGAAGTCGTCCCAGAGGAAGTTCTGCCAGCAAAAATCTTCACATTAAAGGGACTCTTGGAGCTATTTCACAACATTGAAAGTACATAGGATAAAATGTTGGAAGTTGATCCAAAGTTACAAAGCAGTATACAAGTTCCGACAATTAAGTTTGCGAACTCATCCCAGAAAATGTACTACATACCTCACTGCTGAATATCACTAGGGTCAACTTCAAAGTACTCCCCTTAGGAAGCTATGCACCGACGCCAGTGCCTAGTCCACCCTTCAAAGTAATTTTGGAACTCTTTTTCTGGAATGGCCATCAGAGCTGTCGTAGTATTACCTTGATGTCCTGAATGTCATCAAAATATCTTCCTTTCAATATTTCCTTTATCTTCAGGTAAAAAAGAAGTCATTGGGGGCCAGATCAGGTGAGTAGGGAGGGTGTTTCAACACAGATATTTGTTTACTGCCTAAAAACTCCCTCACAGACGGTGCCGTGTGAGCTGGTACATTTTCATGATGCAAGAGCCATGAATTACTGGCGAAAGGTCCAGGTCGTCTAACTTTTTCACGCAGCCTTTTCAGCACTTCCAAATAGTAAACTTGGTAAACTGTCCAGTAGGTACAACTTCATAATGAATAATCCCTGATATCAAAAAAGGTTAGCAACGTCGTTGCAACAAGTTCACAAACTTAATTGTTATACCTCGTATGACATTTGCCAAGGCCTAAAAAAGATACTTATTCTGTAAATTATAGGACTAGAAAACAAGTACTGTTCAAATTATTTTTGATACATTTTTTACAAAGAAATACATTCTTAATGTTTCCAATGTTTTAAATTACAATGTACTAAATATTAGTTTTACTATTTTTTCATTTCCCTATACCTTTTTACAATCAACAATGATTTTACTTTTTAACACCGACAAGAATTTTTAAAGCTCATTAAATTATCATAATTTTTCTCATCATTAAGACCACTGCATGTGTCATGCAGAGTCTCAGCGCCCACTCCCCTCACAAGAACACAGGATATGGTGAGGCCAAAAAGGAACTACAACAGAGCCATACATAGGGGAGTCATACCACTATATTCTCGCTGGTGGCTGGGTTGGAGACATAGGAAGCAGGAGCCACACGATCTGCAATCTTGCTGTCCGCTTCTCTGCCAACCAACCAACCAACCAACCAACCCCCTTGCCAGCGAAGCCACGGCAGTTATATTAGCGGCTAATGGCTAACCAGTAACAGCTTATGGCTATCCAGCCACAGAGGATGGCCATCTGATTACAGCTGATGGCCATCTACTACCTGAGCCAACACCTTTCCACGAGGCCAAGAGCCTGGAAACTGCTCTCTGCGACTGTCCCCACACTCCACCCCTCCAGGGTCTTGCCTCACAATCTACATGTCAAGTGTCATCCGCGAGGGTCTGTGTGAGGAACCCAGCTCATGAGAAAAAGTTTCAGTCCAGTTCAAGTAATGTCCCAGGGGGTGTCCCTCGATGTTCACCTACTTTCTGGGCACAGCCAGGGTTCTCAGGGTACCTCCAGTCTTTCTGGGTACAGCCAGACTTCCTGGACACAGCCTGGGTTCCTCAGGGTACTGTGCTGGAACAATAGGGGCTCACAGCTAAGGTTCTTATATATTCTCGATGGCCAGTCGAGACACAGGAAGCAAACATCTGCCTGCACCCCAACAAGGGGTCCTCCTGCACCAACCAGTCTCGCTGGTGGCCGGGCAAGACACAGGAAGTAAACTTCTGCCAATTCCACTACATGGTGGTACGTTCCCAAGCAAACAGTCAAGCGGTCCACCAAATCAGAGATGGAAGGCAATTCCCCACAGTCCATAGTCATTTGCCAGGACTGTGTGTTAGTCTCACAATGTGTGCCCTCTCTGCAGGGCGAGGGATCCAAGTTCTCCCCAAACTGGGAGTGAGGGACGACCTTGACCTCACCAGCATCCTCCACCGAGGACTCAGCAAGTGCTTCCTCCTGGGACCACAAGTCCTGCACCTGGACTGCTTCATCAAGCACTTCCCAGCCCACAGGGCCGCAACGACCTTCGCTTTTTCCAGCCTATGCTGGTTGGAGAACTGTCCATGTCCTCCCACCCCTCCTCGGGGGTCCAACTCCTGAGAAGAGTGGCCACCAGGCACCAAACACTGTGTGGGGGCCACATGTCCTCCTGCCCAGGGGCAGACGACTCCGTTACCTGACCAGGAGAACCCTGCTTGCTGTGCCATGTGTCATGCAGGGTCTCAGCTCCTGCTCCCCGCACAAGAACGTAGGACATGGTGAGGCCAAAAAGGAACACCAATAGAGCCATAGATAGGGGAGTCATACCACTATAGTCTCGCTGGAGGCTGGGTTGGAGACATAGGAAGCAGGAGCCACACGATCCGCAATCTGCCATCCCCTTCTCTGCCAACAAACCCCACTTGCTAGCTGCAATCCGCCATCCGCTTCTCTGCCAACCAACCAACCCCCTTGCCAGCGAAGCCACAGCAGTTATATTAGTGGCTAATGGCTAACCGGTAACAGCTGATGGTCACCTAGCCACAGCTGATGGCCATCTGATCACAGCTGATGGCCATCTAATAACCGAGCCAGAACCTTTCCACGTGAGGCCAAGCCTGGAAACTGCTCTCTGGGACTCTGTCCCACAGCATGATTTCCACTTGCACATTCATTTGTACAGCCCCACACTACCATGCAAAGGATTGCCCGTACTTTACACTGCATAGCACCCCCACGTGCCCAAGTTCTTTCACCTGTAATTTAAGTCTGGTTACAAGTAACTGCAGCAGGGATGTTTTTGGTTTCATTCAGAACAAGCCAGGTGAATACATGAACTACGAAGTCAGTGAAATAGTTAAGTACTGAAAGTGAGAGAGAGAAGAGTCAGGCATGTGATAAAAGATGTGCTATTTTTTAAAATGTAAAGTACTTTTTTGTATTAAAAGAACCAGAAGGAAAAAGGTACAGGCATATCTCATTTTATTGAACTTTGCTTTATTGCACTTCACAGATGTTGCATTTTTTTATAAACGGACGGCAAGACCCTCCACCAGCAAAAATTAAGACTCGTTTTATTGCGATACCCACTTGACTACAGTGGTCTGGAAATGAAACCACAATTATCTCCACGGTGTGCCTGCACTCGCAATATTGCAGCAGTTGGAACTACTATCTGCAACGCTACTATCAAAATTATTTCATATCAATGCTTTTTTTTAAATGAATGGAACAGTATTTTTACACTTTTAATTAGGCATGAACAGATGTACACATGTCCTGTGTTCTATTTTTTTTTTATACTCTCATAAGCATTCTCCATGTTGTTAAAGCACATGCTCTTCACAAGCACTATTTGAAGGTTCGCTGAATAGTCCATGAAATGCATCATCTATCATCGCTTATCTCACCATTCCTCTTATTTTATATTTAAGTGGCTTCCGATTATCTTCACTGCGTTAAATGTTATGGACATCTTTAGGTTGCTAATAGTTATTCCAAACTACATTCCTAAAAGCATGCACCAGTCAATGTACTCTTTGAGGTTTGTTTTGTTTTGCTTTGTTTCCTAAATAGCCCACTCTACGAAAAGGTCTGGCAATTAAGTTTGCAAACTTTCCACCATGTAAGCGTAAGGTCCAAATGAAAACTAACAATATCCCAGAGGCTCTCCCCTTCTTCAAACCTGTAGCCCTTCAATGACCCTCATGAAGATTTAGGAGGGGAACATTTAAATATCTGCTACGTGCCAGGCTCTGCACTGCATATTTGAGGTTATTTCCTTTAACCCTTAGAATACTATTTCCAAGACTTCAGCAATCATCTAGGCCTACCTTTCATTCATTCACTCAACAATTAGTGTTGAATGCCTACCAAGGGTCAGGCTCTACTAACACGGTAGTAAGCAAAACAGTACTTCCTCAGGTGTGCTCAGCCTGTCTCAAAGATGCTGCCAACCTTGAAAAGTGGCCACTCCATTTCTACTCTTTGATAATAAAACCTTCTAACGGCTTCCGTTATGCTTCAAAAAGAATCCACATTCCTTCCCATGACCCCCAAAGACTCACGTCAGCTGGTCTTGTCTACCTCTCCAATACCATCCCCTGCCATATTACTCTTACCCAGTAGGCCTCAGCCCCCACTTAAACATTCTACACTTTTCCATCTAAGGGTTTTCTCATGTGCTGCTTGCTCTAAACTTTCCCCTCTTCACATCAAAATGTCTTGCCCCTTCCTGTCTTTTAGGTCTTAGCTTACATGTTACCTCCTCAGTTTCCTTGGTTACTCCCTCTAAAGTAGGTCCTCCGAGATTATTCTCTCTATCCCACCTCAGTTCATTTCTTTCAGAGTACTTATCTTTTGGGTTCGGCTTGTTTGCCACCGCATCTCCAAGGGTAATCACAGTACCCAGTGGGCAGAATTCATGGCAGATAAACTGTGTGCTGAATTAATAAAATGATTTGGTTTTAGCTGGAATGAAATCTAACTTCCTTGAAACTTATACCCACTGATCCCAATTTTACCCTTGGTAACTACACTGAAAACAAGTATACCTTCCTGCATGTTAACCACACTTTAAAAATTTTTTAAAACCATTATTATTTTATTAATTTGGCTCTCACATGTTTTTAGCAACTGCTACTGACTTCAGATACAGTATCCGGGAGCAGTTAAGAGCATGGAATCCCATGTTACAATGTCTGGGTTGGAATCTGACCTCCGACACGTACACACATAAAATGGATCTCACCTGTGTGATTCTGGACAGGTTATCTAACCTCTTTGTGCCTCAGTTATCTCACCTGGAAAACCAGAATACGACTTCAATTGTCTGACAGAATGAAATGAGATGATGTATGTAAAAAGCTTATCCCAGTTCCCAGCACAACAAAGTTAATTGTCAAAACTACTACTGCTATCTCACCAGCTAGACAGGAAAACTTGTAAGTGGTACCCTAGTTCTTTGCATGCATCTCTAAAACCTAGGTTACACAAGTCTCAAGAAATCTAGATTGAAAACCATCATCCCACAAGTCTGGCTAAGGCGCCCCTTTTCCATACACAAGTCTCAAGAAATCTAGATTGAAAACCATCATCCCACAAGTCTGGCTAAGGCGCCCCTTCCCTAACACTTTCCATAACACTCATGCCATTTATTTTAACAGTCATTTTACTATTCTGTCTGCACCACCTGACTCATGTGGGCAGGTCTATTTTGTTCACCATGCTATCTCCAATGCCTACAACAATAAACATTTGATAATTAAATGAAGAAATTCCTCTGGGCCTCCATTTTTGGTAAGAAGCTTTTTAAAAGTTAGTCTGCTTCTGTCCACTCCCCCACAGCAAGCCAATCCCTGTCTTATCCCGTGCCTATCTAGTATCCCCTCCCTGGCCTACCATAAGAGAGGTTTCAAAATATTTGTTGAAGGATTTTTTTTTCTTTTTTATGTTAAAAAGTGTTGATTTTTGTGGTTTTCTAAGGAATTAAGCACTCCTGTCTTATGGTTCTATAGCACAGCTTTTTCTGCTCATCAGTTGTTCCCACTGAGTCCAAGTTGTTCCAAGATTTGTACCTGAAAGCCCACAAGCCCAAAGAACACACCAGGTGGCTGAATGTGGGACATGGGTTTATTAAGACTTAACAGACGGGCGAGAGTCTCTGGTGGCGGCTGGCCAGAGCCCTTTGCACTCAGGCAGAGAAGCAGCAGGATCATATAGGTACAGCAAACAAAGCACACTCGGGGAGGAAAAACGATCTGGCAGGCCCTGCCGGCCCGCACGCAGCGTCCCAAGAAGCGAGGAGACCTTGACTGCCTGCTAGCTCATCTGACTGTGGGCCAGGTCCCTACATCAATATACCCAAAACCTAGCAGAATGCCTGACAGCAGAACAAGTAGATTAATTACATACTGAAGGAATGAATGGATGTCATTTTCCGAAACTGAAAAAAAGATACAGCAAAATGACAACCACAGTCTGGGACAGGAGGGCTCTGAGTAATTTAAGTAAGCATCTCTTGCTTTGTTACATATATTTTCTTAATTCCCAAGTTCTCCAGATTGTAGTTATATTAATTGAAGCTTTTTTTTTCTTTATGGAGAAACTGTCTTCGTGCGGAAGACAATGAGTCAAGTACTCCCGAGTCCCCCGACTCTTTCTGGTCTCAACATACGGCCTTGAGAGGAGACCCGAAGGCATCCCAGGAGCCCCGCGCTGGAGTCCCAGACCGGGTGACCAGGTGACCTGATACAGTCCAGCGCGCAAAACCGGAAGAAACTGCTAGTGCAGAGACGTTCCCACAGGCACCAGTGCCGGACTCCGGCACTCCGAGCGCCGCGCTCTACCGCCCCGCACTCACCACCAGCGAGGCCGTAAACCCAGGTCCGTCCATGGCCCAGCAGACACCTTCAAGGTTACAATTCGAAACTGAACCGAGGAGGGTCGTGGACCCATGCACTGGGCGCCGCCATTTTTGAGGCGGGGCCTGAGGTGCCTACACTTCCGTGGTCACGTGAGGGCGAACTACAACAACTACACGTGCAACCAAGAAAACTGGGCCAGGAGCTCCGAGGAGGGGCGGGGTCTGGGGGGGGTGTGATCCAGCGAAATCTCGTGAGTCTTCTCTGCCTCCGTTTGCTGCAGCAGCGTGTGATTCCGCTGGAAGGAGGAACTCTCGCGAGCAAATAAGCCTCGGCTGAGATCCAGGAGCCTGGAGCCCTTGACTGAGAGCCGGGTGGAGATAAAGTGTAAACCGAGGAGGCGTGGCGATAGTGGAGGGCGGGGCATGGAGGAGTAGGACTAGTTTCAGGGGGCGGGGTTTGTGGTTTCTAATCAATTGTTTCTTTTTGGTGTATCTCTTGGTTTTAGCTGTAAAAATTTTATCTCAATTACTATAAAACAGACTCAATATCAGAAGATTATTGAAGATATAGAAAACACTTTAAAAATTTCCATACTGGAGCTGAAAATTAGCATCCTCCTCTTCTCCTTACTGGCAGTTATTGCACTTTAAATTATTTATTCAATTATTTATTCGCTCGTCTTCTTCACTGTGGTACCAGTATACACCTCAAATACCACTTTATTAAGTACTTAATAAAAGTTCCTGGAGTGGACCTACCTTTACATGTATTAAATACCTTCTGTGTTTCCATACATTAAGAGACAACTACATTTCAGACATGGTGATAGATGATAAACACAGTTTCTCATTTAATACAACCATTTTGTAAGGTCAGCACCATTGCCATCCTCCTTTTACAGAGGGTCCTGATGCTCCAAGAGGTTCAGTAGCCAACCCAAAGCCACAGAGAACATAGGAAAGCCAGGCTTGCAATTTTACTATGTGCCTTCGTCATCTTTCCTGAAAACCCTTTCAATAGCCCTAGCAGGTTCCTTGTCTGCCCTTCTTCAATCTGTCTTTCATGACACTGCTGGAATCTTTACTCTCTTCTAGATGAGATGATCTAGAAATGATTAGCAGAATACTTTAGTGTTTTAAATTCTGAGCTATCACCTACTACGTTAGGGCATAACTTCTCTAAGATTGAGTTTCCTCCCTTGTAAAGAGGGGATAATGATAGTAACTTCTTTGGAACTATTATGGATTGAGACAATGCATGCATGTTAACTTAGCACCTGGCTCATAGGAAGTGCTCTCTAGAGATGATGGTAATGTCACTTCCCTGTTGTAAATGACACCTTTTTGATGCCCATGTGAGACAGTCCAGCTCCTTAGCATGGTATTCAACCTCTCAGATGGTGTCTCTTGTCACTCTTCCCACTGGCTGGACTACTCACAGACTGTACACTTTCAAGCCTCCTCATTTTACCCATGTTCCTTCTACCAAGAATGCCTTTCCCTGTGCTGCCTGCAAGACACAGATTCTCTCCTGTTTGTCATATGGCACCCTCCAAAGGCCATCTCAAAACATGCTAGTTCACTCCCTCAAACCCAGAAGGAGAATCTGTTATGCCGTTGTTTGCTACTTGTAAGGGCTAGCTCAGGCCCACCCAGGATAGCACTCCTTTTGATTAACTCAAGTCAAATGATTAGATACCTTAATTAAATCTGCAAAATATCTTTTGCCATGTAATACACATAATCATGGCATTAATATCATACTAACAGGTTCTGGTCACACACAAGTGAAGCAATTATGCAAAACATAAACATTAGGGTGCAGGAATCTTGAGAGCCATCTTAGAATTCTGCCTACCATACTTTCTCATAAGACCTTGCTGGTAACCTCCACAAAGGTCATCAAGGTTCTATCAATAGGCTTTCACTAAAACTCCCTTCAAAGTCCTTCCATTTTTCATCCACTACCTGATGTCAAAGCCACTCCCACAGGTTAGATGTTTGTTACAGTAACACCCCATTTCCAAGTACCAAAATCTGTATTGGTTATCTATTGCTGAGTAACAAACTACACCAAAATTTACAACAACAATAAGCTTTTATTACCTCACACAAGTTCTGTGGGTCAGCAATCTGAGAGTGGCTAAGCTGAATGGTGTAGTCTCAGGGTCTCTCTCATGAAGTTGCAGTCACAGCATTGGCTAGGACTGTATCCAAAGACTTGGTTGAGACTGGAAGATCCACTTACAAAATGCTCACTCCCATGACTGGGAAATTAGTGCTAGCTATTGGCAGGTGGCTTCAGTTCCTCACCATACAGACCTCTCCATAGGGTTGCTTGAGTGCCCTCATGATATGGCAGCTAGTTTTCCCCAGAGTGAGTGATCTAAGAAAGAACAAGACAAAAACTACAATGTCTTTTATGACCTGACCTCAGATGTTACTCAGTTGTCATTCCTGCAATAGCCTATTGGTTATACAGATCATCCCTATTCATTATGGGATTGGACTATACAAAGCATGAATACCAGGAGATAAGGATCGCTGGGTGCCATATTGGAAACTGGCTCCCACATCACAGAAATGCAGGCAAAAGCCACAGTGAGTTATGAGGTGTGATCAAAAGATACGGCGAATGTTTAAATTAAAAAAATTATTACAGTAAAAGACACATTGCCATTAATCCCCCTCAAAACTCTCCCCCTCACTTCAAACAAACTTATCCCATCATTCTTGCCACTTTCTGAAGCAGTTCTGGAAGTCCTCTTTTGTGAATGTCTTTACTTCGTCCTCCATCATGACAACGCTCCATGTCACACATCACTTCTGGTATACGGCAATTTCTGTCAAATAAAAACATTACAGTGTGTCCTCATCCACCTTATTCACCAGATCTGGCACGGTGCGACTTCTGGCTCTTCTCCAAAGTCAAAATGATTCAGGACATCGAGGCAGCCATGACAGCTCAACTATAGACACTCACGAAAGAGGACTTCCAGAACTGCTTCAGAAAGTGGCAAGAACAATGGGAGAAGTGTGTTTGAAGTGAGGGAGAGTATTTTGAGGGGGATTAATGACAATGTGTCTTTTACTGTAATAACTTTTTTATTTAAACATTCACCATATTTTTTTATTATACCTCGTACAACTATGTACTCACTAGAATGGCTACAATAAAAAGATAAAAAAGACCAGTGTTGTTGGCAAAGATGAAGAGCAACTGGAACTCTCAGGCATTGCTGTTGGGAATGTAATACAGTACAACCACTATAGAAACCAATGACCCTCTTATATTTTTATATGTGTTTTTATTATCTTTTAATTTTCCCCTATCATTAAATCTTCTCCAAATGCTTCTTTTTTTATCCCCAGCTTTCCTATGCTCCTCTTAGGTATTTGTCCAAGGGAAATGAAAAGGTGTCCACACAAACACTTTTACATTATTGTTAAAAATAGCTTTATCCATGATTGGCAAAAACTGAAAACCAACTACATGTTCCATCAACTGGTGAATAGATAAATATCTGTGGTGTATCCATACAATGGAATATTACTCAGCAATAAAAAGAAATTAATTACTGACACATGCAACAACATGGATTGATCTGAGCCTTATGCTAAAAGTGAAAAAACAGACTAAAAAAGAAAAAACTACATACTCTGTGATTCCACTTATATCAACTTCTAGAAAAGACAAAACTATAGTGACAAATCATGTCAGTGGTTTCCAGGGGTCTGGGGTGGGGGCAAAGTACTGATTGCAAAGGGAGCACAAAAGAAGTGGTATCATTATTGTGGTGGCAGTTGCTTCGGTATATACATTTACCAAACTTCTTTGAATTGCACAATTTAAATGGACGCATTTTCCTATATTGAAATTATGCTTCAATAAAGTTGATTAAAATTTTATAATCGTATTTATCCTACAGGATGGTCATGATTCAATAATATATGCATGGAAAGCACTTAGCCCAGTGCCTGGTATGTAGAAAATATTTCATTTGTTCAGTTTTTTCCTACTGATGTTATAGATTCTGAATGTGATGAATGAGAGATACATTATTAAGGAGCATTAGCACATTGTGATACATACTACTATGCCATCCTAAGAAAAAAACAGATCTTATTTCCAGCAAGTAATGATCTTAGAAGTTTTAGATACAACTCTTCCCTTACATAAAATTTAACCCAGACTATTGATTTTAATTTTGAGATACTTCCTCTGATCTAAAATTAAGGAAAAACTGGGCTGCCGGATGGCTCAGTTGCTTAGAGCGCCAGCTCTCAACAACAGGGTTGCAGGTTCAATTCCCGCATGAAATGGTGCGCTGCACCCCCTGCAACTAAAGAATGAAAACAGAAACTGGACTTGGAGCTGAGCTGCACCCTCCACAACTAGATTGAAGGACATCTACGTGGAGCTGATGGGCCCTGGAGAAACACACTGTTCCCCAATATTCCCCAATTGAAAAAAAAAGTAAAAGCACTTCTATAAAAATATTTCTTTAAAAATTAAGGAGAAACTCTTTTCCCCTTCAAGTCAATGATTGTCTTTAACTCTGTAAGGAGAAATTGTGTTGATGCCATTTTCTAGTAATGTGAAGGATAATACCAGTCATCAAGAGCTGTTCAGAATAAAGAAGAAATGTTATATTCTCTCCTGTACAAAGGTAAAACCTTCATCAGGTATTCCATGATGTCATGCCACTGGAAGCCCTTTAGATATTACAAACGTGACCTGGGGCCTCCTTTTCATGAAATACTAACAGGAAGATTATTACTATTTGTGCATGACTTTTAAATGGAATATTTCAATGCATTGTCATTGTTACCACATTGCAGGCAAAGTCATGTCCTCAAACGTTTGATTTTTTAAAGATATAGGAAATGAGGCAAGCAATGACTTGCATTAAACATGTAAAATCATACTAATAATATTGTGTTCCTCAGTTAAATTTACCACTGTAAGCCAAGTTTACTTTTAAACAAGTTCTAAAATCTTAATAGTATTTATGAAAATTAGCAGGAGGTCAAAAACATACATCAAAAAACAAGTTAGGCCTAGTTTAGGGGAAATGAAGGACATAATCTTCACCCAGGACTAGGCCCAGTTCCAAGCTCCTGTTATTGAACTTTACTGGAAATAAAAGTAACAGAATCATTTTTAATAATGATATTCATGAAAGTATTTTTTTTGGCATTTCTTTTTTTTTTAAATTTATTGGGGTGACAATTGTTAGTAAAATTACATAGATTTCAGGTGTACAATTCTGTATTACATCATTTATAAATCCCATTATGTTCACCACCCAGAGTCAGTTCTCCTTCCATCACCATATATTTGATCCCCCGTACCCTCTTCTCCCACCCCCCACCCTCCTTATTCTTGAAAGTATTTTAACCCATCTGCAAAGGATAGCAATATATATAATGGGAAGGAAGTCAAATGAAACATGTAAAAAGCTTGTTCTAAAGAACAGTTTTTCTTTAAGTAATAGGATCAAGGGTATACTTGTCATGTGATTCCATTCAAAGCAGTGAGGAAAAAAGATAGTCCTTTCAATAAACAGTTTTGGGATATAACCATTTAGAAGCAATTAATGTGTCAATCCTGTTTTCACTTTACCTGAAAAATAATTCCAAATGGATTAAAATCCTTACTTGACACAAACTATTAAAATACTAGAAGGAAAAGGCAAACATTTTAATATTCTTGAAGTAAAGAAATAGGCTCTGTGCATAAATTTTTTTCTGAAAACTGGAAAAAATATTTTCAGTATATGCCATTGAATTCTTAATACTGAATAGCCCTTATGAATCAATAAGAAATAATACCAATAAAAAATGGGCAAAGCTCACAAAGAAATATAAGAAGCTAATGAGCATGTGAAAAATATTTTAAATTCATTAGTAACACCAAAATGAAATTAAAACAACAATAAAGCATATTTTTTTAAACCAAATAGGCAGACTTTTTTTCTGGTGGGAGGGTCAATTTTTCTGAGTAATATGGCAAGATGGTTCAAAATCCTAAAAAGTGCCCTTTGTCCTCAACCATGCTACTTCTTACATTGTTCTAAGGAATTATTTTGATTTTGATTTGATTTTTTAAAAATTTTTATTGGGGAATAGTGTGTTTCTCTAGGGCCCATCAGCTCCAAGTCGTTGTCCTTCAATTTAGTTGTGGAGGGCGCAGCTCGGCTCCAAGTCCAGTTTCTGTTTTCAATCTTTAGTTGCAGGGGGCGCAGCCCACCATCCCATAGGGGAATTGAACCAGCAACCTTGTTGTTGAGAGCCCACACTCTAACCTACTGAGCCAACTGGCCGCCCCTCTAAGGAACTATTTTTAAAAGTCCATGGAAATATGACTTTAAGGATATTCATTTCACTGTGTATGATAGCAAAAGAAGGATTTTTATACAACTAAAAATGTTCATTGGTGTGTGATTGAGATAATTTGACTATATTACCTATATATAGCTATTTAAAACCATGATGTGGAAGACTCTTTTATGATATAGAAAGATAGTAAACATAAAAACAGCTGCATAAGAGCATAAGCATATGCTGGTTTTTCACTTTCTATACTTCAGCAGATCCGTTCTCTACTTTCTCTCCTTTGTTCTCTGTCCTAGGGAGCAGACCCCTGGGAACTGTCCTCTGGTTTCCAGTTGGGTTTGGCCTGTAAAAGTCCTGGGCAAATCTGAGGATGGCAGGAGAAAAAGGTCAGGGCATTTCTTCTCTGCCCTCCTTGCTTGGACCCAATTCAGGCTGGTGTTTTGTCCCTCTACAACACTTCTATAAGACAGCCAGCCCTCTGTGGCTCCCTCTCTCCTTGGCCTCTGACAACATCTCTTCTTTCCCTTTCTCCTTCAAATCTAGGGGTGATAATGGCTTTCCACTGTTGTAAGTCCTGGCTACCTCTTTATACCTCATTCATTTTCTTAACATTGCCCACAGTTCTCTTTAAAAGCCCAGCTAATGTGCTCGCTTCAGCAGCACATATACTAAAAGCCAGCTGAGTGTCCTCTATTTGCTAACAAAAGATACTGCTATCCAACTTTAGTAAATATGTATATTTATATGTTATTTATTGCAGTATAGCAAACTACCTCAACTCTTGGCAGCTTAAAACAACATACATTTACCATGTCAGAGTTTCTGTGCATCTGAAATCTGGATGTGGCCTAGATAGGCAGGGGTGGCTCAAAACTTCTCGTGAGACTGCAGTCATGCTGTCACCAGGGCTGCAGTTCCATCTGAGGGCTCAGATGGGGGGAGATCCACTTCTAAGATCATTCACATAGTTGTTGGCAGGTTTCAGTTCCTCACAGGATGTTGACTGAGGCGCTCAATTCTTCACAGTCCACTGACTGCAGGCCTCCTTCCATTCCTTGCCACAAGGGCCTCTCCACACGGGAGCTTGCAACATGGCTTTCACCAGAGTGAGCAAGCAAGAAAGAGTGAGAGAGAACAGCAAAGATGGAAGCCACAGATATTTGTAACGTGTTCTCTGAGATGACATCCCATCCTTTTTGCCAGCCCACACTCAAGGGTAGAGAATGACACAAAGGCATAAATATAAGGCAGCAAGGATCAGTGGAAGACAATCTTAGAGGCCATATATAATTTATAAGTGCACAGAAAAAAATCTGTATGATGATTGGTTATTTTGATGCACAGTAAAAATGATCTTTCTGTTTTCTGTTTGCATGATTGGCCATTTCTAACAAATAATTACGACTGCTATGGCAGTATCATCATATGATACTTTTGTTGCTGATCTATCTCTAGCTGAGCAAGTTGATATAAACCTGCCCAGATTTGACAAGCAGTGAATCAATTATCTGCCATAATTGGGTTTTGACCCATGATAAAGCTCTAACTTGATTTCTAAGACATACATAAAAATAATTGGGATGAAATTTGCTCAGCTACCACAGTTTTTACATTCTCTGACAAATATCTCTGCTCTATTGCATGTAGAAATTATGCCAAAACGTTGTGTATTGTGTATTTACTGCCCGTCAGTTTGGCAAGCCTCTCACATTGAAATACAACACAGAGATGCCCTTGCTATAATTGTTCTCATCTGTTAAAGTGGCAATAGATAATTATAGGTCACCCTTGTGACACTTACCTGACACAGATGATGACAACAAATGATTTGTCTCAGCCACTGACTATTGCTATATTCAAGGGCAAATTGAGTTATTTTTACTTTGTGGTACAGGAAATAACGGGAAGATATAAATGGGGTTCATGATCTTCTCATTATAGGAAATGAAAACAAAAATGTCCACTACTAAACCACATCTTCTGGATACGCACAAATAAGAACTTTTATTCTTCTTCAAATTAATCCCATCAGCCAATGGGGAGCACCAACTACATGTCCGTATGGTCTTTTTTCTTTATAAACATCTTACCCTCCTAACTTTATTTTTTATCGTGGTTCCATGTTTCTTCCAACCTGCCAGGTTAACAAGCCTGCCTCTGGTACAATTTCTTATTTATCCTTGATACTAAACCATTACCTGACCCTTCAGAGATACCTCTCTCCTTCTCTCCTTTCTCTCTGTAAAAACTATGGTTTAGGCCTTCAAAAACTCATAATTTAATAGTTATGATTAAGTCATTAAAAACCTTCTCCTGATTCCATATCCTCATTTCCAGTTCACCTGACCAGTTATACTGAGTAAAGAAATTACAAACATTTTATGTCAGGCCCCATGTAGATGACTGACGATTTCCCTGTTTACTTTCTCACTTGATCCAAACTGCTACCCTGTGACTTAAGTTTTCTAATGAAGCCTAGACTCCTGGTTTCTGAAGAGAAAACAATAAAACCCAAAAAGAAGTCCTTGCCACTTCGGAAGACAGCTTGGCAGTTTTTTTTACAAAGGTAAAGATAGTTTTAGCACATGATCTAGGAATTATACTCCCTTGTAGCCACGCACCACCTTAACCTTTTGTTTCCTTGAACCTGCCCCCAAAGAAAGGAGAGTCTGTAAGACGGCTCCTTTCAGGGACTTTGCTAAACCTTTGTGCTTGCACCTTATGCCTCCCTGTTTGGTCCCAGAAAGATGACTGGACAGTCAATGACGAGTAAGATTCCTCACGGAAGGAACAACTCAAGCCAGATGCAGTCGAGTGGGGACCAACAGGAGAACCCATGGGGTTCACAGAGGTGGGCACAGCCTCCCACCTTCCCCAGGCTAAGGAAAGCCTCAGCCTCTGTGGCTGCATTTCTTCCCAAAACCTGCAAGGGAAGTGATTCAATGAGGTGCTCTCCATCTATTCATATGCATAAAGGTTTTGTCCCTTGGGGAAGTTGAGACTTAAGGTCCAGCTGTCTGCAGGCAAGGGTGATTGACTGGAATCATTTTCTATTAAGATGTATGGGATTCACAGACCGTGGAATAAATAACGCTAATGCCTTATGTGAATATCAATAAAAGTCACCGGTTGGCCTGAGTCGAGGCTCCAGACTTCCATGACTGCCAGGCCCCCTGGCCTTCTGAGATTTATCTGCATCAAGTCTCTGCTTCTTTCTTTTTCAAAAAACTTAACCTAAAGCCTCCCTTTTTCGGTCCCTCACTGCCCGTGTTGCGCTGGACGTAACACTCCCTGGTACTGAAATGAGTTGAAAACTATGTCCACACAAAAACCTGCACATGGATGTTTATAGCATCTTTAGCCATAATTGCCAACACTTGGAAGCAACCAAGACGTCCTTCAGTAGGTGATGGATAAATAATCTGTAGTCCATCCAGACAATGGAAGAGTATTCAGTGTTAAAAAGAAATGAGCTCTCAAACCATGAAAAGACATGAAGAAACCTTAAAAAGACATTACTAAGTGGAGGAAGCTAACATGAAAAGGCTACACACTGTACTATTCCAACTATATGACTTTCTAGAAAAGGGAGAACTATGGAGACAGTAAAATGATCAGTGGTTTCCAAAGGTTCAGGAAGTCAGAGGCGAGGAGAGATGAACAGGCGAAGCACGGAGGATTTTTAGGGCAGCGAAACTATTTTTTATGATGCTATAATGGTGGATGCGTGTCATTATACGTTTGTCAAAACCCATAGAACGCACAATACCAAGTGATTGACCTAAATTATGGATTTTGAATGACAATTATGTTTCAGTGTAGGTTTGTCAATTGTAACAAATGCACCACTCGGGTTGAGGATGTTAATAGTAGAGGAGGGTGTGTGTGTGTGTGTCTGTGTCAGGGGGCAGGGGGGTGTCAAGGAGTTTATGGGAACTGTCTGTAGTTTCTGCTCAATTTTGTTGTGAACCTAAAACTGCTGTAAAAAAATTAAAGTCTATTAGAATAAAAAAGGAAGTCATTGTTCTATTCCTTACGATTCCCAATGATAACATCCTTTAGTCAAATTATAATCTTCTTCTACCCAGGGAGAAAGAAAAGGAGGGAGGGGGAAGAAAGAAAAAGTAAGATAATGTAAGAAAAGAAGATCATGTATTGCTCCATGTTTAAAAGACCCCTTTTCTCCAACCCAAATGTTCATCAGCAGATGCCTGGATAAACAAAATGAGGTGTATCCATATAATGGAATGTTATTCAGCCATAAAAAGGAAGGAAATTCTCACATGCTACAATATGGATAAACCTTAAAGACATTATGCCAAGTGAACTAAGCCAGACACAAAAGGACAAATACTGTATGATTCTGCTCTTCAGAAGTACCTAGAGTAGTCAAATTTGCAGAGAGAAAGTAGAATGGTGGTCACCAGGGTCTGGGGGTGTGGGGTGTGGTTAGTGTTTAAGGGTACAGAGTTCAGCTGGGGAAAATGAGAAAGTTCTGGGGATGGATGGTGGTGATGGTTGCACAACAACATGATTGTACGAATGCCACTGAACTGTACACTTAAAATGGTCAGTTTTATGTTATGCATATTTTACCACCATGAACAAACGACACTTTTTCTTCATAGGAGGTGGAACACATTTAATGCATTTCATTTCAAAGATGAAATGTTTCTTAGTCTCACAAAAAAGCTGACACACAATATTCTTTAATCAACTTTAATCAAAGTTCTCCCTACCCCTGCAATGTCATTTTGCTTCATAAATCAGAGTTGCTGGAGGGAAGGAGAGAGGGAGACAGCAATCAGTGAAGCTATACTACGTGCCCCAGGTAATTGACCGATATGGAAAAGTTTAAAAGAAAGATAGGTATTACTTAGAATTTCCACTCACCAACTCCCTCATTACGTGCCTCTCCCAGCTCAGTGTGCCATTTTATTCCTTCCTCATTGCAAACCTTCCGAACAGCTCTGTGGCACTGTGGTCTTTTTATTCATTACCTTCTGTCAAACAAACAGCAGTCCTCCACTGCAAAGGGCACGACCTTTTCTTCTTCTAGGCTCCCAGCATGTGTCCTAAGTGAACACTCTAGGCGCCATGCTGCAGACCAGACATTCATCTTCTTGATCTTTCCCGAGGTGGCTGCCCTTAGAATTCAAAGAATCACTTGAAAAATGTGAGTTAATACCTTCATGTTGTCATTTCTCAGATTCAATGCTGCTGATATTGCAAAATGGCCACTATTCCCCCAAATAATTACAAGACAATACATCACCACTATAGGTGATGTGTCAGTCAGGTTCAATTCCACATTCTCTGTTAGTTTTCAGTTTAGTTCCTTCTGCAGGTGTCTTTCAGGGTGTCAGCTCCCACTCCCCACATAAGAACGCAGTACATATTGAAGCCAAAAAGGAACACCCATGGAGCCATAGATAGGGTAGTCACACCACTATAGTCTCGCTAGAGGCGGGGTTGGAGACACAGGAAGCAGGAGCCACACGATCTGCAACCTGCCATATGATTTTCTACCAGCCAACCAACCCGACTTGCTAGCTGCAATCCGCCCTGCTAAGAGCAATCTGCGTTTGCTAGCTCAGCCATCATCTTCTTGCTAGCCCCCATTTTCTGCTAGCGTAGCCATGTGACTTATATTAGTGGCCAATGGCTAACTGGTTACAGTTGACAGCCAACTAGCCACAGCTGATGGCCATCCAAACATAGTTGATGGCCATTTACTACCTGAGCCAGCACCTTTCCACATGAGGGCAAGAGCCTAGAAACTGCACTTCTGGCTCTGTCCCCACACTATGTTTCTGCACTTGTGTGTGTTTTTTTTTAACATCTGTCTCTTGATTATAAAATCCATGAAGATGGGGACAATGTCTATCAAGTTCAACACTGTATACTCAGCACCAGACACATAACATGGGCTCAGTGTTAGACTGAAGGACAGAAGGGAAAGGCGAGAGGAAGGGAGGAAGGAAATAGAGGAGACCATATGACACGGTTGCATCTTTGGTTCCAAATCCAAGCTGATATACATTCATTAAAAAGGTTCAATAGGCCTCCAGACTCCTAGAAGCCAGCACCCGAGGATTTGTAATGCTACTTAAATCTTCAGGGTGTCTTTTCTCCAGAAAATCATCCTTCCGATATTTTTGACCAATGGAAAACAAAGGATGTCAGTTCGCAGCATGTGTTCCCGGCAAAACAGCATGTGGAATCCATACAGCAATCCCTGTCCTATGCCTCTGACCCTCCTCCTCTCCCAGAATTCACTGCCAGTGGCCTGCCATGATCTCATTTCAAGAAATGAGCTGTCTCAGAATCACAGCTGAATCTAACCAGAGCAATGAGAAATCAGTTCTGTTGAGACCCTGTTGACAATAGATTGGCCATTTCACAAGAGCAGGTTATCATCTCTCTTTCTGAAAGTCATTATGATGATCAATGAGACTATATGTTGCTTGCAGAAATAAAATGAGAAAATCAAAGAAGAACCTAGATTTTTATCTTCGTAAACATGGGGAAAGAATGATTAAAATAAGTTTCAAGAAAGTGAGAATACAGTTGACTACTCCCGCAGAAACAAAGTAATTTTTCTATACTGTTCTAAATACAGTCTTTTCTCACGCAGTAGGTAAGTTACCCTCAGTAAGTACTTAGAGAGTACTGTGCTTGCATAAGTACTCACCGTAAGTTCACTTTATGCTTGCATATAATGAGTTGTAATTCAAGGCAGAACTACTTCTGTCATGTTGATAAACTATGTTTCAACAATTGATCAATAGCAATAGTAAATGATCTATTATGCCACCTTTCTTTTCCACCTCTATTTCTCAACTTCTAAAATAGTTCTCTAAAAGAAAACTTAAACAAGAAAATTGGGACAGGACTTACAATCAAGATTTAAAATTAAGTTGAGAAATATATCTCTAAAATATGTATTGTGTGCCTATAGCTTCTATTCCAAATATTCTGTAACTAATAATGAGACTAATTTATAATTTTTTTAAAAATTGGTTTTAACGATGCGTTTTTTACATGAAAGTTTACAGTATTGTCAATTGCTTTGGGTAGGAATTTGGAGATGAGGGCCACAATATGCATTGTGTTCTTATTCATCAAAAAATCATTCAGACTATTGTGAGTAAAATGTTATTAACATCAAGCTCTGGACTGAAGCACAATCTGCCTTTGAAACAAATTCAGAGTTTGTCATCTTATAATACTGTCTCATTGGAAAGGACAACTTAAGGTACATGTGGAAGGTTGTGTCTGGCTTGTTTGCTGTAAAACCTCTCATTATTGTGACCATGCTGAGAATGGAAGAGGCTTAAACTGGATAGATCTACAGAATTGGTGGGAAACTGAGGTTGCAGCCTCTCTGTGCTAAGGTGACACACCTATACCAGGTATGTGTGGCAGCTATACGTGTCCTGTGTAGGTGAAGAAAGCTGAAAAGCTGGAAATTCAGGTAGCAGTTGGGCCTCCCAATGAGACACAGATGCTGTGCATGTGGTCCTGTATCCATCTAAAAAGCTAAGAAAAGATAGAGTAAGGTTAAAGCCTGTGGGGTCTCCCGAGTCCAATTGCCATTTAGAACTTGTAACTATTGCTGGGCTGAAGCAAATATATTAACTGAACTCTCTTTTATTCTAAAATGTTCTCTAATGCTTTATAATAATTTATTCACTCTTCCAAAAATAATATCTGCTCTTCATAGGAGGATTTTCTTATAAAGAGAAAGTGTGTATACTTTGCAGATTGCGCATGGCTCCGAGGAATGCCAATTATAATGTAGTTCATGTGAAATGTTTCACAGATTGTTTATTATACAGCTGTGGGGACAACAGTTACTTTCAGTCTCTATAAGTGTCAGTCCCTGGAGTTATACAGTGCACAACCTACACGGCCATACATGGCAGCCAGGATCTAGCTCAGTCTGGGGTTTCCTAGCTCCAAAATGAACCCTGCTTTGGAGTAGAGAAAGCAAAAATTTTGCTTTCAAAATGCTATTGTCACCCATAACACTCACTTTCCACTGTATACTCATCTGTACATTTATATCATGGGCATGTATTACCAATTTAAAGCAGATTTTTTTAAATCAAGGGATTAATTTATACATTTACAGAATATGCTTTCAACTATCTACAAGTGGTTCTACTGTATCTTAGAAATGGTAAATTACTGAGGAAAAAAGCTACAAAATCCAAAACTTACATCTGTGTGTCAACATATTCATCAATGTAAATAAATTCATCTATTGTTGTTGTTGGAACAAAGTAAAAATAAATAAATAAAAGATGCTATTGATGCACTGCCCAATATCTCCGTGGCTCACCTGAGTTCACCTGTAGCTATGGTAGACAGTCCCTGGCACACTGACAATATCTCAACTCAGGACTCAGGGTCTCTCATCCTCTACCTGAATGTTCTCTCCTGCACCATGGGAGCTTTGCAGGTACAGTCTAGGTATTTGCGTAAATAAATGCCCCAACCTTTGTTCTGACATAGTTGGAGATGCCACATAGTTTCTCGGAGGATCCCCAGGAGAATTGAGCCTCGTTGCCTACAGCACTAATCTGCTGTAAAAGCTTTATGCATGCTTTATCACCTTTTCCCCTCTCCTGTCTCACTTTTTCCACTTTCTTATTTGTGCTTCCAGGGATTGTCTTCTCTCACAAAATAAAACTGCCTGCACCCAAGTCTTTGTCTCGGGGTCTATTTTAGAAGAAACCCAAATAAAAACAGACACCATGAGAAACAAATGACCTTAGTTGGTTCTGTAATTTGAGTGCTGGCCCAAGTCTAAATGTTTATTAAATGAATGAACAAATCATTCTTCAACAGGAATGTTGGGTTGCCTCCACTTATTAGGATGGTGGGAAGCAAGAAGAAAGGGTTAAGCAGTATGTTCCATACCTCAAACTGCATGTGTGACAACGTGACAGAAAACTCAATTGCCCCTCATGTGTGCAATAAAGCATGCTCAATTCCAGATGCAAATGAATGCTGCTTTGTGCAGCACTGACATAGTTCACGTAATTTTTGACTTGGGAGAAGTATAAACTCTTTGTATTTATGCTATGAAATGTCTCCCTCCAGCCCTTAAATTTTCTTCAAGCTCTTAATAAAATACATGCAAACACTTTCAATCTGATCTTGAACGCAAAGCCTTGAAATTCTCTAGTTTTGGAATGAATATGAGTGCATCTGCGTCCTAACCAGAGAAAGATGTAAGACTCTGGGGACAGGGAATTATAAATCCATTTCTTTGTTCTTTAAAATCATTCCTTTATCTCTTAGCCTTAACACTGCTTTTTCTCTTTCTCTCTAATTGGAGGAGGAATACATGTGCAAAGAGTATAAAATTAATAACACAGTACATGCACAATCGCAATAAATAAACGTGAAAACCTTTTCATTGTCCATCAGTCCCTTCATTCAATTATGAAATGTTAAAACACTACAGCATTCCACAACCTAACATTTTAATTTTTGGAAAAACAAAATAAACAAACAAAAAAGCCTAGCAAATAATAAAGCTAGAGTGGATGGAAAAGGGCCCCGCACTACACCTGATAAGCTCAGAGGAGGCCAGCATGGTGGGCCCTATAAACTCAGAGACCAAAATTAACCACATAGAAATTCCTAACTAAAAGCAGGTGGGTAGTCACATCCTAGGCCTGTAGCTTCTGTGACAAAGGTCAATCTTTACCTTAAGTCAGCCTATCTATTGTCTTTTTGCATCTAAAATAATCTACCCTTAGAATGTCAGCGCAATCTCCTTTTCCAGACCCTTCAGGACACAACCCACGGCACCAGAGCAGGAGAGCACAGAACACCTTGTTGTTCCCTGAATACCATCTCCATGAGCTGCAAATGTTAATTATTAACTATCACCAATAGTTAATAATTATAGCCACCAATGTAAAAGAAGTATGTGTCTCTCCATTTTACTTTTTATCCAATTCCAGAGATTTTCCCACTTTTCTTTCTCTCTTTAATCTATCACTAATGAATTTCATGTGACGTTCCTTATGTCTCCTCCTTTGATTCTAATGTATAAAATAAGCTGCAAAACTCATTTTCCGGAGCATTTTCTCAATCCGTTGAGATTTTGCTTCCCAGCAATTGTCGTCAGTTTGGCTCAAATAAACTCATTAAAATTCTCTACAGGTTTGGATGTTTCTTCCATTGACACTTGAAATTCTTCCTTTTCCACCGAGATACTCAGCCAAAAATACAGGCAGCTGAATCTGCTTTCCAGAATTCTCATTTCCACCTCCGAGCCACTTTAGTCTTCCTAGTCAATACTCTTCCTCACCCCACCCCCAGTATCATAGTCTTCCTGTTAGCAGTCAACTAACTGTCTAAAATGTTAGCAAGAGGAGTGCTTTAACACATTCATGGCAAACATGTTACAACGTATTCACTTTGCATTATTGTGGCCATGGCAGACATTGCTAATCTATTGCTGAAATAGCATCGCACTCCTCAACAAAGTGCAGCCAGCAGCCAGCAGCAATCAATCAGAGTTGGTACAAGAAAGTTATCCTTTCCGCTAACATTTACTGAATTCTTACTATGTTCTAGTCACTGCTCTGACTCTAGGAAAATAGTGATGAAAAAACAGACAGAGTCCTCGATGACACGATATAGTGTTGAACAAAACAGACAATATCTTTGCTTTTCCTGTGGCCTCAGCTTTTTAATAAGTGCTTTTGAAAACAAAAACCTGAAAACCCAAAAGAATAAACCTCCAGAAGTGAGTGGTATAGGTATTTTTTGCTGCACACTCCATCAAATAGCTATTCTTAATATTTTATGTAAACTTTCAGCTATCAGGCCAGCAATTCTAGCATTGCATTATTAGGTCAATTATCTCTTTACTGATAACAATTCAGATATAGGGGAAAAAGATAAAGAAACTGGGTAGAGTATTTCTTTCCCCTCTTTACTTCTTTCCAACACATTGCCTGCCTACCACGTGCCAGGTGCTAAATTACGTATAGGGATGCAAAAATGATTAAGTTTCATTCTCTGCCATTGTAATGCTCACAATGTAATGAGGGATATGGGATAAGAAACTGGTGAACTCATAATAACACTGTGGAGTACTAGGGCCCGGGCTCACTGTGCCAGCTCAATAAGCTGACCCTAGAATGTAATCAATCCACTGTAGAACTGCTGTTGTAAATGCTCTGTAAATAATACAATACTTTTATGAATTACACCACAAATAATTACCATCTTTAAAGTAATCCATCTTTTTTTCTCTAGACACCCAGATGACAGAAAGTTAAAAACCATTCTGGTGATTTTGGGGGAGCATTTATCTCTTATCATTTAAAAGAAAAACCAAAGATATATGTATTATCATCCAAAGGTATTTTCACTTTTTATTAATCTACTGACATTTTAAGAAGCAAGGGTAAATTAAAATTATCTTTAGTCAGCAGTTTTAGTATTTTTCTTTTAGAAATTATAGGCATTTAAAAATAATTTATTAAATTAGTTTTAAAAGTTAGTTAAGAATCTGGAAATTACAATTTGATTAACGTATTAGATCTTTATGAATTGTATTACTGTTGGAATTTTATAAAACTAAACCATCTAAGAAGACATCCACTATTATGTTATTTAGTTAAATACAATTTTATATATACAGGGGGTGCTACAAATTTTAAGAAAGAAAAAAACTGTATTAAAATTGTAATACTCAATATATACCAATAACGAAAGATTAATACAAGTCATGTTTGACTTCTGCAATTACAAGAGGTGCTCAAAGTGGCTACTATCAGTGTAATTTTTTTATTTATTTTAATTAAAGTTTATTGGGATGATAATTGTTAGTAAAGTTACATAGATTTCAGGTATATAATTCTGTAGTACATCATCTATAAATCACGTTGTGTGTTCACCACCCAGAGTCAGTTCTCCTTTCATCACCATATATTTGATCCCCTTTACCCTCATCTACCACCCCATTACCCTCGCCATCAGTGTAATTTTAATACCTTTTTTTTATTTCTTAAAATGTGTATACATTTTTTTGGCACCCTCTGTGTGTGTGTGTGTGTGTGTGTGTGTGTGTGTGTGTGTTCTATATATTATAAATATGAAATTATATATATACATATATAATTTTTAATTGTAAATTTAACCTTGGTCTTGAACAAAGCACAATCTTGTGCTAACTTTTTTTACAGTAAACTATTTGTTAGAGACTGAATGATGTCTGAAGCTTCAGGGTTGCCACTCAAATACCACTAGAGTTATTTAAATGGAAAATCCAGGTAATTTAGCAGAATTCCCTCTTTTTTTGTGTGTCTTCTTTCTTTTTAAAACGGGATTTCTTAATGGCTTTTCTTAAGCCTGCCGATGTGTGCGATCACATGGGGGTGAAATTCGAACTGCCCAAAGGGTGTGAGAGTCCTGACTGTTGAACAAGTTTCTCAGGTGATTCCTACGATACAGCACATTTAAGACACTTAAATATCCGTATTAAAATGAACTTGGCAATAAGATTTTTTTTTCTTTCTTAAATGAGCTTTTATAGGAAGCTCATCTACTTTCATAGTTTTACAGCAGTTATCATTTGCTTCTGCTTTTCCTCTCCTGTCCTATGTAGTGTAAAATACTCTATATTGGGCCTGTGTTTCTTAGGTTTTTATAATTTAATAGTGCAGCTATCTGCCTTGTCCATTCAGGGCTATGGAACCTGTGGCTACATAAGAAATACTCATTGATGATGTTGGTGATGAGGCTTACAAGCAAGTCAGAAATGACATGACAAGATCAGTTCCTTCTGTGCACTATTTATAGTGAAAGGATGAAAACCAATTAACTCATTTGGCAAGCTGAAAACAGATTCTATTTGATCAAGAACAGGCTCCATTATTATTATTATTATTATTATTTTAGTAAGTCATGTCCATTTCTTCCTCTTTTTTCTAATATCTGGACTTTTTATTTTTCTTACTGGTTTTGATTTTCCTCTGGTAAGAAGAAAACAGTAATGCAGTCAAGAAAATCTGATTATAATCATGAACAATCAGTTGTCTTTTTTCCACCCTGACCATTGTCTGCGCTAGTGATCTGCTGAGTTATTGTCTAACACAGAAATATCAGTCTTCTCATTAATGATATGCTAAACTAACCCTTTTGTAGCCAAAGCACCCTGGGCTGGCTCTGGTATGCAGGAAGCATTCTGAACTCTTAAGATATTTTTTTCACTTCGTCAATTGCTCTAAATTAGTTGAGTGGCATTTTCTTCTAAGAAAGTTCTCAGTGGAAACCTTTTCCAGTATGAACTTTCTGAAGTTTACGTCACCTCTAAAAGTAATTTCTGATTTTGATTTTGTAAGATGCATAGGTTTGTGGCCTGTAAAGCCATTTTATTTTTCAATTTTTAAAAATAACTTGTATAAAAATAGCTCCTGAAAACATAAGCAAAGGTTTGTTTGTGTTTTCTTCTGCGAGAGATCATGAAACTGCACTGAGTGTTGACCTCCTTTGCTCCTGTTAGGCACGACTGATGTGTGTATTATCATTCTCTATGGCAATGCATTTGTCAAGTACCCACTGTAATACCTTTTATTTAGTAAAATGATGCTAAAGAATCCATTGCAGTGCCTACAGCACTTAGGTCCACAGCCGCAAGCCACGATCCAGGAACCGAGTCCTGGTGTCCTGTTCTCTCCTCTCTCCCTTGCTGCCTGGATTGTACGAGCTGATCTGCCCCGCCCACACTTGCCAGGGGAAAGGTATTGAACCATGTGCCATGGATGGGGCCAAGCATGACCATGGTCTCCCTAGCCAGCCCGGTGAGCTTCTTAGGGGGCTTGAATTAGTGTGGAACCCGGGAAAAAGTTTGGAACCATTTTTTGCCCTCTCACCCTTAAGCCTCCTGAGGGATAATTTACCATAATAGCAAATAGAAATAGTAACAGCCACTGTATATTTTCTTTTTTAAACCTCATTGTATGAAACCTTATTAACCTGAACTGAAGCAGTATATTTGAAAATAAGCAGTACAAGCATAAGCAAGTTGTTACATATACATAGTTCTCAAAAGTATATTTTTATTTCAAGTTACAAGAAACCTAGATAAAACTAGAGGGTGAAGGCATGCCAGAAAGTGTCATGCTCAAACTCAATTTTGAGATGATGGCTCACATCAGGGTCCAGCTGTGGTTGAAGGAAGGTCAGGATTAGGGTCACTGTGAGGGTCCAGTCAGGGTTAAGATCAACTTCAGGATGATAGCGAAGGCAAGGTGTAGGGTGAAGGTAAAGTTAAAGTCAGGGTCATGATGAAGATCAGGGTCAGGCTCATGACAGGGTGAGGGTGGGGGTCAGAGTCAATGACATCGTGAGGGTGAGATTCAGGCGCAGGGTAAGAATCAGGATAAGATCAGTATCAGGGTTAGGATCTGGGTCAGTAAAGGGTTCAGTATCAAGAGGCAAGGTGAGGGTGAGTATACATTTCAGGGTCAGTGTTGGTATAATGGTGACAGGGACAGCAGGGTCAGGCTGAGGACCAAGGTCACTGTCAGGGTCATAGTGAGAGTCAGGGTCAGAATAAGGGTCCAGTAAGAGTCAAAGTCAGCTTCAGAGTCAGGTTAGGGTTAGGCTCAGAGTCAAAGTGAGAGTGAAGGTCTGGTTTGGTATAGGGGTCATTGTTCAAGACAGGTAGGACTAAGAGTGAAAGTCAGAGTATGGGTCAAGGTCAAGTTCAGAGTTAGCGTCAAGAAAGAATTAATGTATGATTTAGTTCACACTTAGGGTCATCATAAGGATCAGGGTAAAGGTAGGTTTAGGATGAAAGTAGTGACAAGTTCAGAGTGAGAGTTATGGTTAAAGTCAGGGTGTTGGTCAGGTTTGGGGTATTGGTCAGGGGTAAAGTTCAGTGTCAAGGATAGGGTAGGAGGAATAGGGGAGTCAGAAACAGTGTCAGGCTGACATCAAGGTCAGAATCAGATTTGAGGATATGGGTTATGAAAAGAGTGAGGATGAATATAAAGATCAGATGAGGTTCAGGGTCTGATTCAAGGTCATCATCAAGGTGAAGGTCAGAGTCATGGTAAGGATGAGAGTCACATTGAGGGTCAGTTTCAAGCCAGCTCCAGGGTCAGGGTCAAAATCAAGGTGATGATCAGGTTCAAGTGAGGGTCAAGGTAAGATCACAGTCAGGGAGAGGGTCAGGATCAGAATGAGTTTAAGGATCAAAATAAGTTTAAGGGTCAGAGTGAAAAGAGAATTAAGGTAAGGATCAGTGTCAAAGTGTGCTATTGTGAAAGGGTAAGTGTTAATGTCAGATTCAGGATAAAGGTCCAGTAATGATAAAGGTTCGGGTCAGGGTCAGCAACAGGATGTGGGTCAGGATCAAGTGAAGTATCAGGGACACAGTGAAGGTGAGGTCTGGGTCAGAAAGAGGTTAGGGGTGTGGGTGAGGGTCAGCATCAGGATCGTGTTGAGGAATAGAGCCAGAATGAGGGTTAGCATTAGTGTCAGGTGAATTTCAGGGTCAAGTGCAGGGTCAGGATGAGGTGGAGGGTAAAGTTCTAGGTCAAAGGCAAAGTCATGGTAATGAGGGTCTCTATGAAAGTCAGGTACACCTCAGGGTCAGAGTCAGATTCAGGGTAAAGTTCAGTGTCAGGTTCAGTGTGAAGGTATATATCAGGGACATAGTGAGGAATAGGGTAGGGTCTGGATGAGCAGGAGGGTGAGTGTCAGGGTTTGGTCATGGTGGTTTAAAGTCAGGTTCAGATTTAAAGTCAGGATCAACTTGAGTGTGAGAGTGAGATCACATTAAAGGTCAGGGTCTATGTGAATGTCAGTATCAGGCCAACATCAAGGTCAGGGTCAGTATCAGGGCAAACGTCAAATGTCAGAGTCAGAAAGGATCTGGGTCAGGGTCAAGGTAAGGGTCAGGATCAGAGTGAGTATCAGGTGACTGTCACAGTGGCAGGTAAACTTCAGGGTCTGTGTCAGCTTGAGGTTAAGGGTGAGGGTTGGAATCAGTGTCAAGAAGAATATTAGAGTCAGAGTCATGTCCACAAGAGGATGAGATTCAGACTATGGTGAGGGTCAGACTCAAATGCAGGGTGAAGGAGATGGTCTGGATAAGAGTCAGGATAAGGGTGAGGGTTAACATCAGGTTCATGATGGTAGGTAAGTTTAGTATGAGGTGGAAGGTCAGGGTCAAGTGCCAGATGCATCATCAATTTGAGATGGGGTGGTTCGAGATTAGTGTAAATTTGTGGGTGAAGATCAAAAATGTAGACATGATGAGGGTAAGGTGAGAGTGAAGTTCAGAAGAACGTCAAGTAAGGTGATGGTCAAACAGGGTCAGAGTCAGAGAGAAATGATGGTCAGTGTCAACGTAAGGGTAAATGTACATTTCAGAGAAAGGTCAGGTTGATGGTCAGGGCCAGTGTCAGGATGAGTATCAAGGTAAGAGTCAGGGTTGTGCTGAAGATCAGAATGAGTGTTAGAGTTAGGTCAGGTTCAGGGTCAATTCCAGAATTCAGATCAGTATAAGGGTAGTATACAGAGAAAATCATGGCAGGGTAGGGTGAGTGTCAGGTACAGGCCAGGTTCAAGGTGAGGGTCAGAATCAGGGGAAAGGTAAAAGTCTGGATCAGTGTGAGAGTCAGCGTGATTGTAAGCTTTGAGGTGAGGACCAAGGTCACAGTCAGATGAGAGTCAGGGTAACTATCAGATTCAGGCTAAAATTCAGGGTGAGAGTCAGATCGGGTGAAGGGTAAGGGTGAGAAGCCTAATGTGCGTCAAGGTAGTTTAAGGTTTCAGGGTAAGGATTAGGTGAAGGCTCAGGGTCAGGGTGAAGGTAAGTTTCAGGAACAGGGTGAAAGTGAGAGAAGTGTAAAGGTTAAGGGCAACTTTCGGGTCAAATTCAGGGTGTCAATCTGGGTGACAGGTTAGATCAGGGTCAGAGTTAAGGTCAGGTTGAAGGTCAATTTCAGGGTAACTTCTGATGAGTGGGAAATTAGAGATGGTGTCAGGGTGACATCAGAGTCAGTTTGTGGGGCAGGTTCTTTAATAGGGTGAACATGAGGACAGGGTAGGGTCAGTTTTGGAAACTGATCCAGGCTCAGGATCAGGACGATAGTCAAAGTCAGTGTCATTATGAGGATAGTGTCAGGGGAAGGAGAAAATCAGAGTCAGGGTCAGGCTCAGTGCCAGGTTCTAGGTCTATTTTATGAACAGGGTCAGTATAAGAGTAAGACTAAGAGTCAGGATAAGTGTGAGCATGAAGGACAGAGTCAGTGTGTCAGGATCAGTGTCAGGATCAGGGTAGGAATAGGGTTAACATTTAGATTCTGTGTTGTGTGAATGTGAGAATCAGGGTCTAACTCAGGCTTAGTGTCAGGGTCAGTTGAGGGTCAGAGTTAGATTTACAGTCAGTGTGAATGTACATGTTAGTGATGTTTAGAGTCAGGGTCATGGTGAGAATTAGCATGAGGGTCATCATAGAGTGAAGGAGGGAAGGTGAGTGTTAGAAAGAGGATAAGGCATAGGGTAATGGGTCAGAAAAAATGTGAGAGTGAGGGTCAGATTCAAGGTCAATCAACATAAATGTCAGAGTCTAGGTGAGGGTCATAGTCAGTGTTAGGTGAAGGTCAGCCAAGAACAAGAGTCCAATTGAGGTTAAGTGTCAGAGTTGGGGTGAGAATGAAGGTTAGGGCAGGGTCAAAGTAAGGATCATGTCAGGATTAGTATCAGTATGAGGGTCAGGTCAGGGTGAGAGTGAGGGTAAGAGTGAGTCTAATGGTCAAGTCAAGGTGAGGGTTAACGTGAATTGAAGTATCTTAATGAGGATGAGAATCACAATTAGAGTCAGCATTGTGTCATAGACATGGTGAGGTTAAGACTCAAAGTCAGGCTGAGTTTCAGGTCCAGTTTTAGAATTAACCTGACCCTGACCTTGATTTTCACCTTATCCTGAAAACACCCTGACCTCAACCTTGATCCTGAAGCCGACCCTGACCCAGATACTACCCTGTTCCTCACACTGACCGTGTTCCTGAAATTGACTCTGAACCTTACTTGATCACTCTTTCATCATGACACTGACTCTGACCTTGACGCTCAACCTGACTATCATGATGACACTTTCCCTGAAACATACACTTACCTTTATCTCAATGCTAAAAATTACCCTCTCTCTGAACCTAACTCTGTCCTTGACTGTTATCTGACCTTGACCGTTATTCTGACTTTGACTTAACCTTCACCCTGAATCTGACCCTCATCTTCTCCCTGAACTTCACTCTCCAACTCCCCATTTCTATAACCTTAACTTTTACCCTCACATGTACACTGACTCAGAATCTCCCCCTCATCTCACAGTAACCCTATCCTATACTTGACCCTGATCTTCAACCTTACACTAACCTTATCTCTGACCATGAACCTAACATTGACTCTGGCTCCTCTTGCCCTTTCCCTCACCCAGACACATACCTTCACTCTGCATCTGACTCTGACCCTCATCCAAGTTCAAAACCTACCCTCACATGGACCTTGATTCTGTCACTCACTCTGACAATGATTCTAACCCTCACCCTTATCCTTAACCTAACATAACCCTGATCCTCCCAATATTGATTCTGACGCTCAATCTGATGTTGACCGGATCCTGAAGGTGACCCTCACACTTATCCTGCCCCTGACCCTACATTGATCCTTACACTCACAATAACCCTGACTCTCATTATAACACTCAACTTGATGCTGACAGTTATATTAAACTTGATCCTGAACTTCACCATGAGTTAACCCTGATATCCTCACTCTCACCCTAAGCTTATCCTCCATTATGTTCCTAACCTTCACATTGACCTGACACTGACGTTCGCCCTGAGTCTGATTCTGACACTATGCACCCGACCTTCACACTGACCCTCACCATTACCATGACCTTGACGCTAACCTTGAACTTTACTATCACATTTGTCCTGACCTTGCACTTGACCTTAAAATTCACCTGACCCTCACCTTCATCCAGACCCTATTCCTTACCATTACTTTGACACTACCATCATCCACACCCTCAACCCTGCATTTGACCCTAACTCTCACACTCATCTTGACCCTTTACTTGTCCTAGTCCTTCATCCTGATCCTGACCCTCATTTTTCCCGTGTTGCTAACCCTGAAGCTGAACCTGAGCATGACCCTCCCTCTGACACTAAGACCCGTACTTTCACAATGGGACATTTTTCAAACCAACCTTGCCTTGACTTTCTTTTCACTCTGACCCTCACACTCATTTTGACCCTGACTCTTTCCCTGACTATGATCCTTACTTTGATCCTCACCTGAACCTGATCATCACCCTGAGCTGACTTGACACTGACCCTCAGTATGACCATTACCCTTGTCATGATCTGACCTTCCCCCTGACCATGACTGTGCATCAGGCTGTCACCCTAATCCTGATCCCCATCCTCACCCTCTCCCTGACCCTTATCCTTAATCTCACTCTGACCCTGATACTATCTCTGATCTCCCCACCCTTTTTACCTTACTTGACACTTAACCTGACTATGACCCTGACCAATTCCCAAATCATAACCCTGACTGACCCTGACCCTGGTCATACCTTGACTCTTATCTCACACTGATAGCGAACCTGACCTTCAACCAGACTCTGACCCTCACTCTGACTATCCCCTAATCAATGAGCCCACATTCTCATCTTTCCTTGATCTTAACCCTCACCTGCTTCTGAAACTGACATTAAGCCTCATCTATAATTTGACCCTTATTTGGCCCTCACTCTGACCCTGACTCTCACAGTGATCCTAAAAGTAACCTTGATTCTCACCCTGACCCTGACTATCACTTTGACACTGACTGTAATAGTACACTCACCGTCATCCTGACTCTGTCCTCTACCTTCACTCTGACACTAACCTGGACACCGTACCTGACGGTCCCTTGACTCTCACTCTGACAATAAACACTTCACTGACTGTGAGACCCTTATGTGGACCCTGAGATACACTTTGACCCTGATCCTTATCCTTACTGTCACCCTAAAGCTCACCCTCACCATGACATTGACCCTCACTCTCACTCTCCCTGACACAAATCTTGGTTCTGATCCTGACCTGAATTCTACCCTTATCCTGAGCTTGACACTACCTAACATCATGAAATACCTTATCAATACCCTGACACTGAGCCTGACCCCTATCATGACCCTGGCCCTGAAGTGAGCCTTGCCATCACCAAGTCGAGTTTGAAATTTTGTACATATACATTCTAGTGTTATCTATATTCCTCATAACTCACAATATGAATGTCCTTTTGAGGGCAATGCATAATTCTGCACTTGCTTATACTTACATCACATATTTTCAAATACGCTGCTTTGATTTGTATTAATGTGGTCTACTTCAAAGTAAAAAGGTGCAGTTAAGAAGAATATGTGGTTCTCACTGATTTGGCTCAGATAAAGCATGGGTTCAACTCCATTAATTCTAATAGTCATTAAGAATTCTCTTGGCAAATGCCTGATTCAGAGCTTGATTTATTCTTTACAGCTTGTCTGTACACCTCCATACAATTTTCAATGATATTTGCTTTAACTCCTAATAAGAAGTTACTATGGAGAACACTGTGTAAATACGAGCTCATTTTTACATGTATGGCTTAGATTACCGTTACCTTGTTCTACCTCATAGGAGGAAAGAACAGTTGAGATAAAGTGCATTTCTGAGTTTTGTTTTGTTTTTTTCTTACATAAATCTTACATATGTCTCCATTTAGGCAAACAAGAAGCAGTATTGAAAACAATTCATACTGCTGCAAACCAGCTCAGCCTCCGTCATTCCTTTCACAAGAAAGTCCTTATTGCTCCTTAGGGTAAATTAAGATAAGATAAACATAAGGGAGCAAAACACATGCATTTCAAAGGCACATCTTACTTAAACAAAAAAATATATATAAAACATATTTATAAACCATAATTTTAATTGATCTTATTTCTTAAGATATCAGTGAATTAAAATATGCAAGCTTTTGCATTATATACATACACGTTTGTATTTGCCTCCTCAAATTTTTAAATTAATATGAAATAATGCTCATAAAATATTACTTGGACAGTTTTTAACTTTCTGTCCTCTAGGTGTCACTTATGTCTACAGAAAAAGAAAGAAAAGAATACTTCAATTAAAGATAGTAATTAATGTAGATAGTTTATAGTCTATAGATAGATTATACTTGGTACAAGAATTACACAGAGAGTTTCTATTTGTTTTTCTATTTGTTCATTTTTTAAACTTATTGCAGTTCACACATAACAAATTCAAAATGATGTATGTTGTTTTATTTAATATACTGACAAATTATATTTTAAAGCTGCAGTGAAAAACTTTAAATTATTACCTAATTATGTGTTTGTGTATCCAAAAAGTGCCCAATCATAGAATTGGCCCCACTTTCTAACACCAAAAATAGAGCAAACCTTCACTTCCTTAGTCCTTCCCCAAATTACCCAACAAAAACCCAGTTCTGTAATAGGTACTTTTTAAACACTCTCTTACCGCACCATATGGTTCCCAGTGTACATTCTCCTTCAATGCAACCAGTAGTAAGCCAAATTTATTCAAGTACAGGTAGGTCTTTGGGGGGATCTTTGGCTTAATGATGTTGACTAGTTGAACAAACACATGGGCACAGGAGCTGTGGTGTCAGTGGTCAGGGTTAGAATACTGTTTTAGTTTTTGCCTTTTCAAATTTTTAAATAATGGGAGATAAATGTTTATTTCAAAAAAAAAGCTGGGTGTTTTTAAACTGTCTGTCCTCTGGGTGTACTTTATGTCTAGAGGGAAAAAAAGAAAGGATTGATTACTGTAATTGAAGATACTAATATAAATGTTGATTAGATTAGGTATAAGGATTGTAGAGATATACAGGTCTATGTATAGGATAATTGTATTTTAAAACTACAATCGGAAAGTTTAAATTACCACCATCATATGTTTATATATCTATGCATTATGTTTTTGTATCTACAGATGCCTAAATCCATACAAATAGATGTATACAATATCAGTATATAGCAATAGATTCTTTCTTACAATTTATTACATAAGTAATGTGCCAAAGGAATAAATTAGGATTTAGGTCTTTCATGTAAAAATTACTGAGTTATTTTATGCCCAAATCAATAGTTTCCTTTTGTCACCAAATTATTGTTAATTCTCAATGTTTTTTTGCATGCTCTGAGACCATCAGTTTGAGGCTCTCTTGGCTAGTCCTGTACTAATTATATTTGTTCATATTCAAAATGCCATCGCAGACTTAATTCACCCCTGAAAATACAAACCACACTACCAGCAGGTGGTGACGCCGAGCGCATGCGCTCCGGGCTGCTCAGCACCACCCCTTCAGACGTGCGCCCTTGGACCTGCCCAGCGCAAGCGCATTTTCTTGAAGGAACAGGTGGTCGGAAACCGATGTTTATCTGAGACCCCACCTTCCCTACTGTGTGGTTCTATCTTTTTGAGGAAAAGCGGGGCGGGGGGGATGCAATAGATCTCCCGGTAACCCCATCCTCGCCCAGCCGCCACAGCGGGCGCTCTTGGGGCTGCCGAGGGCTCGCCCCTCGCGAACAACTAACTATTGGCCATCAACGCACCTGGAATGGTCCCAGCGTGGTCAGTAGTCAGGCAGGGGGCTTCTCCCCGAAGGTCAGTAGTATTTTGGGGCGGGGAGGGAGGGTCAGAGGGATCGCAGCCGGCGTTTCCCAGCAACAGTGATTCCTGACTGTCCCAGGTTCTCGGTAGAGTGTACAGGGGCGGGGCTCCTCTCTACGGACTTTGCGGACAGTGGCAGTACCGCCTGCCGGCGAGCGTGCATTGAGGAGCAGTGCAAGGGTGACTTATGCCCAAAGAATCAAATTGCAGAAGGATGCTGGGTAGTGTAAAACGTGTAATCCGTCACTGGGTCACGGGTAAAGGAGGTGGGGTTGGGGTAAACCCAGCGATCTGTTGCCCCCCTGCCCTCTCCACAGCGGGGAATGGAGAAGAGTCAGGGTGGGGACCCAGGTGGACGATGGGGTCTAACCACTTGTCCTTTTAAGAAAGTTTCAGGCCAGCCGGGTGGCTCAGGTGGTTAGTGCTCTGTTCTCCTAACTCCGAAGGCTGCCGGTTTGATTCCCACATGGGCCAGTGGGCTCTCAACCACAAGGTTGCCAGTTCAATTCCTGGAGTCCCGCAAGGGATGGTGGGCAGTGCCCCCTGCAGCTAAGATTGAACACTGGCACCTTGAGCTGAGCTGCCACTGAGCTCCCGGATGGCTCAGTTGGAGCACATCCTCTCAACCGCAAGGTTGCCGGTTCGACTCCCGCAAGGATGGTGGGCTGTGCCCCCTGCAACTAACAACGGCAACTGGACCTGGAGCTGAGCTGCGCCCTCCACAACTAAGACTGAAAGGACAACTTGAAGCTGAACGGCACCCTCCACAACTAAGACTGAAAGGACAACAACTTGACTTGGAAAAAAAGGCCTGGAAGTACACACTGTTCCCCAATAAAGTCCTGTTCCCCTTCCCCAATACAATCTTTAAAAAAAGAAAAGAAAGTTTTACCCTGCAGAACAAGGAGAAATCGTGTACCGCCCAGAAGGGGTTGATCAAACACATTTGAAAGCTAATGGTAGTTTCAGTTGTGGGAGAACAAGGATTTTGGAGAAGTTTGTTAATTTTAGTTTTAGAACTCATCTGTTCTCTCTATTGTTCTTGAGGACTTGTAGATGGTGAGGACAGTGAAGCTTTTATGTAACAGTACAACTTACAGTACTAGTAAAATAAATGTCTCTGTCATTAGAGAGGTAAGTGGGAATTTCCCAGGTGGGAAAACAACACCAAGCCACCTTCTCCTCCCCCCAGGTAATGGGCATAGCTCCCTGGTAAGGAAAACCTTCAATGCGCCCTGAGAATAAATGCATAATAAATGGAACATATTTCTAATTCAATGCAAAATGTATTTGTATGAAGTGCATTTGGAGGTGTTTAAATGGTCCTAGGGCCCTTGGTTCCTGTCCATGACCTACCTTGAAGGTTTTCAGGATTGTGTGGTTGGCAGATAAGACTTGACTGGAAAACGTCCTTGGCATCTACATCTAAAGTTAAGCCACCGTTGTTGGCTTAATATTGTTGCTGACTTATCTTTGCTTTTCAGGTAATATGAAGAATTTTTGTTAAACTCTATTTTCAAGTGTTTTGGCTTGATCAGTTGGCCATCCCCTGATGTAATGAGCATCCTAAGTTAAATAAGGAATTTATTTCTGATAGTTAACAGCCTCTTTGAATTTATCCAAGGCATTTTTTGCATGTGTGACTCTAAGAGTATTTATCTAGGTTAACATTATTTGTTTAACATAGTGGTCAGCTGAAGCATTGTGAGATTCTAGGTCTCTTTCTTTGACCTTTTATTTTTATTATAGCTATTTTCTTAGGTAATAGCAAAACATCTAAAAGTTCTTTAATGTGTTGTCCAGTATGTATAGGTTTTTTTCAAGGTTAGAAACACCTTTGTTTCTAAATGATTCTGAATTTGTGGACTACCCCAAAATCACATTTACTATTGGTATAAATATTTCCACTTTGATTTTTTGTGAGTTGGCAAGTCCGTGTGAAGACAATTATGCTAGTCACCTGAACTGATTTAGTTTCTAGAAGTTGTCCATATCTAAGGGTGAATTGAAGTGTGTGATAGCATTTTCAACATGGAACAAATAAAATTAGGTCAAGGCTGTCCTTGGAATAGCTAAGAATGTGGTTGAAGTGTATGCAAAAAGCATGAGAGTTAATAGTTAACCAACTGTTAACTGACAAAACAGGGCTTTTATTGATGTGGGCATAAAATAACATGTCATTTTACACAAAAGGCCCAAATTCTAATTTTATTCTTTTGGTACATACATAATAAATTGTAGTAAAGGACATAATACCATTTTTGTATGCGCCAAGACATACATAGATATGTATAGGTAATAATTTAAAAATTTAAACTATAGCTTTAAAATATAATTGTCAGTAGACTAAATAAAACAATATGTCATCTTAAATAAATTTACTATGTGAATGGACAACTTTTAAAAATAAACAAACAGGAAAATCACATTCTATACACAAACCTATATCTCGTTGCCATGCTTGTACCCAGTATAATCAACTATATAAATGCTATCTTTAATTATTTTTTCTTTTTTTCCTCTAGACATAGGAGACACCTAGAAGACAGAAAGTTAAAATTGCCCAGGTAATTTTTTATGAGTATTTACCTCATATTAATTAAAAGTTTTGATAAGGCAAATACAAACATACATGTATTACTATCCAAAGGCATTTACATATTTTGTTAACTTATGAACATTTTAAAGAACTAAGGGTCATTTTTAAAATTATGTTTAGTAAACAATATAATTTACCTGCTTTTTTTGTTTTGTCAAGAATATGCCTTTGAAATGTGTTTTTCTGTCTTCATGTTTATCTTGTTTTACTCCAAGAAATAATAAGAAGTTATTTTTGAGAGGAATGTCGAGACTGAACTCACTTATACTAATACAGACTATTTTCACTGTTGTTTAGACTCTTCCTCATTTGCTGTACCTCGCAGTAAGAATGTGCCTTTGAGATGAATGACACATATTCATCCATGCTTGTGTTCATACTTAGTTTACTCTAAGAAGCACTAAGGACTGACCTTTAAGACAAATGTCTGAGACTGCACTTCTTTGCACTAATATGAATTTTTTCAATTCTACTTTTGTTTGCCCACACTGAGATATAAGTAAGATTTATATGACCACAAAACCCTCAGAAATGCTCATTCATCCCCACTGCATTTTCTTCTTGTGAGAACAAGATAAGAGGAATCCAAGTCATATATGTGAAAATGAGCTCTGATTTACACATTGTTCTCCACAGTAACTTCTTATTGTGAGTTAAAGCAAATATCGTTGAAAATCATATTTGTGTGAACAGACTAGAAGTAAAGAAGAAATCAGACATTAGTCTCTAAAGAAAATTTTTATTGACTGCTAGAATTAACCCATGCTCTATCTGAGGCAAATCAATGGGAACCACATATTTTTCTCGACTGCACTTTCTTCCGTTGAATAAGAAATTTATTAACACAAATCAAAGCAGCATATTTGAAAACATGCAATATAAGTGTATATGTAGTTCTCAAAAGTATGTTCTTATTGCTAGTTATAAGAAATCTAGATAAAACTAGTATGTAAGAGTACAAGGTTTCATGTTCAAATTCAACTTGGTGAGTGTCAGGTTGAGGATCAAGGCCACTGTTAGGGTAAAGGTCAGTGTGAGGGATGGAATAAGTATGAGGGTAAACATAAGAAAGAAGTTCATGGTCAGGGTGAGGGTTAGAATCAGGGTCAAGGTGAAAGTGAAGACGAGGCTCAGGGCAATAGCCATTGTTCAGGGTAGGGACAGGATGAGGATTCTAATCAGTTTCATTGTCAGTGTGAGGTAAGAATCAAAGTATGATCAGAATTAGGATTATGTTGAAGATCAGGGTCACAATAGGGAGAGGGTCAGGTTCAATGTGAGAGGAATATAAGGGTTAAGGTCATGGTATTGGTCATGTTCAGAATGATGAACAGGGTCATGGTCAAGTTGTTCATCAAGGAGAGTAATGTTTGAGGAGTAAGGAAGTCAGAAACAGTGTCAGGGTGGCATCAAAGGCAGAGTCACATTGAAGACAAGTGTCACGAAGAGGGTACATATGAGCATTAGGATCAGAGTGAGGATCAGGTGCAGGGTTTGATTCAGGGTCATGGTCACAATGAAGGTCATGGTGAGGGTCAGTGTCAAGTCAGCTTCAAGGTTAGGATCAAGAATAGGGTGAGAGTAAAGGTCAGGGTCAGAATGTATCATGGTAAAAGGGTCAGGTGCAGCCTCAGGAACAGGGCAAAAGTGAAGGTCACTATTAGGGGAAGTGTCAAAGTAGGAGTGAGAGCCAGATTCAGTGTCAAGGTGAGCAGCAGGGTCAGAATCAGGTTGATGGTGATGTTGAAATTGAGGTTCAAATTCCCAGTGGGGGTCAAGGTCAAGTGAAGGGTCAGTTACATGGTCAGTATGAGAGTCTGTGTCCCTTAAGTAAGGTTAAGGTTGCAGATGAGGGCTAGTATCAGGATCATGATGAGGGACAGAGTCAGGAGGAGAGTGAGAGGCAGGTCAAGTGAAGAGTCAGGGACATAGTAAGGGTCAGAGTAGGGTTGAAGGTGCAGGTTAGGGTCAGCATCAAGGTTATGATAAAGGATAGGATCACGCAGATGGTGATATTTGGGGTCAGCTGAGTTTTAGAGTCAAATTCAGAGTCAGAATAAACCTGAGAGTAAGGTTCTAGTTCGAGGTCAAAGTGAGGATGAGAGTTAGAATCTGGGTTGGGTCATGGTGATGTTCAGCTACAGAATCAGCTCATTCTCAAGATGAGGATTCAGATTAGGGTGATGGTTAAAGTAAGTGTCAGGGTAAAAGTCACAGTCAGAATGAGTCTCAGAGACTTGTCAACATCCAGTTCATAGTCAAGGTAAAAGTCAATTTCAGGGTCAGGGAGGTTAGGGTTGTGTCATGTGAGCATCAGGGTGACAGTCTTGGTCAGATTAATCTTCACGGCTATACTGAGATTTAAGATAAGGATAAAGGTGAGATTGGAATTAATGTCAGGCAAGGCATCAGGCTCAGAGTGAGGAGAATGTAAGGATGAGGTTCAGACTAAAGTGAGGGTTAAAGTCAAGTGCAGAGTCAGGGTGAGGGTCTGGATCAGGTAAGTGTGACAGTTAAAGTCAGTATTAGGCTGAAGTTCAGGGTCAAGTGCAGAATCAGCATCACTATATGATGGAGGGAGGTTTTGTATACATGTATGGTTAAGGGTCAAGGTTGTAGACATGGTGAGAATAAAGGTGAAGTTCAGGGAAAGGGTTATGGTCAGAGTCAGCATGAGTGTCAGAGTAAGGGTTAAGGTCAAGTTACAGTCAAAGAGAGATGAATGGTCAGAGTAATTAAGGATTAGTTTTATGGTCATGGTCAGTGTCAACTTGAGGAACATGATGAAAGTCAGGGTAAAGGTTAGGATCAGGTAAGGTTCAGGGTCAAGCTAAGGATCTGTGTCAGTGTAATAGTGTCTGGGTCCGGGACTGCTTCAGGATCAGGGTGAAAGTTTTCAAGGTAGGGTGATAATCAGGGTCAGGTTAAAAGTAGAGGCAAGTTGAGAATCAAATTCATGTAAGGCTCAGGAGTAGGAAAGTCAGATCCCATGTTAGAGTAATATCAGCATTTGTTTGGGGAGATGGTCATGGAGAATATGAGGGTAAGGGTCAGGCTGAGGGTCAGTATGAGAACAGCTTTTGGGACAAGGTCATTGTGAGACTTAGAATTAGGGTGAGGGTAAGATAAAGGTATAGGGGGCGGCCGGTTTGCTCAGTGGTTAGAGCGCAGTTCTCATAACACTTAGGTCACCGGTTCGATTTCCACATGGGCCAGTGAGCTGCGCCCTCTACAACTAGATTAAAAACAATGACTTGACCCGGAGCTGAGCTGCAACTCCCACAGCTAGATTGAAAAGAATGACTTGACATGGAGCTGATGGGTCCTGGAAAAACACTGTTCCCCAATATTCCCCAATAAAAATTAAAAAAAAAAAAAAAGATGTTTAGTATGGGTTCAGAAAAGGATAAGGCTAGGGGTCAGGGTACTGGGAATGTGAGGAAAGGGAACAGGGTAAAGGTCAGGTTCAGTGTGTGTGTAAGTGTGAAGATTATGGTCATGGTCAAGTTAAGTGAAAGGATAAGGGTCAGTGATAATATCATTTTTATAGGGGTCAGGGTTAGGGAGAGATTCAGGGTGAGGTTTTCAGAGTAAAGATTAAGTTGATGGTCAGAGTCAGTTAAAGTTTCAGGATGAAGTTCAAGGCCCTGGTGAGGGTAGAGTCAGGATAATAATGTGACTCTCAGTGGCTTCACATGGGTCATCACCAGGGTCTGGGTGAGGTTTACTGTAGGATGTAGGTCAGGATGTAGGTCAGACTCAGAGTGATGGTCAAATAAGGGTTAAGGTAAAGATGAGAGATATGGTCAGGTTCAGGGTGAGAGTTAGAGTCAGCATAAAGGTCCAGTTCAGGGTTAGGGTCAGGGTGAGTATAAGGTTTGGGGTCAAGGTCAGAATTCCATTCAGGTGAAGGTCAGGGTAAAGGTGAGTCACACTCAAGATCAAATTCAGGGCCAGGGTCAGGGTGAAAATTCCAGGGTAAGTGTCAGAGAAGTATCAGGTTGAAGATCAGGGTCAGTGTCAAGGTTAAGATTCAGTAAGTCGGTGTTTAGGGTAAAGTTGAAGATCAGGGTCACTGCAGGAATAGTGTCCATAGCATGGTCAACTTCAGTGTCAGGATCAAGGTCAGGGTGATAATCAGGGCCAGGATCATGGTAGTCAGGGTCAGGTAGAAGGTGAAGATCAGGGTGAGGTTAAAGTTTCCAGGAAAGATCAGTCAAGGTTAAGGTCAGAGTGTATATCAGAGTCTTATTGAAGGTCACAGTTAAAGTCAGGGTCAGGCTCAGAGACATACTGACAGTCAAGGTCAAAATCAGGCTGAGTGTGAGGTTCAGTGTGAAGGTCAGGATAAGAATAAGGGTGAAGGTGTGGGTCAGGGTTATGGTTAGCATTAGCATCAAGTGAAGTCAGCATCAGGTTCAGGGACAAGGTGAGGGTCCCAGTTGTTTTCATTTATATGGTCAGGGTCAGGTTGATGATAAAGTTCAAATTAACGGTCCGGTTAGGGGAAGGATCACATTAGAGGTCAATGTCAGGGTGATGTTCAGGGTCAGGTAAGTTTCAGGATCAATGTTAGGCTATTGGTCAGGATGACAATCAGTATGAAAATCAGGATCAGGGTAACAATGGGTGAAAATCAGGATCAGGTTGAAGGTCAAATTCAGGACTAGGGTTAATTAGTAGTAGAGTCAGTTTCAAGGTGTCATCACAGTCAGATTTGTTTGAAGGTTAATCGAGAGGATGAAGATAATGGCCAGAGACGAGTTGAGGGTCGGATTCAGAGTCCAGTTGAGAGTCAGGTTCAGGATAATAGCAACATGATGGTGTGCGTCAGTGTGAATGTTCGGGTCTTGATGTGGGTGAAATGTGGGATAAATGTGAGCCTCAAGGTCGGGATCAAGGGCATGTGAGATACAGGGTCAATGTCTTAACTAGGGTCAGGGTCATGGTGAGGTTCAGGTTCAGGTGAAAGATCAGTGTCAGTATCAGGTTGATGGGGTGAAGGATAGTGTCAGGTAAGCATCAGGGTCTTGGTCAGTATTAGGGTTACTGTGTGGGTGAAAATCAGTGTTAGGCTAAGTATCAGAATCAGAGTCATGTACCGGGTCATGGTCATGTTCTATGTTCTATGTGAGAATCAGGGTCAGCTTTAGAGTCAGTTTAGGTTTAGGGTTAGAGTGAGGGTAAGTGTCAAGGTGAATGTGAAGTTGAAACTCATGTTCAGGGTGAAGGTCAAGTCAGGTTCAGGGTGGGTGTCTGTGTCTGAAGAGGGTCAAAGTAAAAGTCTGGTTCAAGTTTAGGCATAGGGTGAAGGTAAACTTGAGTGTCTAAGTCATGGTCCAAGGCAGGTGAAAGTCAGGGTGACCCAGAGTCAGAGTCAGGATCAATGTGAGGTTGATGGTAAGGGTCGTGGTCAGGCTCTGGGTACAGTTGAGGGACACGGTGGAAGTCAGTGACACTTTCACGGTTAGGGTCAGCACGATGGTCAGAGTCAGGGTGAAGTTCAGGCTAAGGACCAGGTTAAGGATCAAGATCTGAGTCTCTGTGAGTATCAGGGAGGATTCAGAGGGAGTGTGAGGAAACTGTTTAGGGTCATCATCAAGATAAGGGTCAGTGTCAATATGAGCTTCATTGTCAGGTTCAGGGGCACAGTGAGGGTCAGAGTGAGAGTCAGACTCAGAATCATGGTCAGGGTGAAAGTTGGGGTCAGGTAAGTGTCAGCATCAAGATTAGGAGCATATTCAGGGTGAGGGTGGGTAGGGTCACGGTCAGTGTATGGGACAAGTTCAAAGTGAGGGTAAAGGTAAGAATCCGACAGTGTCAGGGTCAGGGTCAGAGTCTACATGAGGGTCAGGCTACGAGTCATGGTAGTTCCGGAACAGTGTTAAGGACTAGGGCAAGCTCTATCTCAGAATAAAAATCAGAGTCAAAGTTAGGCTAAGTGTCTGGTTCAATATGAAGCTGAACATCAGGGTCAAGGTCTTGATGAGGGTTAGGGTGTCAGGCTCAGGGTTATGGTAAGGATTCGAGGCAGGTTTAGAATAAGTGTCAGAGAAAGGATTAGGTTTAGCTTCAGGCTAAAGGCCAGGTTAAGTTCAGGGTAGGGGTCAGAGTCAAGGTAAGCATGAGGGTGAGGGGCTGTTTGTTGTGCAGGATAACTAAACCCTATTCCTTAGAGGGGCATTATTTATCTGCAGCTGCTCCCCAGTCCTCCACATCCCTTCCTGTCCAACCCACTCCTTCAGGTCCCTGGAAAGACCTGCCTGAAGAACCATGGACTCTTAGAACCCACCTAGAGCAGTAGGAGTAATCCACTTTTGTGTTCAGCAGCCCTCCCACTCTCTTCTTTGGGGCCTGTTGTTCCCAGCCTCCTAAAGGCACCTCCTCATTCTCTGTATTAGGAGAAGAAGATACCGTCTCAGAGATTCCCTGGTCTTTCATGATATCCTGTCACCTTCAGGGTGAAGCAAGCACTGGGCAAGGCATTTCTGGCTGGAACTATTCGCCCTCCTGCCAGTGACCTCTCTGCCTGCCCGTTGCCTAATCTGTAAAATAGGGGAGTTAGATTTCATGGTCTTTTCACACCCTATAGGAACCTTTCAGTCACTGACTCCTTCCAACTTTCAGGTCCTGCTTCTCTTCTGTAGTCTGCAGAGTAGTGTTTCTTAGCTTTTAAACTTGATGTCCCAAATTGCCAAAAATGCAGGGTCATGATCTCATTTCACTATTCAGAACCCACCTCCTGTCCCATTGGGACCCACTTCAACTCCTACACAGCTTCCAGGGTCAAGGAAATTCTGCAGAGCTTTATTTTCTGTAGTTTGTGCTATGAAAATAAGAGAGATTTTTGACATTTTTCCAAATATAAAAATTATAATATGAAATCTGCTTTTTCAAACAACACCTTACCACTCACTCCCTGGAAGAGCCCAGCAAGCTTTCTCAGGCTGTCATTTTCAAGTCTCCTCTCACTTCTCTTGGGAATCTCTTGTCATTTAAAGATATTGATTATCTGCTCTACCACTGACCCCGTCCTCTTTTCTTTTTGTCCTGGTTGCCTGTGCTTGGTGTCAGTTTTCAGATAAGGAAAGAGAGTTGCTGCTAAGGCTCTATTTATAATATGTCCTTGAAAGCTGAGTGCTGACTTCTTTGAGATAAAAAACTGACGGGTGAGGAGAAGAGACACAAGGCAGAGGGTCATCCTTAGTGACAATGACAGCACAGGCTGCATGAGCGTGGGCATGCAGGAACATGGGAACGCAGGAACAGGCGTGTGCACACACGCATGCACACACACACATGCACGCACACATGCATGCACACACATGCACACACACACATGCACACACACGTATGCACACACACATAGCATCCAGGTCAAAACAAATAAAGAGAAAAGAAACACAGAGGTCCAGGGAAGAAGGGGAAAAGCCTGGAATATAATAGAAACTTGACACGTGTTTGGTGAAAAGAAAAGAAGACAGAAAGGGAGGGAACAAGGTGGGAAAGGGGGGAATTCAGAAAGACAGCAAATTTAATGAGCAAAGCACTGTACTTGGTGTTAGGAACCTTAATTTGAAGGCCTGACTTTGCTTGGTTTATTTGGTTTAGTAGAAATTTGAGCTTGGGCTAGTTTCCTGACTTCTCCGAATTTTGGTTTCCTCTTTCCTCAAGTGGGTGTAATATTTTCTTCCCACCTAATCTCATAAGATTGTTATAAAAACCCAGTGAGATGATGGTTATGGCAGGACTGAAAACACTCTAAACAGTGAGGCCCAGCATCCCTGTGAGCGCTGGCTTTTGTAGAATGCTGTTTACCAGCCACGATGACATGCTCTGCTTGCTTACATTCAAGCATTTCACCTCACAACAATCTTGCCAGTATAAACTGTTATTCCACTTCTTTAGATGAAGAAACATGCAGAGGCATGGTCATTTGCTGAAGGTCACACATCTAGTAAGTGGTCAACTTGGATTTGAACAAGGCTTGCTGGAGTCCAACAGCCAATTTCCTTAACCACTCTGCCACTCTTGGACCTTAGTAAGTAGCCAGTGCCTTTTCACACACCCAAATGAAATGAAGTCTTCTTCCCAGTATTAAGTGACATTGTATTCGTCGGCTTGGGCTGCCGTAACTGAATACTACCACAGACTGGGAGGCTTAAACAGCAGAAATTTATTTTCCCACAGTTGTGGAAGCTGGAAGTTTGGGGTCCAGGTGCCTGCAAGGGTGGTTTCTGGGGAGGCCTCTCTTCCTGGCTTGCAGACGGCTGCCTTCTCACATGGCTTTTGCTCTGTGCATGTGCACTCCTGGCTTCTCTTCCTCTTCTTAGAAGGACACAAGTCCTGTCGATTAGGGACCCACCCTTATGACCTCATTTAACTTTACTTGCCTCCCTAATGGCCATACCTCCAAATACAGTCACATTGCGGGTTAGGGTTTCAACATATGGATTTGGGGGTTGGGGAAGGGACACAATTCAGTGCATAATAGACATGTAATCAACAAATACTCCAAAAAAAATAACAAGTTTATCTACTTTTTTTCCACAAAGAGAGATTTTTCTAAAATTCCATCAGCCCCTGCCACAAAATTCTTCAGATCTGAATCCTGCCCAGATAACTGTTCTCCCATAATGCCAAGCAGTTCTGCCGTAAAGGAATGAAGTGGGTTTTGCACACAATATTTAAAGTGTTACTGCTCTCTCCCTCCTGCTTAGGCGCATTCTGAAGAAGTGAAAGGTCTTTCCCTTCTCCCCCTCTTGCCAAGCATTCCTATTTATAGTTTCTGGCGCTGGCAGGTCTGAGAAGTCAAGAGATTTCAAATCACTTCCACGGTTTTGCAGCATGTTCCCCTACCCCCACCCCCACAGCCATTAGAAACTATTATTGCTGGTTCCCATGGGGTAAGGGAGTGAGGAGGAGAGAAACAAAGAGAAAGATTTGAGCATGCAAAGCTACAGGTTTGTTTGTTTTTTTCTTAAAGCCTCAGAAGAAAATAAATTGTGCTTTTACGCCTGTAGTGTATTTTGCTTAGGTCTGCTCATAACCAAGCCTTCCTTGTTTGTTCCTGAAAACTTAGAGAAAAAGTTTCATGCTGACTCCATCCTTGAACCCTACTTCACAGAGATGCTGATGAGTCCGGGGGCAAAGAGAGAAAGGCTGGAAAGGTTTGTTGCCTGGATGCCAGAAACCGTTAAAGGGTTTTACAATTCATCTCTTTACTCCTAGCGGCACATGATAAATTACCAGCATCAATCTATCTAATGCTATCAGGCTTCAGAACTTGTGAGCCATATGTTCACGTCATTGCTTTGTGCAAATAGATACTCTAAATATGCACTGATCTGGCACATTTCATGTGTATTTATCAAAATGGTCTTTTATCTCCCAACACATATATTAATAAAAATAATACTGAATAATACCAAGTTTCATCCATGCACAAGATTCAAAACTCTAGGTTTCCGAATTTAATGAAGGCTATTTGTAATAATAAAAAGAAAAGACAAAAACTAGCCCAGTAACCAGAAGTTCTTAGAGAAGATAGAATAAAGTTTGTATCTTATAGTTTTTATAGATGGATGGTAGAGGAAAGGTAGAAATATGGTTGAATTTGATTTATTCCTGATAAAAATTCTGGATTGGGTGTTCAGCCATCTGAGGCAAGAACAAACATTGTTTACTCTGAGTACCGAGTCTGTGTGATGGTGAAATAAGTCACACCCCATATTTACTCGTAGTACTAATCGCACATTTTCTGGAAAATAAATTAATATATTTTTAAATTTTATTTATTACTAATACTTCCTCCCTGGTTACCATAGGCAACAATAGAAGCTATGAGCTTCTATTAATGCAGCAATACTAATAGTTGCATTTCAAGTCAACAAATACTAAGTTAGAAAAAAAGAGCGGGACTTCCGGAAAAATGGCGGCGTGAGGTGAGCCTCTGTAAAGCTCCCCTGGAATTTACAACGAATCGAACAACAAAAACTCCACAAAGGACTCCCTGCACAGCACACAGGCAACACGAAGAGGCCCACTACCGACTGAAATCACCTACAGGTGGGAGATTCGCGCGAGTGGAGGGAGGAGGAAACGGAGAAGTGCGCGGAGACGGAGACGCGCGGGCGGAGGACGCAGACCTAGCTCAGTGCGCCGAGCTCGCTGCTTCCCAGAACCACCGCAGCTGCGAGTGAGGGAAGAACTCGGACTGCTAGGGCTCCGCCAGGGCTCCACAGGGCTGAGGGGACAGCATATAACACGGCTGAACCCAACGCTCACGGCAGAGACCTCGGAGAAAAGACTGAGGGAAAAAGGCTGAAAACGGTGGTTTAAGCCCGCACTGCCGAGCAGAGAACGGAGCCTTAGGCACTGAGACTAGCCGCCCCCTCCCAGAGCTCGCCCCGCCCCCACCTGCCCGGTGCTAAAAGCGAAACAGTAGCAGTGTCAGATCAAAACAACAGAAAATTTGCTGTTTTGAGAACTGTGGACTGCAAACACAATTTCACAGCCCAACTAGTTCCAGCAAAGGGGAGAGAGCTGTGGAAGCAGGACGGGCTGTGGTGGTGGTTGCCGCCATTGCTCTGGGCCACCTCTCACAACTCACCCCGCCTCTGACCCCACCTATCTGGGCGGATCCCTGCAGGAGTAAACAGAACTGCTGAAACATACGGGCTCTGAATCAGGAGCTGGAAGAGCTTTGGAACATCAAAAGCTCTCCGCATACCCACCGGGACACTGCGCCCTGTGACCTAGACGAACTATTAACAGAGGAGAAGCCCGTCTCTCAGGGAATCCCCCCATTGTGTGAGAAATTGGAATAGTGCAGAGAAAACATAGCACTACCGTGTGGGAGAAGACAAATAAGTTGCAGTTGGAGAAATAATAAAACATTCTACCAACAAGTACTGGCAAACAAAAGAAAGACCGCTTTCTATCAACCTGTTGCAGAAGCCACTCCTGTAGATGTCTAGGAAGAGAAATAGTAAACCAGTAATCGCCATGAATAACCAAGGCAACAAGATAGCTCAGAAAGAAAGTGAAAAATCTCCAGAGAAGGCACTTAAAGATACAGAAATATGTGACTTAAATGACAGAGAATTCAAGATTGCAGTTCTGAAAAAACTCAACGAGATACAAGAAAACACAGATAGGCAGTTAAAGGAACTCAGAAACTCAATCAAAGAACAGCATGAGCATTTTACGAAAGAGATTGAAATCTTAATAAAGAACCAAATAGAATTTCTGGAGATTAAGAACTCAATAGAAGAAATTAAGAATGAAATAACCAGCTTAGGTAGTAGAGTTGACCAGATGGAGGAAAGAATCAGTGACATCGAAGATAGAAACCTGGAAATGACACAGAGAGAAGAAGAAAGAGACTTGAGACTTAAAAGAAATGAAAGAACTCTACAAGAACTTTCTGACTCCATCAGAAAGAGCAATATAAGAATAATGGGCATACCAGAAGGAGAAGAAAGAGAGAAGGAACAGAGAATATATTCAAACAAATTGTCGATGAGAACTTCCCAAATTTGTGGACAGAACTGGACCCTCGAATCCAAGAAGCAAATAGAACACCTAGTTACCTCAATCCCAACAGGCCTTCTCCAAGGCACATTGTATTGAAGCTGTCTAAAATCAACGACAAAGAAAGAATCCTCAAGGCAGCCAGGGAAAAGAAGACGGTAACTTACAAAGGAAAGCCCATTAGATTATCATCAGATTTTTCAGCAGAAACTCTACAAGCCAGGAGGAGTGGAACCAAATATTCAAACTATTGAAAGAGAGAAATCATGAGCCAAGAATAATATATCCAGCAAAGATATCCTTTAGATATGAAGGAGGAATAAAGACCTTTCCAGACATACAGAAGCTGAGGGAATTTTCTAATACACGACCTGCACTACAAGAAATACTAAAGGAGGCTATTCGACCACCATCAACAGGGACAATTTGTGGCAACCAAAACTCAAAAAGGGGAGAGTAAAGGCCTGAACCGAATATGGGAATGGAGAAAGTAAGCGTGCTGAAGAAAATGGAATACTCTAAATATCAAACTTTCTTTTACATAAACTTAAGGGTAACCACTCAAAATAAATCCAGAATTGAAATATATACTGAAATAAAAGAAGAAACAGAGGGAAACATCATAGAATACCACCACACAGAAATAATAGACAACAACAAAAAGGCAAAGAAACAATGGAGACACAGCCTTACCAGAAAACTAAAGATAGAATGACAGGAAATCCTCACATATCAATAATCACCCTAAATGTAAATGGACTGAACTCACCAATAAAAAGGCACAGAGTAGCAGATTGGATCAAAAAACTAAACCCAACCATATGCTGTCTCCAAGAGACACATCTCAGCTACAAGGACAAGCATAGACTCAAAGTGAAAGGGTGGAAATTGACACTCCAAGCAAATGGTACCCAGAGAAAATCAGGTGTAGCCATAATGATATCAGATGAAACAGACTTCAAGGTGAAAAAGATAACAAGAGATAAAGATGGACATTTCATAATGGTGAGGGGACTGTACAACAAGAAGACATAACAGTCATCAATATTTATGCCCCCAATCAGGGAGCACAAATACACCAAGCAACTACTAACAGAACTAAAGGGAGAAATTGACCAAAACACAATTATACTAGGGGACTTAAATACATCATTGACAGCTATGGATAGATCATCCAAACAGAAAATAAATAACGAAATAGTAGCCCTAAATGACACATTAGATGAAATGGACATAATTGACATTTATAGAGCACTTCATCCTAAAACATCAGACTATACATTCTTTTCTAGTGTACATGGAACATTCTCAAGGATAGACCATATATTGGGACATAAAATCAGTCTCAACAAATTTAAGAAGATTGAAATCATACCATGCATATTCTCTGATCACAAGGCTTTGAAATTGGATATCAACTGTAAAAAGAAAGCAGGGAAAAATACAAATACATGGAGATTAAACAACATACTTTTAAAGAAGGACTGGGTCAAAGAAGAAATTAGAGGAGAGATCAAAAGATACATAGAAACAAATGACAATGAAAATACATCCTACCAAAATTTTTGGGATGCAGCGAAAGCAGTTTTAAGAGGGAAATTTATCTCATTACAGGCCTATCTCAAGAAACAAGAAAACTCCCAAATAAATAACCTCATGTTACACCTTAAAGAACTAGAAAAAGAAGAACAAGTAAAACCCAAGGTCAGCAGAAGAAAGGAAATAATAAAATTAGAGCAGAACTAAATGAAATAGAGAACAAAAAGACAATAGAAAAAATTAATGTGACAAAGAGCTGGTTCTTTGAAAAGATTAACAAAATTGACAAACCCTTGGCTAGACTTACTAAGATTAAAAGAGAGAAGACACTGATTAACAAAATCAGAAACGTAAAAGGGGAAGTTATCACGGACACCACAGAAATACAAAGGATCATCCAAGAATACTATGAAGGACTATATGTCACCAAATTCAACAACCTAGAACAAATGGACAAGTTCTTAGAAACATATAGCCTTCCAAGGCTGAACCATGAAGAACTGGCAAATCTAAACAGACCGATCACCAGTAACGAAATTGAATCAGTCATCCAAAACCTTCCCAAAAGCAAAAGTCCGGGACCAGATGGCTTCACTAGTGAATTCTACCAAACCTTCAAAGAGGATCTAATACCAATTCTGCACAAACTCTTCCAAAAATTGAAGAAGAGACAGTACTCCCTAACTCATTTTATGAGGCCAACATTACCCTGATACCAAAACCTGGTAAGGACAGCACAAAAAAGAAAACTACAGACCAATATCTCTAATGAATACCGATGCAAAAATCCTAAATAAAATTCTAGCAAATCGAATACAACAATGCATTAAAAAGATTATTCATCACGACCAAGTGGGGTTCATCCCGGGGCACAAGGATGGTTCAACATCCAAGAATCCATCAATGTGATACATCACATAAACAAAATAAAGGACAAAAATCATATGATTATATCAATTGATGCAGAAAAAGCATTTGACAAGATACAACATCCATTTATGATTAAAACACTTAATAAAATGGGTATAGAAGGAAAATACCTTAACATAATAAAGGCCATATATGACAAGCCCTCTGCTAATCTCATAATTAATGGAGAAAAGCTGAAGCCCTTTGCTCTACGTTCAGGAACACGACAAGGATGTCCCCTATCACCTCTGCTTTTCAACATAGTGTTGGAAGTCCTTGCCAGAGCAATCAGGCAAGAGAAAGAAATAAAAGGCATCCAAATTGGGAATGAAGAAGTTAAATTATCACTCTTTGCAGATGACATGATGCTATATATAGAAAACCCTAAAGACTCCACCAAAAAGCTACTAGAAACAATCAACGAATACAGTAAAGTTGCCGGCTACAAAATCAACGCACAAAAGTCCATTGCCTTCCTATATACTAACAATGAAATCTCAGAAAAGAAATAAAAAAACAATTCCTTTTGCAATTGCAGCAAAAAGAATAAAATACCTAGGAATAAACTTAACCAAGGATGTGAAAGACCTATATGCTGAAAACTATAAGACATTTTTGAAAGAAATTGAAGAAGACACAAAGAAATGGAAAGACATTCCATGCTCATGGATTGGAAGAATCAACATAGTTAAAATGGCCATATTACCCAAAGCAATATACAGATTCAATGCAATCCCCATCAAAATCCCAATGGCATATTTTAAAGAAATAGAACGAAAAATCATCAGATTTGTTTGGAACCACAAAAGACCCCGAATAGCCAAAGCAATCTTAAGAAAAAGAACTATAATGGAGGTATCACACTTCCTGACTTTGGCTTGTACTACAGGGCCACAATAATCAAAACAGCATGGTATTGGCAGAAAAACAGACACATAGACCAATGGAATAGAATTGAGAACCCAGAAATAAAACCACATAAATATGGACAGATAATTTTTGACAAAGAAGCTAAAACATACAATGGAGCAAAGACAGCCTCTTCAATAAATGGTGCTGGGAGAATTGGATAGCCACGTGCAAAAGAATGAAACTGGACTGCTATTTGTCACCATGTACCAAAGTTAATTCAAAATGGATCAAAGACTTAAGCATAAGACCTGACACAATAAACTGCATAGAAGAAAACATAGGTACTAAACTTATGGACCTTGGGTTCAAAGAGCATTTTATGAACTTGACTCCAAAGGCAATGGAAGTAAAAGCTAAAATAAACGAATGGGACTATATGAAACTTAAAAGCTTCTGCACAGCAAAAGAAACCATTGACAAAATAAAGAGGCCACCAACTGAATGGGAGAAGATTTTTGCAAACAGTGCCTCCGATAAGGGGCTAGTATCCAGAATATACAAGGAACTCATGCAACTCAACAACAAAAAAACAAACAACCCAATTGAAAAATGGGCAGAGGACTTGAAGAGACATTTCTCCAAAGAGGACATACAAATGGCAAATAAACATATGAAAAATGCTCAACATCACTAATCATCAGAGAAATGCAAATCAAAACCACAATGAGATATCACCTCACCCCAGTCAGAATGGCTATCATCAACAAGACAAATAGTAACAAATGTTGGAGAGGTTGTGGAGAAAAGGAACCCTCATACACTGTTGGTGGGAATGCAGACTGGTGCAGCCGTTATGGAAGGCAGTGTGGAGGTTCCTCAAAGAATTACGAATAGAATTGCCATTTGACCCAGCAATCCCTCTCCTGGGTATCTACCCATAAAATCTGAAAACATTTAGAGATAAAGACACGTGTGCTCCAATGTTCATTGCAGCTTTGTTTACGGTGGCCAAGACATGGAAACAACCAAAATGTCCTTCGATAGATGAATGGATAAAGAAGTTGTGGTACATATACACAATGGAATACTATTCGCAGTGAGAAAAGATGATATAGGAACATTTGTGACAACATGGATGGATCTTGAGAGAGTAATGCTGAGCGAAACAAGTCAGACAGAAAAGCAGAGAACCATGTGATTTCACTGATATGTGGTATATAAACCAAAAACAACAAAAGAACAAGACAAACAAATGAGAAACAGAAACTCATAGACACGGACAATAGTTTAGTGGTTGCCAGAGGGTAAGGGGGGTGGGGGGTGGTGGGGGGGGTGAGGGTAAGGGGGATCGAATATATGGTGATGGAAGAACTGACTCTGGGTGATGAACATACAATGGGATTTATAGATGATGTAATACAGAATTGTACACCTGAAATCTATGTAATTTTACTAACAATTGTCACCCCAATAAATTTAATTAAAAAAAAAAAAAAAAAAAAAAAGAGCGGAAGGAATATATGTCAAATTGGCAACACTGATTATTGCTTAGGCCTAATTTCTATAGGTCATTATAATTCCTTTTCAAAGATTTGAATTCATAGAATTTTATTAGAAAACACTTAAAACTGCTTTAATTTTTTAATTTGGGGAAAATTTTAAATAATAGAGAAAAATGTAACGTGCATGCATACTTTTCAACCAAAATGAACAAATGTTAACATTTTATCAACTTTTCTTTAAGTCTTTCCTATAAAATGGATGACAAAAGTTACAGATAAAGTTGAAATGCCCTCTCTATGTCTTGCAAGTCTGCCTCCCAGAGGTGACCACCATTAGGCATTTGGAATGTATCCTTCAGCCACACAAATATGTAGCCATCAATTATGTAAGATGTTGCTTTGTATATCTTTAAACAGGTACATAAACATCTTAGCCCACCATTCTTCAACTTAATTTTTCATTCTTATTGTGCTTTCTGGAAGGCTTTCCTCCTGTGTAACTCTGGCATTTTAAAAGTGTGTATTTTTTAACAATTTACATTTTTACTTTAATTAGCAGGATAAGACATTAAATAACCTTTGTAAGTCAGAATCACTGAGAGACACCTATAGTCCAGACACTTTACAGAATATTATCAGAGAAAGCCACCCCCTTGATGTCTCTGTTTGGGACCCCCTAAAACAAGGACTAGGCTATAATCATTCTTCCAGGAGAATCCCAGGAAGCAAGAGTGAGGAAGTGGGGCGTGAGGAAGCCAGTATAAATGTGCATTACCGGAACTACCATTGGGTGGGGGCAACGGGGACTCAATTCCGCTAGGATCTCTTGAAAAGCACATGAAACACTACCCAGAATTGTCTGGCTGAAGCAAGCGCCTCTTCCCCACTCGTTGAAGATGGCAGTTGGGACATTAGTCCCTCACTCATTTGGGCTGCACCTTCAGTGGGCCATGCGAGCATCGGGAAAGGCTCTGAAGCAGAGCAGGAAGGATACACAGAATCCTCTTTAGTAAGATGCAGCCAGCCAGGGTGGATCTGAACTCACCCAGAACTGCTGGGCCATCAGAACCTGGCTTCCAGCTAGGACCACAAAGACTGGGCAACAGATAATGGCAGGCCTCTTTCTTCCTTACAAATGAATCCGATTTGACTACACAAAGTAGGCCTGCCCTGCTTCCTCAAATTCAACAAATGATGGGAAAAGCAAGTTTTCCAATTCTTGAGAGCTGTCTCAGTCGGAAAATTCCAAATAAAGAGTCACCATCTTTGAAATCACTCATCTCTTATGGCCCAAATGCCAACCAAAAAAATCAGTTCATTTAGTCCACTTATTTTACCACTTTCTTTCCTATAAGTAGAATGAAAGAACAGCTACCCAGTAGTGTGAGAAAGTCAACAGTATCTTACTCACTGGCCTATACTAGACTACAGTTAAAGGGAATGAGACACAGCTATTTCTAAACTCCAGCACATAATAGATGCTCAGTAAATATATTGTGAACTGTTAACTCCACTTTGTGCCTAAAATGCCAGCTTTACTTAACATTACTCTTCAAGAGATGAGTCCATAACCTGAGAGGGTTTCATGCACCATCCGAGTCACCCATTGCTCTCATTCCCATTTCCTGGGCAATCATAGGGCAGTGGATGGGTACGTCGTGAAAAATAAAGGGGTCCATAACAAAGGTTCTATGCCAGGCAAAGGGCAACAGTGGGGATTCAGCATGGAGGGGAGAAGAGACGTTGGCAATGAAGGGTAGTAGCTCAAAGGACGAGAGGGTGAGCTTAGGAAGTTTTGTGAGCTGTTACTGACAAAAGTTTCTGTATCTTCACAATTTTACTTGAGGGTCCACTGTGATCTTCCTTATGTGCAAAGGTAGTTTAGTCCAGTGGTCTTTGGGATATGATACCTTCTTTGTTCAGAGCCTTTTTGTTATTTGTCATTATCACGAAGATGGCCTAAACCTATGAGACAATCTGTGCTCAGTCCAGCTATGTCAGCCCTTCCAAAATTCTGCAGGGCAGTGATCACATCAGCTGACATTCACTGTGGTACCCAGCATATTTGCAGTTCTCAATGAACCCAGGAAACTGTCCTTTCACTCAATCAAGAGGGCATTTCTTTTGATTAAACATGCCAGGCTTCCAAAGCCAAAGGGAAACACAAGATTATAGTAATTATCCGGACAACTCTGGGGTAATCTCACTTTTGCCTAAGTGTGATCCTTACATTAATTACCTTGATAGCTAGAGAGAGACCTTATTCTTGGAAGTGCAACATTATAGGACTAAAAAGAGATCTAAGAAGGTCATTTATCATCAGGATAATAGGCTCAATTATCTGGTACTAAAAGAGACCTCTAACCTTTCATGCTTTGTGGGTAGAAAAGTAGGTTTCTCAGCATCTTCCCCCTCAGTCCATCTTACCGCTAAGGATCAAGTGCACTTACGGTTTTCTAGTTATTAACTTCTTCCCCAACTAAGGCATCCAAAAATGAAATCCTCATCAGATCCTACAAAACCATGAGGCGTCCCTTAAGAAGAAAGACAATATAAAGTGCCCTTTGATTCCTGTCTATAATACTACCACTTATTTTATTTAGGTATAATCTGATATTAGACTTTGAAATGGTGAGTCAAGTAATACAAAAGTCTGAGCTCTTCTAAACTCTAACACCTGTTTTCAGCTGGCAGTTTTTCCTCAATACTCTTAAAATTTCAGGTAATAGTCTGTAACTGCAATATTTTGTAACTGAAATATTCTGTAAGATTCAGGAGAAGACTGATTTGATTTTTTTTATTTAATCAATAAGGTTCAAATGTATTTTTGATTTACTGGGCTCCAAGGAATCCTCTGAATTTATATTAGAGCAGCGTATTATAGGAAACAAGGACTGTCACTGATAAAGGATACCACCATCCACAGAATCCCTCCATGTTTCCCCCTTCTGGCTGTAAAAAGCGTCCATCATGCCTAGTCAGTTATCCTTATATAACATCTCAACACTTTTCTCAGGTTCAAAGAAAGATGCCAGAATATTTGTTTAAAGTTTTTTTTTCTTGAAGAACTAACTCTATACTGTATGTACGCATAGATGGCTTAGAGGTATAACTACTTTTTATACTAAAGACTAAATACACAATGAAACATTCCCTTTGCAACTTGGTAGGTATCTTTTTCAAGATTCAAAAAATTTTCCAGGTATGGGTTTTCACAGATTCCATTTATCTAAACATGATGTTCAAGCAAAAGGACCAAGTGCACTTATGGTTTGCTAGTTATTAAAGGAAAATGTTTGTTTTTTTAACTTCACAATGTTGCCATTTCGCAGAACACTTTCTATAGACAGGTACTATGCCACATAATTTCATAGGTTAACCTATTTAATTCTCAACTATCTTGTGAGCCAGGTATATTTATTTCTATATTGTAGATGAGCAAACTGATGCTTGGAGCAATTCAGTTACTTGCCCAGAGAGTAAAAGGGCTGGGGCTGGGATCAGAACCAGGTCTATTATTATTCAAAAGCCAGGTTTGCAAATAACCTTTGTGTTCAGTGTATCAGTTGTGCTTCCTTTAACATATAAACCCACATGCAAATCTACTCACTTTCTAGATTAACTGTAGGGTAGTGCTAGGTAGACTGACATAAGTGCCGTCCTCTGCATAGCAATATTTAGTGACTTTTCATAATGCATTTTCATACGCCTGACAACATCATCTTATTTTGGACTTCATTTAGAAATAATGATGAATATTAATAAGTGCTCAAGGCACAGTGTCTTTTCTTATGAGAGCCTTGTCACATAAGTGAGTGAACTTCTACAACGTTGGTTCAAAATGGAAATGTGCACATAAATACATAAGTGGGGAGATGTGAGTTCCCAGGGCTCTGTAATTTCAGTGCAACTTCCCGAACTACCCCTTATCTCTGATGAGAGTTTGGGGAAACCCTATATTTTCTGGGGAGAGCCATTCATCAGCCAGGAACTTTCTATCATAGAAGAATTAACTAAGTCTCATTCTGTGAATTGGGACATCCTATCTGTTCTCTGCTACTTAATATTTTAAGGAGACTCATTCCAAGGAATGCCAAAGATTGTCAGCAAACCACCAAAAGTAGGAGAGAAGCCTGGAACAAAGTCTCCTTCACAGCCTCAGAAGGGACAAACCGTGCCCACACCTGATCTTGGACTTCTAGCCTCTGAAACTAAGAAAATACCGTGTTTCCCCGAAAATAAGACCTAGCCGGACAATCAGCTCTAATTTGTCCTTTGGAGCAAAAATTAATATAAGACCTGGTATTGTATTGTATTGTATTGTATTGTATTGTATTGTATTGTATTGTATTGTATTGTATTGTATTGTATTGTATTATAATTATATTAGACCCAGTTTTATATTATAGTAAAATAAGACCGGATCTTATATTAATTTTTGCTCCAAAAGACGCATTAGAGCTGATTGTCCGGCCAGGTCTTATTTTCGGGGAAACATGGTAAGCATCTGTTGTTTAAGCCACCCCACCCCACCCCCTCACCCCGCCATGTAGTACTGTGTTATGAGAGCCCTAGCACACTAATACAGAGCCATGGCCAGTCTTGCCTGAAGTTAACTCAGCTTAGAATTTTCAACTTCCTGAACCAATAATTTTTTTATACTTAATCCAATTTGATTGAGTTTCTAGTACTTGCTATGTAACATACCTCACAAATACCCCCATCATCAACATACAGAGCATCAGAGGAAGGGGACAAAATGTAATGGGAATAAAACCTAGGATAGGTTGAAGGAGCTGGGGCTGTTTAACCAGCTGAATGACAACTTATAGGAAGGAAGTAAAGCAGGAGTGGGGCTATTTTCACATAAACTCCAGGAGAGCAGGAGCATGTTCCATGGGGTTCCCTGCTGTATCTCCAGTGCCTTCACATAGTAGATGCTCTGTACATATTTGATGAACAATGAAATGAAAATCTCAGAGTCCTGGAGACAACCAAGATGGCGCAATAGGTAAACGCTGTGTTTACCTTCTCACAACCATATCAAAATTACAACTAATCTACAAAACAACCACTATTGAGAATCACCTAAAATCAAGCTGAACTGAAGCCTTTCAACTAAGGACGTGCAGATGAAGCCACCTCCAGACTGGTAGGAGGGGCAGAGATGTAGAACAGGCTGGTCCCACACCTGCATGTGACCATTAAAGATCGGGAGGGCTATTTCAGCTGTTTAGGTCCCCCCATACCCTAAAGGAGCGGGAGATACCAGCCCCACCCCAGCCCAGGGTTCCAGTGCCTGGGAGAGAAGTCCCCATAATTTCTGGTTGTGAAAACCAGTGGAGATTGTGACTGAGTGAGACTGAGTGCGGCTGCACTCCCAGGTTTTCCTCATAAAGGGAATGTGCACGGACTTACCCACCAACCAAATCACTCACTCTGAGATCCAGCGCTGGGGCAGCAGCTGTAAAGGCAGCGGGGATAAATGGTGGGGAATTGAGTCGTCTGGCTTGAGACGGGGCTGGAGAGGTGGCTTTCTCCTGAACAGGGGAGCTGGTGGAAGCCATTGTTTCTTTGTTGAGCCCTCCCCCTTCCCAGCATGCAAACACAGGCAGCTGCCATATCTGAGTCTCCACAGTTCGTTTCCCCTGCCCTGGTGATTCAAGACCCTGCCGCGCTTTCAGGCACACTCAGGCTGCTTCCAGTGGCTTTTTTGTGCAGACTGCCTACCTTAACTCAAGCTGCAGACTTTCCTAGGGTCTCTCAAAGGTTCACAGAACACAGACAAGCAGCATCTGGCTTGAGCATGCCCTGTACCTCTGGCTGAGCAGCCCTAATCTGGCACTAGCGGCAGCTGGCCTTGGCTCGTGGCCTGGCCAATCTGCACTGCATGGATGGCAGCCATCTGCAGATTTCTTTCTGGCTCCCACTGGGTGGCTCCAGGTGGGGCACGGGCTGTGGCTGAAGTAGATCTACAGCAGATCCCCTCCAAGGTTGTCCTGGGATTGGTGCCCCCAGTGACCAGCTTCAAAACGAGCTGGAGCATCACCCAGCCACCTGCAAGATGACACATGGATTGAGCAGGCACCAGAGTACTGCTGAGGCAGATCCTTCTTTGTAGGATCAGTCCCTGCACAACAACTCTTCCACTGTAGTCAAGGCCAGTCCTCACAACCAGTGAGCCCAAGGGTCAGTCCCTCACATTGATGTGCAATTATCAACCAAGGCTTAACTACCGAAGGAGGGCACACACAACCCACACAAAGGACACATCTGGAGCGCATGGCTCAGGTGACCAGAAAGATTGTGCCACTAAACCCCACAGCACACCTACTACTTAAGGCCACTCTACTAAGACTGGAAGACATAGCAACCCTACCTAATACACTGAAACAAACACAGGGAGGCGGCCAAAATGGGGAGACAAATATGTCCCAAATAAAAGAACAGAACAAAGCTCCAGAAGAAGAACTAAGCAAAACAAAGATAAACAATCTGTCAGACGCAGAGTTCCAAACACTGGTTATAAGAATGCTCAATTATCTCAAGGAGAACTTCAGCAGAGAGATAGGAAGCATAAAAATGGAGAAGGAAACCATAAAAAAAAACAGTCAGAAATAAAGGATACAATAATGGAAATGAAGACTATATTACAGGGAATCAACAGTAGATTAGATGAAGCAGAGGATCTAATCAGTGATGTAGACGATAAAGTAGCAGAAAACACACCCAACCAGAATAGCAAAAAGAAAAAACAATCCTCAGCCAGCCTGGTGGTTCAGGCAGTTGGAGCTCCACGCTCCTAACGCCAAAGGCTGCCGGTTCGATTCCCACATGGACCAGTGGGCTCTCAACCACAAGGCTGCTGGTTCGACTCCTCAGCACCCACAAGGGATGGTGGGCTCCACCCACTACAACTAAGATTGAACACAGCACCTTGAGCTGAGCTGCCGCTGAGCTCCCAGATGGTTCAGTTGTTTGGAGCCTGTCCTCACCACCACAAGGTTGCCGGTTCAACTCCACAAGAGATGGTGGGCTGCACCCCCTGCAACTAACAATGGCAATTGGACCTGGAGCTGAACTGCGCCCTCCACAACTACGATTGAAAGGACAACAACTTTACTTGGAAAAAATCCTGGAAGTACACACTGTTCCCCAATAAAGTCCCGTTCCCCTTTCCCAATAAAATCTTTTAAAAAGAAAGAAAGAAAGAAAGAAAGAAAGAAAGAAAGAAAGAAAGAAAGAAAGAAAGAAAGAAAAAGAAAAGAGTCCAAAAAATTGAGGAGAGTTCAAGGGGCCTCTGGGACAATATCAAGAATACAACATTCGCATTATAGGGGTACCAAAAGGAGAAGCGAGAGAGCAGGAACTGAAAACCTATTTGGAGAAATGACAGAAAACGTCCCTAACCTGGTGAAGGAAATGGACATACAAGCCCAGGAAACACAGAGAGCCCCAAACAAGATAAACCCAAAGAGGCCATCACCAAGACACATCATAATTAAAATGCTAAAAGTTAAATGCTTAAAAGCAGCAAGAGAAAAGCAGTTAGTTACTACAAGGGCACCCTCATAAGACTGTCAGCTGATTTTTCAACAGAAACTTTCTGAATACTGCACATCAGTTTGGGCTGGATTTGTCACTGTCACCGAGGATGGAGAACAGTGTTTTACAAACACTTTGTAGCCCAAGCTTGATTTACCCGTTACTACATTGTGGTCCACAAAAATAAAATTTCATGCAGGCAAGAAAACAGTGACAGGAAGTATTCCAAGTGATGAAAAGCAATGACATACAAGCAAGATTGCTCTACGCAGCAAGGCTGTCATTTAGAATTGAAGAACAAGTAAGGAGCTTCCCAGACAAGAAAAAGCTGAAGGAGTTCATCACCACCAAACCAGTATTACAAGGACTCTTAGAGGGACTTCTTTAAGATGGGAGGGGGGTTGAGGGTGGCTGAAAGGGGAAGGGATTAATAAGTACAAATTGGTTGTTACACAGTCATGGGGATGTAGGGTATCGCATAAGGAATATAGTCAATAATATTGTAATAACTATGTATGGTGCCAGATAGGTACTAGATCTATCTGGGTGATAGAAGGGAATGGGGTTGGGGTCATGGTAAAAAAGGTGAAGGCATTAAGAAATACAAATTGGCAGTTAATACAATATGGGGAATATAATCAACAATGTTGTAAAGAGCATGTAAGGTGCCAGATGGGCACTGGACTTATCAGGGAGATCACGTCATAAACTGTCTAGATGCCTCACCAATGTGCTATACACCTGAAGCTGAAGTAGAATAATGCTGAATGTCAACTATAACTAAATACATGGTATACATAGTCACAGGATGTGAAGTACAACATAAGGAAGGTAGTCAATGGTATTGTAACAGCTATATAAGATGTCAGTGGGGTAGTAGCTTGGTGGGTGGGTTATCACTTATGAGGGGTTTAAATGTCTAACTATTACATTACTTTGTACACCTGAAACTAATAAAAATAAATAAATGTTTAAAAAAAGAAATGCTAGAAAAAAGAGAAAGAATCTCAGAGTCCTTAGTTGCAAGCAATAGAACATGTTTAACAGAAGTAAGGTGGGGGAGGGTTTATTAAAAAGATATTGAGTAAACCAAATAATTGGTGGGATGACTGGGGACTTGATTAGAACACGCAACCACGGTGATGATCAAATCATGCCACAAAACCAGTTGCCAGGACTTCACTGCTGCTGTCCCTGAATACTGCACATCACAATTTGGGCTGCATTTGTCACTGTCACCGAGGACGGAGAGCAGTGTTTTACAAACACTTTGTAGCCCAAGCTTGATTTACCCATTACCACATTCTGGTCCACAAAAATAAAATATTCATGTCTTCAGGGATTGAGCTACATTTGGGGTAGCTCTGCTGCCAACTATTCCAACATGAAGGACTGCTTCCAGTGGAACAGTCACATCTATTAAATGCTTGCTCTGTCCCGGGCTCCCCATACCATATTCATCTTCCCACTTAGTCATTCCAACAACTCCAGAGGCCATGCGATATGCACGCTATGTGTCAGGAACTGTGCAATTGTTTATGTATGGAGAAGCAATTGGAATTCTGCAGGGACGTTTGATAGCTATGTGTCCTTGGTTGAGTTATTTAATTCCTCTGTGTCTTAGTTTTCCAGTCTGTAGAATAGCAATGATTTATAAATGACCTACCTCCTAGAGTCTTATGAGGATTATATTATACGACTGAGTTAATATATTCCAAGGAGCTAGAACAGTGCTTGGCATGTAGTACCACGTGCTCCCCTGACATGGCTAGTGCACCGTTCTGCAAGGCTGAGACTGAGGTCCAGGGAGAGACTCCATTTTACTCCAGAGCCTGAAATCCTGGACATCCACAAGCTTGACAGTCGAAGCAAATTGGGTTGAAATGCTTCAGTCATACCTGAGGTGCAAAAACCATAGAGAGTTTTGGGCAACAAATTGTCAAAGTTTTCAAAATATTTTTCTGCTTTACTTTTATATATCCTTACCCAAATTTCTTAGGAACTTCAGTAGTTTTAAATATTTCTTTCATATATCATCAATTAAAAACCACAAAGGCAAGTAAAACCACTTGACGTACAACTTGCTCGGAGCTTGAATGCAGGGTGCCCAGTCTGGAAAGGCTGAAATTCTGGTTGCCTAGGTGTGTGCTTTAGGGGAATTGCGATGGACTCAGTTTAGATTGGCAGCAAGTTGGCCCATCCCACTGGAAACATAAGGAAAACTACTGCCCTTCTCCCCCCCAAAATATGCATAAAATTTCAGAGGGTTCATGGGCCTTTAGAACCAATTTATGAATTTCTGGTGAAGAACCCTTCTTGATTAGTAACTAAAACATTTTAAAAGCCCACAATCATTTTTTTTTTTCAGTGCAGCAGAAACACCATCATCCACTTATGCCACTTACTCCCTGTCCAAGAAGAATCCAATATCTGCAGGCCAGAATGTAAAGGCGCATGGAAGCCAGATTTTTTTTCCCATCCAGCTAATATTTATGGAGTGTACACGACGCGTTTGGCATAGGTTCTAGAAGCTGGTGATACAGATGTGAATGAGATGGACAAGGCCCTTGCTCTTATGGAGCCGAAATTCCAGGAGCAAGACTGTTAATAAACACAAAAAACAATGTGCAAAACAAAATAGGATAAGGTCACTAAGGGTGACTGGTGGGTGGCTATTTTAATGAGGTGGGCAGGGAAGGTATCCCTGAGGAGTCATTTGAGCTGCTACCTAAGTGGCAAGATGGAGCCAAATGTGTGAAGAACTAAGAAACTGCATTCCAAGGCAGAGGAAACAGCAAGTGCAAAGGTCCTCAGTAGGTAATGAACATGGTCTGACTGAGGAATAGAGAAGGACCCACATAGCTGGCACATAGTAAATTAATATTGAGTTGGAAGACTTAGAAACTCTAATAGTGCACTAAGTTTAGTTTCTGGGTGTCAAATTTGAATAAACATTCGTAACTACTTAGTAACTAATAGGATTTTAGAAATAGACTCTGTGTGTAATTATTAAAATCTAAGAAACCAAGTCCTTGTGAAAATTCAAGAAAGGACCAGCATTTTTTCAATTATTAAGTAGCTTATCAAGAAGACTTGTGGGCTATAGATCAATTTTTAGGAGTTACTGACCTGATGGCTTCTTCGGGTCTCAAAACCACTTCTAGTATCAACTGGAAGCTCAGATCCACCAAACTTTTAGACCCCACTTCAGCCTCTGCTTTCACTTCAACCATCAGAATTTTGACATCTCTAATTTATTCCAAGCACGTGCCTACTTTGGGAGAAAAGGCAAAATCCCATGTTTCCCAAAGAGTTATTTCAAGTTTGGGGGGAAAAAAAATAAAACTAATTATAGTTTTGACTGTAAGTCAAAGCTCCAAAAAAGACTGCCTAAAAATGCTTAGAAAGGTAAGGTTTTCTAAAGACACCCCCCCACAACAAAAAAAGAGAGAAATAGAGAAGAATTAATTTGAGAAAACATCTGCAAAGTTTTTGCCCCACCTCAGAATTTCAGGAATGTCACTGTAATGGATTCACCTTAGTACAGATAAAATCAAGGGCAGTAAATGGTGGAGTGTTCTATCACCCAAAAACGACAGCCATTTCACTGCAATTTAAGCAAAACATCAAGAGAGCAGTGGTTCCTTTAAGGCTTTTATGATAAAGTAATGCAAAAAGCTGGTTGCACTTAACTTTGAGTAGCTATGCATTTTTAACCCATACTGAAAGAACACAGAGATCTTTAGGGTTATTATTTAGTTCACCGAGAAATTTAATAAGTGAAACACATTAGCGTAGATATCAAAGGAAGGAAAATTGAAGGGTTTTTTTTCCCCCATCATCAGGGCATCAAGGCTGCAAGACAGAATTGAATGGAATAATATTTATTATGCAGTTAGAGACGTATGGGGAGATTAAAGGGTTAGCTCCAGAGAACATTAGAGCAGTTTTTATATTGTGTGTTTGACAAAGGGATTTCAAATATTTTACCGTGTTTCCCTGAAAATAAAATCTAGCCAGACCATCAGCTCTAATTAATATAAGCAAAATGGAGCAAAAATTAATATAAGACCCAGTCTTATTTTAATATAATACCAGGTCTTTATAATATGATGATATGATATATGATATGATATAATATAATACCTGGTCTTATATAAGACCGGGTCTTATGTTAATTTTTGCTCCAAAAGATGTATTGAGCTGATGGTCCATCTAGGTCTTATTTTCGGGGAAACACAGTACTTGGTCCTCATACTAACTGTTATAGTTAGCATGTTAGTCAGGAATTTTTTAGGTTGTAAGTGTGAGATATGTAAACATATCTTAAGCATTTATAAGTATAGAAGGAAAAGGGCTGGCTTATATAAACTATGCTGCTTTCAGGCCTGGCTAGATCCAGAGGCCAAACTACCTCCCCCTCTGTCTACCTCTCTCTCATTATTTCCTCTCATTCTCTCTTTCTCCTTCCGTCTCTGTATCTTGGCTTCCTTCTTTAAAACGTGTCATCTTCTATTATAGATAGCTTGCTACAGGCAGCTAAGCTTACGTCCTTGTAGATTTCAGTTTCAGATAAAGCTGAAATCAGACTGTGTGGAGAGATTCTAAGTGGCCCTGCTGTGGCCATGTACCCATCCCCTGAACTAATCTGCATGAACAATGGAAGAGTTTACCGTCACTGGCCAGGCTCAAGTCTATGGCCACATCAGTGGCCAGGCAATGGATGTGACTGACAGTCTAACGAGAGCCATGTGGAATTAAGGTTGAGGGCACTAGTTCAGCAATGGAAAGAGGAGTGCTGAGGTGACGAAAGCTACAAATAGGCAATGTCAACACTGTTATCTCCATTTTTCAGGTGAAGAAATTATAACAGTTAACCAAATTTAAAAAATGTCTGTTAATGATGGCCTCAAATTTCTTTTAACAGAAGATTAAAACTTCCATTCCATAAGATAGATAAGCAGTAAAGTGTGCCTTAACATGGTGAATTAAACTTACCTCAAAGTGAAAATGTCTGTTATAAGATCTGGGAGTCAGTCTTATTTAGGGAGACAAGGAGAGTGTATATGAACAGGAGGAGGGAGAAGCGCAGTAAGGAAAGTTATTTGAATCCTTGTCGTTTCCCCTCTAGACTGCAGACTTTTTTAAGAAAGAATCTATGACGTCCCTCCTCTACCCCCTGCAGAGCTTGGCAATGATAGCAAACAGCAGTCACTGTGAGCTGAATAAAGTGAAGAAGAACGTCAACAGCCTCTGCTTGTCCGCTTTTCCTTGGTAAATTGATGCAAGTTCAGGGTATCACCACCTTCAGTGCTGTGTCCATTGACAGACAAGACTGACCTTCGGCATTGGCAGAAACTGAAGGTATTTGACGGGGATTTGTGAGCAGTGCAAATAACCTGGAATCATGAATTTACAGATTAGAGCTGAGTTGTAAATAGCATATGATTCAACTCCCCTAATTTTATATATCAGAGAATGGATGCCAGAAAATGCATAGCAAATGCACATTTTCTGTGGGGGGAAGCGGGAGAAGTATGTAGGCTACTGTCCTTGGTTCTGAACCACTACTCCATGCAGAGTGGCTTTTCCTGATGTTGGACACTTGTACCCCTGCCCAACCTCTCCTGGTGCTATAGGTTTTTCTGTATTTTTGCGTTCAAGATGGATGGGTGTGGGGAGAGAAGTACAAGTTACTTACTACCTTTGAGAAAATAGAATTGAGCCATGTGTCATAATATATAGGTCATTCCACAAACTTTTGATAGTTCCTGATTTTTTTGACAATTATTCACCCTTTCCTTCCTATATTTGCTTATGTCATCCAAAGAAGTGAATCAATTTGCCCTGAGTTCAGAAATGAACTAGAGGTCCCAGGATTCCTGCGTCTTCTGTTGGGTTCCCTCCCACCCACTACCACACCTTACTGTCTCAATAATACCTGAATATTCCATTGCAAAAGTCTTAAGACTAGGGCATTGCCATCCCTCTTAGACACCTGGATATTAGATAACTAGGCCTGCATGACAAGTCACCCCAAAAATAAGGGATTTAAGACAATAAATATATAGTATCTTACAGTTTCTGCGGGTCAGTAATTCAGAAGCATTTTAGCTGTGACTTTCTGGCTGAAGGTCTCTCATGACATTGCAGTCAGGATATCAGCCTGAGCTTTAGTCAACTGAAAGCTTGTTGTGGAGCTGGAAGAGCTGCTTCCAAGTTGTTTCATTCTCATGGTGGGCAAGGGGGTGCTGGTTGTGGGTGTAAAGCCTCAGCTCATCACTATGGCCTCTCAACAATTTACTTGTGTTCTCACAATATAGCAGCTGGCTTCCCCCAAAATGGGTACTTCAAGAGCCTGAGGTAGAACTGACAATGTCCTTTATGACCTAGCCTCTAAAGTCATATATTGTCACTTCCATTAGCCCATTACAAACCAACCTGATACAAGGGTATGAATTGTAGGAGGCATGGGTCATTGGTGGCCATCTTGGAGGCTGGCTACCACAGCCTCTTTATATATATATATGTAAATTTTATTGGGGAATGTTAGGGAGCAGTGTGTTTCTCCAGGATCCATCAACTCCAAGTTGTTGTCCTTTAATTTGGTTGTGGAGGGCGCAGTTCAGCTCCAACTCCAGTTGCCATTTTCTCTCTTTAGTTGCAGGGGCACAGCCCACCATCCCATGCGGGAATTGAACCGGCAGCCTTGTTGTTGAGAGCTCGCGCTCTAACCAACTGAGCCATCCGGCTTCTCCTCAGCTGCAGCTCATTGTCTTCAATCTAGTTGTGGGAGGCAGAGCTCACTGGCCCATGTGGGAATCGAACTGGCAACCCTGTTGTTCAGAGCCCATGCTCTAACCAACTGAGCCATCCAGCCACCCCCACAGCCTCTTTTATGCATTTTGATCATAGCAGTTATCCCACTGTATTATAATTACCTTTACTTGCACACCCTTCTGTGGCAGACAGTTGTCTGCTTACCAACAGCTGTTCTCCCCATTCTCCTTGCTAACAGAACCCTGACTTTGCTCAGGTATTAGAAAGCACTTTCTCCATGGATCAGCAAACTGGTGCATGGCTAAGTATAGTTTTAACATTTAGAAAGGTTGTAAAAATTAAAAAAAGAGGAAGAATGTACAACACAGACATATATTGCACACAAAGCCTAAAATGTTTGCTACCTGTCCCTTTATAGAAAAAGCTTGCTATAGAAAAATTCCTGGTCAAGTCACTGATGATAATCCCATCCCCAACTTTCCCTGAAGGGTTTAAGAATAGGCAGGTGTTCCAATTTTGGTATGAAGGATACAAGAGAAGGTCTACTGGGCATTGGATTGCTTCTGGAAAGGATTTTTCTCCCTCGTAAGGAAAAAAAAAATGGATGCTCAGAGGATATCCCCTATGCCTTTTTTCCATCCTACCATGGGGGGTGTCTGGTGAGAATGGAGCTGTGACAGCTGTTTTGCAACCATGAGGGGAAAGCCAGAAATATTCTGGAGAAGCTGACACAGATAACTGACGTTGGGAAATTGCTCAGTTAACCAATCCTAAAACAACCTACTTCCAGATTTTTATTGTATGAGAAAACTAAAACTATCTTTAAGCCATTCTTTCAGAATTGTGTTACTTGCAGCTGAAAACATTCTAAATAACATATACTCCCCTGTATATGGGAGGATTTTCCATTATTGGTGGATTTTCCATTATTTATTTATCTTGGTTCTGTATCTCGCCATTTCTATATTGCATTTCCCATAAGAGTCAGGGTCAATGATGGTGAGAGGGGAAGATGGACTTTAAAGTCCCTTTAAAGAAGTAGACTTTAAAGGGTAAAAATGTAAGTTTATCACAGAGTCCCTTGTTTCTAGAATAAGTCCTGGCATAGAATACAGTTGTAAGTATTAGTTGTCTAAATCACGGTTTCTCAGCCTCAGCACTATTGATGTTGGGGCTGGATAATCCTCGGTTGTGGGGCTGTGCTGAGCACCGCGGGGGGGAGCAGCATCTCTGGCACCACTAGATGCCACTAACACCACTTCCACCAAGTTGTGACAAACAAAATGTTCCCAGACATTTCCAACTCTCCCCTGGTGGGGGGTGTGGGGTGGGCGGAAACACTCCTCATTGAGAACCACTGGTCTAAATGAATGATTCTTAGGATATTAATTTCTAACATAAATTATTATGTAAATCTTCAGATTAAACACAGGGTTCAGTCAGACTCTGGTGAAGACATAGAGACAATGGGTACATCGAGAGGGCAAGATGCGACCATAAAGACAAAGGAAGAGATGGGAGGTAGAAATCTCAGCTGTATCTGAGGCTGACAGGGCTCAGAGATAACTATTACTATCTCCTCTTCTGGTCCTTTCTGGTATGTAGAAGTTACTGGAGCATAATGAGAAAAGTTTCTTGGTCTGTGTCTTAGACAAAACAGTCCTGGGGCCCACAAAGGGCCAGACAAAAAAGATGAAAAGAAAGAAATGAAATATTGCTAATGGTACCCAGAGAGTTCAGGGATGCTATAGCCTTTTGAGACAACAGTTTTGATAAAGGATGGGTGGGACAGAGGAAGATTAGAAGATAGTACATAAAAATGGCTAAAAAACACACAACCCAATAATGAGAAAAATAGATCAATAATCAGTGTGGTTCCCTGCAACATGCCTGTCTCTTTTGAAAATACAACACAAAAGTTTCCATCAAACTGTTTTCTGTCAAATACTGGCCCCTGACAGATTGTGGCACATGGAGTGTGGTTTATTTAAGTCACTGGGGTTTTCTCACTCAACTTCACCAAATGGTGGCTGCAATTATGGCAGTAAATGCCTCTCAAATGACAGCTTTTTTTTCCTCCTTAAAGGAGTGAACATTTTAACAAGGATGTAGAGTAGACCACAAAGAAATATGTGCTGTAGGGCTTTTTGGAAGAGAAGCTAGAGAATGCAGTTCACCACTTGGGAGCCTGATTTCCTAGAAAGAGCCTGGAGCAAAAAGGTAAAAGGCTGGAGTTCCAATCCAGGCTCACTGGGTGCAAACTCTGTAAACTTCGTTAAGCAAATCCCTCCATTTCTCTGAGCCTTGGTGTTCTCAGCTGTGAATTGGGAGGATTAAACAAGAATGTCTACATGAAAAGCTTTCTTAACTGCACCTACAAGGAAGATTCTTATCCTCATCGCTTCCACAACTTACCTCTCTCTGTGAAAGGTGAACAGCCTACCAACTGCTTATGCAAGGCTCATGCTATGTGTACTTGCACCATCAGCGGCCTATACATATTGGACTAATATATATCTAATCATCAGTCTTCTTCCTGGTGCCCCAAAGAAACCACCTTAACTTGGATGGCAAGGGCCTCCACAGTCCAGCCCTTCTCATGCTCCAGCCTCAAATCTTGTTGCTTTCTGTCACATCTAAGCTCCAGCCATCCCAATGTACTTGCACTTTGCAGTATATGCCACTTTCTGTCACTTTCAGCCCTTGATGCATGGCACAAAACGTTCTCCCTTGTCAACCTAAAATTATCAGGAGGCAATAATCTAGCAAACTTGTGTGTTTGGGATCAAAGAATTGCAACTCTGGATACACAGATTTAGGTAGCAACCCAAATAGTGTCCCATTAGGAAGCAGCAGTCAGAGGTTTTTAAAGGAATAAAAAAAAAGCAATGTTTGCATAAGTTGTTTACAAAGAGTTTTCATTGGGGTTGGTGGCAGAAAGCTAAACTTGGCAAAATATGAGTGGTTTACCTGTCGAAGCAAAGGTCTGTTACTTTAGCAAGTTACAGGTGTTCTTTGCAGAGTCTTTGGAATATTTGCGATTTGGCCCAGTTCAAATGTCATGGTTCCACCCAGTGAGGCTGTGCATAAGGTCCACCTCCCTAATAGCCTCCTGGCTCCATTTTAAAACCTTTGACATAAGTGACTCCATTTTATTTCACCTTTCACACCCTATTCCCTAACTCTTGACCTGACTAAATTCTACTTTTTCTTCAAGGCTTAGTTCAAAACTTAGTTCCCCTGTGTTATAGGCTGAATTTTGTCCCCATCATTCATATGTTCAAGACCTAAGCCCCAGTACCTCAAATGTGTTTGGTGATAGAACCTTTAAAATAGTAATTAAGGTGAAATGAGGTCATATGGGCGGACCCTAATCCAATGACTGGCATCCTTATAAGAAGAGAGTAGGACACAAACATACACAGAGGAGAGACCATGTGAAAATAGCTGTCTTCGAGATAAAGAGAGAGGCCCCAGAAGAAATCAGCCCTGCCAACACCTTGATCTTGGACTTCCAGCCTCCAGAACTATGAGGAAATGAATTTCTGTTCTTTAAACCACCCAGTCTGTGGTACTTTGTTATGGCAGCCCGAGCAAAGTAATACACCCTAGGAAGCCTTGCATGAATTCCTGAAGACCAGCCGTGACCTTCACACACCATTCTCTGTTTTTCTTTTCAAAACACGTCTCATATGGAAATCTCTCCTCCTTATGTTCTGTCTTCTTCTTAGTGTGTGGGTGTATGTGAGTTGATGGAATGGCTTGAGGGGTGGATGATTGAAGGTCTCGAAGTCAAGGATTGTATGTCTTTGCATCATCAAGACCTACCGGAATGCCTACAGGCATATAGAAGGAGGCAGTATGTTTTCCATAGATGGATGGATGGATGAATGTGAATGAAAAAATATTATGTCAGTTATCCAGGTAATTTAGACAAATACAAATTCATTGGAGAAAATACAATGATTTGAAGCAGCATTTTCCTAGTTAGTTTACCTAAATCCACTAACTTCTAATAAAACTATCTATACCTCACTAGACCTATGAAGTTACAGATTTTGAATGTTCCCCAAATTTGGTCCTAGAATTGTTAGTAGTCAAAGAAAAATTTCTGGTGGGTTTTCCATTATTTATTTATCTTGGTTCTGTATCTCGCCATTTCTATATTACATTTCCCATAGGAGTCAAGGTCAATGATGGTGAGAGGGGAAGATAGAAAAGAAAAGAAAGATTCTTTGTGTATTTAGGACTCCACGATCAGGAAATTGTCAAATATCTAAACTTGGTGCGTTTTGCTACAGCTCAAATCCATTTATGCTGATTGCATAGGAAAGCAATTGGTAACCATTTTTCATGTAACCATTAATCTTAGTGCAAATTGACAGAGTTTAGAGGAATAAGTCCAAGATTAGAGAAGTTCTTTTAAAAAATGGAATCCCAATTTATGCTTTTAGTAATTGAAATCACCCAATAGTACCCAGATTAAATCAGCTTTTTTATATTTGGGTAACAATTGAAAGCCATGACAGTGAGAGGGAGCAATTGGGGGAAAAGAAAATTAAGAGTTTGCAAATACATTCAGTTCTATCAACTTTGTCAGCTAAATGTTCTCTTTAATTACTATTGATTTTCATAATAGTTTATTAACCCAATATGTCAGTTCAATTTTGTCATAGATTACAGTGCACACAGAATTCATTTTGTGGTATTGGAGGAGAGGAGAAGCCAGTGTACTGGGAATAAATGTATCCCCTTACACATTCATGTCGGATTTTTTCAATTGTTTAGCTTGGGCAGAATTTTATTTTATTTTAACTGAATTGATCAGTCATCCTGCCAGTGTTTCGGCTTCAAGCACCTTGGTTTTTGGGGTGCTGGAGAAACAGGAAACAGAACCGATTTGACAAATCAAGTCAATAAAACCACCTTTACAAGTTTCATTATTAACATTTTATAAATGCATCACAGGACTTGTGTAGAATTGAGAGACTATCAGGGTCAAGACTCAATTTTTGCCTCTTATGACCCTTTTCAAGCCTCAGTCTCCTCATAAGTTAAAATGAGGCTTCGTGAGATACTACCTATCTCATCATACCTTTCTGATCTGGCCTGGAGCTCAAACGAGATCGTGGAAGGGCTTTTTAAAATTTAAAGTGGACAAAAAAGTTAAGACATTACAGGCTTCCTTGCTTATCAAAAGGTATCATTAAATTAAAAAACAATAAAGGACACAGAAGACTCTTAGAATAAATGCCTAGACCAGAATCTTCCAAAATTTGCCAATCCTGGCTAATAAATAGAAATTAAACACCAATTACCACAGGAGGGAGATGAGATGAATGTGATGGTGCTTTACCTGAATATTAATTATGAATTAGGGGATCCCATTGCAGGGCTCAGGCAGGGCATGCTTTATTGATTCCTCAGTAAGGAGCTCATGCTAATGCACTGGCGTAAAACATCCTCTGAGGAATCAGCACTGCTTTTCACCGGAGACCATAAACTCAAAATAATGTACATGGCACAAAATCTATTTTCTTCCAGTCTGTAAAACAGTAATGAGAAACACTAGGCTGGGTAGCAAAATGAGGATTTGAAAGGCCACGGATGCCCCTATCTTCTGTTTCTTCATTAGGGTCAAACCTACTTAAACTCGTCAAGCCTAGAATTCTCTAGAAGGCAAAAAATAAAAGAACTCAGGTTTGCACGGGTCTTTGAGGTAGGGCCATGTGCACATGGTCCCAGCATTTGTTGGCCTGTGGGTCAAAGGTTCGCTCCCAAATTGTGTCAACTTTTAGCTCCTAAAGCTGGACTTGCATCTCACCATGTCATAGTACATTCTCGCACCCTGACCTGCCTGTGGCAAGCCACTGCCCACCAGCCATTTGAGGAGGGCTCCCAGACTGTGTTTTCTCCCCAGTGCCCTTGAACATGTGGCAGTTGTGTCACTACTGTGCTCTTGTCCCTCAGCGCCCCCTGTATGCTGTCCCCCATTCCAGCATCAATATGGGGAGAGGGTACCCACCCTGTTGAACCTCATCCTTCGGGTCCCAAAGCATCCTGCTGATGCCCAGGTCTTACCAGGTCTTTCCAGAATTTCTTGGGTTCTTACCTACCTCCTCCCTTCCCTGAGATTCAAAATAAATTCATTAGGCAAGTTTGGGTGACAAAACTCTTTATTGTCCCTACCTCTCCCTTCTCCTCTCCCTCTCCACATAGAAACAGATAAATAAATCCTTACTTTCCTTTAGCCAATGAAACAAAAGCCACCTTAGAGAACAACATGCAAAACAAATACCTACAAGAATCAACAGCCTGTAACCAAAAAGAGGAACAGTACCACCGAGGTATGTACTTAAGGGAATGAAAAACATCCACACAAAACCTTGTACACGCATGTTGAGAGCAATATCATTCATAATAGCCAAAAAAGAAAAGAAAAGAAAGCAGCCCCAATGTCCAACAATTGATGAAAGGATAAATAAAATGGTATGTCCACACAATAGAATATTATTAAGCAATACAAAGGAATGAAGTACAGATACATGCTACAACACGGGCGAACCTTAAACATACTGTGCTCAGTGAAAGAAGCCACACACAAAGACCACATACTACCTGATTCCATGTATATAAAATGTCCAGGATAAGTACATACATAGAGACAGGAAGGATACTGGTAGTTTGTCAGGGGTCCAGGGAAGGGGGAACAGGGAATGACTGCTAATGGGTATTGGGTATCTTTTGGAGTGAAAAAAAAGTTCTGGGATTAATAGTGGTAATGGTTGTACAACTCTGTGAATATACTAGACAACCTTAAAAGGTTAATTTCATGGTATGTGAATTTGATCTCAATTAAAAAAAAAAATTAAGTGAGAAATGGGGAAAAAGAATCACTGGCTCTCCAATTCCTTCGAGCAACATTAGACTTGGGCTCAGCTGATCCATTCCACTCCACTTCCTGAGGACTGCAGTTATGTTGCAAGCATCAAACAGGCTGCCCTGCCCCCAAATGCTTCCCTACCTACTTGCTGATGCCTGAAACTCTACTGTGGAGTTGCATTCTAGTCTAAGTGGTGTAATACTTTGCTCTTACTCAACACATTTGTGGAGCAATTTCTGGGACCAATCTTGTCTCTAAATAAAGACAAATGTAATCCAACACTTTCTCCCCTTAGTGGGTGTCAGACTTAAATGCTTTAATGGAAGGGTTGCAAACAAAGAGTCGTCTTCATTTGATCTGACATTCAAGGTTTTGCACTTTTTTTTTTCCTGTATTTGAATAGGAGCTTTGAAAGATACTGGACATGCATACGGCATTCATTTAGTAGAAAATTCAATGGAAATAGAAATCATGATGTCACTTAGTTGTTTAATACTTACTTTGAGGGAAGCCAGCGACAGGGGTCTGAGTCAGCTGGAACCAGGCATTATTCATAAAAACCATGCATTTTGGAGCTGGAATACCTAGATGTGAAGTTTAATTCTATTTTATGACTGTAAGCAAGTTATAGAAACTTCTGTGCCTTGATTTCCTCACCTGTAAAATAGGGATAATAACAGTACCTACCTCATAATGTAATTGGAGAAATTAAATAAGTTAATCCATGGTATAATTGTATGTGTTAATACATGTAGAGAGTTTAGAACATTGCCTAGCCTGTGTGAAGCATTCAGTAAGCCTTAGCTGCTGTTGTTTCTGAGGATGAGTAGAGAAGAGCCTGCCCTTTGTCGCACCCTTTCTATGGAAGACTGTTGGGGAAAGTCGGTGAGGCCTGAATTGAGGTGAACAGGTGACCTCCCCTCTCTCGCTGTAATTTCTCTACTTTCCCTGAATCCTGCCTACATTAGACAGGTCCCCAAATCAAGCAGAGGTAGCTGGTTCTTGGAATGTGGTATGCCTCAGAGCTTCTTTAATTGGTTCCGAAAGAGGGTTAGAGAGGGTGGCTCCAGGGTCTGGTGATCTCCAGTCCAGCCCAAAGTAGATGCTTTGCCCCAATTGTTCCCCACATCATGAAAAGCAAAGGGAGAACTGCAAAAAATAATCTGAACTCTACTTTTACTATCTTTTTTATACATAGAACATCCAGATCACGGCACTACTTTTGGCAGTCTGACAGAATAGGACGCTGTAAGTGGCAACTGAAAATACCCTTGCCATCCCTTGCCCATCATCTAGTACCACGTTGTCGATTTCTCCTTGCGCTTAGCAGTACTACTATCTGCAGTTGCTTTGCTCATGCTCTTCTTTGCTGTGAGGTAGAACTGTTGGCTTTGCAGAACGAGGACTCCAGGAGGCCATGGTTGTTAGTCTGCCTTATCACGTCTGTATCCCCAGCACCGGGAACAGGGCCTGGCACAAAGTAGGCACCCGGTGACTATTTCTGGAATTAATGCATGTGCTCACCCCAGTGGCCAGCACAGTGTCTGTGTTCTGCATCTAGTGATGATCACCTCTCAGAACCCATCTGTGTCCTCCCTTGAGCTTCTGCAAAGCAGGGGCCGACCAGAGGCCCTCCCGCCCTCCCCCACACCACCTCCTCATGAAGTCCTAGCTGGGACCTGGGAGAGACTCCTTCCCTCAGCTAAGATGTTCATAATTTCTTGGGAGTTGAGATTTGGTACTCAGAGACTGGTTAATAAGAGTTGGTGTTTAAAATAAGAGGCTGCAGTGATCTGCTCTCAAGTATGATCAAAGTAGAAAGAACCAGTATGCAGCTAAAGAGAATAAACCTAATTGCAAAGCAGAAGGAAGATGAGAGAGGAGGGAGGGAAGGAGAGAGTGAGAGACAAATCCAGGCAAGTGAACTTGCTGATTTTGCAGTTCTTCACCTAGTCTTTCAAGACCTGCCTGTATTTCCAGCCTTGGTTATTTCTTTCAGTTCACATTAGTTTGGTGGGGTTCCTGTTTCTTGTACACAAGTAATTTCTGACTACTCAATCCTAGCACAGAGGACACATCCACAAAACCTCTGTTGACTTGAATTCATTTTTCATTCATTAATTTGTTCACTTATTCGGCAAATATTTATTGAGTCAGGCACTGAGCTAGAAGGTATAGGCGAACAGGTATGCAAAGTAGACACCATCCCTGCCATTGTGGAATTCTGGTAGGGAGACAGCCATGAATCAAATACAGACAAGAAGAGGAATACTGGATATAACTTGGCATCGCACACTGCCTGGTAAGTATCGGGAATGGTGGTGGGCTATACAAAGGTACGTAAGTCGTCGTCAGTATTAAGGGAGCCACAGTCTGCTCAGAATGGACAACCCTCATCGTGATCTTTACCAAAGAACTGATACATATTTTATCTGATACGACCCTCAGACTGATTCCGTGAGAATGGCCTTAGAAGATGCCCGTTGTGTGGGCAAGTTAGTAAAACTGAGCCGCACAAGGGTTAAGTGACTTAACTACAGTCAATGAGGCTGATCAGAGGCAGAATTCAGCTGCTGTCTTCTGACTCCAAAGCCCATGGTGTTTCCTTTTCCTCCTCCTATAAAATGTTGCCTCTTCTGTGAGACAAGTGTGCAAGAACCATACACGCTATACAACCCTGCAAACCTCGAGGCGGAAGACATCCAGGCAGGACTTGGCTATGCTATTTGTAGGATAAACTGCCAAACAAGGCAAGCAGCAAAGGGAAAAACGTCAGCTCTCTCTGCTGAAGCCACTACAGAGCGGGTCTCAGCGGGTCTGTTTGAGAGCTGGAGCGCTGCTAGAGGCCCAGGGTCTCCCTGGGAGGCAGAGCGCATGGCTGAAGTTTGCCAGGCCTGCTGTTCCTTCCCCAAATCTCCCAGGCAGCCCAGCTCTGGTATGCAGGTTTCATACCCAGGCACCACAGTGAGACAATAAACAACCTGGTCACAGAGCTTCAGAGAGGCTCAGACCAGGCTCATCACAATTACATTACAATGCTCAGCAGAACTGTATACTCCTGGGGGATCTCATTTTCCTCCCTATTTATCTCACACTGCTGACAGAAACGATAGACATAACCTCCTCAGAGCTATTAAAACAAATGTCAATAAAACTCCCAGGGCTCTGTCAGTGTATTGGAAGCTGTATCCCCACCTTTAATCTTTGCTCAAAGGAAGGGGAGATCATGAATGAGCTCGGGTTTTCACCTGACTTGACAAGACCAAGCCCAGCAATGAGAAATGAGAGGTGCTGCCAGGGCTGCTGAGGGAGACCCCACAGACCTTCCCACCCACTACAGGTCCCTGAAATTCCACTGGAGACTTGCATTCCAGCTCCAGATGCTGCCTTTCCTGAGGCTATTTCTAGGCTCAGCCTGGGTGCACACCTGAGAGCACAACGTGAAACATAAGCCCGCGCATTCTGTAACGGTTTCTGAAAGCGTGGTCCGTGGAACACCTGTATTCAAATCAACTTTATCAGAATAAATGCTCAGATGACTGGGCCCCACTCCAGACTGGATGAATCAATACTTCAGGGCACAGGGCACAGGAACCTTCATTTTAAACATGCACTGCTGCTAGTTCTTAAGTAAAGCTTGAAAACCACTAATCTGTACTGTATGTTCCCCTCCCTACCAGTGTGCCCGAATATGCTGCACATAAATTATTGGTTCTAACATCTAGCCCCCCTAAATCACTTGTTCTCAACCTGATACTATCAACAATTGGGCCAGATAATTTTTGTTTGAGGGAAGGGAGCTGCCCTGTGCATCATAAGATGTTTAGCATCTTCCCACCAGGTACCAGTAATAACCACACCCTAGTTGTGGCAACCAAAAAGGCTCCAAGCATTGACCAATGTCCCCTGGGGGCAAAATCCTCCCCCACTGAGAAGTACTGCTCTAGATAAGTGGTTTCCAGCTCTGGCTGCACATTAGAATCACTCAGGGATCTTTGTAGAACTTGGATTATTGGACTTTTCCCCAAGAGCTTACTTGTTTGGAAGGAAGCTAGGCACCTATCTTTTTAAGGTTTCTCAAGTAATGCTAATGTGCTCAAGTTGAGAACCACTGCTCTACGTAGACACTTTGAGGCAAGGGTTCACATGTTTATGACTTCACGGAAGGCATAAACCCTCAAGCCATGTGGATGGAATTATTTGAGCACCTATGTATCATCAGGACCACGGATGCAGATAGGACAAGATGAACCATCTCTTCTGAAGCTAGCAAATGGACAACTTCAACTAAATACATTATAAATTCCCTCTACCTTAACCTGTATATAGCCAAAATTGGTCAAATCAGAGTTAAGAATGGGATTTTTCTTGATGGCTAGGGAACAGATAACTTCTTTTCTACTAGATGGTACAGTACAGAGCTCTGACAGCTGAGAGAGCTGCAGTCATTTCGCCACCGTCAGGTAAGTCAAACAAAAAATGGAAAGGGCACTCAGAAGAGGGCAGCACCTAGAGAATCACAGAGAAAAAGAAGGCCTTGATTCAATTGTGCCCCAGTTTCACCCTGTCACTGGCCTCTTCAGTTAGTGACAAAATAAAAGATCTTTATTTTTTAAGGAAGCCAGTTTGAGCTGGGTTCTCTGCTGCTTCCCCCAGAAGCGCCCTAACTGATACACCACTCTAAGCCAATATCCTGCTACTCGAAATGTGGTCCTTGTTAGAAATGCAGAATCTCAGGCTCCTCTCCAGATCTACTGAATCAGAAGCTGCACTGTAACAAGATCCCTGAGTGGCTCAGAAGCAGCAGCTTAGATAACTGGTCTCTGAAGCACTGGGCTAGGTGATAGGGACACAGTGATAAGCGAAAAACAGACATGGTTACTTGGCTCCTCTGACTTGGTTAGGTGCCCTGTTTTACACTTGGCAACACCCATCTTCATTGATTCATTCATTCTTTCACTCACTCAACAAATATGTATTTACTACTACATTTATAAATTCAACAAAATTAGCAAAAATATTAAAAAGTGAGCAACGAAGAGAGAGGGGGCAGTGTTTGCCCTTAAGAAACTCACTGTCTATTTGAGAAAACAAACATTACTTAATCACGAACAAATGCTGAGGTGCCAATGATAGAGGTGCTACCCTGGAGAGGTACACAGGGCCTTGGGGGGGGGGGGGAGGAGTCCATCTGATCAGGGTGGTCAGGCAAGCCTGCCCTGCAGAGATCTGAAGGGTGGGACAGGTAAAGAGGAAAGCACCAAAGGCAGAAGAAGGAAAGGACAACACACAAGCCCTTCCACTCAGGAGGAAGCAGGTGAACTCAACAAGTGCGAGACGACAGGGAGCCCAGATGCAGAGAGCTGAGCTGGGAGTGGGGAGGTTCACGATGAGTTGGGGTGCTGGGGGGTGGCCAAGGGCCAGGCTTTAGAACACTCTAAAATTCATGTCAGGGAGTTTTCCCCTTTAATCCTCAAACTATCAGAAAGCTACTGATGCATTTTGTTTTATTTTATTTTAAATGTGGCTATCCTCCTAACAAATGTTTAAGTGTACACTGCATCCTGTTGACTCCAGGGTGAGAGTGTTGCACAACAGATCCCTAGGGCTTACTCATTGTGACTGAAACTTTATGCCTGTTGATTAGAAACTCCCCATTTCCCCTCCCTCCCACCCTGGCAACTACCATTCCACTCTTTGATCTATGAATTTGATTAATTTAGATACCTCAAATAAGCAGAATCAGGTAGTATGTGTCTTTCTGTAACTGGCTTATTTCACTCAGCCTAATGTCCTCAAGATTCATCCTTGTTGCTGCATATGGCAGGATTTTTCTTTTTTAAGGCCAAAGAGTATTCCATTGTTGTGTGTATTCCACATTCTCTTCATCTGTCAAGGACACTTAGGTTGCTTCCACAAATTGGCTATTGCGAATAATGCTGCAATGAACATGGGAGTGCTAATATCTCCCGAAATCCTAACTGAAATTCGTTTGATTAAATCTCTAGAAGTGGCTTGTTAGATCATATGGTAGTTCTATTTTTAATTTTTTGCGGAACCTCCATAATGTTTTCCATAGTAGTTTCACTATTTTGCATCTCTACCAACAGTATGCAAGGGTTCCAATTTCTCCACATCCTCACTAACACTTGATGTCTTTTTTGATAATAGCCATCTTCACAGGTGTGAAGTGCTATCTCACTGTGGTTTTGATTTGCGTTTTCCTGATGATTGGTAATGTTGAACATTTTTCCATATACCTGTTGGCCATTTTTATGTCTTTGGAGAAATGTCTATTCAAGTCTTTAGCCGATTTAATCAGGTTATTTGTTTTTCTTGCTATTGAGTTGTAGGAGTTCTTTATATATTTTGCAGATCAACCTCTTATAAGATATATAGTTTGCAAGTATTTTCTCCCTTTCCATAGGATACATTTCCATTTTGTTGATTGTTTCCTTTGCTGTGCAGAAAGTCACTGATGCATTTCAAATATAGTGCATGACACACCCTATAGACTGAGAATTGTGCACAACCTGAGCCCTTCCTCCAACTCCTTTGCTCTTGCCTTTCCCCTCTTTGCCCAGTCCAGCAGAGCAGACCAGCATAGCTTAGCATGTCCACACCATGCTTCTTATTTGTAACTGACAGGCAGAATGGGGCAGTGGCCCAGGCTGACCTGTACTGAACCAGTTTCTACATCTTTGCTATGAGTGCTACTGCAGGTGACATCACCAGTACTTCACTCTCAGCACTGTGGGCCACACACCCACAGGGTGTGAATGGGGCCCAAGGAAGGTCATAATAAATATTTGTTGGACGAATGGCCTAGCCCAGGTTCCTTAAACACAGTAAGCCTCAGTTTCCTCGTCTGCAAAATAAGATAATGATAGCACCTGCTCCCTAAGGTTGTGTTAGAGAGGTGACTGTGTGAGTACACAGCACAGCACTAGGCACGTGCCCCGTTTCCTTTACGCCATAAACACATTCATGCACGTACTCATGTGCATACATACATACACATGCACACACACACAAGGGATCCCAAAGGAAAGGTAGTATGAGTAGGTGGTTCCCAACACCAGCTACTGCAGTCTAAAACAGAGAGTCTGTTAAATATTATTCAGTGACTCCTAAATAACCCAGGTGGTTTGTGAGTCAATGGAGAGAAAGAGATGTCCTCATTTATACTATCTCATAGTTCCTGACACAGCCTCAAATTCACCCTGTTGATAGCTGCTCTTCTAGGTGCCATATCACACATTTTTTTAAAGGTCAGACTTTTGGGGCAGCAGGATGGCAGTTGGTTAGAGTGCGAGCTCTGAACAACAGGGTTGCTGATTCAATTCCCACATGGGTCCTCCAAAACAAGCTGCCACTGAGCACAGCGACTCGACTTGGAGCTGAGCTGTGCCCTCCACAACTAGATTGAAGGACAACTACTTGTAGCTGATGGGCCCTGGAGAAACACACTGTCCCCCAATATTCCCCAATAAAATGTATTTTTTTAAAAAGTCATACTTTTGTTGTTCTAGCAGCTCAAAAAATGCCCCTTAATAAATTCACCCTTGTACTTCAAGTTCCTCTGGCTGGAGATTTGGAGATAAGCCTTTGTTGTAGCCTGAACTTTGATCTCCTGTGCCTTTGTATTGATCTGTGAATAAGGAAGCTACAAACCTTGAAAAGCCTCACGTAGGGTCATAGACTAGATACAGTTGTGGCTGTTTGTCACTTTCCCTAATTCTTCTCTTCCCCAGCCATGGAGCTCTGATATGTGCTAGGATATGTGCTATCCTGTGACCGTGGATAAATTACAAAGTGATTGAACTCAATTCGACTCTCCTTGCTTAAACTCTTGAGTATGCCATCGGTTTATGGTCAAGATTCTGACCCATAGTTTGCCTATGTTAGTTTTCTCTCCCCCCCCACCCATATTATACAAATAATACGTATCATTGTAGAAAAAAATGAAAATACAAAACAAAAAAGAAAAATCACACCTAATCATGTGTGATGATTACTTACGTTGCGTGATATACCCACCTGTATTTTATCTTTGCGTGTAAATACACACACACACACACACACACACACACACACACACAGAGAGAGAGAGAGAGAGAGAGAGAGAGAGAGAGATTATTTTTAAAACAAAAGTGGAATGATTATCAGGTTTTGAAATGGAAAATTCTCAAAAGTAAAAAATGTGTAAAAAGTCTACCTTTCCTTTTCAGATTCAACTTCGATCATATAAAAATTAGCTTTATGTTTGTAGAACATTGCTATTAAGATTATTATAACTTCACCTTCAAAACAATTAAAAAATAATTATTTTCACAGTTCTCACATAAAGAAGTGACTTAACTTCCAAATTTCTCTCAGGCCAGGAAAAATAACTGTGGGGATTATTCTTTGACTTGACTGGTTTTCAGTGAATTTCTTTTACTCTCATAGTAGAGAAGAAAATAGAATGGAAATGTGATGGAACGTTTCTAATTTCTATTTCCATCTGGAGGTGTTATATTTAGCTCTAAATGAGAACATAACATTTTCCCTAGGTATTTCACTTTGAAAGAATAAAAAAAACTTGCCAAGTTTTTCTAGTCAAGATGGCGGAGTAGGAAACGCTGTGTTTGCATTCTCTCACAACCACATCAAAATTACAACTAAACTACAGAACAGCCATCATTGAGAATCACCTGAAGTCTAGCTGAACAAAAGTTCTACAACTAAAGACATGCAGAAGAAGCCACCTTGAGACTGATAGGAGAGTGGATATGCAGCATATCCTAGTCCCACACCTACATGTGGTGGTTAAAAATCAGTAGGGATATTTTGACTGTGGAAATCCCTCCTGAGGAGCGACAGCACCCAGCCCCACACCGGGCTCCCCAGCCCAGGGTTCCAGGGCTGAGAAAAGAAGTCCCGAGAACTTCTTATTGTGAAAACCAGTGAAGATTGTGGCTGAGTGAGATGGAGAGCTGCTGAGTCCCAAGCATTCATTTTAAAGAGCTCATGCACAGACTTACTCACTGATGGAATCACTCACTCTGAGCTCCAGTGCTGGGGCAGCAGCTCAAAAGTTGCCTGAGACATACAAGGAGGAACTGAATTGTCCGGCTTGCAGGCAAGAGCTGGAGGAGCAACTTTCTCCAAGACAGAAGTGCTGACAGAAGGCATTGTTTCTTTGTTTAGCCTTCCCTCCCCCAATGTGCAGACTTAGGCGGGTGCTGTATGTGAGTCTCCATAACTCGGCTAGCACACTTCTCCTGCCCTGATGATTCCCTGAGACCCCACCCAAATTGCAGGCCCACCCAAGCTGCTTCCAGTGCTTTTTCCATACAACCAGCCTGTTAAGGCTCATGCTGTGGACATTCATAAAATCTCTCAAAAATTCACAAAACCCAATCAGCATCTGGCTTCAGTGTGCTCTGTACCTCTTACTAAGCAGTCCCAAGCCTAGCACAAGCAGCAGCCAACCTCAGTTTGCAGCTAATCCTCTCCCAGGCACCTTCAAGCCGAGTGCATGTGGCATCTATCTAAGAATTGCTTTGTGGCTCATTTCAGCTGGCCCCAGGCAAGGCACAGGTTGCAGCTGAAGTTGGCCGTTGGCGGGGTCCCTCCCAGGAATCTCTGGGACTGGCAGGCCTGGTGGCCAGCTTTGGACTGAGCTGGAGCACCACGAGGCTGCCTCTGTGGACGACACACCCGAAGGGCAGAGTGGGCAGGCACCAGAGCCTCGGTGACGTAAATTCTGCTCCATATGGTCAGACCCTGCACAACAGCTCTTCCACTGTAGTTAGTCATAGTGAGTCTTCAAAACAAATCAGCCTGAGGATCAATCCCTCTCATTGATGTGCAAAGAACAACCAAGGTTAAACTACAACAGAAAGACACACACAACCTACACATGGGACACACCTGCAGCACTTAGTTCAGGTGACCAGGGAGACTGTGCCACTGGGCTCCACAGCACACCTACTACATAAGGCCACTCTACTAAGACTGGGAGACATAGCAACTCTACCTAATGTATAGAAACAAACACAGGGAGGGAGCCAAAATGGTTAGACAAAGAAACATGTCCCAAATAAAAGAATAGAACAAAGCTCCAGAGAAAGAACTAAACAAAATGAGGACACCAATCCACCAGATGCAGAGTTCCAAACACTGGTTGTAAGGATGGTCGATGATCTCAGGGAGAACTTCAACAAAGAGATAGGATATATAAAAAACAAAACAGAAACAAATTCCTAGGTACAGAGAACATTTTTATGGTTGCCAGCTGGGAGAAGAGTTGGAGGTGTGAATGAAAAGGGGAAGAGATTAAGAAGTACAGGTTGGCCATTACAAAATAGTCATGGGGACGTAAAGTGTAGCATAAATAGTCAATAATGTTGTAATAACTATGTATGGTGTCTAATGGGTACTAGATTTATCAGGTGAAATACTCATAAGTGATATAAATGTCTAATCAGTATGCTGTATACCCGAAAATAATATAATATTGTATGTCAACTGTAATTGAAAAATAAAAAACTTATTTAAAACCTTGCCAAGTGATGATGCATATTTTAAAAAACACAAAAGTTATGTATTGCATTGAATGGAATGCTGATTCAGCACTGCCTGTTAACAAGACAAAAGGATTTGGGATTCTGTATCCTGCCAAGAACAGTCTTATAACTGGACCCCAAGCATGGCTGAAACCACTCACAGATATTCTCACCATCAGTAGCTCCACAAATGAAGTAAATATGAAGGCCACTTCAGAACCTGATATGGACTGAGTGCTTGTGTCTCCCCAGATTTTATATAGTGAAGTTTTTACCCTCAGTGTGATGGTATTGGGGGGGTGGATTTGGGGAGTTAATTCTTTCATTAGGGTGGAGCACTGAGCAATGGTATCAGTGCCCTTATAAAAGGGACCTCAGAGAACTCTCTCATTCTGTCACGTGGGGACACAGTGAGAAGTTGGCAGTCTGCAACCTGGAAGAGCATCCTCACCAGAGCCCGACTCTGTGGCACTCTGATCTCAGCCTCCAGAACTGGGAGAAAGAAATGTTTGTCATGTAAGCCACCCAGTCTCTGGTCGTTCGTTACAGCAGCCCCAGGTGACCGAGACAGTGTCCTTTAAAATGAGTATGATCGCATTTATAAATCCAAGTTATTCAGAGGGACCTAAGATAAAGTGTTTATCCACCGCAAAGAACTGGGAAATATTTACTCATGCAAACTCTATGGAGCATTCAGACTTCCACTGAATTATGTCTGTGATCTGATGGCTTTACTTTCTCTTTTCGAATATTCATTGCTCCTTTCTCATGGTTTCTAAGGCTGTTTAGGAAACACATGGCAAATATAGATTTTTCCCTTGCTAATAGACAGTCTCCAGTCCATTAGTTCAGTTTTCTAAACCATTGATTTTACAGTAATTCCTAAGAGATTCCTTCTGGACTGTACCATCTATCTCCCTGACTCATCCACCACAGGCCTCGTGGCTGCAGAAAGTCTTGGCCTGGGTGTAAACCCTACTTCTGGGGTAGGGCCTTGCCCAGTTGCAAAGAGAGTTGCTAGGCCAGCCAGACAGCTGCCTCTTTCACCTTATACAGTCCTTGTAAATATTGTCTGGACTCGTGTTACACATTTTCCCAGATCCCAGCACTTGATGAATATTAGAGCTCGTGAAGGTATGCTGAGGGGTGAGGACACTAAGCAGACATCAATGATTACAATGCTGTGTCTTTTCCAGTTTAACCGTGTCTGGTGTGCACGAGCGTGTGCACAAAAATTACTATATTCTCTTGGCCTCAGTTCAACCTCCTTTACTTCCAGGACTGTGCACTCAGAAACCCACATTCTCCATACATCCCAGTAGACAGCCATTGGCATTGTGTTGACATCATGGTATGCGCCTTCTCATTTACTAGCGTCAAATTCTATTCTCCACACACCACATCCAGTCATTCCTCAGCTTAGCATTCCTGAGATACTAGGTATTCTCAGTGGAAGTAGGATACATTTTACACATTAAGCAAAGTCTGAGGCCATCTGGGAAGTACCTGGGAACACCAGTGTACCATGTCCTGCTCATTGAGAAGCACGGGTCCACAGCCTGAGGTCACCAGGGCAGCTTCTCTGGCTTCAGTCCAAAGAACAGGCCCAATTGTGTATTGGTTAGAAATGTAAAAACTTGGGTGACTTCTTCAAGGACAGTATGTTAGAAATCATGCTTAGACCCAGGCTAAAGACAGCCAAGTGCTAGAGACAGTGGCTTTGTTTTGTTGTTTTCGTTCCTCAACCATACCTGGCGGGGGTTTGGGGTGGGGGTGGCGGGGCTTTGCTCAAACTGTTCACTCTTTGGATACTCTGCCCCTAGATTTTGATAAAGCTGGTTCCTTTTTATCATCCAGCTCTCAGCTTGAACGTGAGCTTCTCTGAGCGCCCTTTCCCAACCGCCTATCCAAAGCAGCTCCCCCAGTCCCAGTTGTTCTGTCAGGTTACCCCATTTCATGGACTTGCAGGTACTTGGCAGCCGAACTTAGCATGTTTGTTCTTATTGTCAGGGTGGGTTTCGGGGTGGGTGACATGCAGTCTCTCGGGGATTTGTTACTTAGAAGCGTTCTCCATGTGATTTAATGCTCTGCTATTGCCATCTTAAAATTCTGTATAATAATGTTCTTCCAAGGAGACCTGCATTTTCATTGCACCATGAGTTATGTACCACTCCCGCCTACTGTTTGTTGTCTCTTTGCTATTAGAGTATATGCCCCAGGAGAGCATGGATTTTATCTCTGGTCTACTTTTGTGTTGTCACCACTCAGACACCGCAGGGAATATTGTAGGTGTCAATAAATATTTGGTAAGTTAAACATAGGACTATCATATGACCCAGCAATTTCGCTCCTAGGTATATTCCCCCTAAAAGTGAAAACAGAATACAACACATGAGGAGGGGTGGCGAGGGTGGCGGCCCACGCTGGGGAGGCCTGCGGCAGGTGGACCAGCGGGCAGGGACGGCTCCTCGGCCACTCACAATTTCTTTGCTTCCCTCCCCACTTCGCAGGGTGCTGGCTGGCAACGTGATGGACTTAGCCTGGCTCCTGCTAGACAAAGAAGGCGCCTTCTCCCTCACCGACTTCCAGGACTTCTCATTCCTCCCAGGACATCAGAAGCTGAGTGCCCAGACCAGGAGAAGACTCGACTATGGCTGGGACTGGGAATCTGACTATAGCCTGGAGCAGCGGTTCAGCCTCGTGGCAGACATGGCTGTGGAGCTGCTCCTGAAGGCAGCCCCCAGCCCTATTCACCGATTCCAGAAGGAAAATGTAGCCACGCATCCAGGGAGGCATGCATCTCCTCGTGTGTTGTGATACTAGCTCTGGTGCATATTACCAGCTCTGGCACCGAAACCCAGACTACCACAGCATGTGTAGTCTATGTGAAGGGGCAAGGAAGGTCTTCAAGGATGAATGGGGAGCTGCAGGGGTGTGGCTGTGCCTACTCTCAAAGCCCTGGGGAGTGACTTCCTGAGTGTCATGGATGGGCATCTCTACACGGACCCTCGGCAGATCTTTAAGTTGCTGAGCTGGCTAGAGAGCTGTGTGGCTGAGCAGCAGGGATGGCGATGGGGCCGGTACACCTACTCAGACCTGTGTGTGCTGCTGGAGCAGCCAGCTCGGCAGCGGGCCCTGGGCTCCCTCTGCCAGTGGCTGGCAGAGCTGCCCTGCCTGTGGGCTATGGCATATGTGAGCAGTGTGGCCCTGGCCGTGGCATCAATGGCTGAAATACACCAGTCCTTAGGGCTCTTCTGCATCCTTGCGGCTCTTCTGGCCCCCTGGACCTTGCACTGGCCTCCAGGTGCCTCATGGAACCCTGAATACCTTCTCCCATGCCACAATGCCTGCCATCTCTGCTAATGTCTCCAGTTGTCTGAACGTTGATGCAGGGCTGCCTTCACTCTGGGGCAGTCTTCTGGCCTCACTGACTCCCCCACCATTGCCTCTCCCAGATCCTCCTGCCCCTCCCATTCTTCTCCATAACTGTCCCCTCTGCCAGAAGCTCCAGAAAGACTCCCCAACTTGCCGTGCCTGCCATCACCCCAACTACACTGTCCCCACTGTGCCCCCAGCCCTGGTACCCCTCCCATGGCTTGGCTGTACCCTGGCCCTGGAGCCCGATGACCCTCTGCTCTCACAGCCCCAGCAATGTTCCCTTTTCAGCATCATGGAGCTGGCCCGCCTCAAGTCTTTCATTTTCCCAGGCTAGGCAGGGCTCCAGGGAACACGTTAACAGGACTTAGGAGGCCCTGAGAACCTGGAGGTGCAATGCATGATTTACATCCTCTCTACCTCTCCAGGCCCTGGGTGGTCCCTGTGCTTCTGGCTGAGGGAGCTGAGATGTCGTGCGGCAGGAGGACTGAAGGTCCTTGCTCTCCTAGACCTCAGTGTCTGGCTGCTTGGCCAGGGCAGTGATGGTGCCAGGGGAAGCTCAACTCAGTGACCAGGGGCTCGTCACAGATGGACAGAGAAGCCCCTGTCCCTTCACCTCCCCTGGGCTCTTCTATACTTTTGCTTTGGGCTTCCCTGGGATGGAAGTGTGAAGGTAAGAGATGGAGAAGTGGGGAGAGGGAGGGAGGAAATGTTGACCAGGGTCTGTGTTGTGTCCCTGAAGCAGGAGAGCCAGGGATGGATAGGGCCAGGGTGGGAGCTGCCGAGGTAGGGGGGCTGAGGTGGGAAGCCCTCTCCACACCCATCCCTTGGTTGTAGTCTAGAGGGTCCAGGAGCTGCTAGGGCCCTCCACCTTGCCCTTTGTCTTCCAACCTTCTCTTAGTACCTGGCTCCTAGGCTTTCCTCTCTTCTGGTTCCTTTTCTGGGTATTCTCTTCACAGGCCTGTCTGGACACCACTAAAAGAAAGAGGGAGGGAGGGAGGGAAGGAGGAAAAAAGGGAAGGAGGGGAAAGAAGGAAGGAAGAAAACAGAAAACAACAAATACTTGTATACAAATGTTATAGCAACCTTAGTCACAATAACCGAAAGATGGAAACAAACCAAATGTCCCATCAACTTGACAAATGGATCAACAAAATGTGCTATATCCGGACAACAGTATCATTCAGCAATGAAAAGGAATGAAGTAATGACACATGCATGCTACAACATGGATGAACATTTTCCTTAGCAAAATATTATGCTAAGTAAAAATAAATAAATAAAAGCCAGACATAAAAGGTCATGTGTTGTATGATTCCATTTATGTTAATATCCAGAATAGGTAAATCTACAGAGATAAGAAACAGATTGGTGCTTGCCAGAGGGAACGAGGTGGGGAGGGGGAAATGGCAAGAAGCTGCTTAATGAGTATACGGTTTTATTTTCAGGTGATGAAAATGATTGGAACTGGACAGAGATGGTGGTTGCACAACATTACGAATGTACTAAATGCTGCTGAATTGTTCACTTTAAATAGTTAATTTTATGTTTTAAAATGATCAATTTAATGTTATGTGAATTTTATTTAAAAAAAGTAAATATTTGTTGAATATGTACTTTTAGAACTTGTTTCAGAACTCTTTCCACAATTAAGTCCAGAGTATTCTTAACCTAGTCTAGGGCTTCAATAACTCCAGTCCAAAGTTTTTGAGTCTGTGTGAGAATAAAAACACATTCAAACCATTATTTGGAAAAACATTTCAAATATTTACTTCCATGAAGATGACACAAGACATTGTTATCATCATAATGCCAACTCTATAATTAATTTTTTTGGTTTTTTTTTTGCTTGTTGGTCTTATGCTATTTTATAATATATTTGAGATTATTTTAGATGAATATGCAGTTGTAAAAAATTATACACAGAGCTCCTGTGTCCCCTTCACCCAGTTACCCCAATGGTAACATTTTGAAAAACTACAGAATAATATCACAACCGGGAAATTGACGCTGATTACAGTCCATTATCTCATTCAGATTTCAGTGATTTTATATGTACTCATTTGTGTGTTTGTGTGTGTCCTGTTTCTATACTGAAGTGTAACAATAGTTCCTTTTAGTATTATAGTCTGTTGACTAGTAAGAAATTCCAGAGAGACTGTGGCACCACCAGAGTAACCACAAGTTCAAAGAAACATTTCTAAAGCAGTGACAGGAGTTTAGCAGTCTGGAACCAGTTAGTTCAACCATGCCTTCTACATTCACTTGACCCTTTCAGCACAATTCCTAGATTGGCTGCCACACATTTTGTTTAATTCAATAGACTGAGGGATGTGATACAGTAAGACTTTCTTCTGTCATTTGAGAAACTGGGAACCTTAAAATTTGGCAAACATTGAGTAGTAGCATAAAAAATGTACTAATATGATGGTTTTTACTCAGGAAGAACACTTGCTAGTTCAGCATCCTAATAAATTTAACTTAGAACTGGAACCTCAGATGAATAAACAGACTTGAGGACATTTTCCAGTGTTTACTGTAGGGTCCAACCTGTGTGTTAAATGAATCAATTTGAAGGTTCCAGTGACTGCTCCTTTCCAAATTGTGTTGGCTAAAGGATTAGACATGTCTTCCCTGTTCGGCATCCATCTCACCATCTTCTGCTAATAGCATGTAGATATTAGTCTTAGTCTAGTTGTTTTGGGGGTGCTGTCCACAAACCCCCTCACCACCCCCCACCCTCCCCCCCCACACACACTCTCAGTGACTCACAGAATGGGCACATGACCAATCAACACATTCCATTCTTCTGGGCATAATGATTGTTTCCAAAAATGCATATATCTAAAACTGGTCAAAGAGATGTCATCACTTTTGCTAGAAGGACTAGGAAAAAGAATCTCTTTCATTGGATTTAATGCATTAATATAGAGGCATGGAGCATCAGGGAACACCAACAGTGACAGCATGCTGTAAATAAAGCCAACATGGAAGAAAGCAGACCTGACAACCATCCCTGAGCATTGTTAAAAAAGAGACAATAGGACCCAAAATGGAGTCGCTTGTGCTAAGCACATGTCACAAAACCAAGACTTAATATCTAAGCTAACTGCAGCTTCAGCCTCTCCCAGGAATGTAACCTGTAACCAGTCGATCAGGAATTACCTGGTCAGCACTAGGAGGTCATCTGCCTGACAGACCACTGTCGTCTCCCATTGGAAGGTGACCTTGCCTGAAACAATCCACTCTTTGCAAGAAACTTCCTTTTCATACCTCCACTGCCTCTAAAAGCCTTTTATTTTGTACAGCTCCTGGAGGTCTTTTCTATTTGCTAGACAGAATGCTGCCTAATTCATGGATTATTGAATAAAACCAATTTGATCTTTAAATTCACCCAGGTGAAACTTGTTTTTCAACAGCATCTAGAAACAGCTCTACCTGAAGCTCTGAACTTCTGTTACATGAAGCAATAAAATAATACATTACATTTTTGTGTGTGCTTCAATGAAAATGATGTGTGCTTTTTTGTTTGTTTGTTTTTGTCACTTACAATAAATACAGTGAGAAGGATCTGTGGCAGGTAACATTCATTAGGTTAAGCTTGGGACCATAAATCTTTAAGTTAAATTAGTATTTGTCCTCTAATCATTCAACAATTCCCTTATCTTCTCATCTGTCTGCATGAGTGCCAGCAATAATGTGCCTGACCCATGGCTTTGGTGCTTCACATAAAAGAAGCACTCAAGTAGAGTAAATGTGAGTACATTGATGCTTCTGACCCTCTACTGTCAACTTTTAAATACGCTATGCATGTGTAACACAGCAGCTGACCATCTGTACTGCTTACTTAAGTTCTGTAATGAAATGGCCAGGGCCCTCATTATTTATTTATGGATGCAGGCAGCCTCTCTCTAAATCCTAATTCAATCTTCAGTAACTTTTTTGTAGGCTAGGAGCACTAATGACTGCAAAAGAAATGTTTGCTGCTTCAGATGGTTCTATTAAAAGAAAATTGTTGCCAAAAAAAATTCTTATCTCCTGATGAGGGGGAGCTAAATCACTATAAATTATGGAAAAGGAATTTGCAAATGTGTCTTGCTTTCTCTTTATTGGAGGCATTGTTTTATCACAACTGTCAAGTTGAGCATATACCTATTTTGAAAAGCTTTTTATAGCTTTGAATTAAACACAAATGGAAAAATAAGAGGCTGCATAATTAGAGGAGCTCAGGAGCTCTTCTTTACAAGGCAAAGGCAGGGTTTTACCATTACTTTTTAATTCACAAATGGCACCAGCAAAGGGACAGGGCATGGCAAAAATGGTGAAAAAGGAGAGAAAAGCAACAGTAAAATAGAGTTAAGAGAAACAACCAACAAGATCACCAGAGACCTGGCAGGAAAATAAGAATCTTGAAAAGAAAAGCTGAGACCTTTAGAATTTCATTCCCCTGGGACAGGGGAGGGATGGGAGGTTCACATTCTAGTTTGTTTCAACTGAATAAGCACACTCATCAATCCATCACTGTTGATGTAAACTTTGATATTAGGAAAATTGCATAAGGGTGGCTGTTTCTCTTTCCTCTCCACTAAGGGTTCTTTTGATGGACTCAGCTCCGTGCACTCATGGTTTACACTGATCCCCAGTGGAAATGCTCAGCAAGGCCAGCAGAGGGAGTGCAAGGTTAATGGGTGGGTTCCAAGCTTTGCTCAAGCAACCATCTTCCCTTTCCGGGACCTCCCAATCTAGATTATGAAGGTGAAACCCTTTCTCCATGTCTCCTTCCCTACCCATCTTCCTTCCTCTCTCTCTCTTGCCCTAGCCTGCCCCCAAAACAGCGATGCTCCCCAAATTGAAATAGTCTGATTGGTCATTTGGGAACCTTTTACCAAAGAGTTCACAGGTTGACATTGGTAGATCCCATGATGGATGGGAAAGAAAGGCCCCAGTGTGGGTCGAACACTAAAATCATGTTGAATGAAATAACTTTACATGCCAAGTCAAAAAGCCTATGACCTAATGTTAAGTAAAATAACAAAACTGCACATATGGTTGCATCTCAAGTACATAAAGATTTTTTTCTACCATAGAAAAAAATTGAAAGTTTGTCAAGTTAAGAGTGGTTGACTTTGATGAGGGGCTGGGTGAAAAAGGTGAAGGGATTAAGAAGTACAAATTGGTAATTATGAAATAGTCACGGGGATATAAATTAAAGATAGGGAACATAGTCAATAATATTGTAATAACTATGTATGGTGCCAGGTGGGTGTCCACTTATTGGGGGGATCACTTGGTAAGTTATATAAATGTCTAAATATTATTCTGTACACCTGAAACTAATGTAATGTTGAATGTCAATTGTAATTGAAAAATTAAAAAGAAATTTTTAATTTAAAATAGTTAAAAAGGCTACCCACAGGGAGAGTTTCTGCCATTTTTGAAAATTGGGAAGGTCCCACTCTAAGTGTAGTTGCTGCCGTGATGGCAGCCTTTGCCATGGAACCCCAGGCACTCACACTGGGATCTGAACCAATGATGCTGGGTTCGCCCATATCTCCAAAGCCAGGGATTAATGCTCAGTTCTGACCTGCATTTCTAATGGGGGATTTGCCAGCTCCAGTGACTCCACAACCTCCATCAATCAGTGGCCCTTCAGTACAAGTAATGGAAATGAGATCACCTTTACTCGGAGGTGGGTCACCACCACAACCAGTTGTACCAGCTTATAAAGATAAAAGTGGAGCTCCACCAGTTAGAAGTATATATGATGACATTTCCAGCCCAGGACTTGGATCAACACTTTTAACTCCAAGAAGATAGCCAAACATGTCAGTAATGCAGAGTTCTCCTGTTGGAGTTACAACAACTACTCCTGGAACAGGAAAAATTATGTTTGGTCCAGCAAACATTGGTCGACCACAAAAGACAATGTTATCTCCTGCCCAGTTGAATCCTTTTTATACTCAAGGAGATTCTCTGACTTCTGAAGACCACCTCGATGACACATGGGTAAATATGTTCGGGTTTCCTCAAGTATCTGCTTCCTATATATTCTTACAATTTGTACAATATGGGAATATCTTAATACATGTGATGTCTAACACAGGAAATTGGATGCATATTCTTTATCAATCTAAACTGCAGGCCCGGAAAGCCTTAAGCAAAGATGGGAGGATTTTTGGAGAGTCCATCATGATTGGTGTAAAACTATATATAGATAAAAGTGTTACAGAAAACAGTGACAGGCGTGCTTTATCATCTTCATCTCTAGTTTTATACCACCAATCAAAACCTCAGGTATACCAACCCAACCTGGAAATACTCCTAGAATTTCTACCATGAGACCTATTGCTACAGCATACAAAGCTTCTACTAGTGACTGTCAGGTCATTTCTGACAGGCAAATGCCAAAAAAAGATAAAAGTCTTGTATCCAATGCAATGGATTATGTGTTCGGCTGGTAGTATAATGACAGCTGAAAACTCAACTACAAAGGAGGAGGCTGCCACATTCAAACAGTTAGCAGAGTACTGCCGGTTTTGCTTGGGTTAGTTATATAATTTCTCCTGGCAGTATTGGATAGCTATCTCATACTTCCTTTAGAAGGATTCTTCTTTTAAGGAGACAGCATATTTGTAGCTCGCACTTTAAAAGATGCTTGAGATACCTTTTAAAGAAAGAAAAAGTCCCAGAAATTAGGATTTTATGCTTTCTGTGGTAGTGCACGCTTAAGCACAAAAAACTCAGCACTGATTACTGTAAATCATATAATTGAGTTTTCAGTGAGGCTGTGTTGTCTTCATGAGTTGGTAGGGTGAATTTCATGAAGGTAGCTTGTACAACTGCTTCTAACAAGACACAAAGAACATAATTAGCAATTTGAATTATGGCCTTTTAATTTAGATAGTATTTAAATTTTCAGTTATCCTTGTTTGTATATGTCCTATCATGGATTGTCATCTTTCAGTAGTCTTATGTCAAAACAATCTTTTTAAAAACCTACTAAAGTTCTTCATAATAAACTTTGTCAATTATTTTAAAAAAAATTAAAAAGAGTGATTGACTTTGAGGTGTGATGTGTGTGTACAGAGGTGTGGGATTTGAGAGATTTTTTTTTTCTTTCTTCATTATGTAGTTTAAATTTCAAATATATATACTGTGTGTGGTCAATATATACATTGTATACATTGACAGTATACAGCTTTGATAATCACAGGGGAAAAGTAAAGATTGCAAATGCTTGTGCATGTTTTATGTGTTCATATGCAATACTCTCTGTTTTATAATACCATAAGAAATGTTCATGTGAACATACCAAGTAGCACCACAGAAGGAAAAAAAGAAAATGAGCTCTTATTGAGTCTTATATGCTAAGGACCATATTAGAAGTCAAGGGATAAGAAGATTCATTAGATACACATTGTGACCTCAGAAGCTTATAGTTACCTGTATCGTTTTACTTCCTTGTCACAAAGACTATGAAGTAGATAGTACAGTCACGCACCACTTAATGATGTGGACACGTTCTGAGAAAGGCATCATTAGGCAACTTTGCCATTGAGTGAACATCTGAATGTCCACTTACGTAAACCTAAATGGTGTCGCCTACTACTGTAATTGTATGTGCTGTACCTTCATACGATGGCAGCACACAAGGCTGCTTATTTACACCAGCATCACCACAAACACATGAGGAATGAATTGCACTATGACAGCTACTATGTTACTAGGTGATAGTTATTTTTCAGTTCCATTATAATCTTATGGGACCACTGTCGTGTATACAGTTCCTCATTAACCAAAATGTTGTTATGCAGTGCATGACATTAATATCCTCAGTGTGACAGATAGGTTCCTATAGTTAAGTGACCCTTATACGTGTTCCCTGGGTCTGACTGAAATATTCCTGGATTTTCATCTCCAAAGCCTCTCTTCCTTCCCAAATCATAAGAGTCATAATTTTTGTCATCTCTTAGCTCATAACTGTATAATTGCATGATTTAATTAATGCTTTTCTTCATCTCAACCTATTTTTAGTTAATACTTATTTTTAAAGGAGCTTTATGGTACTAATGTGAATGCAATACAGAATTACTTTCCATAAATAAAAGATAACCATTAAATCAGCACAATAAAATCAAAAAAGTATATACCAATCCTTCAGGGGAGGCTTTGATGTTCTCTCTTTGGTATAAAAAGGAGAGTAACAAGTATGAGAGAGATGTTAAAGACTCACTGCAGCTCTCTTCCTGACACCATCAGAAGGGCTGCACAAGTCCTGGAAGGGAGTAGCTTTGCATGCAATTTAATGCATACCTTAAAGGATACCAACCAGGGCTTTGAGAAATATGATGTTTGATGCAAAGCCAAAACAACATCCCAGCCAAAGGCAGATAGAGAAACCTAACAGTTAGGAAAGCAAGGCTGCAGTCAAAAACTATATAAATCAAATTTCACTATCATGAACCTTAAGATTATGGGAGCATTGTTTTTTGTTTTTTTTTGGTTTTTTATAATAAGTAATTACTTTGAAACATCAGCATTAACTGGAACATGAAACTGAAAACAATTTTTTAAAGAAAAATGTTTTGCTTATTTTTGAGAAGGCATTCAATGAGAAAGCAGTGTATTGAGAGAGAAAGAACATCAATTTAGGACCCAAACAGATGTGGATTCAAATCCAGCTCAGCAATTTATTACATAAATATGCTGAGTTTCTCTGAGCTTCCATGTCTTCATCTATAAGCCTGGGGAGAGGGGTGAGTGGTTTTCCTATCATGCAATGGTCATTTGCATAATATCTTAGGTTAAAGGATAATTTTCTCAAAAAAGTAAAATCATGACTCTCATATAAATAAAAATGAATACCTGGTAAATATTTTACTTAACTCACTATCAATGAAAAATAGTGAAATGTTACAGCTCATTCAAAGGAGAAGTCAAAGAACAGAGACATAGATAGATTGAAACAAATTTACAAATGGAGAAAAAAACTGTCTTCTTTGACAATGGGAAAGGGAAATCAACTGATCACCCATAAGACAGATTTCTTTGCATGTCCATAGACAAGCATTATTTGCTTGACTGCAGTTTCCCATCAACTTCCAAAGTATTCTGGTCGATACAGAAATTTATAGTAAAACAGTTTGCAAGTTAACTTTTATCTCAACAGACTGGTAAAATGGCTTATTCAATGACAAAGATAAATATTCCTAGAGGATTATGTGCTCCCCAGAGAGAAAGAACATCCAGTCATCCCTTTTGTTTATTCCAGTCTTACATTTTGACTTACACTGATGTCCAGACCTGATCTATAGAAGTTAAACCATTTTTGAAAATAGTAGATTTATAATACATAATAAATCAAACAGAAAAAATAGTTCCCATTTAAAATATCACCACATTAATGACTCTGTAGTGATCACCTTACTAATGGGAAAGATAAAACAGAAACGGCCCCTTCCAATTCTAAAATTGTAGAATTCTATCACCTAGCAAATTACAATGTTTATTTCTATTTTACTAAAGCTAAGTTTCAAAAGGTTAGGAGTAAATTGAAAATCCATTTGAAATACAAATAAGTAATTTCTGAAATTAAAATGTACGGGGGGAAAAATGAGTAGATAATAAAAAAAAATTAAAACAATTTTCAGCAAAATTTGAATTATATAATCCCAGGCTTTTCCTTCTTTAAGAAATACTGACAAAGAATGACACTATCAAAGATGAAAGATGGCAAAAGCTCAAAGTCAATGTCCTGATCAATACAGAAATTTATGGCGAAGCAATTTGTACAGTAAATAAGGTAACTCAAGGTGCATTTTCTAAGCAATTTAGGTAGCTTGGGAGTGTTTGGAAGTTGATTTCTTGATTTCATTCATTTCTTCATTGTGCACTTAATTTTCCAATGAAGCTCTGTAAGTCTTAACATATAAGCACTGCCCCCAAATTGGCTGGTTCTTATTGTCAATGTAGGGGCAGTTCTCAGTGACAGACCAATGACTCAATGATTCTGTCTTAGCTATTTAAACCACCCAAATCCTCCAAGAACTCTAGCGAACAAAGCACAGAAATCCAAACGACATTTCCTTCTATTCACAAAAACTTCAACTTTTATGTTCAGTAATTAATGATACTGTTTAACCAGGAATGACATTTGAAATGGGGCAGTTGTTATTTACCACAGCCATGTATGAAGTGTCAAAGGTTATCACAACAGGATATCTGTGTTTAAATGGGAAGAGATAAAAAGACAAAGTCAAGCTCGTTATGCTTGTTTTGTTTTCCAACTGGAGGGAAGTCTGCTAAAATAGACTTCTAAATATCTACAGCAGCAATCTCAGCACAAATGGTCATTTTAATGTTCTAGCCCTTCATTCTTTCAGATTGTGGGTGACGGAAGCGAACATTAGAATATGGTCATTTGAAATGAGTACGTGCAGTGTGTAATATTTTACTGGCATCTTCTTTCCCGTCTTATAACAGGACGGTCGCTAAGTTCTAGAAGCAGTCTGGAAACAGGGATGGTGAGGCTGTGTTGATGGTTGTTTGGGGAGCACGGACGTCATCAAGGCTTCACTTGGACTGCTTTCTCTGTGTGTCTCATCTCATGACCTTGCTTTCTCACAGATTCCTCTATGATCTTTTCATCATGATTCTAACACTGTCATTTCAATCCTTCATCTTTTTATTTATTGAAAGAGGCATGGACTTGGAGAACCACTCATCCCATCTCCCTTGCAGATGAAAGACACTGAAGCTTAAGGAGGTTTAGGTTACATATGTAATAAGTGGTCCATTGAATTTGAACACACATCTATTCAGTTCCTAAGCCAGTGTTCTTTCTCCCTCATGCATTGCCTCCTCACCAAATAATAAATTTGTATTCCTTTAAAAATTGATTTTATATGTTATGTTTGTTGTAAAAATTATTCAAAGTCTGCAGGAAAATGCAAAATAAGAATATAGAAACTACTCAAATTTCCACCTACTGTGGTTAATACTTAGGGACATCGTTTCCAGGTTTGTTTTTTTAATACATCTTACAAAATTGGAACCATCCAGTAATTATGTTACCGTATGAAGGAAAAATAGGGTCTTGAGGGAGAGGGAAGAAAAGGGAGGAGAGGCAAGATCAGCTTTAAGGAAAATGCCAGGTCAGCAGTTACGGAGAAAGCGCCTCTACAATCTGGCCAGAACTGGATTTCGGTGGCTGAAAGAGGATTCAGGACGCCATCTTGCCACTTTAGGTGACTTTAGCTGATTATATACATCATAGATTAGTATGGCAGCCAAGAAAAATCTCCACTCCTTGTGTTGCCATGACAGTTCTGAGAGCCAAATAAGGACAAAAAACACTCCCCCCCACACCACGGGAAGAAGCAGTCAACAAAGACCCGCCTAGGAATGCCTAGGTCACCACCCTTAAGTCCTGAATATTCCACCCTCTCATCTTCAGTGTAATAAATTCCCAGACCCTACTTCTCTTTGGGCAGCTGTTCTTCTCCAAGCCTGCCTGCATCTTGAGAACATACTGTCCTTTCTAACAAATCTACTGTTCACTTGGCCTACTTGGTGGGTCCTGAAATTCTTTCCTGCAATGAACACCAAGAACCTGTTCTCCAGCAACAATTACATTATTCTATACATATTTTTATTCAACATGATATTAACACAATTTTCTTATTGAACATTTTAAGAACATGATTGCTAATCATTTAATTCCTTCGCAATAATGTACCAGTTTCTTTAAACCACTCAAGTAACATTTTAAAACAATTTTGGTTATCAAAATCTTTCATCTGAAATGTTTATACCATTGTTACCGGAGAACAGGTGCTTGGGGTTCATTGCAAGAAAGAATTTGAGGAGCACCGAGTTAGCCAAACAAGCAGTAGATTTATTAGAAAGGACAGCACACTCTCAAGATGGGGAGAGCCCAGCTTATAGAAGAGCAGCTGCCCGAAGAGAAGTGAGCGTTGGCACTTTGTTACACTAAAAATGAAATGGTGGAATATTCAGAACTTAAGGGTGGCACCTGGGTGTTCCTAGGTGGGTCTTTGTCGACCACTCCTTCCCGTGGGAGGTGGGGGGGGGGGTTGTCCATATTTGGCTCTCAGAACTGTCATGGCGACACAAGGGGTGGAGATTTTTCATGGCTGCCATACTAAATGCATTATAATCTATATAATCAGCTAAAGTTCACCTAAAGTGGCAAGATGGCGTCCTGAAACCTCTTTCAGCCCCTGAAATCCAGTTCAGGCCAGATTGTAGAGGCACTTTCTCCTTAACCGTTGACCTGGCCTCTTCCTTCCTTTGCTCTCCTCTTCCCTGCACCCAGCCCTATTCTTCCTGCCTACGGTAACATCATAAGTGGAATTATAATGTAAACAAGTTATTGAAATTCAGAAATTAACAATATAAGGTTTTATTATCAGCAGTTGCAAGTGGCAACAGGATAAACAACAGGGACTGCCTCCATAGAGAAGATCACTACAAGAACAGTTATATGTAACAAAGACAGTAACATGTCTGAGTCTATTAGAATACAAATTTCTTACAATTAAAAATAATTCTTTTCCACTTAGGCAACATTTACACGGTACCAGCACATCCAGAGAAAGAATTAAAAATCGGAGTGACATCATCAAAATGGCGGTGTGAGGTTAGCCTCTGTAAAGCTCCCCTGGAATTTACAACTAATCGAACAACAATAACTCCACAAAGGACTCCCTGCAAGCAGACAGGGAACACGAAGAGGCCCACTACTGAATTCACTTAAAGGTGGGCGAATCGCGCGAGGGGGTGGGGGGAGGAGGGAAGGGAGAAGTGTGGAGACGGAGACATGCAGGCGCAGGACGCAGACCTAGCTCAGTGCTCCGAACTCGCTGCTCCCCGGAACTACCGCAGCTGCAGGAGAGGGAAGAACTCGGACTGCTAGGGCTTCGCTTATGGCCCACAGGGCTGAGGGGGCAGCATATAACACGGCTGAACCCAACGCTTACGGTGAAGACCTCGGAGAAAAGACTGAGGGAAGAAGGCTGAAAATGGTGGTTTAAGCCCTCACTGCTGAGCAGAGAACGGAGCCTTAGGCACTAAGACTAGCGGCCCCTCCCTACCCTCCCAGAGCTCGCCCCGCCCCCACCTGCCCAGTTCTAGAAGCGGAACAATAGCAGTGTCAGAGCAAAAGAACAGAATATTTGCGGTTCTGAGAACTATGGACCACAGACACAGATTCACAGTCCAACTAGTTTCGGCAAAGGGGAGGGAGCTGTGGAAGCAGGACCGGCTGTGGTGGTGGTCGCCGCCATTGCTCTGGGCCACCTCTCACAACTCACCCCGCTCCTGGCCCCACCTATCTGGGAGGATCCCTGCAGGAGTGAACTGAACTGCTGAAACATACGGGCTCTGAATCAGGAGCTGGAAGAGCTTTGGAACATCAAAAGCTCTCTGCATACCCACCGGGACACTGCGCCCTGTGACCCAGGTGAACTATTAACAGAAGAGAAGCCTGTCTCCCAGGGAATCCCCCTGTCGTGCGGGGTATCAGGCGGGGTCTCTGCTCCCTCTCCCCTCATAAGAATGCAGGATATGGTGAGGCCAAAAAGGAACACCCACAGAGCCATAGTAGGGAAGTCATATCACTATATTCTCTCTGGCGGCATCCGCCTCTCTGCAATCTGCTCTTGTTAGCTCAGCCACCATCATCTTGCTAGCCCCCATTTTCTGCTAGCATAGCCACAGCAGTTATATTAGTGGCCAATGGCTCACTGGTTACAACTGATGACCAACTAGCCATAGCTGATGGCCATCCAATCACAGCTGATGGCCATTTACTAACTGAGCCAGCACCTTTCTATGTGAGGCCGAGATTCTGGAAACTGCTTTCTGGGTCTCTGTCCCCCCCCCCCCCCATTGTGTGAGAAGTTGGAATAGTGCAGAGAAAACATAGCACTACCGTGTGAGAGAGAAAAAACACTGCAGTTGGAGAGAAAATAAAACATTCTACCAACAAGTACTGGAAAACAAAAGAAAGACCTCTTCCTATAAACCTCTTCCAGAAGCCACTCCTGTAGATGTCGAGGAAGAGAAATAATAAATCAGTAATTGCCATGAATAACCAAGGCAACAAGACAGCTCAGAAAGAAAGTGAAAAGTCTCCAGAAAAGGAACTTAGAGATATGGAAATATGTGACTTAAATGACAGAGAATTCAAGATTACAGTTCTGAAAAAACTCAACGAGATGCAAGAAAACACAGAAAGGCAGTTTAATGAACTCAGAAACACAATCAAAGAACAACATGAGCATTTTACGAAAGAGATTGAAATTTTAAAAGAACCAAATAGAATTTCTGGAGATTAAGAACTCAATAGAAGAAATTAATAATGAAATAGCCAGTTTAGGTAGTAGAGTTGACCAGATGGAGGAAAGAATCAGTGACATCAAAAATAGAAACCTGGAAATTACATGGCTGGAAGAAAAAAGAGACTTGAGACTTAAAAGAAATGAAAGAACTCTACAAGAACTTTCTGACTCCATCAAAAAGAGCAATATAAGAATAATGGGTATACCAGAAGGAAAAGAAAGAGAGAAGGGAACAGAGAATATATTCAAACAAATTGTCGATGAGAACTTCCCAAACTTGTGGACAGAACTGGATCCTCGAATCCAAGAAGCAAATAGAACACCTAATTACCTCAATCCCAACAGGCCTTCTCCAAGGCACATTGTATTGAAGCTGTCTAAAATCAACAACAAAGAAAGAATCCTCAAGGCAGCCAGGGAAAAGAAGACGGTAACCTACAAAGGAAAGCCCATTAGATTATCATCAGATTTTTCAGCAGAAACTCTACAAGCCAGGAGGGAGTGGAACCAAATATTCAAACTATTGAAAGAGAGAAATTATGAGCCAAGAATAATATATCCAGCAAAGATATCCTTTAGATATGAAGGAGGAATAAAGACCTTTCCAGACATACAGAAGCTGAGGGAATTTTCTAATACACGACCTGCACTACAAGAAATACTAAAGGAGGCTATTCGACCACCATCAACAGGGACAATTTGTGGCAACCAAAACATAAAAAGGGGGAGAGTAAAGGCCTGACCCGAATATGGGAATGGAGAAAGTAAGCGTGCTGAAGAAAATGGAATACTCTAAATATCAAACTTTCTTTTACATAAACTTAAGGGTAACCACTCAAAAAAATCCAGAACTGAAATATATACTGTAATAAAAGAAGAAACAGAGGGAAACATCATAGAATACCACCACACAGAAATAATAGACAACAACAAAAAGGCAAAGAAACAATGGAGACACAGCCTTACCAGAAAACTAAAGATAGAATGACAGGAAATCCTCACATATCAATAATCACCCTAAATGTAAATGGACTGAACTCACAGATAAAAAGGCACAGAGTAGCAGATTGGATCAAAAAACTAAACCCAACATATGCTATCTCCAAGAGACAAGGACAAGCATAGACTCAAAGTGAAAGGGTGGAATTTGATACTCCAAGCAAATGGTACCCAGAGAAAATCAGGTGTAGCCATAATGATATCAGATGAAACAGACTTCAGGGTGAAAAAGATAACAAGAGACAAAGATGGACATTTCATAATGGTAAAGGGGACTATACAACAAGAAGACATAACAGTCATCAATATTTATGCCCCCAATCAGGGAGCACCGAAATATACCAAGCAACTACTAACAGAACTAAAGGGAGAAATTGACCAAAACACAATTATACTAGGGGACTTAAATACATCATTGACAGCTATGGATAGATCATCCAAACAGAAAATAAATAACGAAATAGCAGCCCTAAATGACACATTAGATGAAATGGACATAATTGACATTTATAGAGCACTTCATCCTAAAACATCAGACTATACATTCTTTTCTAGTGTACATGGAACATTCTCAAGGATAGACCATATATTGGGACATAAAATCAGCCTCAGCAAATTTAAGAAGATTGAAATCATACCAAGCATATTCTCTGATCACAAGGCTTTGAAATTGGATATCAACTGCAAAAAGAAAGCAGGAAAAAACACAAATACATGGAGATTAAACAACATACTTTTAAAGAACGACTGGGTCAAAGAAGAAATTAGAGGAGAGATCAAAAGATACATAGAAACAAATGACAATGAAAATACATCCTACCAAAATTCTTGGGATGCAGCGAAAGCAGTTTTAAGAGGGAAATTTATATCATTACAGGCCTATCTCAAGAAACAAGAAAAATCCCAAATAAATAACCTCATGTTACACCTTAAAGAACTAGAAAAAGAAGAACAAGTAAAACCCAAGGTCAGCAGAAGAAAGGAAATAACAAAAATTAGAGCAGAAATAAATGAAATAGAGAACAAAAAGACAATAGAAAAAATTAATGTGACAAAGAGCTGGTTCTTTGAAAAGATTAACAAAATTGACAAACCCTTGGCTAGACTTACTAAGATAAAAAGAGAAGACACTGATTAACAAAATCAGAAACGTAAAAGGGGAAGTTATCACGGACACCACAGAAATACAAAGGATCATCCAAGAATACTATGAAGGACTATATGCCACCAAATTCAACAACCTAGAAGAAATGGACAAGTTCTTAGAAACATATAGCCTTCCAAGGCTGAACCATGAAGAACTGGAAAATCTAAACAGACCGATCACCAGTAACGAAATTGAGTCAGTCATCCAAAACCTTCCCGAAAGCAAAAGTCCGGGACCAGATGGCTTCACTAGTGAATTCTACCAAACCTTCACAAAGGATCTAATACAAATCCTGCTCAAACTCTTCCAAAAAATTGAAGAAGAGACAGTACTCCCTAACTCATTTTATGAGGCCAACATTACCCTGATACCAAAACCTGGTAAGGACAACACAAAAAAAGAAAACTACAGACCAATATCTCTGATGAATACAGATGCAAAAATCCTACGTAAAATTCTAGCAAATCGAATACAACAATGCATTAAAAAGATTATTCATCACGACCAAGTGGGGTTCATCCCCGGGGCACAAGGATGGTTCAACATATGCAAATCCATCAATGTGATACATCACATAAACAAAATAAAGGACAAAAATCATATGATTATATCAATTGATGCAGAAAAAGCATTTGACAAGATACAACATCCATTTATGATTAAAACACTTAATAAAATAGGTATAGAAGGAAAATACCTTAACATAATAAAGGCCATATATGACAAGCCCTCAGCTAATCTCATAATTAATGGTGAAAAACTGAAGCCCTTTGCTCTACATTCAGGAACACAACAGGGCTGTCCCCTATCACCTCTGCTTTTCAACATAGTGTTGGAAGTCCTTGCCAGAGCAATCAGGCAAGAGAAAGAAATAAAAGGCATCCAAATTGGGAATGAAGAAGTTAAATTATCACTCTTTGCAGATGACATGATGCTATATATAGAAAACCCTAAAGACTCCACCAAAAAGCTATTAGAAACAATCAACGAATACAGTAAAGTTGCTGGCTACAAAATCAACGTACAAATGTCCATTGCATTCCTATATACTAACAATGAAATCTCAGAAAAAGAAATACAACAATTCTTTTGCAATTGCAGCAATAAGAATAAAATACCCAGGAATAAACTTAACCAAGGATGTGAAGGACCTATATGCTGAAAACTATAAGACATTTTTGAAAAAATTGAAGAAGACACAAAGAAATGGAAAGACATCCGTGCTCACGGATTGGAAGAATCAACATAGTTAAAATGGCCATATTACCCAAAGCAATATACGGATTTAATGCAATCCCCATCAACATCCCAATGGCATATTTTAAAGAAATAGAACAAAAAACCATCAGATTTGTTTGGAACCACAAAAGACCCCAAATAGCCAAAGCAATCTTAAGAAAAAAGAACAATACTGGAGGTATCACAGTCCCTGATTTTAGCTTGTACTACAGGGCTACAGTAATCAAAACAGCATGGTATTGGCAGAAAAACAGACACATAGATCAATGGAATAGAATTGAGGACCCAGAAATAAAACCACATAAATATGGACAGATAATTTTTGACAAAGAAGCTAAAAACATACAATGGAGGAAAGACAGCCTCTTCAATAAATGGTGCTGGGAGAATTGGATAGCCACGTGCAAAAGAATGAAACTGGACTGCTATCTGTCACCATGTACCAAAATTAATTCAAAATGGATCAAAGACTTATGCATAAGACCTGACACAATAAACTGCATAGAAAAAAACATAGATACTATACTTATGGACCTTGGGTTCAAAGAGCATTTTATGAATTTGACCCCAAAGGCAATGGAAGTAAAAGCTAAAATAAACGAATGGGACTATATGAAACTGAAAAGCTTCTGCACAGCAAAAGAAACCATCGACAAAATAAAGAGGCAATCAACTGAATGGTTTTTTTGCAAACAGTGCCTCCGATAAGGGGCTAATATCCAAAATATACAAGGAACTCATGAAACTCAACAACAAAAACACAAACAACCCAATTGAAAAATGGGCAGGCAACCTGAAGAGACATTTCTCCAAAGAGGACATACAAATGGCAAATAGACATATGAAAAATGCTCAACATCACTAATCATCAGAGAAATGCAAATAAAAACCACAATGAGATATCACCTCACCCCAGTCAGAATGGCTATCATCAACAAGACAAATAGTAACAAGTGTTGGAGAGGCTGTGGAGAAAAAGGAACCCTCATACACTGTTGGTGGGAATGCAGACTGGTGCAGCCATTATGGAAGGCAGTGTGGAGGTTCCTCAAAAAATTACGAATAGAATTACCATATGACCCAGCAATCCCTCTCCTGGGTATCTATCCAAAAAATCTGAAAACATTTATACATAAAGACACGTGTGCTCCAATGTTCATTGCAGCTTTGTTTACGGTGGCCAAGACATGGAAACAACCAAAATGTCCTTCGATAGATGAATGGATAAAAAAGTTGTTGTATATATACACAATGGAATACTATTCGGCGGTAAGAAAAGATGATATAGGAACATTTGTGACAACATGGATGGATCTTGAGAGTGTAATGCTAAGCGAAATAAGTCAGACAGAAAAAGCATAGAACCATATGATTTCACTGATATGTGGTATATAAACCAAAAACAACAAAAGAACAAGACAAACAAATGAGAAACAAAAACTCATAGACACAGACAATAGTTTAGTGGTTACCAGAAGGTAAGGGGGGGTGGGGAGGGTGGGAGATGAGGGTAAAGGGGATCAAATATATGGTGATGGAAGGAGAACTGACTCTGGGTGGTGAACACACAATGGGATTTATAGATGATGTAATACAGAATTGTACACCTGATATCTATGTAATTTTACTAACAATTGTCACCGCAATAAATTAAAAAAGAAAAAAAAATCACCTCATCGAGAAGTGCAGTCTTGTAGAAGTGCTGAGTCATCTGTGCAAGCTATGATAATACCTGGGGTCAAAGAATGTTTCATTTTTAAAGTAAAAGGGGAGAAACAGGGCAACAATGCAACCTAAAAATGATATGTGATGGGAGATGTTTTAAACATGTCTATCCGAAGCATAGAAAGTCACTGGTAAATGGAACACGAGGCAGTATGTCACAGCCACATTGTATGCATAACATTCTCCGACATTTTCTCCCCCTCTTCCCTGTTGATTCTCTTCAAAGGGGATCTGCGCACACTTGCTGATTTAGGTCTCGCCCCGGATTTTCGGGAACTATAGTTGTTAACTTGCACAAAGGTATTTCTGTCTGTAGCACATATTACATAAAAAATAACTAACTGTAGCATAAAAGTGTTGGGAGAAAAGAACATCAGCAGTCTCAAGAAAAAAATAAATCCAATCACATTTGAATCTCTTATTGTGACCAGCAAAACTTCTAGATGTAAAAATTGCATTTCTACATAACAACTGACAGACAGTACATGAGTACTTGAGAGCCACTCTAAAGCTGTGTATGAATTAGAGTTTCGCCCAATGCCACAGGTAGTCTCTTGAAGCCAGAACATCGAGCTCTCACAATGCATCTTCTTTAATTAAAACCTGCGTTCATCAGACTGGTTTATGTGGTGAACAGAATTTCTCTAGAATTTCTCCCTCTTTGTACATTGCTCTCTCTGGCATATTTCCCTGGAAAAAGAAAAAATTGTTTAAAGCCTGGTATTGCCAGGCTTTAGAAAAACTGCTAGGGGCGGCCGGTTAGCTCAGTTGGTTAGAGTGCGGTGCCCTTAACAACAGGTTGCCTGTTCGATCCCCACGTGGGCCACTGTGAGCTGCACCCTCCACAACTAGACTGAAACAACCACTTGACTTGGAGCTGATGGGTCCTGGAAAAACACACTTAAATATTTTTTTTTTTAAGTTAAAAAAAGAGACCTTCTAAATGCCCTCCCACCCATTTGCCATTAATTTCAGGAACAACATCAACTTTTGCTCTGTGTGTGAGGGAGAGGAATGAAAAGAAGAAAATAAAAGAGAAGCAGGAGAAGGAGAAAACGCCCCCGTCGCAGCTTTGAGAGAATGTTTAATGATTTATCCCATGTCCTGACAGCTGGATTTTATAAAACTAGACAGACATGGTTACACTGCTTTCTTGTCCCATATAAAATTATAACCAACACAGAATCAGTAAAGTTGCCATTGATTTTGGCAAGGTTGCCTGTTTCATCGTTCAGAATTCAGCAGCAATGTCATTTCTTTGAGAGCTGCCTCCCTGTTTTCTCTGTGTAACATAGAGTCTCATTTACTCTCACTTCTCCCGTCCTTTTACTACTGTGCACAGCTCTCTTGGCTAGTTGGCATTTTTTGCAAGTGGCTATTTGTGTATAAGTGGCTGTGCACTCGCTTTCTGGTTCTGTTTGCCTGCACTATCGTGACAGCTTCGGGAGAGCGTGGTTCTTACGAGCCTCATGGCAACAGGTCTTGCTAGGGGCTTAGTCAAGGATGCATTTCATTGTGTTCTTCTTCCCAATTCTGTTTCCAGAAGCAAGTGGCCCACCAAAGAAAACACACTGACCACAAAAATGCTACATTTCTTAGCTCTCTACTGCTAGATGGCCAAAAGATGAGTAAGAAGATAGAAGCAGGAATTGTCAGGTAGAGTTTTCAGGAAAGTATAAGGAATCCTCTGGAACACGCATTTTCCATTTGTCCTTCCCCCTTCCTCCCTGGAATGCAGACACTGCTGGAGTGGGAGCAGCAAGCGTGGGACCACCAGGAGAAGGTAGAAGCAGACAGGGTCCTTGATGTCCCCTTGGAGCCTCTGTATGAGCCCAGGACGGCCTATGTCTAGACTTCTAATTACATGAGAAAAATAAAACCCTTACTTGGTTTCATTGCTTTTGGCATTTCTGTCACTTCCTGCCAAAAGTCATTCCTAGCCGATATATAGCAGTATTCCTGGTACTTCGAACACTTCCTGGCACATAGTAGATGTTTAACATTACAAGGGAGAAAGGGGGAGGGCCATCTAAGGCTATTCATGTTCAAGGTCTAATAGGTACATGGAGATGCCAATCAGATTTTTTATCTCTAAGGATTGTAAATCAATTGACAAAGACACAGGAGACACACAGAAAGGTATAGTTTTAAAATGACCTTTTATTCATTCATATACTGTGTGTTGAACTCCTACTGTGTACCAGACACCTTGCTAGGTATTGGAGATAAAGCCACACACAAAACAGACCAAAATTCCTGCCCTCGAGATGCCTCTATTCAGCGCGGGAAGAAAAACAATAAACAAGACATGTGTGTGTTCGATGTTGGGTGGCAACTGAAAGAAGGTGCTTAGCAAAGGCCTCTCCAAGGAGTCATTTGAGCATAGACTTGAAAGGGTAATATGCGGGTATCAGAGGGAAGAGAGTTCCAGGCAGAGGAACTAGCAAACACATGGCCTGTGGTGGACACTTCTAGGGTCTTGCCTCAAGTTTTACCATTTCAGTGCCAAATTATCAGCATCAAATTATCAGCATCCACATCCTTTTTGCCTGAGAGCTTTGTCTGGGCACTGGAGCCTGCTTTGCCTCCACACACACGGGCCAGGGAAAAGAGAGTGGAGGGTAAAGCTGAGGTGCATATTTTGTACTGGCTCCTAGACTTTGTATGTGGAGTGAGGTCAGTGCCCACAGTAGAAGTTGGCTTGGTAACTTTCCTTTTTCTAGATGAGTTCCCTTTCCCATCTCCCTGCGCAATGTCCTAGGGGCATTTACTTCACTTGCCAAATAAACAATTTACACTCAAATCCTTGTCTCCAAGTCTGCTCCTGGGGGGACACAAACTGAGAAAGGCCCTGAGTTTGGGCAGTAAGGAGGCCAGCATTGCTGTAGTGGAGGGAGGCCGATGGGAGAGGAGCGATGTGGGAGGAAGTCCGAGACTAGCATAAAGTCACGGGCACAAGGCTTATAGGACGCTAGGATTTTACACCAAGTGAGATGGGAGCCATTGCAGGTTTGCAATAGAGGAGTGAAATGTTCTGACAGGTTTTAAATGCTCACTCCAGCTGCTGTGTTGAGAACAGTTTGTAAAGGATGATAATGTTGCAGGAAGACTTACAAGGAAATTGTGACAACTAATGCAGGTAATAGAGGAGAGCTTGGACCTGAATGGTAGCTGTATGGCTAATAAAGCTGAAGAGAAGAACACTGCCTAGACATGAAGCCAAAATGATCCTCCTGTCCCTCCTCAGCTCAGATGAGTTTCTCCTCCAAGCAGAGCAGCTGGAAAACCTCAGCCCTCCCAGCACCGGGAGAGTCAGCATCCAGTAAGTTACACTTGCCTGGGTAGAGTCCTGGCTCCATCGCGTACTATCAGTGTAGCTTTGTACCAGGGACCTAATTTCCCCAGGACTAAAATATTACCTACCACATAAGGCTGTGAAGATCAAATTAAATAAGCGAGTGTAAATTGCTGAGTACAATGCTTGGATCATAAATTACAGCTTTAATATTATCATTCTAATTACCATATTTCATCAAATATAAGACCATTGCTAGTAAATGCATTGTTATTTACCTCCAAGAAGACTGAAAATGCTGCCAATGAAACTACAACTCAAGACCTTAATGGCAGTCCTGCATGACACATAATGAGACACATCGGCTTCTCATTGTTTCATGTTTCTTTCATCTATTTCAGGGAATGTGGCCATTTCTCATTCCTTCAGCTACATGGCTTGGTGTGTGATGGGAAATGCTTTTGCACATATCTGAGAAACAGCATGAACTCAAGTATGATTGGCAGATTTTTCTCCTTGAGGGTATCTGTCTTCTTAGGTTCCTCCCTTGATGAATACTTGTTTCGATAACACCATTTGCATCCTACTACTCTGTTTCTGTAGCCGCAAAACCTGTGAATACAGTAATTTTTCTTTTTCTTTTTTAATTTTATTTTATTAAATTTATTGGGGTGACAATTGTTAGTAAAATTACATAGATTTCAGGTGTACAATTCTGTATTACATCATCTATAAATCCCATTGTGTGTTCATCACCCAGAGTCAGTTCTCCTCCCATCACCATATATTCGATCCCCCTTACCCTCATCTCCCACCCCCCACCCCCCGCCCCCCTTACCCTCTGAGTAATTTTTCTTTTAATGCTGAGCCATTGTGTACTCTTATAAAGTACATCAAACTTCAATTGAATTCAATACATATAGTTCCAACAATGTGCAAAATGTCGCGGAAGCTACAATTTTGAACAGATCTGACCAAGTAAACAGATTTACAAGGCGGGAACAACTGCATTGTGACCCAACAGAAATGCAAACATGTGCAATTTCTCATGTACTAAAATGTTCATAGGAACCCTATTCCTAAGAGTCTCAAACTGCAAACCTCCCAAATGTCCATCGGTGGTGGAATGGATAAATTTTAGTATGTGCGTACTATGGAATACACAGCAATGAGAATGAGTAAGCCACTATAAGCAATAACATATGTAAATCTTACAGACATAACATGGAGAAAAAGAAGCCAGATACAAAATATAATTCCACCTGTATGACATTTAAGAATAAGCAAAACCCATCTATGCTTTAGAAGTCAGGAGAGTTTTTTCTTGGGTGGGGGTGGATAATAACTGGATTTGGGCAAGAAAGGAGCACATAGGGTGTTAGTGAGGTCCTCCTCCTGGGGCTCGGTGCTGACTGCCTGGGTGTGAACGGATTATGAAAATAAAAATTCACTGAGCTGTCCATTTTTGAGTTGTGGGCTTTTCTCTAACTATAGTATATATCAAAAAGGTTTAAAATATTGAAGGTCTAGAATATCTATACACACACACACATACACACACACACACACACAGGTGTGTGTATATAAATGCAAAACTGATCTATTTTTATTAGGCCAAAAAAGTGATACATGAATGCCATTTATCATATATATTTATTAAAACTTTATGTCAAGCAAAACAATAAACATTTGATTTATTCTCCGCCTCTTGCATGTAGTTGCAATCAGAAATAAGATTTTATTGAGTAAGAAATAATATTTTTGTAATTTTACTGACATTTTCTTTCAAAGTTAATTCCATTAAATCTGCGCTCACCCCAAATACACACCCACCTATGCACTGAAGCGTGCTCCTCGTTTGAAGGCTCTATCGAGGGCCAGTTTTCCTCAGATGAGGAGGACCTCCTGTGGTTGCAAAACACTGCAGGAACACAGTAGAAGAAACCACCACTTCTACCCGGAGAAGTCTGGAAAGTGTTCCCGGTGGAGGGTGTACAAGAGTGGCTTCCAGGGCAAGGATCCATAGTTCAGGAGGTCAATTATTAGATGAAATGATAGTGATGAGCTAGAGGGAAGGTCATGCTCCAATGGGATTCTGTAGCCTCTGAACACTAGTAAAGTTGTCTCTTCTTATTTATGCTGCATTTTACCAAACTTCTGGTCATCCCCCCCCCCGCCCCCCCGCCCCCCCGGCTCTGTAACAGCCCCAGGGGCTGAGAAGACTGACGTCTTCTCTCTAGGAATGCCCAGCCCTCTCTTCCTGCGTGATGTAGAACTTCTCTTCCTCTGCTCTTACATGTGTGGCTTACATGTAACTTACAAGAGTCAGCTTACAAAAGGCAACTTACAAGAGTCAGTTTACATCTCTCCTCAATGACTATATCAATTCATCCCCACTGTATAACATCAGCAGAACTCCAGCTACTCAAAATGGATCTGAAAAATCACACAGCCCGGCCCACATTCTGTACCCACAAAATCATGAGACATAATGTTGATGTTTTATGTCACTAAGTTTTGGTGAAGCTTGTTACACAGCAATATATAACTAGAACAATAACAATTTGATTCAAATGATGAATAACTAAAAGGACATACATTGAATTTGTAGAAATTATAAAGAGACAGGAGAAACATAGAAAGGTCTATTTTTAAAACGACCTTTTATTCATTCATTTAATATTTATTGAACTCCTACTATGTCACACACCATGGTACACAATTTCGGGGAAAAACTTGAGAACTTAGTAGCTTCATGAAGATTACAGAATCAAATAATGGAAATAAACCTTAGAAAACCCTTGGGACAAACATTTAGCATTCAAGTTTAGTGATCTTGGAACTTAGTCCTTGGGCCTCTGCTCTTCCTTAATACTCACCCCCTTAGTGATTTCTTTCAATTTCATGGCTTTAAAAATCATCCATATGCCAATAACTTCCAATTTATATCTCTAGTCCAGACCTTTGTCCTGAAGTTCAGACTCACTTATTCAACTACCTACTCAATTGCTTCGGTTGGATATCTACTAGAAACATTAACAAGACCAAACTCCATTCTGTTCCTCCACCCCCACCCTTGACTGGTTTCACAGGCAGCCCTCCATATCTCAGCAAATTTCAACTTCCTCTCTCCAGTTGCTCAAGCCAATACCTTGGATTCATCCTTGTCTGTTCTCTTTGTCTCACTTTCTATATCCTATAAACCAGGAAGTCCTGTTGGCTCTCCCATCAAAAGGTATCCATGGTCTGTGTTCTTCTTTTAGGTGACGGTCAATCAGGGGTGGCCACAAGAAGAGACAGAGGAGAGGCTTAGAAAAACAAAGTTGAATAAGCTCACAGGTCCTAGAAGCATGAGGCATGGCATCACACACTGGACCTGGGCAGCAGGCTGAAGACAAGAGGGGAAATTTTAGGCCAGAACCTTTATTAGGGCTTCTGCGGGAGATGAAAGGCAGGAAAGGGTAAACAGTTGGAATAATATCTCCAGGCTTTAAACCATAATGGTGGTCCCTAGTTGCCTGGTTCCTTGCCTTGGGATGATTAAGGTAGAGGAATATTACCTCCTGAGGTGCAAAGTCCAGCCAGGTGTGGAGGAGGTATGGCTCTGGATAGTTGATTTGCATATCAAAGGCATGCTGAGCCCTTTACTATCTCTATGAATTGGCTAGCCCTAGAAAGAGCAGTCTGTCCCCAGCCAGAAGGCTTTTTTTTAAAGATGTCAAAACAGCATAACCTACAGAAAATAAAACATATAAACAACACAATCCAGACTCCAATCACTTCTACTGACAAAACTCTGGTCCAAGTCACCATCACCTCTCACCTGGATGAAGCCAACACTTGGAACTACTGGAGAATGGACGCCCCTCTAGGTAAACGGGAATTGGGCAGGGCATGCACAGCACCAAATGCAGTGATATCACACAGACTGCACCTGTCACCCAAGCCATCTGGCTCGCCATGTTAAAGTGCTTTGCCTGGCAGCACAGATAGACATTCATTCAACAAATGTATCAGTGCACTTTTCCAGGCACTGTGGACACAGGGGTGTGTGAGAAAGACAGACGAGCTTCACAGAACTAATGAATATGACCCTTGTATCCTAGAGGGGGCAGTGTCAAGCCTGGACTTGGCAGTGATCACATCAACCCTTTGCCTTTTCCAAGTGTGACTCAGAATTATTTTAAATTCTTCCTTCTTCCTTTAAAATATTCAGTCAGTCTCCAAGTGAATAGGAAAATACATACATAGAGAGTATAGGTTCTGGTACCAATTCCGGTGTCTGGGGGGTGGGGTGGGTTCCTCACACTAAGCGATTCTCTGCGATACCAATGGGTGTCCTACAATTCCAGTCAATTCTGACCCTATCTACCTGGAGAGAGCATCAGGTTCACAGGTGAAGAACTCCGTCTCATAAGACTGCCTCTCGCTTCCCATCCCCTTCAGATGCCAATCGCAAGCCCACGCTGTGCTTCTGACTGACTGACTACAAAGGGGAGGTTCCAACCACCCTCTCCAACTCAGGACGCCAAGTGCAAGCCCAGGCTGTTATCTGTACTTCTGACCCACTGACTGGAAATCAGAGGTTCCCATGATACCCTCCTTGGGTTTGATCCATTTGCTAGAGTGACTCACAGAACTCAGAGAAACATTTTACTTACTAGATCACTGGTTTATTATAAAAGGATATGATGAAGGACACAGTCGAACATCCAGATGGAAGAGATACTTAGGGCAAGTTATGCGGGAAGGGGCACAGAGCCCTCCTGTTCTGCCTGGGCTTGCCACTCTCCCAGCATCTCCACATGTTCGCCAGCATGGAAACTCTCGAAACACCGTAATTTGGGGATTTGTATGGGGGCTTCATCATGTAGGCATGATCGATCATCAACTCCATTTCTAGCCCTTCTCCCTTCTCAAGACAAAGGGGGGAAGGAGGGCCTGGAAATTCCAAGCTTCTAATTTGTTTTTCCTGGTGACCTGCCCTCCTCCGGGAGCCCACCCAGACTTGCTTCACTGGAACAAATGACACCCCTATAACCCAGGAAACTACAAGGGTTTCAGGAGCTGTGTGTCAGGAACCAGGGTCAAAAACCAATATTAGAACAAAAGATGTTTCTAGTGTTCTTCTGACTTAGGAAATTACAAGGGTTTTAGGTGCTTTGGGCCAGGAATCGGAGGCAGAGACTAATATATATTTTCTATTACCTCACATATATATAAATATATACATATATGTATATATACATACATTTCTCTATATGTATTTGTATATATGTGTGTGCATGTATGTGTATATGTATGTATATGGATGTATATGTTTACAAATATACATAAAGATTTTTCTGGTTTTCTTTCTTTTCTACCCCACCTCTAAATGTTAAAGGGACTCGGGGTGAGTCCTGGCCTGACCACCATATTTTCTTCTTTCTTCATTTGCCTATTTCTCTAGCTGATTTCACCTGGTCCCACGGCTTTAAAATCCACTCACTCATTTGTGGACAACTTTTGGTAAAAGGAAAAATAGTAATGAAATTGCTTAGCATTATGTACTGGCAGTGAAGGAGGATGCTAGTTCAGATTTTACTTGCGGGCACAATCTTAAAAGTGCGCCTTGGTGAACTTAGAGCAAACATTTAAAAGCCTTTATCCAAAGTGAAGGCTCCACATAGAACAAGTGGCCCAGGGTATAAAATTGATTATCCTGTCTTTTTCTATTACATAGAGACATTTCCCACTGGAAGAATTTAAGAATACAAATGTGCTCCACTGGCCCACGTGTGAGATCAGGCTCTCCATCCCAGCTCGGCTTCTGTGCAGGAACAAAACCTCTAAGGCTAGGGCTGTTGTTCCCAATTGGGGCTCTTTTGTCTCCAAGAGACATTTGGTAATGTCTGGAGACATGTTTCGTCATTACAACTGGAGGGGAAGTGCTACTAGCACTTACTGGTGAAGCGAGGGAAGCTGCTAAACATCCTACAATATACAGAACAGCCCCAGCAACAAAGAATTGTCTGGCCCCAAATGTCAAGAGTGCTAAGGTAAAAACCCGTGGGCCAGGGATAAGTATATTCTCTCCTTCCACAGCCCCTCCCTCCCACGATGGAGCTCTCAGTCCTGCAGGGATCTTCTAAGTCACATACTCACAACTCTAGGAGCCTAACAACTAGCTTTCATTGTCTGGGTCTCAGTTTCTATAGTAGCCAATCTGCAAAGATTCTCCCCAATAAAGCATACCATCAGGTATTCACACCTTTGGGTAGGGAATCTATTCTTAAATCTAAATGGCCCCATGATTCACTTTAGTCAGTAGAATGCCACAAATGTGACACTATGCCAGATCCAGGCCTAAGCCTTAGGGAAGGCCTGATGGTTCTGCTTTTCTGGCTTGAGGTGCCATGTAAGAAGTCCAGCTACCTGGCTAAGGAGACCAAATGGAAAGGCACACATGGAGAGGTCCTGTGGACAGGGAAAGGCTCTGAAACTGCGAGGGGAGGGGAGTGGAGAGAAAGAGAGACCCAGCTGACCCAGGAACTTCCTGTTCCTGTCAAGCCATTAGACAAGATATCCTGTTGAGCACCCAAATAACTAGCCCCAGAGGATGTCACAGGAAGCAGAAGAACTGACCAGCTGAGCCAAGTGAGCTCCCAGAATTGTAAGAGCTAAGACAAGGATGTTGTCTAAGCGACTAAGTTTTGAGGGCGTTTGTTATGCTCAATAGACAATGCAAATTGTTTCTTTATCTTTGAAATGAGAAGATGGAACAAGATCGTGATGGCTCAAGTTCTTTTTAGCCTCAGAATCCGTTGTCTAAACAAACTCTTATCTGGAAGCACAGTATGTGTATATCTGTTAGAATGCTCTTGGATGCAAGTGACAAAAACTCAATTGAAGTAGCTTAGACAATGGGGGGTTCCTTTCCTCACATGGCAAGAAATTTGGAGCCAGATGGTTGCTGGAATTGGTTTTGTGGCTCATTTAGGTCAGATTCCATGTTTCTGTGATTCTGAAAACGAAGGTCCTTATGACTTGAATCAATTTGTCTTTAAATCCTCACTCTAGAAATTATATCTCCCTCTCTTTCTTATTTTACTATAAGACCGGGTCTTATATTAATTTTTGCTCCAAAAGACACATTAGAGCTGATTGTCTGGCTAGGTCTTATTTCCGGGGAAACACGGTATATACCTCTCAGAGCCCTAGCATTTCCCCCAAGATAATCAGCATCCCCCCTTCCCCAGGTAGCAGAAGACCGTTGCCCGCACCTGACTAATAGTCACACAGTCCCGACCTCCGGCAGCTAAAGGTAACATCTTGCCCTAAGTTATGTTTCAGCTCCTCAGCCCTAAGGTGGAATGGCCCCCTGGCCATGTTCCCATCAGACCAGACAGAGGGACAGCAGAACAGACCAGAGAACTGTCCTCAAGATGTAATGAAGTGATTTATTACCCTTACCTCACCTCTGACCAAACCAGCGCCCAACACGACCCCAAACCCCCTAACACATGGTGTCTTGTGATATTGCCCTAGATAATTCATAACCTACATGCCATCTGGGAGTTTGGGCTTTTGAGCATTAACTTTCCATTCTCTGGGTGGCACCGTTCATAATAAAACAGCCAATCTTTCTCCATTGCAATTCTCATTGTTTAGTATTTGGGTCTGCTAGCGCTGGGTGGATGAACACTTTCTGTTCAATAACAATTCCAAGCATTCATATCATGCTTCTGGCCATCTGGTCACAAGCTTACTGATGTACAGTAGGGCAGACATGATGTTGGCATTGAAGGAAGGAGGAAGGAAGAAAGAGGTCAGTATCAGCCACTCCCCTTTTTAATAAGGAAGTTAACTTTCACAAAGTCTTTAGCTTCAAGGACTGCTCACGCTTCCTGGGCCAACACTGGGTCATATTCAATCCATAGCTGCCAGCAAGACTGAGAAACTGAGGGACAGAATTGTTGTGAATGACTGAGCTAACTCCATAGCTTGAAGGTGGGCCCATTGCTACTGCACACAAAATCAGAGTGCAGGAAGGAAGAAGTGGGGGATGAATACTCAGCAATAAATAACTCACTTCGGAAAAAATGTAAAAAGCACAAAATGGAGCTGATCAGACTGACTTAGAGGAGGAGGGGCATGATTCCTGTTAGATTCCCCTTTCCTCGCTATTGGCCCCTCCCACAATGACACTCCAAGGGGGCTTCTAAGAAGACCCCAGGATTTCAGAAAGCCAAGTCTAAAAAAAAAAAAATCACTTAATTATATAACTTGAGAGCTCTTCCTGCTCTAACTTTCTAGAATCAGTACAGTCAATTGATATAATTTATTGAGATATTAAGTTCCATTCTTTTTTGGTGAGGGGTATAGGCGGAGGGTAGAGAATGAGCATCTTAAATTTTCTCTGTGTGAAATGGTAAAAGTCCCCCTTCCAAGTACCATAAAATTTCATTCATTCATTCACTTATCAAGGTCCTTTAGGAAACCTAGGCAGCTCTCTCATATGTAATAACAGGTAAAAAAATATTTTCAGGATAATTGTTCCAATAACCTTCACAAATACTCTGTGAGGTAGGTATATTGCTCCCATTTTACAGATGAGGGAATAAGGCTCAGAAGATGGGTGAATGAGCCAAGGTCACATAGTGCTGGAAATGCCACCCAAATCATCTTACCCCTTGTCAAGTTTTCTTTGCACCTGCTAAGTACTAGAGTCTCTTCCAGGAGCTGAGAATAAAGTGGTGAACAAGCCAAGTGAGGTTCTTGCTTTCATGGGCCTTATGTTTTTTCTATATGTTAATCTACTTGAGGAATCACAAGGAGACCGGCGTGGTTGGACTGGAGGGAAGGAAAGGAACTGAGTCAAGAGAAGTGGTCAGAAAGGTAATTTGGTCATTTGTCCACAAATACCTACTTCTCAAACCTCACATTCCCCATGATATTTTTCACAGAACCTACTCTGGTTTCACTTGTATCTTCTTTGAGAGTCAAGAGCTAGAAAGATCAAACACAGTGACACTGATTCCGGAACCCAATGGTTTTACACAAGTAGGCTTGTTGCACAAATGGTAAGAAAGCCTATTGATGAATCTTCCTAATGCTGCTTTTTGGGTGTTTTTCTTCTCATTTGGAAGCTGGCATTGAGCATATGACTCATTGTCTTTGCAGCTAAGAATTGCTGAGTCAAGAAAATATGATGCTTTACTTTATGGGACATCCACTCCATCTGCAGTACATCTATCCTGAGGTGGAGGGGAAGGGAGCCACTGCGGTGATACGTGTGCCAAAATATGAAGGGAAAGCCCTAATGTTCTCAGTTCCACAGCTGCAGAATTTATGGTATAAGCCTTGGTTTCTGTTAAAACCAATGAACAGATTTTATAACTGCCAAATCCCCCTGGGCCAAGTTAAACAAACTGATTAATGATGTCTTCCAGCAATTAGCAATTGCACAGGATTATTGACCTAACAAACTCTGTTAATGTGAGGTAGGAGGTCTCTTTGTTTGTTTGTTTTTGTTTTAAGTGAAATAAAAGGTGGAATTTGGATGTGATCCTTTGGAGCCTGAACATCAGAAAGCTTCAGTGGACAAGGATAATATTTCCGTGTGCAGGTGAGACCTGGGCTCTGCACAGGGTTTTCAACAATTCCCAAACACTTTATAAGGCTTTCTAACAAGACATTGGGAAATACACTTGAGGTAAACACATTTGCTCTTTGCTGTAAGAGTCCAAATGACTTGTAAAGGATGTATAACATGATGGTTGTATAATCTGTGACAAACCAAGAATTGAAGGATTGACACTGCAAGCACCACCCTTGCATGACCTCATACTTTAGATTGCCATTCTCCCTTACCGAGATGAAGGGTCACTAAAAGCCCCAATGTCAACAATATGGAACAATATGTCAACAAAAAGAACCATTCAGTAAAATAATGATGATGATGAAAACAACGGCAATGGCTTCTGCCATTTATTGAGAGCATGTTATGAGCCAGGAGCTTGGTACGTTTTATCTCATTGAGCTCTCACAACATCCCTGTGAGGCAGATATTAGTATAGTAAGGAACACTGTTATAATACTAGACGAGTCTAGATGCTGGGTAACATGCTCAAGGTCGCTGAGATGCCTAATTCTAGGCCTTCTGATTCTAGAGGAAGTGAGCTTAACCACTAAGCATTCTGCCCCTTCCACAGCATGTGTGTCAATATGACCACATGTCTGTTTTTAAACATTGTTTGAAAACAGAGTTAGAAGTTTCCAAATCCACTGAGCCTGTTTCTCATTGTAGATGAGTCTGTTGGTTATGTCTTGATTTGGTTGTATTTCTAAATTCACAGATTCACAGTAAACAAACATGTCAAGCTCAGTCAAAGACAACCTAATTATACACTAATTTGGTTGCCTAGCAGTCCATGTTCTATGTCATTTGGAACAGTCAGTTTGCACATTGCTTGTTTTTTTAAAAAAATGCCATGGCGGAGTTTAACTTAAAAAACAAAAATAATCACACATAAATCTCCCTTTTGGAAGGAGGAAGGGAGGGAAGGAAGAAAAAAAGGAAGGAAGGAAGGAAGGAAGGAAGGAAGGAAGGAAGGAAGGAAGGAAGGACAGGAGAAGGGACAACCTCTCCTAGCATCCTAATTGACATCCAATGGGGAGAGAGCACAGAGAGGAAATCATCCTTTAGGTTTCTGAGATGCCTGACAAGAACATCCTTATGTTAGGAGAGTTCTCGGCCAAAGATGACGGGAGCCTCCCTTCTCCCTACCAGCTTCTGATCAATCAGTTCATTTCGTGAGGTACAGACTCAAAAGCCCAAGAGATCGACTTCAGTTAGAACAGTTTCCGACAAGGTCTCTTTTATTTTCCACTCAAAATGACATTAAATAATGTACTGAAACACAGATCTTATATACCATCTCAGATTCCCCTAACTGCCCCTTCCTGTCTCCTGGCTAGTGCCTCATTCACATGGGGTCATTCTTCCACATCTGGGGCAGGGCATCTTCTTCCTGAGCCATTGCCAAGGGGTTGCATTATACAACAGGAAGACAAGACAACTGAATTAGCTCCCCATGAGGGTAAACCTTGACCAATGGGAAATGGGAGCTAGGAGGGAAAGGAACAAATAAATCCCCCTTCCTTTCCCTCTGTCATGGACGACTTCCAGGCACACTGCCTCCTGGTAACCCTTGTAGCACAGCATGGTGTGCAAAGCCTACAAGCCTGATGGATGAGTGGCCCACAGAACTCTTCATGACTGGCTTATAGTGCAAAGCATCACATTGCTTACTTCTGTCCATGCCTGGCTTCACTTTTTCTCTCAGCTATAAGCTCCCTGGGTTTGAACCTCCTAAATAAAAGTTTTAGTGCTTTCCACATGGCTGCACAGCTAGAGACCAAACCCTTGGAGCTAGGTATAGCTATCTGACTAAGTTCTTGCCAGTGAATATAAGCAGAGTGGTATATACAAATTCTAGGTCTTGTCCTTAAAAACAATTTAGTATACAACTCCTTTCCACCCTCCTGCCTCCCTTCCTCTTTCTTTCTCTCTCTCTCCATCACCCACTCCCCATTGGCTGGGAAGTAGCAACAATTCAAACCATTTGGGAGGCTACAAACCAATGAGAGCTGAGCAGCCATGCCAGTACTGAACCATTCATCACTGGGTTTTTAAGTGAGAGAGAAATAAAGTTCTATATTTAAAATGAAAAGGGTATTAGGTGCCTCAATTTTTGCCTCAAGCTCTACTTTCTAAAGAATTCAAGCCAAGACCAGTAATAATCAGGTACCATCTGCATTTCATTTGTCAGCTTTATTCTTCCCTTAAATTATACTAAGTGTCGTGGCTATACGGAAGACGCTACACTGACTGAGGAGGGCAGATGCATCTGAAAATCAGTTTCCGTGGTCAAGCATCACAACTATAACTTGGACCCCGCTTTTCCTCTTCTGGGTGACCTTCTTTGATATCTGAGATGATGGACAGATGATGCAAATGCAAGCATGCATCTCTGGAGCACCGAGAAGTCGGTTTCCTTTATTTTCAAATAACAAATGACAAAGATAGAAAGCATGTACGAATTCGCATGTTACAGAGGAAGACAGACTTAAGAAGCTCTCAGGCTTCCATTCCCTTCCCTTAGTAAAAATTACTAAATTAACTCTAGGAATGGAATGGCCTGTGCCTGGCAGTGCCATGGTCTTTTGTGTTTAACTCTTTTGACATGAAAGGAGGAGGATGCAAGACAAATAGCCAAGGTCTTGGCCTGCTGAGGCAGGCTCAACCAAAAGCCCTCTGGCAAAATTCCTAAACCTAAGCATAACGTATCTGGAAGGAGAGATTAGAGGGATTATGAAGATGACAAGAGAAGGAAAAAATGCAAGTATCACCCTTTGATCAGCAAATCTACTGCTAGGAATTTACCTTAGGGTAATAACTAAAGAGTTAGTTGGGTTTACTATGATAATTACGGCAGGATTGTTAATATTAATGTAACAACACAAACCCCCAAAATAACAGAAGTATCTATTATTGTTAGTTAGCAAATTCTGATACATTCACATAATATACTAGTAGGTAGTCATTCAAAATGATGATAAAGATTTGTAGTCACTGACATGCAAAAGAAAGTCTGTGAAAAATTTGAGTTTTTTAATAGCATGTTGCTAAACACAGGTAAGATGTTGTCTATGTTTAGAGCACTGGGTCTCAAGACATCATCCCTGGACCAGCAGCATCAGCCTCACTTGGGAAAATGCAAATCCTCGGCCATGACCCAGACCCACTGAATCAGAAACTCTTGCAGTAGATGCCACTAACCTCTTCTCCTAACCCTTCCAGGTGATTCCAATGCCAAAGATTGAGAACCACTAGTCTAGAACGAGGAGGTTGCTATAAATATTTACAAGGCATGAGTAAGAGCACTCTTTCCCCTTTTTATTCTAACATAGTCCAGGGTTATTAGTTACAAGGGCCGTGATGGAAAAACCCAGCCCAAACGGTCTTAAACAATTAGTAATTATTACTTCATGTAGGTTCCATGTCTTGTGATTCTTTCATATATGTGCCTCATTTTCAGCCTGGCAGTCAGATGGCTGTTGCAGTTCCTTGTATCATATACCACATCTAGAGGCAAAAAGAACCATTTCTTCTGGAATCTCATTCTTAACAGTAAGGAAACCTTTTCTAAGAGCTCTCCTCTCCCCCAGCAGTCCTTCCCTCATTTCTCACTGGCTAGACCTGAGTCACATGCCCGTTCCTCAGCTAATTACTTGTGACAGAAACAGGAAAACCATGATTATCTTAAATTAGTCAGGATTCCCCCAAATTGAAGATCGATTCAGCTTCCCTGAAGGATGGGTGCTGAACAAAATTGAGGTCCTGCTAGTAAAGAAGAAGACAGGAAATGGTCTATGACTAGGCAACAAACTGCTACACTGAGTCTAGGCTGATAACCACTTTTTTATACTGTTTTATAAAACTGAATTATTCATCATGAGTAACTTGTTATGTGTGTTGGAAATGGGGCATACTGTGTATTGTATGCATACTGTGTTTGTTCCTCTTTCTTTTTAGGGTATTCCTTGCTTTAGAAATGGCTCCCGAGTCTCAAGAGGAAGAAGAATTTATGTCATGCAAAGTTTTTCTTTTCTTTTCTTTTAAAGCAACTTAAAAAACAGATAACATCTAGTGTTGACAAGGCTGTGAACAACAGGAAATCTCATGCATTGCTGGCAGGAGCATAAATTGGTACAAACACTTTGAAACACACTTTAGTAGTATCTACTAAAACTAAGCATGCACTTACCCTATGACCGGCCCAAACTGAAAAGAACCCATATGTGTATCAACAGAAGAATGGGTAAAGAAATTGTGGTGTAAGCACACAAAGGAATAGTACACAGCAATGAAAATAAACAAGCCACTGATTCTTCAGACTACATGGATGCACCTCCCAGATAAAAGAGTAAATGAAAGAAGTTAGACACAACATAATACATACTGTAGAATTCCATTTATATGAAGAGCAAAAACATCCAAAATTAATCCACAGTGATAGAAGTTATAATAGCTGTTATCAACACTGAAAAAGAAAAACTTTTTTGGGGTCTTGTTCTACCAGACAAATAGCCTTTATAATTAAAACTGTGTAATACTTGTAAACGAAAAGACAAATAGACCTAAAGGATTGAATAGAAGTCTAAAAATAGACTTCAGTACACATGAAAATTTAGCATATGACAAAGGTGGCATCTTAAGACACTAGAACACAAGATTTTTAATAAATGGTGCTGAGATAACTGGGTGGCAATTGTAAAAGATAAAATTAAGTGCATACTTCACACCATACACAAGAATAAGCTCCAGATGGATTAGGGAGCCACATGGAAATTGGAAAAATGAAACTAGAAGAAAGTACTATAAGAAAACATGGTTGAATTCTTCATTAACCTTAGTGTAAGGAACAGCTTTCTAACAACAACTCAAAAATCCAGCAGCAATAAAAGCAAAGATTGATAAATTTGACTACATAAACATTTTTAAATTTTCATGACCAAAAAAAACCACTATAAACAAAGTCAAAAGGCAACTGACAAACTGGGAGAAAGTATTTGCAGCATACATCAGAAAGATGAATACCACCAAGACATGAAGAACATTCAAAAATTGGCTTAAGGGGTGGCCGGATGGCTCCATTGGTTAGAGCGCAAGCTCTGAACTACATAAGTTCAATCCCCACATGGGTCAGTGAGCTGTGCCCTCCACAACTAGATTGAAGACAATGAGCTGCTGCTAAGCTGCCAGAGGAGTGGCCGGATGGCTCAGTTGGTTAGAGCACGAGATCTCAACAAAAACGTTGCTGGTTCAATTCCTGCATGGGATGGTGGGCTGTGCCCCCTGCGACTAGATTGAAAACGACTGGACTTGGAGCTGAGCTGCACCCTCCACAACTAGATGGAAGGACAACGACTTGGAGCTGATGGGTCCTGGAGTGGCACACTGCTCCCCAATAAAAAATAATAATAAATAATAAAAATAAATAAATAATAAATAAAAATTAACTTAAAAATCTAACAAAAGAAGGGAAAAGACACATGAACAGCCCACACGCGCAAGCGCACACACTCATGGCCCTTAAACTTATGAAAAGATATTCAAACTCCCTCCTAATTAAGTAATTAGATAAATGCAAATTAAAGCAACATTGAAGTACTATTTGATGACAACTCATTCTGTTAGTGAGACTGTGGGGAAATAAGTATTCCCATACATTGCTGGTCGGAAGGCACACTGCTGCAAGCCTTATGGAGGAGAACTTGGAAATATCTAACACTACAACATGTGCACTTACCTTCTGTTTTTTTTTTTTAACTTTTATGTTTTAAGTGTATTTTTTCAGGATCCATCAGGTCCAAGTCAAGTAGTTGTTTCAACCTAGTTGTGGAGGACGCAGCTCACAATGGCCCAAGCGGAAATCGGACCGGCAACCTTGTTGTTAAGAGCACCACTGCTCTAACCAACTGAGCTAACCAGCCGCCCCTGCACTTACCTTTTGACCCAGCAATCCCCTTTCTAGGAATTTATACTGAAGATACATTGAAGATACATCTCCAACAATACAAACATACATACACACGAGTTACTTAGTACAACACTGTTTGTAGTTGCAAAATAGTGGAAATAACCTACATGCCCACACATAGGAGAATGGTTGAGTAACAAGGGTATATCACACAATGGAGTGCTGTGTTGCTGTTAAAAAAAGAAAGAAAAAAGAATGAGGAAAGTCTTAATGAACTGAAAAAAGTGATTTACAGAATGTGTTTTCAGTGAATAAAGCAAAGTGCAAAACAGTATCTGTAGTATGCCACCTTTCATGTAAGAAAGGAGATAGAAGAAAATATACATGTGTCTGCTCACTTGTACCAAAAAAAGGAGAAAAAAAAAAGAAAAAACAAGGAAGGGCAAAATGGAAACTAAGGAAAATGGCTCCCTACAGGAGATGGGTGGGGATGGGGTGGAAAGAATAGGGAAATGGGAATGGGGTGGAAGAGAATACAAGGGGAGTGACACTTCTGAGCACACGGCTGGATTTCAGAACCATGTTAATATTTTGCATTCTCAAAACATAAATACATAATTGAGATCAACCAAGATGTGGGGGAAACCCAAATAGAATACAAACAGTAACAAATGAACATATGTTACAACTGAATAACACATGACAGAGGATGGGGGGTAAGGGAGTGTGCACCAGAGTGACGTATTAGAGCTGATTGTCCGACTAGGTCTTATTTTCGGGGAAACACAATATGTATGATGTCAGATGGACTTATGGGTGAACACTTCATAAGTTATATAAATGTCTAACCACTATGCTGTACACCGGAAACTAATATAGTATTATATGTCAACTGTAATTGAAAAAAAAAAACAATGACATCCTAGTGACAATGAGCACACGTAACTCCCCAATCATGGTCTCTATGTGGTTCCCCAATAAAAGGAATCAGGACTTCTTAAAAAAATTGATTGATCTCAGGTCTGGAGCAGGGAAAGCACAGGATGAGCTTGAAACGCATAATGGTTACAGAAAGCAGGACACTGCTCAAAAGCATGATGGGGCACATTTAATGGACTCAGGAGCCAACATGAGGGGCTGCCCATGGCCAAAGCCGGGGCAATTTGAGGGGTAAAATTAACACTGACAGTGATGAATTCAAACACATAAAATGAAATAAATCTCCATGAATATACAAACTAATATTAAGAAAGGAAGGAAGGAAGGAAGGAAGGAAGGAAGGAAGGAAGGAAGGAAGGAAGGAAAGAAAGAAAGAAAGAAAGAAAGAAAGAAAGAAAGAAAGAAAGAAAGAAAGAAAGAAAGAAAGAAAGAAGGAAAGAAAGAAAGAAAGAAAAAGAAATGGAGAAGGGGTACTTCTTCCTTATAGCAGAATTCCAATTCATAAATGGAGAAGGAATGATAAAAATAGAAAAACACTATTTGGCAAACAGCAATAATGGATGCTAAAATTAGCAGGTAAATGTATGATGCATAACAAGACATTTGCCTGGTCTCAAAATATCTCCCAACAAGATATTTATTAACTAGAAAGGAGAAAATAATAACTTTATAGTTGAGAGATCTGCAGACACTACCTCCATCACGTGATCAAGGCTAATTTCACCAATTATCACGTATTATCATATATTTCCTGATAGATAGCATGAAGAGTGGCACAATATTATTTCTGTGGCATTCTTGCCAAAAATGCATAACCTGAATTTAATCACGAAGGAACATCACACGAACCAAAATTGAGGGACATTATACAAAATAATGGACCAGTCTCTTAAAATGTCATGACAGACAGGAAAGAAGGAGGAACTGTCCCAGAGTGGGGTAAAGAGATTTGACAACAGGATACAATATGTAAACCCGGCTTGGACACTGGACTAGAAAAAGAACATTAGTGAAAAATTGAGATAAGGTCTGTACAACAGTTAACAGTATTGTATCAATGTTAATTTCTAGGTTTTGATAATTGTCCTGTGATTAGGAAATATGTTGACGCTTGGGAAAAGTGGGTGATGGGTAAGTAGGAATTCTTTGTCTGCTTTTTGCAAGTTTTTGTAAGGCTGAGATTATTTCAAAATGATAAGTTACAAAAAACATAAAAGAATACTGGCTCCACTTGTGGGCAGTACCGACTGTGAGGGGGATGAGGAAACCTGGGGTACTGAAAATATTCTCTACCTTGATCTTGGGGTACGAAGGTGCACACATATTTAAATTTCACTGAGTGCTATGGTTAAGATGTATGCCCTTTGCTGTAGGTATGTTATTCTTCAATTTTATTTTTTAAGTATTAAAAAAAGAACCACATAAATTTTGACCAAGTAACGCTGATGAACCAGCTGAGTAATTTGCACTGGGCTAGGCGCCTAGTAGAAGTCCAGAAATGTACTATTTATCGTCATGGAGCTGCCAATGAATAGAGCAAGTCCCCAGGAGAGACATCAGATGTTGCCTTGAAAGCCCGATTCAGCATTTCAAGGGTGCTTGTAATTGGCAGACACTGTGTGAAATGACAGTTTTATTTCCTTGAGTTTTCATGACAGAACAGTAAAGGAGATTTTGGTACCCACCTACCTCCTTTTTTTAAGATGAGGAAACCAGCTCTCAGAGATGTGAGGAGACATTGACCACCCAGGCGGAAATTGGTAAAGCCAGTGTTTCACAATTGGATGGGTTGGCTTCTAGGTCCTGGATGTTTCCTGTTATTCCACACTGCCGCAAACAGCCCCAGTCATTTTATGGTTACATGTAATTGTTAAGCCTGTATCATGGTCATGATTTTTAGCTGCACTCTATCAAAAAAAAAAGGGGGCCTAATTAAAGTTTGGGCACTTAGCTCTTTATAAAGAAGTGTGACTTTAAAAGTTTGGAAAAAGTCTTTAAGTTTAGCTTTTTATCAACTTGATTTATTTTTCACCTTTTGCTAACGTTTGAACATCACTTCATTAACTTTCCCTTGAATTTAAGTCGAATGCCTATCACTAATCGTAATAAAATAATAGAACAAGTTTAGACAGACTCACTGTCAAGTCAATGGGCAATGACTAAGTAATTCCTTTGCAAAGTGCTTCTTTGTATCACTTTGCCACACATACTAGACACTGGTCTATTGTACCTCAAACATCTTATTCCAGTTAGTCCAAGAACCCTCGAATCATCTCGATCTATCCACAGAGTTTAGCAGTCTCCTATTTGTAACTTCAGGGCACTCCCTCTGTGGGCAATACAACCTGGTGTTTAAGACTACAGACCTTTCAATCTGATACATCTGGGTCAAGCCCTAGCTTTACCTTTTATTTTTTTCTCCAGTGGTATGACCTTGGGCAAGTTATTTAAGTTCCCTGAAGTCTAGTATCCTTATCATTAAAACGAGATAACTGCTGTTTTTGCTGCTACTACTACCACTAGTACTGTCCCTACTACTCTCTGTTGTCCTTGGGTTGTAGGAGCGGTAAAGCTAAAGCACGTAGAACACTGCACATTCTTCAGCATGGAATCCTAGTTAACTAGTACTATTTTCTGGCACTAATCCAAGCTGACTGCTATTCTGCTCATTGCTTAAGTGTTCACCCAAGTATTTGTACTGAGAACCTACTGTGCACACAGGATTGTGAGGGTTACAAAGATTAAAGCTGTCATATATCACAGTGAAACCATTTTACTCTGGAATTCATTCTAAAGATATTTGATGTGCATCTACAACATGCCAGCCATTGTATCGGGTTTGGGGGAAACAGTGGCAAAGAAAACATAGTCCCCAACTCCTGAAGCTTACATTGGGAGGAAACAGACAACAAACAAGCAAACAAAGACAGAAGAAGATTGTAGATAGTACAGAAAGTAAAGCATGTTTACATGATGGAGGGCATCTGAAGGAGCCACGGGCTGATTCTGCACGGCCTCCTGCTCCTGCGCTCTCTGCCCTGACCCTCTGACGGCAGCCCGAGCAGCTGTACTGGACGATAACACAGAAGTGGGAGACGCAAAGTAGAAGGGACCTGGGTCCCAGGCGCCCGCTGCACCAGCTTCTCCTGTCTGAGCCACTGTTATTTTGTGTACTTGTCACTCACAGCCAAGCTCAATAGTACCCAAGACAATTATGTGTTCTCTTCAGAAGACATTTCTGCTTCCAACCTTATCAAATATGGAAGACTGGAAAGAATTCAGAAGTTGATTCATAAAAATAGAGAGAACGCCAGAGATTGCAGACTAGTAACAATTTAGACTTATTTTTGTATAGTTTTTAGTACTTATTGAGTACTAATTTGTGAAGCTTCACTCCTACTCAAAACATCACAGCAACTTTGTGGATTATCTACCTCAAGCCTCATTCAAAAGGTGAATAAACACTATTCCAGTAGTCAAGCAGCGTCTTAAATAAGTGACTGAGCCAAGATGGAAGCCAGGTGTGAGCGAGCCTCGAGCCTGAACTCCTACCCCCTCCCCGACACTGTCGCAGGCTCAGCAGGAAAGCAGAGAAAGTGAACTGAAAAGATAAGAGGCACATGACACATGATAAAGTATTAAGTAAATGGCTTATGAATAAGAGAAAACAGGAGCAAGACGAATGATGAAAATAAAGAATTGAGGAAAGACTTGCCCACCTCCTTGGTCCTTTTGGTGGCATTCAGTTCTCATTTTGTGGCTGAAGGTAATCATACTTGCAAACTTTTGTAACTTGAGGGCACTGCCCAGAGCAGGATTCCCTACCTAGGGAAGAAGGCACTCATACTTTGCTCTATGGCTGTCTGGCCAAGCCCTGCCCACTGCCTGTTTTTTTTTTTTTTTTTTTTTTTTAAATAGAGTTTTATTGGCACAAAGCCACTCCCATTCATTTATGTGTTGGCTGTGGCTGCTTTTGCACTGCAATGGCAGAGGTGAGCAGTTGTGACAGAGAGCTTAAAAGCCTTAAATATTTACTATCTGGCCTTTTACAGTAAAGTTTGCCAACCTCTGCTCTATGGGGTGGGTACAGCTCAAAAATCTTCCTAGTTATACTATATTGGCTCTCCTGTGAGGTCAAGCTGAAGCGTTTGGGGGCAACACTAAAACTCCATATCCAGGTTTTTTCCACTTCAGGTTTTTTCCAGAATATACACTCAGGGGACATGCTGAACCTCTGTATCCTAATGAACTCTTGCATTAAATGCTCAGCAGAACCAGACCCGTGTGGACACCCCTCCTGTGTGTGAGTGATCAGTCTGCACACCTAGACACCTCCTGAATCCTGTCAGCACATGCACCTTGAACACGCTTGCTGCCTTGCTTAAAATATGACTGTAGCTTTAATTAAGTTTAAATCCACTGGATTCATACTTTACTGAGTCACCATAAACGAGCATGAAAGAAAATGGGGAAACTTGCTGTAAGGAAGATGGCTTTCAGAACACAATTAGTAAATAGGCTGAAAAAGGACATCTTAGCTGTATTTTTGAACTGGCAGAAAACTGCAGTGATTACATTATTCAGTGAGTGATGTAATGTTCTCACACTTATTCTCGGAGGGGAGAATCCAAGGTTTTAATCATTTGGTAATGCACTTGCATCAAGTCTTGCAGATTTGTCAAATGCCATAAATGAACGACAGTTTTATCTCTTTTTCTCTTTGGGGGTCAGCTCTCTTTTCCATCCACAGCAGAAGCAACTTTAAACAGAGAGGACAGCTGAGAGGGAAAACCATCCTTCCCAAGAAGTCCTGAGCTCTAGGTGCTCGCCCCAAACTGAGAAAGAATGAGGTGAGGGGCTGACCACAGCCATCACCTGTAACCAAGACTTCCTTGAAGCTCCTTTAAGACAGCAGAGGCAGAAGGAGCAGCAGGATCTAAAATTTGTCTGGGCTCCTAATGGAAGCTGGTCTTGGGTAAAGTTTGGTTTCTGTGTTGGTTTGCAGGGGCCACACATGCTCTTTGATGCCTGACTCGGGGTAATCCTTTTCCTGTGTAATTTCAGCCACTTGTCATTTCTGTTTCCTCTTGGCTTCAGTTACATCGTGCTGAGGCTTACCTGGAGGGGGGTGGGGGGGTGGGGGGGAGGGTGTTGTACAATCAATCTCCCTGTGGATTATTCACTGGGTGGATTGTACAAGTCATGTTCCTAATCCCAGCTGGGCTTCCACATGCCACCCAGCATGATCTCAGTAAAACCCTCCTCTGTCATCTCCTGTGCTCAGGAAATGAAAGTCAGTTTGAATTAGTAAACTCTGGTCTCCATTTAAGAAAGACAGTACTATTGGCTGATTAAGAGGAAAGACATTAGGAGTAGGACCACTTGGATCTGAACATCTGTTTTGCCTCTTCCTGGTTGTGTGGCCTGCAGTCAGGTCCTTAACTGCTTTGGGCCTCAGTCTTCTCACTTGTAAAATAGGGAGGCGACATGCAACTCCCAGACTTGCCGTAGGGTTTGAAGGAGCGTACATGCAAAAGGACTTAGCTGACATCCTTAGAATACATGTTCATAAATGAGAGTAAAGTTTCTGCCTAGAAATTGCGGAGAAAAAAATATCAATAAAGCAATAGAAATATGAGCAGGGAACATTAACAGACAGGTGTCATGGGTGGCATGCAGGGTCTCTGGTCCTGCTCCCCACAAAAGAACGCAGGACATGGTGAGGCCAAAAAGGAACACCCACGGAGCCATAGATAGGGGAGTCATACCACTATATTCTCTCTGGCGGCTGAGTTGGCGACACAGGAAGCAGGAGCCACATGATCCGCAACCTGTGGTCCACTTGTCTCTGCCAACCAACCTCACTTGCTAACTGCAATCGCCTCTCTGCAATCCACAATCCACACTCCACCCTTGCTAGCTCACTCACCATCTTCTTGCCAGCCCCTATTTCCCGCTAGCATAGCCACGGCTGTTATATTAGTGGCCAATGGCTCACTGGTTATAGCTGACAGTCAACTAGCCACAGCTGATGGCCATTCAGTCATACTCGGTGGCCATTTACTACCCGAGTGAGCACCTTTCCACGGGAGGACGAGAGCCTGGTGTCATGCAGGAGACCCTGCTCGCTGCACCATTTGTCATGAAGGGAGTCACGCAGGGTCTCTGGTCCTGCTCCCCACATAAGAACGCAGGATATGGTGAAGCCAAAAAGGAACAGCCACAGAGCCATAAGTAGGGGAGTCATATCACTATACTCTCACTGGCGGCTGGCAGTGAGGCAGGAGCCACAGAATCCGCAATCCACACTCCACCACACTCCACCGTGCTAACTGTAATCCGCTCCTGCTCGCTCAGCCACCATCTTCTTGCTAGCCCCCATTTTCTGCTAGCGTAGCCACAGCAGTTATATCAGTGGCCTATGGCTCACTGATTACAGCTGATGGCCAACTAGCCACAGCTGATGGCCATCCAATCACAGTTGATGACCATTTACTACCTGAGCCAGCACCTTTCCATGTGAGGCCGAGAGCCTGGAAACTGCTCTCTGGGGTTCTGTCCCCACACCTGGAAACTGCATTCCTGGCTCTGTCCCTACAACAGGTCTCAAAGAAATAAATATAAATGTCTCTTACCCATATGAAAAAATGTTTGACCTCATTTCTCATAAGAAAAATGCAAGTCAAAACTATACAAGGATATCATTTTTCACCTATCATGTTGGCAAAAATCCAATTAAAAATTTGTACATGTTCTACAATAAAAAGTAGAATTAGGCACTTTTATGCATTGCTGGCAAGAATATCAAAATGGTACGACCCTTTGGGGAGCTCACAGGCAAATCCTATCAAAATTAAAAATGCATTTACTATTTTACTCAGCAATTTTGCTCGTGAGAATTTTTTCACAGCTATACGTAAACCAGCATGAAGTGACAGATAAATCCCATTATTGATTGTAGAGTTGTGTACATATGTGAACAAGAGTCTGGAAATACCCAAGTGTCCATCTAAAGAGAAGCAGATAAATAAACCAAAGCACTCTACACAATATTACACAGCTGCGGAAAAGAGACTGCAGTGCCCCATGCCCTACGAAAATATCTCAGGAAAATCATTAGTGAAGAAGGCAGGATGCCAAACAATCCATACTGTATACTAATTTCTGTGTTAAAAGGGGGAAATAAAAATATATTTATATTTGTTTATAGCTGTGTGGGGACAGAGCCAGGAGTGCAGTTTCCAGGCTCTCGGCCTCACATGGAAAGGTGCTGGCTCAAGTCGTAAACGGCCATCAACTGTGATTGCATGGCCATCAGCTGTGGCTAGTTGGCCGTCAGCTGTAACCAGTGAGCCACTGGCCACTAATATAACTGCGGTGGCTACGCTAGCAGAAAATGGGGGCTAGCAAGAAGATGGTGGCTGAGCTAGCAAGAGCGGACTGCAGTTAGCAGGGCGGATTGCAGTTAGCAAGTGAGGTTGGTTGGCAGAGAGACGTGGATGGCAGGTTGCGGATAGTGTGGCTCCTGCTTCCTGTGTCTCCAATCCAGTCACCAGCGAGAATATAGCGGTATGACTCCCCTACCTATGGCTCCATGGATGTTCCTTTTTGGCCTCACCATGTCCTGCGTTCTCATGTGGAGAGCGGGACCAGAAACCCTGCCTGATACCCTGCATGACAAGCTGCACAAAAATCAACACCAGAAACCTATGCAAAAAAATTCTTAAGACTGGTTACGTATAAGAAACTGAAGGTGGGAAATTAGGTAGGTGAGGTCAGGAGTTAGAATAAAACTCTTGATTTTATTTTCCTTTTTAAACATGTGAATATGTAACCAACTCAAATGATACAATCTAAATAAAGAAAATAAACATCTTGTAAAGTGAATAAGGATTTCCAAAATCAGTGAGAAGCCATATTTGAATTCCCTGTCATTTTGAATATATTTATGGCACCATGTGAGGTTGTAAACCTTGGAGACAGGGCAGGGCATGTCTTATGCAACATGTAATGTGGGTGGCTAGCTACTGTGCCTTACTCTCAATCAGGGAATTAAATGCATGCTTTTTACTGAACCAATGAATAAATGAATGAGCTTGCTGCTTTCAAGTACAAAGAGAGTGATCATTAACTGACTATCAAAAACTACCAAAGAACGAAGGAATGACATAAAAACAATGAAATTTTTGTTTTTAAAATGGGAAGTAGGAAGTAGGCCACTGAAGCAAGAGTTCAATGACCTAAAAAGGAAAACAGAAAACTATAAATGTATTCCTTCTCGGAACTCTATGGCGTACTTTAATCCAGCTTCCTTTTGGGGATTTACATGTGAAACCGAAACCCAAATGCAACAGCAGTGCTCTCTCAGCAGGATGGGAAAAGAGGCACTTACCTGCGCTGGTCATGTTAAACCTGAGGAGGGCCTTGTAAGGTCAAAGAACATGTTTCTCTACAGAACGTTCTACTCTTTCCTCAGGACCAACCCTCTAGGAGGAAGGGGGGAAGATCACACCAGACAGATGACTGATAAAATGACTTTTATGCCAAGAAGCCAATAAAAATGTGTTCAACCACTCTTTTACTTCCTGGATCCACAATAATTTATACAAAAATGTCATCTCCCTTACTGCAGGGTGTCTGATTTATACATTGGGCATCTGTTTCATATAAAGAGCCCCGAATGGAACAACAATCTATGTTCTAACAAAACAGAGGACTCATTTCATAAATCACTTTCAACCTATCAGATATCTCACACTGAATTTCTTTCAAATCCAGGTACATTTTTCTTATCCTCAGAGTTTGTCCTGCATGATGCCAACAAGAGCAGAAAAAACGCACATATACTTCAAGCTTTTAAAAGACTCCAAAATAGCAATAGTAAGCCTAGTAATCAGTCTATTTCTCTTTCATTTTATCCTATAAAACCCTTTTATAAATGTTCTCAAGAGGAAATATTTTAAAATGTTGATGTCCTCAGAGAACCTCTAGCCCAGGAATCGGCCAACACATGGAACTGACTGTGTCACTGCCTGTTCCCTTGTCCATAGCAGACATTACTAAATGATCAGTGCTTTCCCACTGAGCTCACTTGAGGTCCTGCTGTACTTCTGAGCCCAAAGTTCTGGTGACCTCTATTAAGGAGCAGCAATTAACATGTAAGAGGGACTCGGCCAATCTGATCACTTTTCAGGTAACAGAGTTGAATCGTAGGGGAAAGAGATGCTGCCACAGTAACACAGTGAGTCAGGGATGCACCTGAAGCATATTCCTAAGTATTGATGCTCAGGAGTGTCCTCCGTCTACACTAACATACGACTTACATTCAGAAGGTCAAGTATGAGTTTGTTGTGGATGTGTGGTCTTCTTTCGTTTGTCAACAGAGCTACCTCTCTTTTCTTCAAAAAGAAAAAAAAAAATCCTTACATACCAAAATGATCCCAATTCAAATAAAGAATTCACTAATCATTCCAAAATAAATGATTCAGAAGCTCCTGGCAGCCCATAGCTCTAAATATGCATATCATTTTGTTTTAGCAATAATCTTCTTTTCCTATTAAATATGCTTCCTCCTCAATGAAGACAGGATAATTATTACTAAACAGGAAATTACTTTTCATTTGGGCTAACAGAGGACTGTGCGATAAGCTTGGATACATGGACAATCCCTTTCATCACAGTTACACAATGACATAGTAAAGCTGCAGGGGTTCTTTAATCAATTTGTTGCAATGTTTATTAAATTTCAACTGGATTTTAGTTTTTTCTTCTGCTTCAACAAAATTTCTTAGAATTATAGAATGTCAGAGCCAGATGGGCCCTTACACTTCATCTAATTAAACAACTATGAGAAAACCAAAGGAGAATCCTAGAGATGGTTTGCCCAGGCTTGCACAGCTAGGGCCCAGGTCTCATAATTCTAAGTTTCTTCTAACTTAGCATCCCACAACTCAAATCAAAATGAGCAATTCTCTGTCTAGCAGATAATCCAAACACACTGAGTTCTCTAATCAGTGCTTCTCTGTTATGTGCATATGAAACAATTTGGGGATTTTGTTAAAATGTAGATGCATATTATGTAGGTCTGGGATGGAGCCAGCAATTGTGCATTTCTAACAGCTCCCCAGGTAACACCAGTGCTACTGACCTATGAACCGATCCACTGCTTAGTCAAATGTAACACCATCTGGTTCTAGTAGAGAATCTTCACTGGATCCCAAACTAATAAGTCACATAAAATCATGGTGTCAATCAGGTTATCTCAGGTTGTTAAAAACGGAGATACAATTTACACGATAATGAAGACTTATGGGAGAAAATGGCTAATTAAATAAATTGGACTTGATAAGATACAGAAGGAAAAAATTAATTTCCCCCATTGCTGTCTTCAAATCATCTCTACTGTGCTTTTCTTCCCTACCCCAGGTCAATATCCAGGGCAGATTCCATGGTTTGTTCAGGAATATTCAAGTATGAACAATCTCAGGTATTAAAATGTCCAGTGCAGTTTTAATATCAAAACTTCAGTCTCTCATCCAATTCAAGCTTTTCTCCCCAGTAGCTCAGACCTAACCCCAGATGCCAAAGCAGAATGATTTGTTGTTTCTCTTCTTCTTGTGCCTCCAATTCTAACCATTCTTGGCTACTTCTGGAGTAGAGTTGGGGTTGGGGCGGGGAGAGGGAATAAAAGCTTACAGAAGTGGACAATATGGTCTTACTAAACTGATAACATAAAATCTCAAATATTGGCTCCTTCCCTTTTGGGGCACTGTTAAGTTCTTTAGAGACTCATTGCCTCTCTCACCATCCCAAAACTAGGGATTTCAGACAGTTCCCTATTTCCTTAGTTAATACAATCTTTCACCAACAGCTTATGTATCCTCTGCTGGTCTGGTGATACAGCCCATCCTGCCACATTCAGAGACATTCGCTTCAGAGGGGGTTCCTTACAGAGATTCAAATAAGATTACCAATGCCAATGGTCATCCACACTCTCGGCTCATAGCCCCCACTATGTGCTTTGCCAGGAGGGATGGCCTTTCATTTTAAGGCTTTTCCATGTAAATCAAGTTCTGGGTCCCCCCAAATGCCAGAAGAAACTACTCAAGTCTCTCTAGGAATGTTTCCATTGTGCTCCAGTAGGTGGTATTGTGTTTTTTTTCATTTCATGAAAAACTATACATGGTCTGACAATTAAGTTCATGAACTCATTCTAAAAAAAGTGCTACATAACTAACTCATTGCTGAATGTCTCTACAGTCACCTTTGAAGTACTCCGCTTGGGAAGCTATGCCCTGATGCCAACACCTAGTCCACCCTTCAGAGAAATTTTGGAACTCTTTCTCTGGAATGGCCATCAGAGTTGTCATCGTATTACCCTTCATGTCCTGAATGTCATCAAAATGTCTTCCTTTCAATATTTTCTTTATCGTCAGGTAAAGAAAGAAGTCATTGGGGAACCAGATCAGGTGAGTAGGGAGGGTGTTCCAATATACAGTATTTGTTTACTGGCTAAAAACTCCCTCACAGACAGTTCCGTGTAAGCTGGTGCATTGTTGTGATGCAAGAGCCATGGATTGTTGGCGAGAAGTTCAGGTCGTCTAACTTTTTCACACAGCATTTTCAGCATTTCCAAATAGTAAACTTGGGTAACTGTTTGTCTAGTTGGTACAAATTCATAATGAATATTCCCTCTGATATCAAAAAAGATTAGTAACATTGTCGCGAATTTAATTGTCAGACCTCGTGTAGTATACAATGTTAATCTATGATTCTAAAATCCCTATAGGTGTACATTTTAGATGAAAGCATCTTTCCTTGAATACAGAACAGTTTTATATTTCTAAGAAATTGTTGCTAAGCCTACTAGCTTAGAAGTTGGATAGAAGGCATTAAATGTTTCTTCCAATTAAGTTAATAATAGCAATTGAGTACCTACAAGTTTCCAGCCACTCCTCGAAGAATTAACACCCTAAAATTGCTATGAATTAATGGTAAAAGTACTACTGGAATTCTAGTAGGTAACATTTTAATGTTTTTCCCATAAAAATATATCACATAGAACATATATGTTTGATTCCATGTATTAGTTATGTCTCCCAGTCTTAACAGAGTGGCCTTATGTAGTAGGTGTCCTGTGGGGCCCAGTGGGACCGTCTCCCTGCTCACCTGAGCTAGGTGCTCTAGGTGTCCCTTGTGTGAGTTGTGTGTGTTCTTCTGATGCAGTTGAGCCTTGCTTGCTAGTTGCAGGTCAATGGGTGGGACTGACCCTCATACTGATTGGTTATGAGGACTGGCCGTGACTACAGCAGAGGAGCTATTACACAGGGGCTGACACTATGGAGTAGAATTTACTTTAGCAGGGCTCTAGTGCCTGCCTTGTCTGCATCCCCCAAGAAGGCAGCTGAGTGGTGCTCTGGCTTGGTCCGAAGCTGGCCACTGGGCGTGCTGGCCCCAGGGCCTCCTGGGAGAGGCCCCACCACAGACCAAATTCAGCTGCAGCCTATGCCATTTCCAGGGCCACCTTGAATGAGCACCAAAGCAATCCCCAGATGGCAGCCACCCATTCTGGGCTTGGAGGTGCATGGGAGAGGTCAATCTGCAAACTGAGGCTGGCTGCCACTAACATCAGACTTGGGCCTGGCTGAAGCCAAATACTGCTTGTTTGGTTTTGTGACCTTTTGAGAGATTTTAGGAAAGTCCACAACATGAGTCATAACAGCCAATTTTTATGGAAAAGCCACTGGAAGTGGCTTGGATGGGTACACAAGGTCAGTGGGGCAGGATCGGGAGAATCACCAGAGCAGAGCAAACGCATTAGCCAAATTGATGGAGACTCAGATATGGTGGCTGCCTGATTCTGCACACTAGGAGTGGGGAAGGCTCAATCAAGAAATAATGGAGTCTGATGACACTTCCGTCTGGGAGAAAGCTGCCCCTCCAGGCCTCGCCCGGAAGCCAGACAATTTAGTTCCTCCCTGTATGTCCCTGGCACCTTTTGAACTGCTGCCCCAGCACTGAAGCTCAGAGCAAATGAGTCTGTAAGTCTATGTGTGGGCCCTTTAAGAGGAATGCTTGGGACTCCAGCCGCATTACCATCTCACTCAGACACAATCTCCACTGGTTCACACTCACAGCCAGAAATTGTGGGGACTTCTCTCCCCAGCACTGGAACCCTGGGCTGGGAGCCTGGTGTGGGGCTGGGACCCCTCGCTCCTCAGGGAGAACCTCCACAATGGAGATGTTCCTCCCAAATTTTAACTGCCACATGTGGGTGTGGGACCATTCTATTCTGTGTACCCATCCTTCCTACCAATCTCAAGGTGGCTTCTTCTGTATGTCTTTAGTTATAGGAGTTCTGTTCAGCTAGACTTCAGGCAATTTTCAGTGATGGTTGTTCTGTAGTTTAGTTGTAATTTTGATGTGGTCGTGAGAGGATGCAAGCACAGCATTTACCTGCATCTTGACCTGAAATCTCTGATTAGGAATCTTTAATTGCAGGAGCAACGTGCCATGAAACCACAGATTACACCTGTGTCAAGCAGCAGAAATCACATGAGAGTAACACTACTGGCAACAATCATGCAGCCACCTTAGAATTCTGCCTACCACATCATCCTCTAAGGGTAACCTCTATCTGATATCTAACACAGGAGTTTTACCTATTTTTGAACTTTGTAACAATGGAATCCTACAGTTTACCTCTTGTGTCTGCCTTCTTTGGTTCAACATTATGGTTGTGAAATGCACTCATTCTTGTATATGTAATTGCAGATGGTTCATTCATACTGCAGTAAATGTGAATATACCACACTTTACTTACCCATATAAAAGTTGATGGGCATTTAGATATTTCCTATTTGGGGACTATCACTAACAGTCCTGCTATGAACATTCTAGAACATGTCTTTTGGTAAACATACATACACATCTCTGTTGGCTACATATCAAGGAGTAGAATTGCTGGGTTATAGGGTATGAATATGTTTAGCTTAGGAGATACTGCCAGTTTTCCAAAGCCATATGCCCACCAACAGTGTTAGAATATTTCATAAGGCTGCTTTGAGGGTTATAAAATAAGATCATGATAAAGAACACAGGACAGGACTTGGGATATAGTAATGACTAAATAAAAGTTAGTATTTTCAATAGATATTAATTAATCCTTAGTGTTCTTTTCTACTACACTATTAAAGTTTTGAGGTGTGTATGTCCAACTTATTGATATACCCTTAGTACCTAGCCAAAATGTATTAAATGGCCCAAGGAACACATCAATAGCTTCCTGGTTGAGTAGCTTCCTGATAAAGAACAACTTCTTCAGACTTGCATGAACTTGCCTTTTTCCTGGTCCCTGCACCAAGGCATACAACAAGAGGATACTGAGGGATCTCCATTGGTCAGATCTGAAATTAGTTTGTATAGGCCTCACTGAGGAGGTAGCTTCTTTGAACCACAAGCAAGCTAGCAGGATTAAAACAAAGCACCATAGAATTTTTCCAGACAGCAGCTAATTCTAGAATAAAGAACACTCAGGTTGTCTTTGCAGGAGGAGATTTAAGAAAGGTAGTTCAGTCGGTGGGATCTCAAATCACAAGAAATACTTTGCTTTATAACCTTGCCTAGGGAAAGATTTTGTCTCCTTTTGTGGAGATTAAGATGTGAAACTCAGATCACTTAGCAACAAGAAAATGTTAATCTTCTATGCTTGATTATCTTTTCTTTTTTACTATTAGTTAATTTTTTTATTAATCCAATATTAATGTACATCATACACTGAATGTCAGTGAATAAATGCATAAAAGAGTGCTTACACTGATTTTTTTTATGTAGGAAAAATATGCTTCAAGAAAGCCAACCAAAATGAACAGTGATTTTTGGTACTAGTCACTAGAAATAAAATGATGAACAAAATGTACTTGCATAATGGAAAATATATTTAATGGTAGTTATCCAATTTGTAGCACGCCAGCTAAATAAACCAGATCAATAAACGCCTTATATCTAAACAGATAATCTATTTAAATATACAGCATATTGCACCGTCACGGCAAACAGCCTTGTTGCTATACCTTCACTCTAGAATGTTTTGCTTCTCATTTTCAGAGTAGTATTCACACAACTATACAGAGGGTGCCAAAAAAATGTATACACATTTTAAGAAGGGAAAAAGCTTTATTAAAATTGTAATACAACGAATGATGCTAGCATCATTTGATTAATGCCATCTTTTGAGCAAATATCATACTACGATATACATTGCTACCGTAATTCAACTTCGAAAAGTAATACATAGATAACATGTCTTAAAATGTGTATGTGTTTTTGACCCCCATGGTATAATTCCCATGGAATTCACTTTCTGGTTGTAAGACTATTTTTCAACCTTAGTACTAAGTGTTTCAAGCTTATTTAGTTTCGGTGGTAAATTGCTAATTTTTCAGCTTTATTAGCCTATTTTCATTTTTTAGATTCTTTTTTCCCAGTTTTACTGAGAAATAATTGACATACATCACTGTATAAGATTAAGGAGTACAGCATGATGGTTTGATTTACATACAGTGTAAAATGATTAACACAATAAGTTTAGCTAACATCCATCTTCCCATACAAATAAAATTTTAAAAAAGAAAACAAAGGGAAAAAAATTTTGTACTTGATTATCTTTTCATCCAAAGGCTCAGGCATGCTAATCCAACTCTCCCTAACTGTTTCTCATTATTCCTTACAGAAGTGATGAGTCGCCTGATTCAGCTGCTTGCTGCAAGGCCTGAGGAAGCCAAGTTAAATCAAAGGGAGTAGTAACAGGGCGCTCTGCAAAACCATCCTTTGGGTGAACTAAGGTTCTTGCCTACACAAAAAGTTCTTCAGAATATGGCCTGACTTGAATCACTTAGCTCCGCTAACCTTCCACTTCCTCCTTCGTAAAATAGGGCAAATAAAGTCATCTGCCTTATAGAGTATCAATCATTCATTAATTCAACAAGTATTTAATTCCCATTGTTTGCCAGCCTCTGCGTCAGGCAATTAATACATATTTAATAAATGTTAATCATGTAATGCCTATTATTATCATCAGCACTTAATTATTTACATATCAACTGTCAACTATCTGAAAACTGTTGGAGTCTTAGGCTGGCTTCCTTTTCCACCCCCCAAGCTCACACCCACCCACGTGCATAATCATACACCCACTATCCACTCCCGGTGTGACTCCAGCTCCTCAAGCCTGTGTCCTCCACTTTTGTGGTCAGAGAACGCAAGCTAATTTTATTACCAGCCTAAGTACTTCCTAATTAGAAAGGCAAATATGCCACATTTCAAAGTCACAGAGGAAAGTTTTGGGGATTAACTGTCACTTTGATTATCTGCTCCTCATTTCCTCTTACATTAACTAAGCACATTAGGGGCAGATCACTAGACATGTTTGAAAGTAGACAGGTTCATTTTTATAGCAAAGATGCTCATTCCCTCCTGTTCTCCTACTCCCCCTCGCCCCCTGCCCCCCAGCCCCTCATCTGCCCACCCTCAGATGCTAGGACTCTACATGGAACTACCAGTGACAAAACATTTCCAGAATGCTGTTTTTATTTTGATAGAGAAGTCTTCAAATTTGCCTTCAGTCTTATATATATGGTTAAGGAACAAATACTAAATCAACATTGACAGAAGTACAACAGGAAGTCACAGAAGCAAAAGAATGGTACTAACTAGAACATTTATCTCTGGAGCCAGTATACTGGGGTTCAAATCCTGACAGCTCCATTTTAGCGTTGACTGATGAAATACAGGACAGCCAGTTAAATTTAAATTTCGTATGAACAACGAATACATTTTTAGCAAAAATATGTCCAAAATCTGCATATGTGGTATTTTTATACTAAAAAATGATTAGTTGTTTGTCTGAAACTGATATTTAACTGGGTGTCCTGTATTTTTATTTGCCAAACCTGGTATTCCTACTCCATTTACTAGTTTCATGACCTAGGGCAAGTTACATAAACTCTGTGTTTCAGTTCCCTTGTCTGTAAAAAAAATAGGAATAGTAGAAGCACATTCTTCATCGAACAGTTGTAGTAACAGTTTGTATTGCTCAATAAAATGTGTCTGCTTCTTTTCCTTCCAGAAACAGGGTCGGATAGCCTTCCTTGTCCTCCTGCATTTAGGTGAGGCCTATACCTGGCTTTAGCCAATGAAAAGTGAGCAGGATCGATGTGTCACTTCTAGGTAGATAGATGTCTTTAAGAACTATGGCACAATTTGCTTCTCTCTCTTCCTCTGCCACAGTGGCCCGCTATGAGCCAGGTGCAGCCAGGGTACCTGAGAATGGACAACATGGAGAGGAACCTCCCTGCCCCACCCCCACACGGACCCAAAGAAAACGTTAACACGTTGCGAAAGGCGGGGTTTAAATCCTTCGTGAAGATTCTCGTGATCGTACGCAACGTGTTAAGTGTGAACAAGAAATAAATACCTGTAGTTTTAAACACTGAAACTTGGGTATTGTTTGTTACTGCAGCATCACTGAGCCCACTCTGATAGAAAGTTGTTATGAAGATTGCATGACTAATAATTATTAAGCCCTGAGAATCTGCCTGGCACAGAGTAGGCGTGGCATACATATTTATCAGGTTAAGAAAAAGTCAGCAATGCTCTTTTGGTACTAACAAGGGATCAAGAGAGGCCTTGCTTACTGTCCCAGTTTTGGTAATAAACATGTCCAGTTTTCTTTCTCTAGGCCTGAGAAATTAACTCTCCCCCTTCTCTACAGTGTTTGGTAATAAACTCTGTCAAGTCAGCAGCACTTAGCTCAGGGAGTTTCTTTAATCATTAGACAGAATTTTTATGTCTAAAACACTCCTGATATGGGGCCGCTCAAATTGCAGTGTGGGTTATAACAGAGCCGCGGACTCAACTGCAGATGCCCCGGGCTGCGCGATCTGGGGAAGCCAGCCGTGCGCACAGCAATGCAGAAAGGGCAGAGGAGCCGGATCCAGGGGGGACTCGCCGGCCGCTAATGAGAATCAGATGCGGCATAGTTCAGACCGCAGGGCTTGTCCTGATCTCTGGGCACAGGGAATTACATCCATAAACAGACCAGACTTGATTTTATGCAGCACTTTCATACCCCAAAGAATTCCAAAAGCGTTCCAAAAGAATGCTTTTACTGGTAGCTCGGTGATGTGGAAGGCAAACAGAATAATGTGTTCATAACTGAGACTCAAAAGCTTCGTTACAGTCTGTGCCATCCAGAATGGGCTAGCTTGATGAGGTGACCCTATTCTGTTACGAAAAAATGTATTTTTTCTGCCTTTGAGATGAAAACATGCTCATAAAAGAAATCCAAACATGCACTAAAGGGGCTTTCAAATGTCTTTTCAAAAGAAGTACAAAGTTTCTATCAGACTCACTACATTGATTGCTATGTATACAGGGATATATTTTCACATACACCTGAAATAAAACTTCACAAAATACTACTTACCCTTATTACTCGTGATGTAGTCTGATGTTTTCTATTCACTTTCACTTATTTTAAAAAGCTAATCACTACCCAGTACATTGATTTTACAATCCACGTATGTGTAGGATTTAGAATTTTTGAAATTCATTTCACTAAAAGATAATGAAAGAAAGGGGAAGACTCAGACACCATGTCACTTCAATTTTACCACAACTTATGATGTTGGGACAACCACTTCACAAATGTCGGAGTTTTCCAGTTTTAAGTTGCTGAGGTGTGATGTATGGTATTTGCGTAGAGAGAAAGCAAAAATATGCTGAAACTATCTTCATGTGTTGAGATTATTTTGCAATTTCAGTGTTGATTCAGAGTTGGGGTTAAAGGTAGGGAGAAAGTCCATTTTCTTTCAGCACTAAACATAGCTTTGGGGGGCCCCTAAATCAATCAGAATTTTTTAAAAACGCATGTAACAGAAACCTTCCACTCAAACACACACACAGAAGAAATTACTGGTTCAAATAGCGGACTGGTTCAGGGGCTATGTCAGCTTCAGCGTAGCTGGCTCCGGATGCTGAGATGATGCCATAGTAACCTTTCTTCCTCCATCTCTGGGCTCTACTTTCCTTTTTTGTGGCTTCATTCTCCTGTTACAGAGAGGATCCCTCCCTGCATCCAGAGGAGATATTCATCAGCAGCTCTAAACTGAAATGCATCCAGCCTAACTATCAAAAGGAAAGAAGCACCTCCTTCCTGATTGTTTCAGCAAAAGCTCCAGGTTTCTTGTTATCCCAGCTTGGGTCACATGTCTATTCCTGAACCAATCACAGTGACCAGAGAAATCCACAGCTCCAACTGGTCAAGTCTGGGTCATGTACTTACCCTCAGAGCATAGTAATAGTGTCAGATCAACCAGACTACAGGAATTTGAGAAAGGCAGTATTTCACAAAGGAAAATCAAAGGGGCAAGAATTTTAAGTACATGGTGAAAAAAATAATGGCCACTACTGACCTCTATCCACATATTCTGCCAATCTCTACCTCTTCCTCAATCTTAATACAGAGGCAAAGTTGGCTTTCTATTACTGTATGTGGAGAATGCTTTTCATCAAGAGAAATACTGACATTTTATCTCTCCGATCACTTTTAGAAGTTACAAGCTGTGGCAAGGGATTCATCTAGCTTTCAAATGGAAAAATTAATGTGCCATGAGCTTCTGGTCCTAGCCTAAGGAGTAAAAACTCTCTTCAGGCCTTTTAGAGATCATCTCTCTAGCTTTACGTCTATGGTTTGTAATGTTGTAATTTCCTTCACAGTTGTACTGTAGCTGCCTTTACAAACAAAGTTTAAACCTGCAGGTGACCTTGGATTAACCAATGTACTGTGTGCTCAACTGATTGGCTGAACTGCTGGAGTCATGAATATTTGCTCTGTCTTGCACTGAAAAGCACACAGAGAGAAAACACACATGCATGCAAAACAACTTTGACTAAATTTGACATCAAGGAAAAAAGCAGACTAGAAAAAAGATGGTTCGGGTATGATTATCTTCCTGCATTTTGCGGAATACCATCTGTCTTCTGGGAAGGGGTGCAAGTCTTCTAGACTCTGCAAAAAGTATTACTATACCTGTGAGGAGATTAATTTGCTGAAATACAGAAAAAGACAATATAAGAAGTAGCATAGATTCTTTTGGAATATGCCCTTCTTGCACCCAATCATCAGGGTCAGAGTTTTGTTATTTTGTTTGCTTGCTTTGTTTTGTTTTTAGTTTGCGTGTTTTTGTTTTTAGTGATTTCTCATAGAATAGTTCAATTCAAACTGAGAAAAGGCATCCCTGCTGTGATGCAGGGACATTTATCACCTTCAAGAAATTGACAGTTTTGATTTGATAACACTATTGTGCCTAGGGTTTAATATACAAAATACAATAATTATTACTTTATAGGTACCACATATGGTACAAAAATGGTGCTTTTCCTATTGCATAGAAATTTTCCCTTCTCTCTTCCTTGGCTCTTTCTTTTTTTTCTGCCTTCAGATCTGGGCTTAAATGTCAGGCCATTGTTTCTTAAAAATCAAACATAAGCAAAAGTAAACAAAGTTACCATACAACCAAGCAATTCTATTTCTAGGCACGTACCCAAGAGAAATGAAAACATGTCTACACAAAACCTTGAATGTTCATAGCAATATTATTCTTAGATTATTCAAAGATTTGTCAACTGGATGAACAAAATGTGGTATAGCCATATAATGGACTATTATTCATCCATAAAAAGGAAATAAGTATGGATGGATGCTACAACATGGATGAATGTAAAAAAAAGTATGTGAAATGAAAGACGCTAACATATAAGATCACATATTATGATTCCATTTTTATGAAATGTCCAGAAAAAGCAAATATATAGAGACAAAAAGTAGATTAGTGGTTGTATATGCCTGCAGGTAGAATTAGAAAGTAACTGTAAATGGGAATGGGAGATCTTATTAGGATGATAAAAATATTCTAAAATTGGATTTTGGTGCTAGTTATACAACTCAGTAAATTTAATAAAAATCACTGAATTAAATCATAATGCCCTGTTTCCCCAAAAATAAGACCTAGGCAGACCATCAGCTCTAATGTGTCTTTTGGAGCAAAAATTAATGTAAGACCTGGTCTTATTTTAAGACTCAGTCTTATATAATATAAGACAGGGTGTAATGTAATATAATGTAATGTAATGTAATGTAATGTAATGTAATGTAATGTAATGTAATGTAATGTAATATAATACTGGGTCTTGTATAGGACCGGGTCTTATATTAATTTTTGCTCCAAAAGACTCATTAGAGCTGATGGTCCGGCGAGGTCTTATTTGCAGGGAAACACACTAATAACAAAAACAATAATAATGCCAGGCCTTTCTCAGTCCAAGATGAAATAAAATGCCCTTGCTATGCCTTCCCTTGGCATCTACTTTAGAAAGCCTCATTACAGTTCAAAGTACTTGGATTTGGTCGCAGACACATGTGGATGGATTCTAGTCTCAGCTGTGCCATTTACTAGCACAATCTTGAACAAGTCACTAGGCCTCCTTAAGATGTCAAGGCTTCAGGGGACAAGCACATTTGTATTAAGTCATTTGTCCTAGTCTCAGAATGCTGTCTGGGTCCTTTCTACCTCACTGCACTATGCATTCAGGGCCGATCCTTCCATCTGTCTTGCCCCTTAACCAGTGACCCAGCACAGCTGTCAGGGCCGCGTAGCATGGTGGGTGAGAACTGGAGCCCGGGCACTCTGGTGTGAATTCCCTCCCTAGCTGTGTGACCATGGGCAAGTTATTTAGCCACACTGTTTTATCGCTGGAAATGTTTTTGCGCTTGCATGAGATATAAAGCTTCTTGTGGAAATTAAATAACACACATATATGCCAATTGATATACAGTGTTTAGAACAGTGCCTGACCTACAGTAAGTGCTATGTAGGTGTCAGCTATTAGCTGTGTACCCCATGTGCAAACAGATACAAATAACATACAGTTGCTTGGCTTTTCACTTCCCGGAAGTGTTTGGTCCACTCTAGACATGCATCACCACCAACCAGCAAATGCTCACCTTGACCTCTGTTTATGCTTCTCCCAACAGATCTTTTAATCTCTCACCTCAGATTCTCATCAAAGTAGGCTGTCTTTTAGAAAAAACTCAACAAATTCTTTTGTGCTAGCATTAATTCCATTAATTTATTCATTAATTCATTGAATCATTCATTTTGAACAATCTGGGTTTGAGCTACATGTGTCCACTTATGTGTGGGATTTTTTTTTTTTTTTTTAAGAAGGGCGCAGCTCACAGTGGCCCATGCGTGGATCAAATCAGCAATCCTGGTGTTATCAGCACCACGCTCTAACCAATGGAGCTAACCAGCCACCCCTTGTGGGATTTTTTGCAATAAATACTGTAAATGTATTTTCTCTTCCCTATGATTTTTCTCAATAATGTTTACTTTTCTCTAGCTAACTATTATAACAATACAGTATGCAATACATATAACATACAAAACATGTATTAATTGACTGTTTGTGCTCTCTTAAGGCTCTGGTCACCAGTAAGCTATTAGTAGTTAAGGTTTGGGGGAGTCAAAAGTTGTATATGGATTTTTGACTGCATGGGGGCTTGGTGCCCCTAACCTCCAATTGTTCAAGGCTCAACTGTGTATTAACTGAATGCTGACTGTGCCAGTGTCATAGGAGGTGGGGATTAAATACAGAACAAGCTACAGTCCTTGTTTTCCGGAAATTTATAGCCAGAATCAGAGGTTCCCAAACTCAGTGGGAATCAGAATGACCTGGAGTAGCAGTAGGGTGATAAGGTCTGGCATAGAGAAGGAAGGTTTTAGCATCACTCCCCCACCCTATAACTTCTATCAACACCATAAAGCTACTTCTAATTTAAAAATCAATTTTAAAAAAAGTAGTATAATATCTGCATACAAACAGCTTTAGAAAGCTTTGCTATTTTTATTGATCTGTAACACACAATCAATACAAAAGCAGTATGCTTGCTATGCAAACACAGTCTCAGGTAAGTCCACAGGAGAGCCAAAACAAGCTTCTATCCTTAGATTCCCCTACACAGAAAATTTGGAGCTGTCATGAAAGTACAAAACTTCGTTCATTTACGTATTTAAATCAGTATGGTGGTGGATTTATAAAGTATAGATCCACCAGACTCTCTGAATTAGAATCTCTAGGGGTAGAGCCCAGGCATCTGTATTTTTAACAACCTTCCCAGGGTTCAATTTATGGGAACCACTGCTCTAAGTCACGTGTGGCAGGGAGGGAGCATAGATTAAACTAAAGGCAGGGAGACACCTAGGAGCTAAGAGATGAGGACAGAGGGAACCAGGAGAGGAGTGGTGTAGGCGTCTGAAAGACAACCCCCAAGATGTCCATGTCCTAACCCCTGACCCTGTGAACGTTATCTGACATGGCAAAAGGGACTTCGCAGATGTGATTAAGGATCAAGAGGGAGAGATTGTCCTGGATTGTCTGGATGGGCCCTAATTGTGATCACAAGATTCTTGTAAGAGAGGAGGAGAGGGAGATTTAACTGAAGAGGAAGAGAGCATGTGTCTAGGGATGAGGGGAGAGAAAAGGTGATGTGTTTGGGGGAGGCAACTATAAACCACAGAATGCAGACAACTTTCAGAAACTATCAAAGATGGAGAAATGAATTCTGCCCTAGAGCCTACAGGAGGAACCAGCCCTGCTTACACCTTGATTTCAGACCTGTAAGGTTCATTTCAGATTTCTGGCTTCAGAATTGTAAGAAAATAAACTCGTGTTGTTTTAAGTCACTACGTTTGTGGTTATTTGTTATAGCAGCCATGAGAAACTCATATAGGGGATTGAAAAAAACTAATACAAAAATATGTAGGAATGACACTGCTATCGTAGGCAGAAAGAATAGGGCTGTGGGAAGAGAGTGAGGAGGAAAGGAAAAAGGATGTGAGGGGAAACAAAGAAAGGAAAGAAGTGAGATCATTCTTAAGAAAAGGTGAGGGAAGGGGGGTAGGGGGTGGGAGATGAGGATAAGGAGGATCGAATATATGGTGATGGAAGGAGAACTGACTCTGGGTGATGAACACACAATGGGATTTATAGATGATGTAATACAGAATTGTACACCTGAAATCTATGTAATTTTACTAACAATTGTCACCCCAATAAATTTAATAAAATAAAATTAAAAAAAAAAAAAAAAAGAAAAGGTGAGGCTACAGGTAATTGTAATGGATTATAATACTACCAGCATTTTGGACAGGGAAAAATCTCTACCGCCTGTTTTGCCATGATAGTTCCAACAAAGGCGGAAATAAGGAGAAGGGAATGAATCCCACCTCCTGATGGAAGGTCTGGTCAGCGAGGACCTGCCTGGGAACGCCCGAGACGCCCCCCCCTAAATCTTGAATATTTCGCACCCTCATTCTAATAAAATCCTAAGCCTCTTTGTTGTTCAGTGCAGTTGCCCTCCTCCTGGCCTGCTCACTCCCAGTATTTTGGGAGTGTACTCTTTGCCTTTCCTTTAATAAATCCACTGCTTGCTTGGTTTTGTTTGCGTGACTTAATTTGGTGTGTCCTTGAATTCTTTCCTGTGAGATACCAAGAACCTGTTCTCCAGTAACAAAACAATTAAGATTTAGCAATTGATAGGCTATACAAAGTAGAAAAAAAAAAGAGTAAGAGAGAAAAGGAGGAATCGAGAATGAGTTTAGATTTCTTATCCTGGATGGATACTGCCGACACCAACGGAAGGAGGGTGTCAGGAGTAGAATGAGTTGTTAGGGCCGTTATTAGTAGGATGTACAGGTAAAGGTGGTCAGCAGGCAACTGGAAACACAGGTTTAAGTTTTGGTTCTAACATTTGTAAAATGAACAGAATGAAATAATCCATGTCTGGTGGTTGTGAGGTCTAAAGAAGACGGTGTATGTGGAAACCTGGCATGTGTAGGTAGGTATTCAATACATATTAGAGGAAGTGGCTCTATCACTACGTAGTTCATGATCCAAGTTTGTTTTCTAGGCAAGGCAGGCTATGAGACTTTGCCCTTTACCCCACCCCTATCAGTCTACTTGGCAGAATGCAAAATAACTGGAACAGTCGTTAAAATAATCACTAACATCAGCTAACGTGTAAGTGCCTGGTGAAAAGTGCTGTATTGACCGCAGAGGAAGACATGGGCTAACGCAGGGGTCAATGTTTCCTAATTGAGTAAAGCCTCATTAACTGGGACAGAGGCTCAACTGAAGTTTATGTTTTCCTCGTTTGAAAGAGAAAGAGTTTGGGAAGCAAATGAAGAGTTTAACAAGATTTCTAGAGGGAATATTTAAACTGCTTAGAAAAACAAACTGCTTTTAACCACCTTCAAACTCTTGACAAGCACCATTTGCAGTCCAACTGATTTGTGAATTGTAAACCATTTCTAATTCTTTATTAAACAAGTGCTTGGGGCAGACTAGGGAATAATTTTATAGGCTGGTTCTATTTCCTGGAAATTATAAAACTGTTTCCTTTAAAATGTTTTATCATTCTGACCTTCCACTAATTCTGGCTGGCTTTCCTCTAACAAGGAGTCAGACAAATAAGCTTGGATGGATCTTTTCCTCTAGAGTTGCTCCTCCACCACCTATCCTTGCCACATATGTTGGGGTTCCTGAACCCAATTCCAATAAATGGGTGTTTTCAGGACACCAATTGGGTGTCCTACAATTTAACTCACTATCTACCTGGAGACAGCATCAGTTTCCACAGGTTAAAGGTTCAGTCCTGCAAGACTGCCCTCCCCCACTCTCTTTCGATGCCAGTTACAAACCCAGGTTGTTACCTGTGCTTCTGACTAACAGGCCGTAAGTCAAAGTTTCCCACAACATCCTCGTCGGGTTTCATTGATTTGTTAGCGGCTCACAGAACTCCAGACAGATGGAAGAGATGCATGGGGCCCCATGTCCTCTCCAGGCACATCACTTCCCTAAACTCAACATGCTCACTAACAGGACGCTCTCTGAACCCTGTCCTTCTTGGGTTTTTATGGAGGCTTCATTACATAGGCATGGTTGATTGAATCATTGGCTATTGGCAAATGATTCAACTTCCAGTCCCTCAACCCTCCCTTCCCAAGTTCCAACCCTCTAATCACATAGTTGGCTCAGCTGGCAACTAGCCCCCATCTCATTAACATAACAAAAGACACCTTTATTGCTTCATCACGTAGGAAGTTCCAAGAATTTTAGGAACTCCATACCAGAAACAAGGATGAAGGCCAAATGTGTGTGTCACACCATGGGAGGGGAAGACCCAGGGCTGATCCTCAGTGGTACCTGTTCCCTCATGTCCCTGTTGAATCCATCACCAAAACCTGGCCATCTCTATCCACTTTCCTCAAAATTCTAGTCCAAGCTACCACCACCTCTCACCTGGATAGGTAACAGGTGAAGGAGCTGCGTCTGCAAGAGTTCCTTCTCTGGTTTCCTGAATACATTCAGTGCCCTTCCAGGTCACCCTCCTGACAACTGCCAGTGAGGTCTATCCAAACAGATGTAATCCAGAGTTGACCTGAATGGGATCGCTAGCTGTGGGGGCTTTCACTCAGCCATAGTCTTTCTGGGCCTCACTGTCTTCATCTACGAAACTAATAATAACTGTTACTGTCTCTGAGATTTCAGGTGAGGATTAAGTGAAAGTGAAGTGCTTCCATTGATGCCTGCAAATAACGACTGCACAGTAAATATTAGGTGTGGTCAGTATTTCCACTTGGTCTGTCCACCAGCCAGCAAGTTAGGACAATCTCACCCCAGTTATTACAAAAATGCACATGTTTAGTACACAACACTCATCACGTGTCTATGTAGGTAAAGTGCAAAAGGAGGTTCATGTCTACTACTCTTTCCCATAATTTTTGAGGCCAGCATAAATACAAGAAAATGCACATAACTTAGATGAAACCTATCAAACTATGAATAGTTTAAATCACACATATAAAAGTAGCATTTCAAGTATGGGTTCATCGGCCATTTCAAGATTCTTCCTTAAAGGAAGTTAACAAAATTCCTTTCATACATCTAACAGACTCTTCCCACAACTTATCCCCCTATAGCCCCCAGTAAAAAAATATAAATAAATAAAATGTAAAGAAATAAAAATCAACTATAAATAGAGTGGCCTATTAAGTATTCAGAAGAGCACTTTACTGGAAGAATTTAATCCTTAGCTGACCAAATATAAACAATGAAAAGTCAAAAAGTAATGCTTCCCTAAAATCTCCACTGTAACTCTCTCTAAACACAAATGTGTGTGTTTTCTATCCGGTGATTCCTTTTATCTCAGGAGCTGTTCTAATTGCTCAAAATGTTTTCCAAGCTGAGTAATTCAACAGCAAAGTCTCTCACACTGTATTGTGCAGGAAAAGCTCATTAACTCAATGTGAGAGAAGCTTTCTCCAAAGTATATTTTTAAATGAAACGCCATTTTATTACTTTTAAAGGACCCAGGGCTAGAGTTAGAACTTTGAGAAGCTCAAAGGACTGGAGAGGTTATGATGGCTACTTTCCATACTCTATTTTGTATTTCAAAATAAAAACAGTCTTAAAGTAAAAAACGACCAAAGTTCTGTTTTTCCCACAATTACCACATTATTGATTTTTTTCAAATAGTATATACATTGACTTCTTTCTGTTTTTTGTTTTCGTTTTTGTTTTTAAGTGATACTGCTTTGCTTGTGTCTGAGCACATTTGATCTACCTACCAAGGATTCAGAACTGCAAGGACTTACACGACTAAAACAGGTCTGGCTCAGACTAGACAAGCCAGCATAAAATTTAAAGACCTAGATTCAAATCCCAGCTGAGCCATTTATGAGCTGTGTAACCCTGGGGTGGTTCCCAATCTCTGAGTATCAATCACCTTGTCTGTGGTTGAAATGTGGTTGTGTGAGGATTAGAACAAATAAACAGAAACATAGTAAATGTCGCAGAAATTTGGTAACTAGATAGTGTACAACCATTTGCAAATAACCTATCACCTGTATGTAAATGATGCCTAAACAAAGTACTATTGATTTCCGTAAGTAGACTAAACAGGCACACCTACAACTGTTTATTTTGTAAGAATTTGCTTAGCATGTTTAGATGACAGAGAACTTTTCAAAAACTTCACAGATTTCAATTTAGCAGAATTTTAGTTAATGAGTTTTTAGTATCCCAAAGTAGGGAGAAAAGGATGAACAAAGAAAAACTTATATGAAACAATCATTAAAGATAATGGTACACCATGTCAGTGGATTTTAAGCATTTGGGAAGTAAACAAAATATTGTTTGTAGGAGTATGTTTGATCCCTGCTAGGAAAACCTGCTTTCCTGAGAAGGTGAAGGCTTTCAACTTTCAATACCTGCTCAATTATTTCATGTCTCGTCACTATACTGAGGTGATTAAAAGAAAAAAAAAAAAAAGAAAAAGGAGATGCTGCCATTTCACACATCTGAGTACACTTCCTCGCACTTGTGGGTAAGTCATTCATTAACAACTCTGCTGAATCAACTGAATACCATCCCATTGTGTTAGAGGAGCATAAAACGACCAATAAGACTCAGATATGGCCTTCACTCATGGAACACTCATGATTAGAGGGGGGCAGAGAGGTACTGTTGAGGACATTTATTGGGCAGTAGCTATGTATGGGCACATTACATGTCAGTGGCCTTGTGTGGACTCATCAACAGTACTGAACTAGGAGCTAGGCAATTCTCATCTCCTTTTATTTTGGTTGCCATTAAAAGTTGTTAACTGGAAAACAATAACAACCACCATAAAAACTACATTTCTCAAAAAAAATTTTTCTATGTACTCTATTTAAAAATGGACCTATGGGTGGCTGGGTGGCTCAGTTGGTTAGAGAGCAAACTCTCATCAATGTTGCCGGTTCAATTCCCGCACGGCATGGTGGGCTGCGCCGCCTGCAAATAAAGATTGAAAATGGCGACTGGACTTGGAGACGAGCTGCGCCCTCCACAACTAGATTGAAGGACAACAACTTGGAGCTGATGAGCCCTGGAGAAACACACTGTCCCCCAATATTCCCCAATAAAATTTATTTTTAATAAAATGGATCTATTTTCTCCACAAATATCATTGTCATGGAAGATATCATGAAAGATAAAAGTTGAAGGATTGATCAAAATTAAAGGAGACATATAACAAAATGTAATATGCAATCTTGGTCTGAAACCCATACTGGAGGGAAAAAATGCAATAAAGGTCCTTATTGAATCAGTCGACAAAATTGGAACATGGACAGTATTAAAGTATTGATCAATGTTTAATTACCTGGCATAGGTAACTGCAGAAAAGTTATGTAAGAGGATGTCCTTGTTCTTAGAAAATACACACTGAAGAATTTAAGATAACATGATGAATGCAACTTAATTGCAAATGGTTTGAGAAAAAAATTTTATATATAACAAATGACAGGATAAATGGGGCAAGATGTTAACAATCGGTGAATCTAGGTAAAGGGTATATGGAGTTTTTTGTATTATCCTTGTGATTTTTCTTGATACTTGCAATTCTTTGAGAATGAAAGTTTTAAAATTTTGTGAATCTAAAATGTAGGGTCCCTAATAGCACAAAGGTAGGGATGAAAATTCCAAACACATACTCTCTGCAGCTGGGTATCATTAAGAATGATGTCCTGTTGTGACCAGATATTAAAAGTTTGATCTGCCATGATGAATTTCTATGGATTTGGGCAATAAAATGAAACATTCTTCCAGTCTAGGATTTTATTATCATTCCTCTGAGCATGTATGCTTGGTCAAATATTCTTTATTTTGGCTCAAGGTCACCTGCAATTTCAGAATGTGTTTTGAAGTCACTTCATCTCTTAGCCCATCCAAATATTGAAAGTGTCATCAAAATATGAAGAACTGAAAAGAGTTTTGTCTTGAAATTCTTTCAGTCCATTCCCATTTCCACTCATCTTTGGGGAATTATTACTTGAAATCTGAAATCCCAAATGAGCTTAGTCTCTTGACAGCTCAAACATAACTTTGCCCTGATTTAAAGTTTTTCTTCAACAATGTGATTTATGTGTTAACTTACACATATCTCAGCAGGTAAGGGATTCAAAGAGCATTCATGACTTGGGACTTTGGGAGAAATAATTTCATGGAGGCGCCATTATAAACGAGGAAAATAATTCTTACCTCAGAGGGGATGATGTAAGAAATAATTATCATTTACAAAACGCCTCAAGGTCTTGAGATGAAATGGGCCATTTTGGTATATCAGACTGTCATTTTTATAATGGACTTACATTTCTTTTATAGTATGTAGAGCACAGTCATTTTAAATGAATTGTTTCCTCAGAAGTCTGTGAAGATGGTTGCCTCATATCACTGATTAAGCAAATTAATTCGCTTGTCCTTGGTCACAGGTAGGTTTCCTATCAGGGAAAGAGGAAGGAAGAAATTCCTAGCCATGTTGCTTTTCCTTCCTACTCACTGGCTTACTAAATGAGCTACATTATTTTCACTTTATTATTCTACTTTTACTTTCATATTATTATTTTAATTTTATTATACAAACTTTTCTTGCTTTAGTACCTTTTAGTAATAAGAACATCGCCAGATAAATTCAATTCCACTGTCTTAGTTGGCTCAGGCTACTATAACAAAGTACCATAGATTGGATAGCTTATAAACAACAGAAAATTCTTTCTCATACTTCTGGAGCCTGGAAGTCTGAGACCAGGGTGACAGCATACCTAGGTTCTGGTGAGGGCTCCCTTGTGGCTGTGCTCTCATACGGGAAACAGGGGCAAGAGCTCTGTGGAGTCCTTTCTATAAGGTCACCAAACCCATTCATGAGGGCTCCACCTTCATGGCCTAATTACCTCCCCAAGGCTCCAAATTCCACAGAGGTTGGGATTTGAGAGGGGGGGACACATTTAGTCCGTAACCACCGCTAATATTTATTGAGCACCTGTTACGTGCTAGGCACTGAGAGGAAATTGGTTGACAAATAACCCAGTTGCTGATCTCATGAAACTTAGAGTTCAGTGGAGGAGAAAGACAAGAAATAATCATCTAATAAATATTCCATTTTAAAGTTTGACAAAAGACAAACAGAAAATAAAAGCTGAGACCTGCGATTATAAAGATGGGGCTTGATATAAATTAACTTCTAACATAAATTTCTAGTTCTGTTTGTAACAAATGTGATCACAGATTTCCTCATAGGTAAAATATTTTAACAACACACTCATTTGTCAGGAACAGTGTATATAGGCCACAGGAAGAGTTCAGTTTCATTTTGTTAGCAATTCTTATTTTCTCAGAGTTTTAGTATTTTTGAGGATATGATGGAATGGAACATTACAACTGTAGAAAAAAAATGCAAATGCTGAGCCAAAATTGGTTCTTATGTACTTGATTGGTAAGAATCAAGAGGAAATTAAACATTTTTCAAAAGAAAAATACAAAATAATCTTGCAGTAATGAATTTAAGGATAAAATATTTATAAGACTCATTGCAGCTCCTAAGAGAACATCTAGTTATCATTTAGGGAACCTGCATGGGCAACGATGCTTGATGAATGGCCTGGAGCCGTGTCTTGCAGTAAGGGATTGTGGAGAAGGATCTCTCTAGAAAGGGACTGTTGGCCCCTTGCTTTTTTCAGTTCCGACACTGAGTTGGTTTGTATTGAAATAAGTGTAAAGCTGTTACAGTCCTTTAAATGTTAATGTGTCCAAATAACCATAGAGGACTGAATAGTCATCAGACCTATTTTATTACCTTCTTCTCAAATGAACATATAATGTTAGGCCCACAAGGTAAGGATAGGCACACAAATATCCCCTGACACACAATGAGTGCCCAGTAAATATCTGTTGAATAAATGAGTGGGTGGATCAATGAATGAGAAAAAGGACTCCTACTAATTATAGGGGAAAGAGGGTTAAATGCCAAAGAAGACCAGAAAAACAAAACAAAACACACATACACACACACACACACACACACAATTTTTTAATTCTTTTTCAGGATCCCCAATTTAAAACTTTTAGTTCAATAGCCTATATTTATAGACTGTAATGCAGAACATTCTATATTGCCTTGAAACAAAGGGGCATACACAACAACATAAAGGTTACAACCTAAAGGACTTTCCATAGGAGCTTGATTAACTAAATCATAGAACCACAAAAATGGGATAATTTAGAGCCCTTTGATAATTTTAAATGAATTTTCTCAGAAGTCTGTAAAGAAATTTGCTGCTGTTGCTTCATTTCACTGATTAAACAAACAAATTTCCTTGTTTACCTGCCCCCTATTTGCAGGTAGCAATGAAATAAAGAATGAAAAATTTCTAGCCATGTTGTGATATATAAGAAGCAGCTTAAATATTTTTTGATATGGAACAACCTCTGTGATTTATTTCTAAGCAAAAAAAGCAAATGGTTAATAGCATATAGTACCATTTGCATAAAATAAAAGAGGGATCTATGTGTAGAATATCTTAGGAAAGTAGTTAAAATGTTGCCTTTGGGAGGGGACCCGAGAAGATTAGGATGGAGACCCCCTTTTCATTGTATACCCCTTTTTACTCCTGGCATTTAAAAAAAATGCATTTTTACTTACTCATAATTTCATTAATATATTTAAGGTGTTAACTCTTGGAAGATTTCACTTTAAAAAAATTAAAAGATGGATCTTGGAGCAATTCCACCCACCTTCTGATTTCCTATACATGACACTGTAGTTTTAGAGACTAGAAAATTGGTTCTGAATTTCCATCACCCTTATCATATAGGACAATTCGACCACCAATTATAGAAGTATCAATTTAAACAATGAACAGAATGTATGGACTTACCTAATGGAAGAGTCCAGAATCAGGGCAAGATTCAGGTGCGATTTGATTCTGAGGTTCACAGTGTTTTCGGGTTTTCACCGCTCTCTCCTTTTAATTCTCTCAACTCTGGCCTCTTCTGAATTAGCACTGGCTCCAGGCTAGCTCGCCCTATTGGTGGCAAAAATGGCTACCTCTGTTCCAGGTCCTGTAACTGCAACACCCCCACACAGTCCAGCATGAAGGGAGCCTTTGTCCTAGCATTCCAGGCACAATGCCTGAGGTTCACATTAGTGAACCAGCCGAGGTCACCTGTGCAGCACTGACTCGGTGACTGTGACCAGGTGAATGCAATGGTCCTATCAGCTGCACCTGGGTTACGTGTTCTTGTCCTGGGAGGATCGAGTCTGCTTCCCACAGGTGTCCTCAAATGGGAAGGAGGAAAGAGGGGAGTGGAGGCTGAGGAGACGAGCAGTAAGTCTGTTACACCAGCCCCAAAAGACAAATATGAGGAATTGTTCCCAAAGGGTTCATCTTCAGGCTTACAAAAATGAAGACTCAGTTAAATCTCTGCACTTTGTCCCAGAGTGATGTTACACTTTTTTTTCCCTCACAGTAAGATGCCTTGGCAATCAGTCTACGGGGCAGACAACAGGTATCTTAGGTAACACTGTATACGTTCTCGAAGCAAAAGAACAATATTGTTTTCATGGCTGGCAATTTTACTCCTCACTGCTGTGTAAACGAGGACCCATCCTGGAAGTGCCCCGTGGCCTTGTCAGGATCAGAAGGCAGCCCCATCCCAGTCTGACTCAGGTGTAAGGTGCTGTGTACTTTCTGCTTCTCTGTGGGAGGAGTTCTCCACGGTCACAGTCCGCTTTCATCTACGGTTTTGAAACAGAAATCACAGCTTTGAATACTGCCAAGTCTACTGGCCTTTTCTAAACCCAGAATCTGGCAGAGGCAACTACTCACAAAACACAAGCTGCAGTTTCATTATTGAGACTTTCAGATGGTTGTTAGGTTGCTTGAGATGTTAGCCAGCCGGCTGGCCAATAAATACAGACTGTGCCCTAGCTGCGGACCACACTCTGGGTAGGAGTTTGTAATACAGCAGTGAACAAGGCCCCAGCAGAGAAGACACACTTATGTCAAGTTAATGGCAGAGACCCTGTGTGATATGACCCTGCTCATTATCTTCCAGGTTATCAAGGAGGCCACCTCCTCATTCTGTGCGAGGCAGACGCCTGGGTCTTTTATTTCTTAGGACTAGCCCTGTCCTCTTCTACCCCTTTGAACACATGCTGTTCCCTTTACAGGAAATGCCCCCCTAATACCCCAGAGTCTCATACCCCTTCATCGGGTTAACCTCTCCTTCTTCGGATTTCAGTTTAGACTATGCATCCTAAGGGAATCCTTCCCTCAAATTTGATCAGGTATCCTTATCGGAGCTTCCAGCCCCATCTGTGTTTCTCTCCTGGCACCTAGACCCTTCAGAACTAGACATCTATTTGGGAGATATTTGATTACTATCGGGCTCTCCAACCAGACTCTATGGTTGGTCTGGGAAGGTGAGAGCCTTGTCTACTGTTTTCACCTTTGTGTTTCCATGCAACACCAAGCACACTCCCACCTCAGGGCCTGTCTTTGCTGTTCCCTCTGCATGGAGCACTGTCCGTCCCAGAGAGCCATTTGGTCCCCTCTCTCACTTCTGTCAGGTCTCTGCTGAAATATGAACTTACTCCCTACCTCCTTGTGCATAATAGCGATTCCCACTTTGGGCAGCACGAGTCTCCCTTTTCCCCTCCATAGCACCCATGCTATTCAAAGACTATTTTCTCATTTGGATATTGCTCCCCTAAAATGTAAGCTCTGTGAGAATGGACCTTAGTCAATTTACTTGACTGTTATTTTCCCTAGTAGCTCAAATGGCTCAGAAGTATTAGATGCTCAATAAATATTTATTCAGTGAAAGGCTGAATCAGAACTTAGTGCTTAGCAAATTGTTAGCACATAGTAGGCACTCAGTAAATATTTTTGAATGAATGAATGCCTGAAAGAAGAAGTATAAATATTACCAAAACAAATATAGGGCATTCAACCTAGTTGGAGGACTCATATGGTATATAGAAGAAGTCAGGGGAGTTCAGCCATTTTGATTGTGTTAATACAATACGCCAAACAGCAGTCAAACTTTGTTACAGTTGTGGTAACACTAGAATGCATGAGTGGGGATGGGAACTCTGTTAAACCCTTTACTCCCAGATAACCATCTGACCCACCCCGCTGCTCTTGGACATACATATACTCACCCAGCTGGCAGCTTTCGTCGTCCTGCAGTTTCTTGCCAAGAACAGATATTAAAAGTGTCCCATAGAGAAATTATCATCA